>NC_064630.1:446953284-447578284 GCF_023864275.1 Schistocerca cancellata | reverse complement strand
AAATAAGGTAGGGTGGTAATTTTACTGTTACACCGAGCACAAAGTCTTTTGGCACCTCACAAGTTCCTCTAAACTTTCATGTGTCATGTACTGTGCACTACGTTTTGCTGCATCTCCTGTGCCACAAAACTGTCGAATATCTACAATCATTTTGTGGAAGGTGTTCTTTCATACATACCTTATGATGGAAATAGGAGTATTCCGATGAATTGCAGACCGATCACACTAAATGCGATCTCACGAAGTAATAAGTGATAACGGTAGGGGACGTCGTATTGATTCCATATTTCTAAATTTCCAGTGTTCTGTTTGATACCGTGCCTCATAAGCGACTTCAAATTAAGTTGCGTGCCTATGAAGTGTCGTCTAAGCTGTCTGACAGGATTTCTCTCAGAAAGATCACAGCTTGTAACAATTGACGGAAAATCATTGAGAAGTAAAATGTGGTCTCGTTCATGACCTACATAAACGATTCTGGAGACAACTTAAGCAGTCCTCTTAATCTGTTTTGATGGTGATACCGTCACAAAAAGCTCAAGAAGAGGAGGTATACTTGGAAATGGCCGGGTGATTTCAATTAGATTACATCATTGTCAGGCAGAGGTCCCGAAATCAGATTCTGGATTGTAAGACCTACCCAGGAGCTGTTCATTTTTGGAGGAGAACCTACGACCAGCCTATAGACAGAAGTGATGACACTTTCTGCAGGACCTGACCATCATTCTGCAGGACAATGTACAAGCACGTACAGTGTAAGCTGTTACTGATTTGTTTGACTGATGGGACTGCTAAGTGCTATACCAGATACTGCACTCCTCTGACTTAAACCCTCGTTAGTTCAACTCGATTTTTAAACTCAAGGAAACACTTCACTGCATTCACTTGAGAACTGACGCAAATTCGTCGGGCAATAGACAGCGCCGCTTCAACTGTCAATACAACCGGCACTGCTAAGAGTATCCTACGATTTCCACATAGCTGGCAACGGGTTATACACAATGCTGGTGACTACGTTGAAGGTCAGTAAGACTTTGAAACATGTATATATTTTGTACGAGCTGTAAATAAATATTGGCCTCTATTACAGTTCCAAACCTCGTACTATATGTACAAGAAACAAGGGGGAATAATAAGAGTGAACGACCAAGAACGAAATGCTCAGATTGAAAAGGGTATAAGACAGGGATATAGTCTTTCACCCCTACTGTTCAGTCTTTACGTCGAAGAAGCAATGATGGAAATAAAAGAAACGTTCATGACTGGAATTAAGATTCAAGGTGAAAGAGTATCAGTGATGCAATTCGCTGATGACATTGTTATCCTGAGTGAAAGTGAAGAAGAACTGCATGATGTGCTGAATGGAATAACAGTCTAATGAGTGCAGAATGTGGAATGAGAGTAAATCGAAGGAAGACGAATGTAATGAGAAGTGGCGGAAATGGGAATATTATCAAACATTGGCCTTAATTTCAGGAAGATGTTTCTGAGAATATACGTTTGGAGCACAGGAATGTATGGTAGTGAAACATGAACTGTGGGAAAACCAGAACAGAAGAGAATCGAATATTTTGAGTTGGCCTGCTACAGCCGTATATTGAAAATTAGGTTGACTGATACGGTAAGGGAAGAGAAGTTTCTGCGCAGAATAGGAGAGAAAAGGAATACAAGGAAAATAGTGACAAGCAGAACAGACAGGATGATACAGGGTGTTTCAAAAATGACCGGTATATTTTAAACGGCGCTAAAAACTAAACGAGCAGCGATAGAAATACACCGTTTGTTGCAATATGCTTGGGACAACAGTACATTTTCAGGCGGACAAACTTCAGAAATTTCAGTAGTTACAATTTTCAACAACAGATGGCACTGCAAGTGATGTGAAAGATATAGAAGACAACGCAGTCTGTGGGTGCGCCATTCTGTACGTCGTCTTTCTGCTGTAAGCGTGTGCTGTTCACAACGTGCAAGTGTGCTGTAGACAACATGGTTTATTCCTTAGAACAGAGGATTTTTCTGGTGTTGGAATTCCACCGCCTAGAACACAGTGTTGTTGCAACAAGACGAAGTTTTCAACGGAGGTTTAATGTAACCAAAGGACCGAAAAGCGATACAATAAAGGATCTGTTTGAAAAATTTCAACGGACTGGGAACGTGACGGATGAACGTGCTGGAAAGGTAGGGCGACTGCGTACAGCAACCACAGAGGGCAACGCGCAGCTAGTGCAGCAGGTGATCCAACAGCGGCCTCGGGTTTCCGTTCGCCGTGTTGCAGCTGCGGTCCAAATGACGCCAACGTCCACGTATCGTCTCATGCGCCAGGGTTTACACCTCTAATCATACAAAATTCAAACGCGGCAACCCCTCAACGCCGCTACCATTGCTGCACGAGAGACATTCGCTAACGATATAGTGCACAGGATTGATGACGGCGATATGCATGTGGGCAGCATTTGGTTTACTGACGAAGCTTATTTTTACCTGGACGGCTTCGTCAATAAACAGAACTGGCACATATGGGAAACCGAAAAGCCCCATGTTGCAGTCCCATCGTCCCTGCATCCTCAAAAAGTACTGGTCTGGGCCGCCATTTCTTCCAAAGGAATCATTGGCCCATTTTTCAGATCCGAAACGATTACTGCATCACGCTATCTGGACATTCTTCGTGAATTTGTGGCGGTACAAACTGCCTTAGACGACACTGCGAACACCTCGTGGTTTATGCAAGATGGTGCCCGGCCACATCGCACGGCCGACGTCTTTAATTTCCTGAATGAATATTTCGATGGTCGTGTGATTGCTTTGGGCTATCCGAAACATACAGGAGGCGGCGTGGATTGGCCTCCCTATTCGCCAGACATGAACCCCTGTGACTTCTTTCTGTGGGGACACGTGAAAGACCAGGTGTACCGCCAGAATCCAGAAACAATTGAACAGCTGAAGCAGTACATCTCATCTGCATGTGAAGCCATTCCGCCAGACACGTTGTCAAAGGTTGCGGGTAATTTCATTCAGAGACTACGCCATATTATTGCTACGCATGGTGGATATGTGGTCATCTGTTAAGACGTCAGGGACTGACATGCATGGTATTAGAGGGAGTTGTAGAGGGCCAGAACCGTAGAGGAAGACAGAGATTGGAATACATCCAGGAGATAATGGAGGATGTGGGCTGCAAGTGCTACTCTGAGGTGAAGAGGTTGGCACAGGGGAGAAATTCCTGGCGGGCTGCCTCAGACCAGTCAGAAGAGTGATGACTCAAAAAGAAAAAAAAAGAGACTATTATTTACCGTCAGGTGAAGTCATCACATGATCTAAAGGAATTGCAAAATGATTTAGACAAGATATCTGTACGAGATATCCGTATGGTGGAAAAAGTGGCAATTGACTAAATCGTAAGAAGTATGAAGCCATCTCCGTCAGTACTAGAATTTCAGTTACACGACAAATGACACAAATATAAAGGCTGTAACCTCAACTACATACATAGGGATTAGAATCAAGAATAAATGGAATTGGAACGATTACGTAGATAATTTTGTGCTCAAGACGAAGCAGATACTGCGATTTATTGGCAAAACACTTAGAAAATGTAACAGGTCTACTAAAGATGTTGCTTAGAATATGCTCGTCCGCCCTCTCCTAGAGTACTGCTGTACGTTGTGGGTTCGGTATTAGATAGGATTGATGAAGGACATCGAAAAAGTTCAAAGAAGGGCAGCTCGTTTTGTACTGTCGCAGAATAGAGAAGAGAGTGGCATGGATATGATACACGAACTAGCGTGGCAGCCATCAAAACAAAATCGTTTTTCGCAGCATAATTGAATGACAATTCATACAGTGCAACATGTGTTAGACCACAAGTGTTAAATCTATTATACTGTAACACTCAATGAGAATTCTCGAAGTCCGCTATAGCTGTATTCATTTAAATCGAATAGTGACCCACAAACCCGGTTTCGCATCTTGTGAGTTGCATTTTCTAGTGTACGTAAATGCTATGTCATAAGGTACAGGAAGTTACAGGATGCCGCAGAGAAACAGTTGGGGTGGCTAGGCAAAGTTGTTAGGCCTCCTCAGTCGATAAAAACCAACATAAAGGATGAATGTCCAGTTTGTATTAAAATCACGAACTGTCATCAGTCTACCGATTGAAATATGTTCCCGTCGGCCTATGTTACGCAACAGACATTTGCTAGGGGCACTGTCTGTTGCCTGACGTAGATCTACGGGAACATATTTTCGTCGGTAAACTTATGAAAGCCGTGATTTTAATATAGGCTAGACATTCATGATTTATGCTGATTTTTACCAGTTGAAGAGGTCTAAGAACTATGCCTGGCCAAGTTAGCCGTTACTCTGCGATATTCTGTACTCCCTATAACAAATGATATGGTATTTATATACTCCAGAAGATGCAACTTAAAAGTTGCGAAGCCGGTTTGGTGGTACTCTAATCGACTAAGATAAATAGAGCTACAGCGGGCTATTGGTCCTTTCACTAAGTTTTACATCTTAATACAGCACTGGTCATTAAAATTGCTACACCACAAAGATGACGTGCTACTGATGCTAAATTTAACCGACAGGAAGAAGATGCTGTGCTGTGCAAATGATTAGCTTTTCAGAGCATTCACACAAGTTCGGTGCCGGTGGCGACACCTACAACGTGCTGACATGAGGAAAGTTACCAATCGATTTCTCATACACAAAAAGCAGTTGACCGCCGTTGCCTGGTGAAACATTGTTGTGATGCCTCGTGTAAGGAGAAGAAATGCGTACCATAACGTTTCCGACTTTAATAAAGGTCGGATTGCATCCTATCGCGATTGCGGTTTATCGTACCGCGACATTGCTGCTCGCATTGGTCGAGATCAATGACTGTTAGCAGAATATGGAATCGGTGGGTCCAGGAGGGTAATTCGGAACGCCGTGCTGGATCCCAACGGCCTCGTATCACTAGCAGTCGAGATGACTGGCGTCTTACCTGCATGGCTGTAACGGATCGTGCAGCCACGTCTCGATCCCTGAGTCAAAAGATGGGGACGTTTGCATGACAACAACCATCTGCAAGAACAGTTCGACGATGTTTGCAGCAGCATGGACTATCAGCTCGGAGACCATGGCTGCGGTTACCCTTGTCACTGCATCACAGACAGGAGCGCCTGCGATGGTGTACTCAACGACGAAACTGGGTGCACGAATGGCAAAACGAAATTTCTTCGGATGAATCCAGGTTCCGTTTACAGCATCATGATGGTCCCATCCATGTTTGGCGACATCGCGGTAAATGCACATGCCATTGGTTACACGTCTCGGGCACCTCTTGTTCGCATTGACGGCACTTTGAACAGAGGACGTTACATTTCAGATGTGCTACGACCCGTGGCTCTACCCTTCATTCGATCCCTTCGAAACCCTACATTTCAGGAAGATAATGCACGACCGCATATTGCAGGTCCTGTACGGGCCTTTCTGGATACAGAAAATGTTCGGCTGCTGCCCTGGCCAGCACATTTTCTAGATCTCTCACCAGTTGAAAACGTCTGGCCGAGCAACTGGCTCGTCACAATACGCCAGTCACTACTCTTGATGAACTGTGGTATCTTGTTGGAGCTGCATGGGCAACTGTACCTGTACACGCCATCCAAGCTCTGTTTGACTCAATGCCCAGGTGTATCACGGCCGTTATTACGGCGAGAGGTGGTTGTTCTGGGTACTGATTTCTCAGGATCTATGCACGAAAATTGCGTGAAAATGTAATCACATGTCAGTTCTAGTATAATATATTTGTCCATTGAATACTCGTTTATCATCTGCATTTCTTCTTGTTGTAGCAATTTTAATGGCCACTAGTGTAGATTTAAGACCTGTATTTAAACACCTGTTGTACAGTATGAATTGCCAACCAATTGTATATAACCATTTTAGCTGTGGTTGCCCCAGTTTTTTAATTACCTGCGGCAGGACCTTCTCATGAAATTTCAGTCACCAGCTACCTCTTCATAGTGTGAAAATATTTTGTTGGCCCATAAACACGGGGAAAAATGATTACCATAAGAAAGTAACAGAAATCAGAGCTCGCACGGAAAGATATAAGTGTTCGTTTCTCCCGCAAGCTGTTCGAGATTGGAACGGTAGAGAAGTAGCTTGAAAGTGGTTTGATGAACCCTCTTCCGGGCATTCGATTGAGAATTGCAGAGTAATCATGTATATGTAGAATTAGATGTTTCAGTGCATATGTTTCGGGAAATAGATCACTGGCTTCTCTAGTGACACGCGTTATGTTGCAGGACCAGTCCCACATCGCGGGGATGAAGGTGCTGGAGCCAGTGCTCTCAGAGCAGCAACTACTGGACCGGGGACGCAGCGCACCGATCCAGCTGGGCGTGCAGCAGCCACAGAAGCCCAGAGACCTGGTGGCTCTCAGAAGGGGCTCCACGGTGGCTACCGAAGTGCTTCCGGAGGACACGCAACAGGAGAGCTGCGTCTAGGTCACCCACAGCACGCAGAAAAGAAAACACATTTACTGTAAAGTCCACTGGAGCCATAACTCCCACAATTAATGCGGTCGTGGTTGCTTCTCATCAGTAAAGTTACAAGTAGTATGGAAATTCCACACATGACGCTCTAATTTTACAACTTAATCTCTTAGTGCAAAGGAAGACAATCAGCAGGGATGCCTATCGAAGGTACGTGCAAATCGCAGCATCACGAATGCAGTTAGGTGCTACTTACGCACTGAAGAGAGCTAAGGTGGCTCAGCACGTGAAGAATCTATGATTACCGGCTAAGGGTCGTTTCCATTTCCCTACGGTCACACAGCTTGGCACGAATTCGGCAGATTTTGCTACAGTAATCCAGTACTGTGTTGGCAAAATTCATTTTCGCAAACTGTCAAAATGTTCACGTATATTCAGCATCAATGGCAGAAATGGACGAAAGAGTAAGTATACGGGTACAGATAAGGTAACCAGTTCAAAGCTGTTATCGTAATATTTCAGTCTGTTGCTTCTACTTCCCTTGTTCTTCACAGCCACAATATTATTGTGATAGACTTAATTTATTTTTTCGTGTTGCATATATTATATCTCATGAAAGAGAGATGAAAATATCTCTGCGACGACTTCCTGCCATCAAATAGGACTTCGAAACGAACACTATTTGTTGGAAACCTTATGAATAGAGAACTGTATTCATTATCTCTTTAAACACCTTTTCATGCTTTCTTCTTCTAGCCTGTTTCACTTTGATTGCATTATTAAACTTCATATGTCTCCAGACTTTATTATGGGCAGCATTCCAGTTAATGTCTTTTGTTCTTTTAAATTATGTGACAATCAGGTATTTTCCTTTCAGCCGTAAGGGTATACTGCAGTTAAATTTAAATCTACGTAAAAGTTGAAATTAATCCCTAGTTATATTGGTATACTCTTTAGTTTGATGACTCTGGGGCAATTATTTTTTACTAACTTTTAAGACAGGTGACACAAAAGTATCTAATATCATGGGTACTACTTTTCATCTCTACGTTTAGAGCCTTGTCATGATAAACGAAACCGAGTACAGCCTAAAAATGTTCGGAGGATTGAAGCAGAAGACGGATTTGTGTTACTGCCTGGAGCACTCTTATTCCTGGAGATACGAAGTCAATAACTCATTGATGTTATTCTGTTTAGTGACTAGGACTCTTCATCATTGTGGGAGATTTGTGTGTGACTTAACTACTCATCAAGTTTTATAACGTTTGAATGATTACAATTGTTCAAAAAGGGATAAGAAAAAAACTTAGCAGGACTAACTTATACATATTATTTAAAAATTCCATTCAGCTTGAGTAAACTGTTACACAAAAATGTGGATGGATATACTACAATTATTTGGAGCAGTGCGTGACCAGATCAAAGAGGAACAGGCGTGAAAGTCTATTGTACTTCCGAATTTGAGTCCAGCCCGTAAGCTGCAAAGCATGTCGATATGTGTAAAGGACCCCCTAAATCTACAGACTCTCTATTAAGATATTTAGAGAACAAGATAAAATCTGGCTTCTTATAGACAGTGTGTGAACGATTTTGTGTAGGTAAAACTTACAACGGATAATGTATGTATTTTTTTGTAACGTACTGAAATGTTTCTTACGGATAACCCTGTCTTTTACCTATTTGTATGTTCTAAACTAAATGTTACTGGAAATGCAAATTAATTGTTTCGGTATTCGTTAATGGATGTCTATAGTTTATTGTAAACTGTATCTGTTCCTATCGAGATGTTATTGAACTGAATAAAAATTTTGAAAGTACATGTTTCCACGAAAACCATGAGAAGTTTTCACAGACGACTCTTACACACGTTATAATGGGAAAAAACTATTTTATCTCAAGAACAGAGGTAACTTCAAAGGAAATAACGAAACAATATTATGTCATTAATGTTTCCCATGTTCCTTCTCTTGTATTGGTTTCCTATGACAATCGATATAGTTCTACGTTTTAAAATTGTTGATCTCATAATCGCCACCCGACAAATAAATAATGAAAATGTATAAATTATAGCACGGCACTTGGTTTTGTAATTGATCATTCCTCAATAATGATAAACGACTTATGACATAAAAGTTGACGATCTTAACGACAGTGATAACTGGAAAAGGAACAGCCAACTGAAGCCACATTTAAAACTAACTTATATAATTATTTAAAAGAGATGTAGTGTAATACTTGATGTCAGTTCACCATATCCTGAAATAATTTTGTTTCCATTGAGAATTTTCTTATGTATACAAACATCAAAAAAAGTTTTGGATCAAATCGGTTCCGTGTGTTCCGGAACCTGTACAGGAAACTGGAACAGAGATCAACATAAACATCATTTCCGCCATTTTATTGCTCATGAAAACCACACATTGCATGTTGTACCACCATACAGCGAGGCCTTCAAAGGTTGTGCCAAAGATTGCTGTACACTCCATTACCTCTAATACCCAGTAGCACGTTCTCTTGCCTTGATGCATGCCTGTATTCGTCGTGACATACTATCCACAAGTTCATCAAGGCACTGTTGGTCCAGATTGTCCCACTCCTCAAAGGGGATTCGGCGTGGATCCCTCAGAGTGGTTGGTGGGACACGTCGTCTATAAACAGCCCTTTTCACTCTATCCAAGACATGTTCGATAGTATTCATGTCTGGAGAACATGCTGGCTACTCTAGTCAAGCGATGTCCTTATCCCGAGCAAATCATTCACAAGATGTGCACGATGAGGACGCAAATTGTCGTCCAAGCATACGAATGCCTCGCCAGTATGCTGCCGATATGGTTGCACTGTAGGTCGGAGTATGGCATTCACGTATCGTACAGACGTTACGGCGCCTTCCATAACCACCAGCAGCGTATGTCGGCCCAACATAATGAAAGCTCAAAACAGCAGGGAACCTCCACCTTGCTGCACTCGTTGGGCAGTGTGTCTAAGGCGTTCAACCTGACCGGCTTTCCTCCAAACATGTCCGACGATTGTCTGGTTGAAGACATATGCGACACTCATCGTTGAAGAGAACTTGATGCCGATCCTGAGCGGTCCATTCGGCATGTTGTTGGGCCCATCTGTACCGAGCTGCATGATGTCATGGTTGGAAAAAATGTACCTCACCATGGACGTCGATAGTGAAGTTGCGCATCATGCACCCTACTGCGCACAGTTTGAGTCGCAACACAACGTCCTGAGGCAGCACGAAAAGCATTATTCAACATGGTGGCGTTGCTGTCAGGGTTCCTCCGAGCCACAATCCGTAGGCAGCAGTCATCCATCGCAGTAGTATCCCTTGCACGGCCTGATCGCGGCATGTCTGTATCTCTTGTCCGAACAACATCGCTTTGGTTCACTCCGATGATGATGATGATGATGTTTGGTTTTGTGGGGCGCTCAACTGCGTGGTTATCAGCGCCCGTACAATTTCCCAACCTTTGCTCAGTCCAATTTCGCCACTTTCCTGGATGATGATGAAATGATGAGGACAACACAAACACCCAGTCATCTCGAGGCAGGTGAAAATCCCTGACCCCGCCGGTTCACTCCGAGACGCCTGGACACTTCCCTTGTTGAGAGCCCTTCCAGGCACAAAGTAACAATGCGGACGCTATGGAACAGCGGTATTGACCGTCTAGGCATGGTTGAACTACAGACAACACGAGCCGTGTACCTCCTTCTTGATGGAATGACCGGAACTGATCGGCTGTTGGACTCCCTCCGTCAGATAGGCGCTGCTCATGCATGGTTGTTTACATCTTTGGGCGGGTTTAGTGACATCTCTAAACAGTAAAAGGGACTGTGTCTGTGATACAATATCCACAGTCAACGTCTATCTTCAGGAGTTCTGGGAACCGGGGTGATGCAAAACATTTTATAAAATGAACGATTTACAAAAGTTTTGTGATAGCGTAAATGGTTAGTAGCTATATTCTGTTACGAATGAAAGAAGATTTCCAAAGCCACTGATATCGTCAGGAGAAGGTTTTACAAAGACGCACAAGTTAATACAACATACATCATACAACATGGATATCTCACAGGAACCACAACATAATTTGAAGTGTAATGGGTGTCTCCGTTTCCCTATGCATTTCTAAATGATCTGCCTATAACTAAACTATCTGATGTAGTACTTGGAACACCGCACTCTCAGCTGGAACCTCTTTAGACGTTTTGCTCACTTACTACCACTTCCAGTACATGTTATTTCCAAAACAACAAGGATGAACTCAGAATAGAAGACTGAAGTCATCAGTGTCTTTTACTGGCTGTCTATCTTCGTCTTCATTAATTACTTCGGACAGAGGGTGTAATATGCTTTGAGATAGCTCGGTGTTGGCGAATGGTTTTCCACTAAATATAAATAATTGTGAAGCTTCCTTTAGTGTATATATTTGCAGTAATTCAGTTTATGATGCTAGTGTTTTAAGGCCTGACGAGTATGACAGATAGGACGGTACGACATCGTCCAGCGAGTTAAACAGTTCACCGGCCTAGTCAGCGTTAGAGCTTCCACTGCCGCTATTCTCGAGTAAGCGACCCGCAGGTGGTCGGCCGGGCATCATCTGCTGGCAGACAGAAAACGCCCGGGCGGCCACAGCACTGCACTCCATATCGGAACATGGGTTGTCGTGCTCTAACGAAGGTTAGAACGAAGACAGGAGGCTATAGGTCTGTCTGCAATTTCCAAGCGGTGAGGAGCAGATGCAGAAAGACAAACCTCCACTGAGGGCAGATTGACTGCATTCATCAGCGCTAAACCCTACCACGGGTCACCTACGAGAACCAAGAATTTTGGGAATCTTTAGGTTGCTCGCAGTAGGTGACTCAAGTTTACTCAGTGATCTTATTGACAAAATTTATTTGAAGCCAGAATTACTACTAAAAACTGAAGGTTAATTCTAAGCATTAGAAAAAGCAAAGGATACCACAGGCTGCACAAAAGAAATCAGTGTATGAGTACGTGGGGTGATAGCTAACGAGTATTGGAACCTCTACCAGCTTTGTAAGGTATGAACTTCGAGAGCTGCACACCGAGCGAGAAAAACAGACTTGTCGGAGCTTACTCGAGGCTAGCTATCAGCGGCGCGGAGTTGGCACTCCAACGGTCTGAGAACTCCGTCTGAATACAAAAATATGGTGAAGATAGTAACTGTTCCGAATGAACAAATAACAATGATTACCATGCAGCTTCTCTAGAAGGAAGTGATGATTAATCGAAACCCTCAGCTGCCAACAGCTATTGCTGATATACCTCAACGGGGACAGCTGAAAATGTCTGCCCCGACTGGGACTCGAACCCGGGATCTCCTGCTTATATGGCAGACGCTCTATCCATCTGAGCCACCGAGGGCAGAGAGGATAGCGCAACTGCAGGGACATTCCTTGCACGCTTCCCGTCAGACTCACATACCCAACTGTCCACAACCTACATTCGTAATGGGGCACACATTTTCCACTGTCCCCATTGAGGTATATCAACATTACCAGTTGGCAGCTGAGGGTTTCGATTAATTAACATTTCTATCTAGAGAAGCTGCATGGCCATCATTGGTATCTGTTATTTCGGAACTGTTAGTATCTTCATGTAGTTAAAGCCTACCCGGCCATGGACCTTCTTCCGTGCGAACGCGCACACTTTGCCAGAACTCTTACGGCAATCGTCACGTTAGTTGGCGCGAGTAATGAGTGAATGGGGAAATATCCTTTAGGAACATTACGAATGTTGGTTGTGGACAGCTGGGAATGTGGGTGTCACAGGAAGCGTGCAAGGGATAAGTCCCTGCAGTCGCGCTATCCCCTGTGCCCTCGGTGGCTCAGATAGGTAGAGCGTCTGCCACGTAAACAGGCGATCGCGGGTTCGATTCTCGGTCGGGGCACACATTTTCAGCTGTCCCCATTGAGGTATATCAACAACACCTGTTGGCAGCTAAGGGTTTCGATTAATTATCACAAATACAAGGCTTCTTAAGGGATTCTGGCGGCGCACTATTTCTCCCTTCCTGTAGTCGGCAAGCAACTCGGACTTGGCAGGCTTCATTCAAAGTGACGAGCAGTTCAGTATTTCCAAGGCGCGCTTGGCCAATCACAGATTCCTCCCCTTCTACCACTCAGCATGTGGGAATATTTCCAGTTTTATGTTAACAAACCCCAAGTTCGATAGCATCAGCGTTCACGTGAAAAGCAAACGTCCCCGCTCTCCCTATTATTGCTAGCAACACGTCAGTTGGTCCCACACTGAAGCGTCTCCTGAGTAGGAACCACTGTTGCACTAGTCCAACCTCTGTGAACCCACTAAGGTTGCGGTTCTCAGGAGCAAGTATCAACCTTCCTGCTCCTGCTAAGACGTGCGTTTTTGTGACCACCTTCTAGCGTAGCGCCTTACAACAGCGTTTAGGCGGTGGATGTAGTTACAAGCTAATTCTAGTAAGTGAAACTTCTCCCCAGGGACAGCTGCTTAGAGATACTGCAATTAGCAGGGCTCTAGTGTTACTGTTTATCTCCGGTAACCTAAATACTAAAATAATTGCCTCTCAGATTTCCTAATTTCGTACCATGGAGTGCTCTCGACGGTTTCCAACAGCCTTACTCTTAACAAGTCAATACGTGATCAGTTGCGTCATACCCATCTCTTCCTCCCACCCCCCACCCCTCATGGGAAAAACTTGTTGACAATCACTAGATAACAAAATAACAAAATTGTACTCTGGATTCTGTTGCGGTTAACTCATCTTAATCATAAAAATGATATTATATTATTATTACTGGCGAATTCTCCCCAGAAATGGAAGACGTGAAGCAAATAACTGGATCAATTTTTCTCTGACCACTTCTTGTTCTTTCAATAGGCTTTCACTCTTACCGAAAAGGTTTGTTCACGCTCATCCGACCACTTTGGTCAGTACTGTTTTTCTTTTGGTTAATCTGATATAAATTAACATTTATCTACTTTGTGTCTGAAGGTGTCTCTTTCTAGACTGATATTATATACACTCCTGGAAATTGAAATAAGAACACCGTGTATTCATTGTCCCAGGAAGGGGAAACTTTATTGACACATTCCTGGGGTCAGATACATCACATGATCACACTGACAGAACCACAGGCACATAGACACAGGCAACAGAGCATGCACAATGTCGGCACTAGTACAGTGTATATCCACCTTTCGCAGCAATGCAGGCTGCTATTCTCCCATGGGGACGATCGTAGAGATGCTGGATGTAGTGCTGTGGAACGGCTTGCCATGCCATTTCCACCTGGCGCCTCAGTTGGACCAGCGTTCGTGCTGGACGTGCAGACCGCGTGAGACGACGCTTCATCCAGTCCCAAACATGCTCAATGGGGGACAGATCCGGAGATCTTGCTGGCCAGGGTAGTTGACTTACACCTTCTAGAGCACGTTGGGTGGCACGGGATACATGCGGATGTGCATTGTCCTGTTGGAACTGCAAGTTCCCTTGCCGGTCTAGGAATGGTAGAACGATGGGTTCGATGACGGTTTGGATGTACCGTGCACTATTCAGTGTCCCCTCGACGATCACCAGTGGTGTACGGCCAGTGTAGGAGATCGCTCCCCACACCATGACGCCGGGTGTTGGCCCAGTGTGCCTCGGTCGTATGCTGTCCTGATTGTGGCGCTCACCTGCACGGCGCCAAACACGCATACGACCATCATTGGCACCAAGGCAGAAGCGACTCTCATCGCTGAAGACGACACGTCTCCATTCGTCCCTCCATTCACGCCTGTCGCGACACCACTGGGGGCGGGCTGCACGATGTTGGGGCGTGAGCGGAAGACGGCCTAACGGTGTGCGGGATCGTAGCCCAGCTTCATGGAGACGGTTGCGAATGGTCCTCGCCGATACCCCAGGTGGAACAGTGTCCCTAATTTGCTGGGAAGTGGCGGTACGGTCCCCTACGGCACTGCGTAGGATCCTACGGTCTTGGCGTGCATCCGTGCGTCGCTGCGGTCCGGTCCCAGGTCGACGGGCACGTGCACCTTCCGCCGACCACTGGCGACAACATCGATGTACTGTGGAGACCTCACGCCCCACGTGTTGAGCAATTCGGCGGTACGTCCACCCGGCCTCCCGCATGCTCACTATACGCCCTCGCTCAAAGTCCGTCAACTGCACATACGGTTCACGTCCACGCTGTCGCGGCATGCTACCAGTGTTAAAGACTGCGATGGAGCTCCGTATGCCACGGCAAACTGGCTGACACTGACGGCGGCGGTGCACAAATGCTGCGCAGCTAGCGCCATTCGACGGCCAACACCGCGGTTCCTGGTGTGTCCGCTGTGCCGTGCGTGTGATCATTGCTTGTACAGCCCTCTCGCAGTGTCCGGAGCAAGTATGGTGGGTCTGACACACCGGTGTCAATGTGTTCTTTTTCCCATTTCCAGGAGTGTATATATTTATACATTCTAGGTAATTTTGTTTTTGCAATTACAGACAATATACACAATAATAATGTGATACGCTTCTTTTTTTTTCACGGCACGTGTACATACAGGCATCAAAACTTATTTGTTTATTTTTCTTTACGTTACTATTACAGAACAACGGATGTTGTTATTACCATAATTAACATGATAAAGAACACACATCCTTACAAGATTTCGGTTTGCATTTTCCTTATGTAATTCACAATACTATTTTGTTATGTACTAACGGAGCTCTGTAGCATTCTTGCATTATCTGTGATCTCTGCCTGCAGTAGGCACAGCCAACGATCTCTTACCTCATTTTATTGCTCTTCACTATTTATTCTTCTTGAGCGAAAATGCCGTCTACTCCGAATGCGTGTCATGTCCGTCGCTTTACATGTGATCTGTATGATCGTCCTCCCACAGACTATGCATAATCGCCCATGCCTTTACTCATACAAACAAAACAATCTCTAAAATACTTTTACTACCTGCAGAAACAGCATACAAACTAATGCTAAATACTGCAACTCCTGTGTAAGACTAAAATGAATATTGGCGAGATCACATTGAACAGATACTCTGCTGCTCTGTGAAAGCTTTTCCTCTTACGTTTTCGCTATTTTATGAACTATTAATATAAGATCATGTAGATGTTGTATTACATTTTCCAACGGCATGTCTAACCTTAACTTAAAAATGTTCCTTTTCCCCTTATTTGCAATACAGTAATCAGTCTCCATTTTTAAAGCTGGCCGTATATTTTCCCTGATCAAATAAACTCTTATTACTTGTGCGGACTTTATAAACTCCTGTTTTCCACACCCTCTACATTATCCATAATAATTTTAGTTTCCCTGTACGTTTGATCAGAATGTTCGTTGGGTTGTTGTCATTGCACAAAATTGTGAGGCCTTCCTCTTTAGGAGAAACGAGTAACCATTGGTCCTGACGTAATGGGGTCGAAAATCCATCAATTAGTTTCGCAAACTTCTTAATACAATCCCCGGGAATTTTCCTTACCGGTTGCTGCATCCTAGCTTAAGACGTTTCGTGGTCATACGTTGACATTAAAACAGACTTATCCGCAAAAATTTTGCTAACGCGATCCTGCTCATTAAACAAAAGTTGTTCGCTACTCGGTATTGCATATTGCCGCCTGGATTCATCAGTTAACAGATGACCTTTCTCTGGCTGCACGTACATGAATAAATATCGACTTCCTTGAGCTTCGGAAGGCAAGGGTAATATTCTATACAAATTACACAAATCATTTTTTATTAATGGGGCGTTACATACATAGCTTAATATGTGGCTAGACACAAATGCCTCAGCTTTAATTATGCCTGATAAATGGCACCTGCCGTGTTAGTGAGAGCGAGTGGGAACTCCTTGTCATATCTTCTTGAGTTAAATACAAGGATTTAACTATTTGCACTGTATTAATTATATGAGGCAACAGTACTACTTTCGGTACGTTTAGTATGGCCGTCTCATATTCACCTTCTAACTCAGTATATCTCTATACCAACAATATTAACTGTTCATCAACAGTGGTTATTACAGCTATGCGCTGTATCTCCCGATCAATGCTGTTAGCATTTATTCGTTGATATTCCTACGGGGCTTTTCCAAGTCTTAACTTTCATTTCCTCGTTACATGCAAGGGTAAATATTGCATGGTCTAAACTCGTCAGAGTTGCTTTTACTACTGTTACTTGCCCTGTTGTAAAGTGAATCAATTCCCTCTTTTAATTTTCAGTTACATCAGTCTTTGATTTGAAATGGAAGGCATCCTGTTCATGTAATGTCCCAAATAATGTTTTACTAACTCATTGCACAAAATTTAAGACACCTCATTTCTTACGTGTCTCATGCCAGATTAATTGTCCGAATTAGACTTTGGGAATTTCTAATCTTTTTCACGTGAATTTCTAAGGCTTGCTCTACTGCTGTACATTCTTGACTGATAAATATGTCCATCTGTCTGCCACACCAGCTTTTCCCTTAAGTTCTCCTAGATTAATGTGACTGACACTGTAGATTTGTACTTTGCCAATACTATCACAATATACGCCAGTTCAAATGGTTCGAACGCCTCTGAGCACTATGGGACTTAACATCTGAGGTCATCAGTCCCCTAGAACCTAGAACTACTTAAACCTAACTAACCTAAGGACATGACACACATCCATTCCCGAGGCAGGATTCGAAACTGCGACCGTAGCGGTAACGCGGTTCCTGTCTGAAGCCCCTAGAACCGCTCGGCCATACTGGCCGGATATACGCCCGTTGATGGAGGTAACATCAGTATGCTAAAATCTCGAAATTGTCCAAGGGTTATGTGGAACAATTTTATACTGCTGCACAAACTTTTTACTAATGTTTTATTAGCACAATACATAATGCACCTGATGATGGCAGCACGCTGCAGAAATGCATTGTGCTAATAAAACATTAGTAAAAAGTGACTGCAGCAGTATACAATTATTCCACATAATCTTATAATACAGTCGCAGACCTCAAACGTCATCACTATGACACGGATAAACTTAAATTTGTCCAAGGGTGTACACTGCTGGAGTACAGCTCATTACGTGCAACATTCCGGTCAGTTTCCTCACCTGAAATTCAGTAAAATGTTCTGTTCTAGTAGAACTCCTTTCACCCACTGACCTGTTTTTCTTAAAACGAATGGCTACATTTGTGCTTTGTCCCTTATATAGTGAATGGACCACACCACTGCGTGTCTAGCTCATGGCTTATGCCCCTTCTAGCGCTTTTATCGTAGAAAAGAACTTGTTCATCTGTTTTAAAATATTTCGGATTCTGTTCTACGTTATAGCACTCTTTGTTCTTCTCCTTACACTGTTTGTTATAATACTTGGCACACTGGTGCATTTGTCTCATTCTCTCTTTTTCTTTGAATACATGATCCTCGTAAGTATGGGTAACACCTGCTGGTACTCTTTGCAATACATCCGGTATGTTAAAAGCTCTATCGGAAAGCAACTAATTTGATGTATAATTCGTGCTGCTTTTGGGTGCGGTATTGTACACATGTACCACGAAAAGAAACTGTTCTCCACAATTTTATTGAGCCATATTGATGTAATATCATATAAAATGCTTTTATTTCCGTCAATGATTGTGAATCTTTTGGTCCTTATGGAAATCGGTTTTAACACGTGTCATAATTGAATTAAGCCGTGAGGACGTCGTCACATTACATAGAAAAAATTAGCTTGGTATCGTCTCACAAATTAAAAATGTAGTATAAAATAGGCCACAGTGTTGGCGGAATCATACTGTTCACGGCAGTGTGGCTCATTTGACGCTTCATTTTAAATTTGTGCGACGATGCTAAGCTGATTTTCTGTATGGGGTGTGACGACACCCTCATGGCTTGATTAGCGGAATGAAAAGAAATTTATTCTACACTTACTGGATAACTGTTTTATTCCGCGAGTGTGCCGTAGCTTGTGATTTATCTTATAGTTCGGTGTGACCTTTCCAATGCTACAATGGACTGGGGATGGTAATAGGAAGTCTGCACCTATCAGTCCTTAACAATCTGACCACTCTCTTTACTGAGACACTTACAAAATCACCACCATTGTCACTGAGTATTTCCGAGGATATACCAAATCTCAGAATTATTCATTCCACCAGGAAACCCGACACTATACTTTCGTCCTGCTTTCCTATCGATTCTGCTATAATTAAATCGATTAGAGCTTCCTGGAAAGTTATTATGTATTTACTATTACTGCCTGTTACTGTCAGACATCCAACGATATCAGTGTCACACCTATCGAACACTACTTGCGCCGGTTTTTTTTGTTTTTTTTTTAATAACGTTCAGGGTTACCGTTGTCCAATCGTATGTTCTCAAAATTCCTGCATTACCACGTATGGGTGTGTCACGGAATTCCCACCAAATTTCTATTTTTTTCTTCAGCAGTAGTGTCCGGCTGCTCGTCTTCATTGACTACCGGCTTTTCCTCACTTTCGTTTGCCCCACATTAGGTGTCACCTGACTATACTTATTCTCGACAAGGAATCCATTAAACAGTTGTTCTTGCCACTTTTATATACAATTTCGTAATAATACTTCTCTAATTTCGATCTGAATTTCATTAAACGTGAGGACGGATCGCTAATACTCGTATTTCCTATCCACTGTAATGGTTTATGATATGCACAAACGTTAAACTTACGACTAAGCACATAATGTCAGAAATGTTTGACTGCCCACACTACGCCCAACAGCTCGCTCCAAATTGTGCTATAATTTTTCTATGCATTCTTCATAGTTTTGGATGCTAAAGAAATTGGGTGATCGAATCCTACCTCCCATTAGCTATGACCAGAGTCGATTGCGTTATGGCTAGCGTCAGTCTTATTTATAAACGTTTTAGAAAAATTTGGGTGCTGTAGTATTCGTTGAAACGTCCCCTTAGAAAAATTAATGAATTACTGTGCTGATAAACCTCTACGTGCCGGCCGTTAAGGCCGTGCGGTTCTAGGCACTTCAGTCCGCAACCGCGCTGCTGCTACGGTCGCAGGTTCGAATCCTGCCTCGGGCATGGGTGTGTGTGATGTCCTTAGGTTAGTTAGGTTTAAGTAATTCTTAGTCTAGGGACTGATGACCTCAGATGTTAAGTCTCATAGTGCTCAGAGCCATTTGAACATTTTTTTAAACCTCTACGTTATTTGATTTTCAAACAGCTGACCAAAACTGAACGTACTCAGACATTACTCTCTTTACTTATTCTGATCAACACTAAACTGACACACAATATTTTTAGCGCAACGCAATCTGACTTTCAAAAATCCCTACAAAAGAATGGCCCTGACTAACAATAACCTATAACTTTCATGAACCACTTACCTCACAAAAAACATCGTTACTCGAACTACTGCAATACAGCGAGTGCCATTAGTGCCCGCTAAATAAAAGATTCTAACTACTGAAGGCACTAACTACTGATAGGCATACTTAGCAAATAAAAGATTTTGATTGAGAACAAACAATGTATTTACCTTAATAGTGTTCAAAAGTCATAATATATATATATATCAGTTCATGACATCCAGTCTTACTAATTTACTGTCTCTGATGGATACACGTCCAGATCATCGCTCTCAAAACTCCGCCATCTCTGTCCTCACATCCACCAATGCCGGCGGCTCACCTCCCAAGTGCGCAACGCTACGCGCTGTTCACATCCAACTGCGCAACACTACAATAGCGATATTCCAACAACGCTAACCAGCCACAGACTACACACAGCACAGTCAGTGATTTTCATACAGAGCGCTACGTGACATTACCAACATAAAAACCTAAACAGCCTACTTACAACGTGTATTAGTAGCGTCTCTCTTAGCACTGGAAGTTCTTCTTCTTAGCAACCCATTCATACAATTTGTTTTGGAGACTCATGTAGTTGTTTTTCCACTTTACTAAACTCATTTAAGAAAGGGTATATAATACCCGATTAACTAGAGAGATCTTTTTAATGCTTTTTTCTTCTACTGAGCTGGGGCTATTCCGCTAATGCCCTTAGCTTCTTTTGGTCTGGTCGGTTAAGATGTGCTAAAGGTATGTGACCTCTTTCCTTAAAAATTCACATTCATCCATCTGAAACAGGATATTGTGTTGCCTTAACCTTTCATAAACCTCGCCCGAACGGTCACTGTGTTCTTCCGTGATGGAAGAAAAATTACTAAGTCGTTTGGATTAGTACATAACATTCTTTACCCTGTAAACCAATTAGAACTGAATTCTTCAATTTCAGGAATTTAGAAAGTGCAAAATGAAGTCCCATTGGCAGTCCCAGTCCTTCTTATCCAACAACAACTAGGAATTATCCTTATCCGAATCAAGCGTTGAAAAATATTTTGACTTGAGCAATCCGTCAAAAACTTCATCGACACGCGGGGCTTGCGAAGACAGTGTTAACAATAATGTCATTTAGTTTTCTGTAATAAGATATTACCAACTTTTTTACCAGATGAATTTTCGTGTTTGAGAATCATGGCTAACAGACGGTATTACTATATTGTCGTTCAGTATCTGATTTATTTCCTGTTGTAACATTTCTTTTTGTGCTTCTGGCATTCTGTAACGGCGAGAGCAAATTACTCATACCTCTGTTTCGCATATCAATTTTATTTGATGCCGAATTGTAGCTGTGTACTGGTCGTCAACTTATCTGTGGCAAATGCAAGATATCATTACACACAGAACACATCCCTATTATGTTTTTTTTTCTTTAATAAACTGATTCTTCTTTTTCCATTGGTACTGCGGCATCGACTGTCATCCTGTCGCCCACACATTAAAATACACGCGCCTTTAGTGATGCCGTCGCGTCTCCTACAGCCGTCACTGCGGCTGCCACGAACGCCACGAACGTTTACGCTGCGTCCAGTGACATGCAAGCATTCCCCCTCTGAACTCCAGCGACACGTCTAATTCATTTCAAACACCGATGCATTGAGCCCATTTTGTGTATTTGCCATTTAGCAACATTTACAGGCTGTCATAGCCGTCAGGGCTTGTCATCTATAGAATAGTCTTTGTATTAAAGGCTGACTGAATAGTAAACCTTTGTATCTATGTGTAAATATTTCAACATTCATATCTACTGTTAGCAACTGATGCTGCAACTACTGCTAGCAAAATTATGTATTACTTTTACTATTTGGTATTAGACACAGAATAAAATAATATCTGAATTCTCTGTCCACAAACTGCATCTGTTCTTTGCTCCTGCGTCCACTAAAGAATCACAAAGTGTGCAAAGGAAATTAAAACCGATACCTTGTCTCCCTTGCGGACAGTCTACTTTGTATTTGCGGTGGGTGGCAGAACTACTTCCACCCGAATGCGAGGCATCTCAATAGAAATTGCTTCCTCTCATGTATTTAGCACTCTAGTCAAACGAGGGCTTTTTCGTACAATCTGGTAGGTACACGTCTTACTACAACTCTTGCTTCTTGATAAAGCACTTTCTTAAGGCTAATATCTTCAACTTTTATCCTCAGAATCGTCTCATCACAAGGACGTAACTTTATTTTTGCCACCCGGTCCGTCTTAGGCTCTGTAGCTTGTTTCCCATTGGTGACAGGTCTCTTACAATGATAACTTTTTTACTTCGCCATTTCTTCGGCTTACTGTGGTTATTGGCTGTTCTGAGCAACTCAAGAGAACTTTGAACTCTACTTGGGCACCTTTTGCAGTCTCAAAATTTGCTTGTGGCTGCCAAAGCCCCTGCCTCGTGAGCTTGCACCTTGTGCTTGTATCCCAGTACACAATTTAATTGTCCTACCCCCGGGCTCACAGGGTTCCCTTGGCGTAATCAATCACTATGCCACGCTTCGTACAGAAGTTTCTACAAATTTAACCCGCCTAGGCAATATCCAGTTCAGCTTCTACCCGATGAAACTTATGTTTTATTCTTAAAACCCGACCTATTACATATCAGAAATATCAGCCGTCACATACAGGGTGGTCCATTGATAGTGATGAAACTTATGTTTTATTCTTAAAACCCGACCTATTACATATCAGAAATATCAGCCGTCACATACAGGGTGGTCCATTGATAGTGACCGGGCCAAATATCTCACGAAATAAGGGTCACACGAAAAAAACTACAAAGAAAAAAAACTTATCTATCTTGAATGGGGAAACCAGATGGCGCTATGGTTGACCCGTTAGATGGTGCTGCCATAGGTCAAACGGATATCAACTGCGTTTCTTTAAATAGGAACCCCCATTCTTTTATTACATATTCGGGTAGTACGTAAAGACCAATGAATGTTTTAGTTGGACCACATTTTTCGCTTTGTGATAGATGACGCTTTAATAGTCACAAACATATGTCTCTCAATTTTAGACGGACGGTTGGTAACAGGTAGGTTTCTTAAATAAAAATTCAGAACGTAGGTATGTTTGAACATTTTTTTCGGTTGTTCCAATGTGAGACATGTAACTTTGTGAAATCATTTCTGAGAACGCATGCTGTTACAGTGTGATTACCTGTAAATACCACATTAACGCAATAAATGATCAAAATGTTGTCCTTCACCCCCAAAGCATTTGGCAATACGTGTAACGACATTCCTCCCAACAGCGAGTAGTTCGCCTTCCGTAATGTTCGCACATGCATTGACAATGCGCTGACGCATGTTGTCAGGCGTTATCGGTGGATCACGATAGCAAATATCCTTCAACTTTCCCCACAGAAAGAAATCTAGCGACGTCAGGTCCGGTGAATGTGCGGACCATGGTATGGTGCTTCTTCGACCAATCCACCTGTCATGAAATATGGTATTCAATACCGCTTCAACCACACGCGAACTATGTGGCGGACATCCATCATGTTGGAAGTTCATCGATATTCTGTAATGCAGTGAAACATCTTCTAGTAATATCGGTAGAACATTACGCAGGAAATCAGCATACATTGCACCATTTTGATTGCCATCGATAAAATGGGGTCCAATTATCCTTCCTCCCATAATGTCGCACCATATATTAACCCGCCAAGTTCGCTAATGTTCCACTTGTCGCAGCCATCGTGGATTTACCGTTGCCCAATAGTACATATTATGCCGGTTTACGTTACCGCTGTTGGTGAATGACGCTTCGTCGCTACATAGAACGCGTGCAAAAAATCTGTCATCGTCCCGTAATTTCTCTGGTGCCCAGTGGCAGAAATGTACACGACGTTCAAAGTCGTCACTATGCAATTCCTGGTGCATATAAATATGGTACGGGTGCAATCGATTCTCAACATCGACATTTTTTAGATTCCCGATTCTCGCGCAATTTGTCTGTTACTAATGTGCAGTTTAGCCGCGACCGCAGCTAAAACACTATCATTTGTTGCAGGTCGTGGTTGACGTTTCACATGTGGCTGAACACTTCCTGTTTCCTTAAGTAACGTAACTATCCGAGCAGCATACATAGCACACGCCCGTTCCGCATTTTGATCACAATAGCAATACATCAACACGATATAGACCTTTTCCGCAATTGGTAAACGGTCAATTTTAACACAGGTAATGTATCACGAAGCAAATACCGTCCGCACTGGCGGAATGTTACGTGATACCACGTACTTACACATTTGTGACTATTACAGCGCCATCTATCACAAAGCGAAAAAAGTGGTCCAACCAAAACATTCATATTTCTTTACGTACTACATGAATATGTAATAAAAAAGGGGGGTTCCTATTTAAAGAAACGCAGTAGATATCCGTTTGACCTATGGCAGCGTCATCTAGCAAGCCAACCATAGCCCCTTCTGGTTTCCCCCTTCAAGCTAGACGAGTTTCGTTCTTTGTAGTTTTTTCGTTTGATGCTTATTTCGTGAGTTATTTGGCCCGGTCACCATCAATGGACCAACCCGTATATGACCAGTCTTCTAATACCTTTAACCTTTACACTTTCTTCTGGTCCATTCCCGCCTTGGCTTTTCAGATACATCATGTTGAACAAGCTGATCTGTGCTCTATTATCTACAAGCAATTACAACTCACATCCTGTACTCTCTGGGCAGTTGAGTTCCGCAAACTCATTTTTAATTTCACAGTCGATTTTAAATATCTTTCCTTTCCTTTCCGTGCTTCTTATTTTTCAAAGAATACCTTGCAACCTGATTACTCATCTACCCAT
Organism: Schistocerca cancellata; assembly: GCF_023864275.1. Classification (NCBI taxonomy): domain Eukaryota; kingdom Metazoa; phylum Arthropoda; class Insecta; order Orthoptera; family Acrididae; genus Schistocerca; species Schistocerca cancellata. Next base: position 447,553,635 of record NC_064630.1, on the reverse strand, counting down.
GTGGCCTGGCCTATGACACGTGAAACAGACAACTGACCTCGCTTTCTTACATGGACCTCTATGTCCTAATCATTTGGGCCGGCCGGAGTGGCCGAGTGGTTAACGGAGCTACAGTCAGAAACCGCACGACCGCTACGGTCGCAGGTTCGAATCCTGCCTCGGGCTTGGGTGTGGGTGATCTCCTTAGGTTAGTTAGGTTTAAGTAGTTCTAAGTTCTAGGGGACTTATGACCACAGCAGTTGAGTCCCACAGTGCTCAGAGCCATTTTAACCTAATCATTTGCAACTTCCGCACCTCACTGGTTTTAGAGCCACTGATTCTCAACACACATGAGCTGTTTCTACTGTACAATTTTTTTTTCTCAAGGTGCAGTTTTTCATTAAATGCCCTGATTTGTCACAGGTTTTATATGTGAAATCCTTAGACATGTGTCATACAGCCTCAAATGAGAAATAAGGATAACTTTCCCCAATTTGCCCTCACTATTTTAATTAGCAAAACCTTCATCTTAGTGGATGTAATTGCCGACACATCCGTCAAAGCTACCACAAAGGCATCAGTAAGGATACTGTTTTCACTAGTTCGGCGCACAATTGTCTGTGCGCGTTCATCACAGATCTTCAGAATAAATGCTGCTCGGGTAAATTTTCCTACTAATGGCAAAAATCCCCTGAGTTCTGATGCTTACATCACATCATGTACTCCGGCACGAAAGTGATGTTGAAATGAATCTACTTTACTGGCCCCATCTGTAGTCGATTCTCCCTTTGATTACCTGGCATTATAAGGGGCTATCGGCTTTGCGTCTCGGCTGAGGGCCTCCCTTGATAAGTGTCAGGATTTTGCAGGTATTGTATCCATGAGGTACAGAAATACTCGAACACCGAGTTATTAACCTTTATTACTAGAGTCCCCACCCCCCATGAACCATGGACCTTGCCGTTGGTGGGGAGGCTTGCGTGCCTCAGCAATACAGATGGCCGTACCGTAGGTGCAACCACAACGGAGGGGTATAAAAGAAATTATTCAGGTAGTGAAGAGAGACGAAAATTTAATAGTCATGGGTGAATAGAATTCGAGAGTAGGAAAAGGGAGAGAAGGACACATAGTACGTGAATATGGATTGGGGCTAAGAAATGAAAGAGGAAGCCGCCTGGTAGAATTTTGCGCTGAGCATAACTTAATCATGGCTAACACTTGGTTCAAGAATCATAGAAGAAGGTTGTATACATGGAAGAATCCTGGAGATACTAAAAGGTATCAGATAGAGTATATAATGGTAAGACAGAGATTTAGGAACCAGGTTTTAAATTGTAAGACATTTCCAGGGGGAGATGTGGACTCTGACCACTATATATTGGTTATGAACTGTAGATTAAAACTGAAGAAACTACAAAAAGGTGCTAATGTAAGGAGATGGGACCTGGATAAACTGACTAAACCAGAGGTTGTAGAGAGTTTCAGGGAGAGCATAAGGGAACAATTGACAGGAATGGCGGAAAGAAATACAGTAGAAGAAGAATGGGTAGCTCTGAGGAATGAAGTAGTAAAGGCAGCAGACGATCAAGTAAGTAAAAAGACGAGGGATAATAGAAATCCTTGGGCAACAGAAGAAATATTGAATTTAATTGATGGAGAAAATATAAAAATTCAGTAAATGAAGCAGGCAAAAAGGAATACAAACGTCTCAAAAATGAAATCGACAGGAAGTGCAAATTGGCTAAGTATGGATGGCTAGAGGACAAATGTAAGGATGTAGAGGTTTATTTCACTAAGGGTAAGATAGATACTGCCTACAGGAAAATTAAAGAGACCTTTGGAGAAAAGAGAACCACTTGTATGAATATCAAGAGCTCAGATGGAAACCCAGTTCTAAGCAAAGAAGGGAAGGCAGAAAGGTGGAAGGAGTATATAGCCGATTTATATAAGGGCGATGTACTTGACGACAATATTATGGAAATGGAAGAGGATGTAAATGAAGACGAAATGGGAGATAAGATACTGTGTGAAGAGTTTGAAAGACCTGAGTCGTAACAAGGCCCCGGGAGTAGACAACATGCCATTAGAACTACTGACGACCTTGGGAGAGCCAGTCATGACAAAACTCTACCATATGGTGAGCAAGATGTATGAGACAGGCGAAATACCGTCAGACTTCAATAAGAATATAATAATTCCAATCCCAAAGAAAGCAGGTTTTGACAGATGTGAAAATTACCGAACTATCAGTTTAATAAGTCACAGCTGCATAATATTAACGCGAATTCTTTACTGACGAATGGAAAAAATGGTAGAAGCAGTCCTCCGCCGCAAAGTTTTCGCGATTTGGGACACTGAATGGCGCAACCCGACTACACCAAACAAACTCCGTGCTATCAAGGAGACGACGAATGTGTGGCATCTTTTGTCGGCTCCGCATTGACCACATCTGGATGACACACAACTATTTACTGCGCCGTGATGACCCGCCTCTATGTCGCTGCGGATCGGCTTAGACGGCGGTCCAGATTTTGTTGGCCTGTCCCCTTTTAACTGTGCTCAGGCAGATGTTTGCGCTGTCTGATACGCTCCCTGTCCTATTAACAGATGACACTGCCATGGCAGGCTTAGTTTCGCGTTTTATTCGGGCAGGGGGCTTTTATTACTTGATATAAGTGTTTGTCTTTTTTTTTGTTGAATCTGGCCTTTGCCCTACGATTTTAGACTGGGACTTTTAGTGTGTTTCTAGGTGGTTGGCTTTTCCTTTTTTGTCTCTGTGGTCGGCCAACCACTGTCACACTCTGTGTGATTTTAATTCCTTTTGTCTGGTCTCTGTCTGAGTGTTTCTTGTCCTGTGTCATCTCTTGTCATCTCCATTGTTCGTTCTTATTCTTTGTGGTTGTTTGGAGTTTTTGGAGGAAGGGACCGATGGCCGTAGCAGTCTGGTCCCTTCAATCCCACAAACCAACGAACCAAACTGCCAGATCCCTGATACGCAAACTCAGTGATGCATTTCGTTCGAAAGACGGACAAAAGAAGCTATTAAGCAGGTGGTTATTATGTTTCAATGTAGTTTATTTATTAAAAATGTGGTAATTCGCTATTGTGTATAGTTGTGTTTATGTGCTATACTTCTGAGAGGTATAAGCACAGCATTATTTTTAAGCGAAATATTGACAGCATCTCTTATTTCATACAGAAGTTAGTCTATTTCCTATGTGACACGCAAACAGGCTTCAGATAATGAAACGAAAGTTCCAATGAATCGAGTGTTTTACGACGGCCTTCATATCACATTGGCCGGACGGGGTGGCCGAGCGCTTCTAGGCGCTACAGTCTGCAACCGCGCGACCGCTATGGTCGCAGGTTCGAATCCTGCCTCGGCCATGGATGTGTGTGCTGTTCTTAGGTTAGTTAGGTTTAAGTATTTGTAAGTTCTAGGGGACTAATGACCTCAGAAGTTAAGTCCCATAGTGCTCAGAGCCATTTGAGCCATATCACATTGTGTCAGGTTTCGGTAGTTACGCACATTACATCTGATAATGTGCAAGAAGCAGGAATTAAGCAGATACAAGGCAGCTCCAGCAGTGGTGCAAGCAGCCATCTTCAGCCATGTCAGGTGTCAACAACACATCTACGCTCTCCACAATACTTCGAATTTATGATAACGGGCCACCAAGCAGTACTGAATAGGTTGCGTTAGTGACTTAAATAATAATTATTATTATTGTAATGACACTTACCGTTCTCTTTTAATGAAAAATTGGACGGAAAACTTTATAACAGGACGTATGTATTATTGTGAATATCTGTAGATAAACAAGCGGATTTCCGTATCTGCGCTGCTATTTATTCGCGAAGTCAATAATACTGCGGATATCTGCACCCGCGCAGATGTCTAATTACAGCTGCCGTTGAACGCATTTATTTAATTAATGGAACACTACGCTCCTACACCTGCAGCAGCAGTATTTCACTCTACTACAATGAACTATCGTAGCAAGAAATCTTACGTAACGCACTGAAGTTGTTCCCTGTAGGCAGTATTACAATACACTTTTGTTCTGTGCTTGTTACAGTTTAACGATCACTTTTCGAGGTGGTTCACTCCTTTTTATCTGCCCGCATCTCGTGGTCGTGCGGTAGCGTTCTCGCTTCCCACGCCCGGGTTCCCGGGTTCGATTCCCGGCGGGGTCAGGGATTTTCTCTGCCTCGTGATGGCTGGGTGTTGTGTGCTGTCCTTAGGTTAGTTAGGTTTAAGTAGTTCTAAGTTCTAGGGGACTGATGACCATAGCTGTTAAGTCCCATAGTGCTCAGAGCCATTTGAACCATTTTCCTTTTTATCTGAGCATTCAGCCAAGGAAATAATCCCGAATGTTGGGAAAATGGTTAACTGCTACTAACATTACGTAACTCTTCATGAATGTTAGACGTCGATATCGAAAGCATTGTGCAGCAGAAGTAATAACTTGCTAATTTTCCCATATTAAAATTCATAGCTTTCCTTAATGTACAACGAACAGTTGCTGAATAAGAAATTGGCTTTCAGGTCACTGTTAATTACAGATTCTGTGAATTGTTCGTTGGAGTCCTTCAGAGAAAATAGTCCTCTTTTGTGAACGAAAGGTGTTTTCCAAGTTGTTAACCTCCCTACGACCACTCATTATGTTGTATAACAAGGTATAAATGTTACATACCTCACAACAAACCGTTCACAGTTTGAATTTCGATATTCTGACAACACTGTTAGTATTTCCGAAACACCTTAAGCAAGTTGTGAAATTCTTCGGTCATTCAGCTATTTGTCTGACTACACAAACTAATTCTAGGAGCCTAATGTAGCCTTCTATTACGTTATTCTGATTCTTCAGTTCTAAAGCATACTTCAAATCTCAAGCGAACTTTAATCTTTTAAGGACGTAAACGCAGTCTCAAGCACTCACGTAGTCTTCAAATTTTTTCTGGAATAATTTCTCCCACAAATAGATTAAAAATTTGTCGTTTTTTACAATTTTCAAGCAAAGATTTTGGGGAACTTCACTTGGTGACAAGCCAAATGTCGATACAGGAAACACAGTACCAAATATTCCCAGTAGAGGTCGTCTACCCTGTTACAGTACTAGCTTAACTTGAATTTGACTCAAAAGCAGTTGAATGAACTATGAGTAGGATCTTGGGCAGGCAGAGGTAACGAAATGTGCTCATATATCTCTGGTAGTCTGTTGTTATCGCTTGCAAGTATCTTATGAATAGAACAAACAGTTCCAGTGGTGGGTTTTATGGAATTCCACTAATCCAACTGACATACGGGGTGTAAGAGCCTTAATTGCGGTCATTTGTACATGTGATACCATAATACGCAACATACATCAACGTGTTGGTCCTTTTTTTTCCTGCGTCGAACAATCTTCTCAATAACATGTCACGAACTTTACGAGCTTACATTTCCGGCACGGTCGTACTGCACTAATAGGTGAACTACGCCGGTAGACGTAAGGTAGCCGTTTTGCATCCACATATTCATTTTTCAACACCCAGAGGAAAATGAGCATTAAAGGCTTGTTCTTGCCACATTTACTGGAAGCACCGCCAACCTAAAAACATCCGATTAGTAATGGCTATGATTATTATTCTGCACAGGACTATGATTATTACTCTGCACCCGTTGTAAATATTGATGCAGTGTTGTTCGTTATACCGTCGTCAGTCAGCAACAGAAATATCTCACTTGTACATGTTACGCCATGCATAAACAACTGATACTTTTCCCTTCACAAAAAATGCTAAGCTATTAAGTTACTAACAAAATAACGCTTCATAGAATAAATTGTAAGGACACACCTGACAGGTAATTTCTCTAGTAGTCTGGAGCCAGATGCTGCTCCTACAACTGAACATCCTAAGGTTTTTACTTCATAATACGAGTACTATATGTCTGAGTCAAAGGTATTGAGTTTAGAGGTATACCCGAAAATGAAAGCTATTATAGTGTGCAGCTCGTACCACGATAGAGATGTCTGTTGAATCTCATGCTTTTGCGTCAAAACGTGGTCATATCCTAGCTGCATCTGCATTGTAATACAGCTGAGGGTAAGGTTGTACTGAAGATATTTACATCGCTACCCTCACACTTCCTTGAAAGTGTCTTGTGTGTAACTGAACCGCCTGAATGACGGTGATAAATGCGCATATTTTACAGGCAGTGTTACTGATGCCTAGAGAGGGAAATATTCAAAACCGGTTCCATCATCCAGCAAAATTTTCCGGAAAAACGAAGGGGATCACTAAGCTCATCTTCATGGCCCGTTTAAAATTAACATTCCCACAAATGGTCGTTAGAGGTGACGATGACGTGAGGTTCTGTCTGTAGCGCATAACATTACAAAGTAGATGGTTTACTTCAAAATCTCTGTTACCATACCACTCACAACTGACGTTCATCAGACTGTTATGAAAATTCATTCAGTTGATATAGTACGACGACAGTAGCGTGTAATAACGATCGAAAAATACGGACGTTATTGCCCTTTAGCGCAAATTTGTGTTCGTGAAACAACGTATCAGATTCAGGACATACTAACCACTACAATGTGAAATGAGACAACAATGATGTCTCACGCAGGGACTCCACCATTTACCTTAGACCATAAACCATCAGAGGACACAAAATGATCCAACTCGGTCTTCTTGCATTCTTGAAGTTCCTTTCTCAAGTGACCTGATGTAGACTGATGAGCCAAAATGTTATGACTGTCGCTGTCGGCCAGACTGGATAGCCACAAGAGACGTTACGGGCACGTGATACCGCAAGAAAAGTATACAGGGTTCGGAAATTCCTCTTACAATTCATAGGACTTGTAAAGAGGAGAAAGTATATAACGTATTCAATAGAAACATACAGTTTCCGTACTTTAGCCGTTTGAAAACATGTCTGCTAGGTTTGTTTATAACAAGTTAGTCATTGTACGGTCTACTTACGTCGGACTGGTTACTCTCATTTGACGTCTGTCCTACCTCTCTAAACTGGTTTGAACCTCATGCGCGTGTTTGTTAGTGTTAGAACAACGTGGGTGAGTATAAGTTTGCAGAGTGGGCCGACGTGATTCTCATGTACGGTGAAGCTCACGATAATGAAAGAACAGATCCTCGCCTTTAATAACATCATTACCCACAACGTCTGACTCCATCGATTACCCTTTTCACCACGATTGCGTGACGGCTTCAAGTAAGGAGTACCTTGATCATCAGCAGACATGACTGTGGTGCTCCAAGGAGACGTCACGCACGCGAACTGGAAGACGCCTTGGTGCATCACGTTGAAAAGAACCATCCAAAAAATACATCAGCAATTGCGCGTGCAATGAGTGTTGTTCCCAGCACCGTCTGCTAAGTTGTGGATAACCAACAAATACATCCATACCACCTGAAACACACCGTATTATCTCTGACACAAACATATATCACCTGAATGGGCCTCGAACAAGGTGAGAGAGCTGGTACAGACGTCAAACAACATCAGCTAATCCGACGTAAGGAATCCCCACCATGACTACCCTGTTGGATATCTATCTAACAAACATGTTGTCAAGAGACTGTAGCACGGAAGAGGTACGTTTCCGCATATGGCTTCCTATTAAAAATATTATGTACTCACTCCCCTCTTATCAGTCCTAGAACAGGTGGTATAAGTGGACCAGAGACTATTGGGGATCACGGGATGCAAATGGGGAAATTCACTGACGTAACTGACAAATAGTTATGGAACGAGCGTCCCAGAAACGGCATAGTAATACCCTCGTGAGCCTCTATGAATGTGGTTGAAGGTCGTTGAAACAATGAGCACGCTATTCTGTGTTACACCTGCAGATCCCTACACAGAACGCGGAGTTTTACTCACACTGAAAATCAGGCTGGAAGACATGAAGACAGAGCACAACGGTGGTGTTGGCACAAGTGTTTCGGAAAATATCGTTCTGTGCGCATTATTGACCATGAGGCTCCGCAGGTGCAGTGTGCGTGGAATTATCGAAACAAGTATGTGGATCAGAGGATACGTGTCATTAGGTAGATAAATCGCGGATGAATCAGGCACTCTGTCACCATGGCGAGCAGCTGCTTGCCACAGCTAGATGAGGAAGCCTTTTTTTTGTAGTAAAGACATCCCACTGTGGGCTGTTTTTTTTTCTACAAATAATATTTTCACGGTTGCTGCACACAGTTTTGTTTCAAATTGTGAGGAAGCTTTGCTTTTGGTCACTTTCACCTGGCCTGCCGTGCGATCTGTCATGTGTATCTATTTTCTACTTGTTCATTAGGCTTTTAGTTTATTTTTGTCCAGAACTAATTTATATTTTGGGTGTATATTATTTAATAATAGAATCGAAGACACAATGGCATCCGTGGTCTACTGAACACTGTTGCGAATCACATGCATTGAGTCATTCATGTGGCCTTCCCCCATGTCAATGGCATCTTCCAGAATGGTTATTATCCTTGTGGCAAGGCTAGAATCATACTACCGTGATTCGAAGAACGCAATAGCGTCTCACGTGGATTTCTTGAGCACCAAATCCACCTGATATGAACGCGATGGAAAACATTTGGGGCGCTAGCTGGCCCTAGTTCTACATCCGCAAACCACCGACCTGTAATTAACGTAAATTGTGTGATCTGTGTGTAAACATGTGTCATTTTTCCGGAGACTTACCAAGGACCATCGACTCTATACCACGCTGATTCGCAGCTATATTGCATTCAAAACTGGATCAGCACGCAATTGATTGGTGGTGATAAAGTCTCGGCTCTTCAATAAATACCGTCTACAATAAATAATACCATGAGACTAGCCTTTTTCACAGTCGAAAACTGTGTTTCGTGCCGGATTCGATCCAGTCTTTAATCTGCAGTTCACCACCAACTGCAGCACTCGAGCACGTCTTGCGGATCAACTCAAAGCTAACGTTTTCTATTAACTTCTTTTGATACATTCTAACACCACAGATGGACGGCAAAATTTGTATTTCTCTTAAATTATATACTTGGTCAGTTTAGAAACTTGACGCAGTTTTCGCCGAATACCAAGGACCTGTACGGGGCTGCTAGTTGTTACATATATTACGCCGTACCTCACTGGAAGGTTTTTGTTTTGTGTCATAAAGCTTTTCGAATCTCATTGAATAACACGTCACTATGACTCCCCTATTGACGCATCTGCTAGCACAGTACCGTATTTCTTATTAGTATGAGCCGCTGGAATACTTTGAGAAATGTTATATTCTCCTGATGACAGAGGGCTTCGGATGACCTCGTGACCGTGCATGATGCAGATGCTCCATCTTCTGAATTGAGGGCGTATCACGTTTTCTTTACAAACTTGTCAAAGCAGTTTTAACGAGGTAAGTACTGTTTACCTCAGTAAGTCTTTCGAAGGACACTAGAATTTTTAAAAATCTAGAGTTATACACATAAAGGTGCTGGACAGTCTGTTTACAACTCTGTAAAAGTGCTGTATAGAGAAAATAGGATGACTGTACCTTAGGAGTCATGAGATACATACAGTGCATCAAACAGTCAACCTTGTGAAGAAATACAAGATTAATGTCACATTTTCATTTTATATCAAAATGTTCAAATGGCTTTGAGCACTATGGGATTTAACTTCTGAGGTCATCAGTCCCCTAGAACTTAGAAGCACTTAAACCTAACTAACCTAAGGACATCACAAACATCCATGCTCGAGGCAGGATTGGAACCTGCGACCATAGCGGTCGCGCGGTTCCATACTAAAGCGCCTAGAACCGCTCGGCCACTCCGGTTGGCATTTTATATCACAAAAGGAATGTAGCTATTCCACTATATAGTTGAAATCTAGATTCTTCTGACTTTTCTTGGTGTCTAATTTAAGTTTCTGACATTTGAGATTTCTCTATCTGCCTCAGAATCAGTTCATAGCCCTTAGAATAAAGATTTTAAGGTTATATTAAATAAACATATGGTAAGTACATAGTTGAAGTATTATGCATGAAAGTACTGGACTACCTTGTATTTTACTTTTACGAAACCACTGTATTTGAAGCAGGATCCTTACGCTTGAAAATAAAAGACACAGAATTGGAGGAACATCAATATTTTTTTCGCATGACAACCTTCCACAAAACCTTTAATAAGAGTTCAGCACAACCACGGAAAGTGTCCGTACTGTTATCACAGGTCTGAAGTTTATATATAAAAAGAAAAATATTTGTAATGCGTGTTAAGAAATAAAACAGGTAAGAGTATTTAAAATGCTTTTCAAGAACGGAGTGAGAACATTCTTGATCTGCCGGTGAATGACTGAGTTTCTTAGTTTGAGATTTACCAAATGCAGTATGTCCAACATTATCCTAGTGAAGCGATTTTAGTCGTCAAATGGAATTCTGGAATATCCGCAATATACAGCTGTCATATTCTAAAAATTGGACTCTTACTTCATTCACATTCGACAATTCAAGAACTGTTTTTGACGTTGTCTGCTATGAGGACTGTTAGACCTCTCGACCTATAATGATCTGTGAAGTGCTGAGAATGTGTCCATAAACAATATTTGTCCTGATATTCGGCTATGAAAGTCCCGTCATCAAGTAGCATGGCACTCTACAGCGCTGTAGCCCCAGCTCCATTCCACCTCATTCTTCCTTTATGCTACTTGATGTCTAATACTCTTATTACAAAGTGCGAAAATGTAGTGTGGCGTAGTAATAAGTATTTATTGGTTAATCCGGGGTACTTAATTGCTTTAACGGTCTGCTGTGAGCTCGAGCTATACACGGAAGAGTACAGGAGCTAAAGCACTGGAAGTCAATATAGCTCATTTTTGCGGAGTTTATGGTTACAGAGTCTTGCTTACAGATATCTCCGACTTACGCAACCTGGTTCCTAGTCTCAACGTTTAATAACTTTGGTGAATTAATACTTCTGGCGAATGCTTCTGATATCGAACAGTTTCTTTCCGAGGACAACGTCCGTTTAGCTAATCAGGGAAAGACGAAAAATTATGCGCTTTTAATTATTTTTGAGCTCTGCGCTAGGAGATGAAAAACCAGGAGACAGGCAACGTGCCTACAAGAATTGCATTACATTTTAAGTGTATTTTCTGGCTAAAGATTTACTAGAAATCGGGGGTGATGAGCACTTGACTGACATTCCGTCTCTTATTTCGAGGTTGAAGCGTTGTACGGGAGTACTTTTCGGAAGTGTGTGAGTCGAAGTGCTCGGTAGAATACGACATGGACGATAATGCGCAGTCTGGGGTTATTGGAACAAAGAGCACCAGAGAATCTGTACTGTTATCGTCTTCTTTTTTTATTTTGTATTACACCGAGGGCAGCTAAACCCCCGCCGAAATATTCCAGCTATCGATTGGCGTTACAGACGTCTGCGCAGTATATCAACAGGTCATACCTGTCAAGTGCAGGGTGTGGAAACAATTTGGAAACACCAAAAACACAATACAATATCATGTCTAATATCATGCCGTCAGCATTCAAAATGTTTCTCTCCGAAATGAATCGATGTCGATTTTGTAAGATTTTCACAGGAATCTTACACCAGTCATCCCGCAAATTAGTGACAAGTTAGGATAGTCAGCGATCACACACCCTTCTCTCCAAACAAGACCACGTTGGCCCAAAAATTCTAAAACGTTGTGGCTGTAATGGCCAGAGGTGATGCGACAGTTCTTCCTCGTGCTCATAACACCAGTATCGGGTGGTGCGAGCGGTTGAATAGAAGACCATTTGTCTTCGAACACAGCAGACACACACAGTTCACAGGATGGACCTGATCAGACAAAACGTTCACAGAATCGCTGGCAGGAATGCGACCAGGCACAGTACCCGTGGGGCCCACGGAATGCCACCGTACGGCTGCCCAAATCATCACCGGACCGCCACCAGATTTCACTTCCGTGACGTGAAGATGTTGGAAACCGTGGTCAGCAAGACTCAACCGATCAAATTAATTTCCTCGAGTGCTCCATAGTCCATGTTTGGTGACTTCGGCCTCGACTTTTCCTGATAGCGTCATTTGCATCACTGGTAAGTGGCTTTGGATTTCCTGCTCGCCGCGCGGAATTAGCCGAGCGGTCTGTGGCGCTGCAGTCATGGACTGTGCGGCTCATCCCGGCGGAGGTTCGAGTCCTCTCTCGGGCATGGGTGTGTGTGTTTGTCCTTAGGATAATTTAGGTTATGCAGTGTATAAGCATAGGGACTGATGACCTTAGCAGTTAAGCCCCATAAGATTGCACACACATTTGAAAATTTCCAGCTCAGTCTGCAAATACCTGTTTATGGACATCTACATCTACGTAATTACTCTGATTTTCACAATAAAGTGCCTCGCAGATGAACCACCTTCAAGCTGTCTCTCCCTTTACTGTTCCACTCTCCAACGGCGCGCGGGAAAAATGAGCACATAAATTTGTCAGTGCGAGCCAGAATTTCTCTTAGTTTATCGTGACAATCATTTCTCCCTATGTAGGTGGGTGCCAAAAGAAAGTTTACGCAATCTAAGGAGAAAACTGGTGATTGAAATTTCATGAGAAGATGCCGTCGCAACGAAAAACGCCTTTGTTGTAATGACTGCCACTCCAATTCACGTATCATGTCTGTGGCACTATCTCCCATACTTCGTGATAATACAGAACGAGTTGCCCTTCTTCGTACTTTTTCGATGTCAACCGTCAGTCCCATCTGATGCCGATCCCATACCGCACAGCAATTCTCCAGAACAGGGCGGACAAGCGTGGTGTAAGCAGTCCCTCAGTTGACCTGTTGCATCTTCTAAGTGTTCTGCCCATGAATCGCAGTCTTTGGTTGACTCTACACACAACATTATCTAAGTGATCGTTCCAATTAGTAATTTGTAACTGTAAGCCCTAAGTATTTTCGCAACATACAGATATCTTATCTAAATCATCTTACAATTCGTTTTGGTACTCTGATGACTTTACAAGACGGTAAATGACAGCATCATCTGCAAACAGTCTAAGACGGCTACTGAGATTGTCTCCTATGCCGTTAATATAGATCAGGAACAATAGACGGCCTATAACAGTTCCTTGGGGAACGCCGGATATTATTTCTCTTTTACTCGATGACTTTCTGTCTATTACTGCGACATTTGACCTTTCTGACAGGAAATCACGGATCCAGTCACACAACTGAGGTCATATTCCCTAGGCACGCAGTTTGGTGGGAAGACGCTTGTGAGGAACGGTGTCGAAAGCCTTCTGAAAATCTAAACATATGGAGTCAGTTTCACATCCCCTGTCGATAGCACTCATTACTTCATGAGCATAAAGAGCTAGTTGTGTTTCGCAAGAAAGATCTTTTCTGAATCCGTGCTGACTACGTGTCAATAAATCGTTTTCCTCGAGGTATTTGATAATGTTCGAATACAGTATATGTTCCAAACCCTACTGCAAATCGACTTTAGTGGTAGGGGCCTGTAATTCAACGGATTGTTCCTACTACTCTTATTGGGTATTGGTGTGACTTGACCAATTTTCCACTCTTTAGGTACGGATCTCTCTGTATAATGTTGGCGAGGGCCTGCCGTCTTTCGATCTGACGCCACTTCGGCGACTTTCGCGTCGATGGGGATGAAATGATGATAATTAGGACAACACAACACCCAGTCCCTGAGCGGAGAAAGTCTCCGACGCAGCCGGGAATCGAACCCGGGCCCTTAGGAGTGACAGTCCGTCGAGCTGACCACTCAACTACCGGGGGCGGACGGATCTCTCTGTGAGCGAGTGGTTGTATAGAACTGCTAATTATGAAGCTATTGAATCAGCATACTCTCAGAGGTACCTGACTGGTATACAATCTGGACCGGAAGAAACGATGATTTTCATTTCTATGTTTCTCATCTTGGCAGCCGTTCTCGATTGGAATTCAGGAATATTTACTTCGTCTTCTTTGGTGAAGGAGTTCCGGAAAATCGTGCTTGATAACTCTTCTTTAGTGGCATTGTCATCAGTGACTTCACCGGTGTTATCGTGCAGCGAAGTTATTGATTGCGTCTTGCCACTGGTGTGCTTTGTGTATGACCAGAATCTCTTTGGGTTTTCTGGCAGATTTCGAGACAGAGTTTAGTTGTTTAAATTACTGATAGCATCTCGCATTGAAGTACTGACTATATTCCGAACTTCTGCAAACCTTTTCCAGTCCTTTCCTGTTGTTTTGTTGGCTTTCTTCTTCTTATCTTTCTTCAAAATCATCTGCAATGACCGTCCCTCGCTATCACTCTGCACACACTTTCGACCGCGATGTGACTTGGCAGATTATGTTCTCCGCGCTGTAAACCTTCGCTATGGTGTGTCTTGAAACGCCTAACACCTCGGATACAATGGTTACGGAAACAGCCACCATACGAGCGTCAACAAGATGCCCAAGTTAGAAGGCACTTAGCTGTAATGTAATGCACTCACAACAATGCAGAACATCGCTCTTACTACGACTCACACTTCTGACGTAATGAGAACATAGCACAGATGCCCCTACTTGTCAAATAAATCAGCGGAGCTTCCAGATTTGCCTAATACCTGCCATTATTTTCAAACATGCATTTCTCGCGATTTTATCGTTTTTCATTTTTTTTCAGTCCCTGTAAGTCTTAAACACTCGTGCACTTTGAGTTTTTACTGCCTCGATGGCCGAATATTAATCACTGAGGCCGCATGGTGGAGATTAGTGTCAGTGCTCAGATTCTTTGTGAGATTGAGCGAACCATTGATCATAATAGTTTCTAACAAAGGTAGGATTCGTTTTGGTCCTTAGTAACGGGTAATCACTTGATTTACGAGCGCCAACGCTGCTGCAATTGTGCTAATGCAGTATATATTTTCCATATTTAATGTATGTGATATAGCCTATGTAGATGAAGACGAAATGGGAGATAAAATACTGCGTGAAGAGTTTGACAGAGCACTGAAAGACCTGAGTCGAAACAAGGCCCCGGGAGTAGACAACATTCCATTTGAACTACTGATGGCCTCGGGAGAGCCAGTCATGACAAAACTCTACCATCTGGTGAGCACGATGTATGAGACAGGCGTAATACCCTCAGACTTCAAGAAGAATATAAGAATTCCAATCCCAAAGAAAGCAGGTGTTGACAGATGTGAAAATTACCGAACTATCAGTTTAATAAGTCACAGCTGCAAAATACTAACGCGAATTCTTTACAGACGAATGGAAAAACTGGTAGAAGCCGACCTCGGGGAAGATCAGTTTGGATTCCGTAGAAATGTTGGAACACGTGAGGCAATACTGACCTTACGACTTATCTTAGAAGAAAGATTAAGAAAAGGCAAACCTACGTTTCTAGCATTTGTAGACTTAGAGAAAGCTTTTGACAATGTTAACTGGAATACTCACTTTCAAATTCTGAAGGTGGCAGGGGTAAAATACAGGGAGCGAAAGGCTATTTACAGTTTGTACAGAAACCAGATGGCAGTTATAAGAGTCGAGGGGCATGAAAGGGAAGCAGTGGTTGGGAAAGGAGTAAGACAGGGTTGTAGCCTCTCCCCGATGTTATTCAATCTGTATATTGAGCAAGCAGTAAAGGAAACAAAACAAAAATTCGGAGTAGGTATTAAAATCCATGGAGAAGAAATAAAAACTTTGAAGTTCGCCGATGACATTGTAATTCTGTCAGAAACAGCAAAGGACTTGGAAGAGCAGTTGAACGGAATGGACAGTGTCTTGAAAGGAGGATATAAGATGAACATCAACAAAAGCAAAACGAGGATAATGGAATGTAGTCAAATTAAGTCGGGTGATGCTGAGGGAATTAGATTAGGAAATGAGACACTTAAAGTAGTAAAGGAGTTTTGCTATTTAGGGAGTAAAATAACCGATGATGGTCGAAGTAGAGAGGATATAAAATGTAGACTAGCAATGGCAAGGAAAGCGTTTCTCAAGAAGAGGAAATTGTTAACATCGAGTATAGATTTAAGTGTCAGGAAGTCGTTTCTGAAAGTATTTGTATGGAGTGTAGCCATGTATGGAAGTGAAACATGGACGATAACTAGTTTGGACAAGAAGAGAATAGAAGCTTTCGAAATGTGGTGCTACAGAAGAATGCTGAAGATAAGGTGGGTAGATCACGTAACTAATGAGGAGGTATTGAATAGAATTGGGGAGAAGAGAAGTTTGTGGCACAACTTGACTAGAAGAAGGGTTCGGTTGGTAGGACATGTTTTGAGGCATCAAGGGATCACAAATTTAGCATTGGAGGGGAGTGTGGAGGGTAAAAATCGTAGAGGGAGACCAAGAGATGACTACACTAAGCAGATTCCGAAGGATGTAGGTTGCAGTAGATACTGGGAGATGAAGAAGCTTGCACAGGATACAGTAGCATGGAGAGCTGCATCAAACCAGTCTCAGGACTGAAGACCACAACACAACAACGATATAACCTACTCACATACGTCATGGAGAGAGCGTGTCATGTGTTTGTTTTGCGACGATCAACAAGTAGGTAGGTATTCCAGGACTCCAAACCTCCAGTCAGCGGGGCGAAGTGCAGTACTAAGGTAAGTGCATTTAGGGGGAGCTTTGAACTGCACACTATCTGGACAGCACCAAAATTTGGGTGTAGGTATTTCCCTAACTCATCCCTAATCCAACATCGCTTCACTCTCTTTCAACGACAGCTGCACCCCACGGGCTTACGGCAGTTGACAGTAACAGCTGAAACAATGTTACTCTGGCGGCAGAGATATGTTCCACCTAAATGCTGTCATGCGTCAGTGATGGTGAGCTTTGGTCTTAAGCATTAGGCATATCGACAAATAACTACTGGAGCTGCTCGAACTATTCTCTTTCCGAACTGAAGCTGCTATCTCAGTGGAGTAGTCCTTCATGAGCTGGACCAAAGTAGCTTCTTTGATGATCGGATCCTACAAAGATTACCTGGAGAGCTGAATCTGCATAGAGTCGCATGTCTTAATGCAGTATTTGGTTATCGAAGACTTGTTTCTACTCTTTCAGGAATTTGTACCGAGAACGTTCCGGCCACAGTACTTTCGTTTGCTTCTGAAGCACTAGAACATCTTTCACAAAACGGAGGAGAGCGATCGTCTTTGTAGTGGGTGAAAGACCAAATTCAATTTATTTTCGCTTAATATCCGACCGATTAAGATAGGGAAGAGGAGATTAGTGTTTAGCGTCCCGTCGACAACGAGGCCATTAGAGATGGAGCACAAGCTCAGATTAGGGAAGGATAGGGAAGGAAATCGGCCATGCCGTTTCAAAGGAACCATCCCGACATTTGCCTTTGGCGATTTAGGGAAATCACAGGAAACTGAAAAATCAGGATGGCCGGACACGGGTTTGAACCGTTGTTCTCCCGAATGTGTTTGGAAGATTCACTCCAAGCATATGGCATTAACGCCACGTGTTAAATTCTTCCCTAATCAACCTCTTGAACACCGAGATTCACTTTCGTTTTATACTGTAACGAGTAACGTATTTCATGCAGCAGTTGAACACTGGTTTCACTTTCGCGTCATATACAGTTTCTCGATGAGATGACACTTATCAGAATAATTTGCGCTTTACAAGGAAGTGTCTTCTGGGAATCATCCGATTGCGATGAACTGCTTGCAATTGCTTCTCGTAGATTCTTCTGGATACCCTGCGACATGAGACTACATGCGTAACTTACAGATGAACAATGAGTTAGAGGATAGTTATATTTGGCGCAAGCTAAACTGTCAAAGGGAAAACATAACGAAAGACATGTGTGAACATGGTGAGAGATATGATACACTTCCAGACCGGTGAGAGTCCATACGCAGTCTTAGTTCCACAGAATAAAGACAGTGAACTAGTATTATGTGAATGTGGGGAAGGTTGAATACTGCAGCACCAAATGTGGGATTTTTGTCTGAGTCAAAGACAGATGAAGAATCAAGGAAAAAGTTTATTCCATTCATGTTTTATAGGGTATTTACAGTCGATTCTCACTAAATCAAACTTTAGAAAAAGAATAAATGTGACTGTTCAAGGAGGAATCAATGAGAAGTAATTGTTTCCCACAATTAATAAAGAGAAAAGATGTTACTATAGTTTGTAACAACATTTGTGGTTCTGTGCAAAGCAACTAGAGTCCAAACGAAAGTTAAATTTTTAACGCTTTGTTAATTTCTATTAATTTTAACATTTTGAATTAAAATCTTACATATATTTCGGAAAATCCTGAAAAGGGATGAAACTATAGAAGGTCGTGCAGCTGAAGTCGGAACTCAGAACTTGAAAGAGGCCACAGCCAGATAGCAAGTACGTCACCGATCTGCTGTGTTATGAGGCTACTCATGCAGGAAGGAGCCCCGGTCAATCTGCCTTATAACGGCCTGCTGATATTTCAGTTCAGCAGAAGCCAACACTTTGTACCGCCGTGTCCCCGTGACAATGACCTGAGAGGGCAACAGCCTTCGGGAAGCTTCAGCAGTCTGACTGACTGTCGTATTAACAACAGCCGGAGGCCATTCATTAGCCTCCGCTCCAGAAGCCTCCCGGCGAAACTGATACATCGGCTTTTCCGGAACCCTATATTGAAACCCCCACGTCCATCTCGTCGTCATCGCAGGGCCCTTGTCTGACGTACAGCACATGCCAGTCACTGTCGTACTTATGACGCCGCTTCGTGTTCCGTTTCCGCGTCGTGAAGAACGATCACCAACCAGCTGCCTGTGTGTCGTGCCGCCAGTTCCCTGGACCAGGCCGAGCAGCGACTTCTGGATAGTCCAATGACGGCCTCCGATCGCTGCCGCTTCCCAGCCGGCACTTCTGTGTTCATGGCTCAGATAGTCCTGCCAGATTCACCCACCTAGCACTGGCTGAAACATGCCACATCGCCACCTGCCATCTACCTCTGAGTGCTACCAAGGAATTGGTCTACGCCCATGCATTATTATTATTAATGGATTCGACAGCAAACTGGTAACTGACTTCACTGGGATCTCAATCTGCAGAGAACAGCTCGCCCACGTAAGTACTGAAATAAAATGATGGTATGGCATTCATGATCACCGAGTCCCTACTTGAGGAAGTTCGGCCACCGAGCTGCAAGTCTTTCCACTTAACACCAAACTGGGCGACTTGCGTGTCGATGATGATGAAATTGTGACGAGGACTGCACTGCTCTCAGTCCCCGAGAGTTCAAAATATCCGTTAAGGCGTGAAATCGAACTAGAGCCAATTGCAAGTCAGTCAGTCGTGCTGACCATTCAGGTAAGGAGGACTCTCGCCCACAACTTCCAGTAACAACATGTTACAACAATTATGTACTTAAATTTTATTTTGAAAAGAAATAAGTGATCTTCATCCGTTTCAGTGAGCTCCAGCGTGCTTGCTCAAGCGCATTTCCTGTCGTGACCAAAGCCGGAACAACACATGAACCTGTGCTCAGTGTTTGCGGCCCTTGGAATCTGAAGATGGCCATTGTATGGCGGAAACCGGTTATGACTGTGTCATAAACATGTGATTGCGTCTATAAATAATAATAAAAATTTTTAGAAAATAATCAATCACGCATTCGGTAGACAAAGTGTCGATTTTTCCTAAGTCACAGTAATGTGAGCCTCGCCTAAATTCGACGTCAACGCGCAGTAGCCACTCACAGACGGCAGGTGGCTGCACAGTCAGTGATGGGTATATAAAGCATGTAAGAGCCGGTGGCGGGAGCGGTGAACAGTGCTGTAATTGCAGTTACGCGGAAAATGAGAGATTTATGTGACATCCAAAAGGCTTATTGACTTGGTGGCAAAGGGTGGAAGCAATCCCAAACTGGCCTAACTGTAAACCGAACACGTGCCGTCGTGGTCAAAGCATACCGCGCACGGTAAAATTCCGATATCCAAAACTGGAGCCGAGGCACAGGCCACAGCCGACAGAGGTGAAAGGCGGCTGCGGTGACGTACACGGACGAATAGACGTGTAACTGCTGAGTAACTAAATGCTCAGATGGACCAAGGGGCTACTGACAGTATCTCGTCCATGACCGCTCAGCGAGCATCAGGCGGCTGGTTCACGTGCTCATGCTGACTGCTGTTCATCGATGCCATAGGCCGTAATTTGCACGCCAGTACTGCAACTTGTCCACCGATTGGTGACCGGTGTACTTTTCAGATGAATTACGTCCTGTGCTCCACCAGATGGGAAGAAAACACGCTGTAACAATCTTCGAAAGATCGAGAGCCATAGGAGGGAGCGCTATGGTCTGGGCAATGTTTTCGTGGCATTCCCTGGATGATTTCGTCATTTAAGAAGGCACAGTGGTTCAACACAAGTATGAGTCTATCCTTATCGACCACGATCACTCCTATACGTCGGATTAAAGGAAGACAACGGGGCAAAACAGAGGCCGTCTGCTAGATTTGTTACTGGTAGGTTCGAACAACACGCAGGTGTTACGGACAAGTTCGGAAACTCAAATGGGAATCCCTAGAGGGAAGGCGACATTCTTTTCGAAGAAAACTATTGAGAACCGACATTTGAAAGTGACTGCGGAACGATTATACGACCTCCAACATACATTGCGCTTAAGGACCACGAAAATAAGACACGAGAAACTATGGCTCATTCTGAGGCATATAGATAGTCGTTTTTCCTTCGGTCTATTTGCGAGTGGAACAGGAAAGGAAATGTCTAGTATCGGTACGGTGTGTCCTCAGCCACATACTATGCGATGCATTGAGGGGTATCTACGTAGATGTAAAGGCAGATGCAGTTTGTTTTCCCTCGGAACGATGATATCTAACAGCAGGACAATGCAACGTGCACAGCTCGCAGTGTACCTTAATGGTTCGAAGAGCGCCATGATGAATTTACCTACGACTCTGCCACCAAACTCCCCGGAATTAAATCTAGTATGGAGAATTTGTGAGACCTCCTTGATCAAGCTGTTTGCACCATAGATCCTCAACCGAGAACCCTAGCGTAGTTCAACACGGGACTGTAGTCTTCAGGCTCCACATCGTTGTCAGTGCCTTAAACAGGATCTGACTGACCCCCTTCCTGCACGTTTCACAGCGGTGCACCCTGCAAAAGGTAATTACTCAGGCTTTTGACAGGAGAACACATTAATGTGACTTCACAGTGTAATCTTCTTTCGTTCTAAGCTGTAAGTTACATGAGCAACGTTTCTAACGACGATTTTGCATTACTTAGAGTCATAGGTGGTAACAACTCTGCTTCTTCGTTTCTCCACGGCCTCTGATTTCGATGCTGTCATCTGAAACATCCCAAATCTCAAGGTCAATCAGGACGCCGCAGTTTTCCGTATGATCGTCGACTGTGCGAAACCACTTTCCGTCGCATTTTAACCTATCACATGAATAAATCCGATTTATCGTTGCTACAATCAACTAGAATCGACTGTAGTATAAATAAGGAACTGCAGTATAAGATAAATAATCTTTAAAGTATGCTGATGGTCCTAATCATTATGACCAACTGCTTAATGGTGGGTCGATCTAAATTTGGAAACAATCCAGCAGCGATTCGGCAGGACGTAGATTCCACAGATACCGGCTGTATGTGGCACTAGATGTCTACGCTAACGCCACCCAACTTCCATAAATGATAAGCCGGTGGTTTGTGGGTGTAAAACTGGCGATCGATAGCGTCCCATATGCGTTCCATGGGGTTGATTTCAGGAGAATTAGAATGCCAAGTTGTATTATGATTTCGCTAACACGCTCCTCAAACCACTTCAACACACTTATGGCCTTGTAGCAGTTTTGTTGTTGCGTCATGTGACCGCAACGCCGCGGTCTCACAATGTCAGTGGTCACAATTTCGCGGTTAATAAGTATAGTTAAGGGGAACCAGGGAACAAGAGTCGACAGAACAGATACCAAACGAGATTGCAGAATGTGAGCAACGTTAGTTATCAGTAGAGCAAGATAGAGAGCTAGTCTGGTGGACGACGCTGCTGTGGATACTCGGGGAGACTCGGCTTTAGTAACTACAAATAGGTATAGAAGATATCTTCCTTCATAAAGCATTTAGCCCCGGCACAACAAACATTTGCTTTTTATGTAGTAGCATTACTAGCTCATTTAATCTGTAGTATTATGCAGCTGAATGTTTTGTTCGTGTGTATTTTTTGGTTAACACTTACCGCTCTGTCACTGAATAAATTTCTTCCAGTATACTGTTCTGCAATCCTCTGTTACTAACTTTATTTTTCTCTTGTAAATTGTTTGCAAATAGTTAAGATATTATGTTTTCTTTTGTATTAAATCAATATATTCACATGTGGTCCGGCAAATATACTCCTGTAATTATTGAAACTATCTTAGCCAGTATACGGCAGTTTACGGGCGAACAATGGAAAGCAAATAAATAAGCCACTTAAAACGAAATGAAGAGATCTGTGAACATCGTGTGAAAAGTTAATATCCGTATATGGGCTGAATACATGGTGTGAACAGAGCTCCATTGATATTGCCTTCCTACGTGGTACGTACCGATATTAACTAAGACAATGCTGCTGCGGAAAGGTGTTTCGCATTACACGTAGTTGAGATCGGGAAGTATTGAAATCTTCTCTTCCTCAAAACGCAATTTTCCTTCTTTCTGAACCACGCTGTATCATGGCCGAAATGAATGTTCAGATCCCACGTATGTAATGTAACCTATTCCTAACAGAAAGAATACTAAACCTTCTCAAGTGCTGCAAAAGACGTTGGAATTTGTTTTGTGGCAGTGTGCTCTTCATTTCAGTGGCCCACGCATGTTGCATAATTCAGGGCAGCCCATTGGAATATGAATCGTCGTTAGAGTTCCTATTCTTAGTCAACCGCCATTTGATTTATTCGTGGGACTGGCCCTCATAAAATTTTTTACAATTTCACGATTTTTAGGTATGCCAGTCGTACAAGTGCTGTTATGTAGCAGGAGAATGCTTTCCTTATCACGTAAGTTTAACATATAAATATACTCGCTATGAAATATATTAGTCCATAATTTTTATGGTTTTCGTATTCTGTAATGTACTGTATTGCAACTTGCAACCTGTTCTTCTACCCACTGCTGTATGTACTTTGAAAAGTAACAGCAATTAGTGGCTGAATCAGAAATCAAGATAGAATCTTTGTGCTGATTTTCGAAGCTAGTTATGAAACTAGACTGCCGAAGCAGTCCATTCAGTTATTCCTCGTCATTAAATAATAATATTGGTCGCATTTTTCGTATATTTATTCTAGAATTTCAAGGCACTTACGAGAGAGAGGCTGAATAATATGGCAGGAAATGTATTTTCTTTTTCTGTTCCTCCAAGTTGTCAGCCTATATTACGATAGTATTATCACTCGCTCCAGGGAACTGTGGAGTCATACTTTCAAAAAGACCGGAACTCCAAATTTGAAATGAATTGGCACTGATGTTCATCATGCGCAAGGCATGAGGTGTCAGAACTGAGGTTTACTGCCAAATTGTTTACTGACAAATAAAGGTAGACAGATGTATGTTCGAAGAAGAGATACGGACTAAAGAGTCTACGACTTTTTTACGGACATCAGAGAAAGGGTCGAAATTACATACACCTATCCAAACAGCGGCTACGGCCTTGACCCTGTGGATTCACCGGTTCCCGTCAGATCAAGGAAGTTAAGCGCTATCGGGCGAGGATGGCATTTGTTGAACACCCGGGCCGCCCTGCGCCATTGCCGTTTTTCATGGTGCACTCAGCCTCGTGATGCCACTTGAGGGACGACACGGCGGTCGGATGGTCCTGATGGCCATTTGTGGCCTGAAGACGAAGGGCTATCCAACAGCGGTATGATACATTTCCTGACCGGATACGGCCCATATTCAGCACATTTACACCGTATGAAACTCCATCAAAGTAAATAATTCTCGTTTGGGGACAAGGGATTACCAGAATATGCAATATTGCACTACTCATGTCGCACACAGGCCAGGCGAGTGCAGTTTAAACATGACAATATCTATGATTTTATTAGAGACCAACCTCCGAGGACAGAATTCGACAACGTTGCAGACAGAATCTCCAGAAAGTTACAAGAAGAGTAAGTTAAGAGGCCACGAAGACCCATGCGTAGAAAACAGATGTTCTTAGTCTGTAGTCAGTCAGTTGCTGTTGTTGCCTAGGGTCACCCAAAAACTGTATTATATTAGGAGAAACAAACAAAATGCAGATACTAAGATTAGGAATAGATTTATGAAAAGGGATCAGACTTGACCTTCTTTCCGAAGTTTCCGATTCTGGTCTAGATGGTGATGTGATATCATAATTTATCTTATTTATTCACCTTTACATCTTTACAACCTTGTTAAATCTTAATTTTCTCCTTTCTTTTCTATCCCCAGTTTATTTTAATTTTCAAACTGATTTAAAACTGCTGCTAAAATTCAAATAATACCCAGTCTACTGGAAAATTGGTCGACCTCCACGTGGCGGGACACGGACAACAGCATATCGGTTCCCCAGATATGTGTGAATGGGCGACCGATTTGCTAAGAAACCAACATTGCAAAACAGGACCTGCTTTTTTATAAGGGCACTGGAGCAGCGGCTCAACGTTCTGCTGGCAGATAATAGGCACTATATTATTCTCTTAAGCAAACTGCTCGAATCTCCTATGTGTGGAAATACTGTCACCCGATGAACCATGAGTTTTATAGTAATTCCTATGATTTCTCCACGACTACTGTGGTAGTGTTGCCGATTGAATCACCGTACTTCACTGTGTCTGAGATGGTAATTTCCTTGGAAATCACAACGTTCTTCAACCGACGACGTCTTACCGCTGCTTTGACACCGGGGTTTACTTGGCATACAATCGAAGCCTTTCTAATTTAATTACCTTTTACACTATGTCTAATACCTTTATTACTGCTAAAGACACATGACTCACAGGTGTGTGTGATAATGTCGTTCAGTAGCTATCGATCTTCGAGAAAAGAACCACATCCTGCAAAGTTTTAGGCAAGTAGACACAAAAAGTAAGTTGTAATTCTTGCATATTTCTTTCCTCTTAAGCTCAGAGATCAGAACCAAAAGTGACACCTGACAAGCATTAAAAGATAAAACTGAATCCCCACTGTGTTTACAAAACTAATTTTCGATAACTAACAAATTAATGTATTTGAAATTCACTGTTTGTATGTTACGTAGTCCACTGTATCAACCGTATAAAAAAGCAAATATTAGCTAACCGGTCAAGACACTGACAAAAACAAATCACACATATACACATACGTTTGTGTGTGTGTGTATGTGTGTGTGTGTGTGTGTGTGTGTGTGTATGTGTGTGTGTGTGTGTGTGTGTGTGTGTGTGTGTGTGAGAGAGAGAGAGAGAGAGAGAGAGAGAGAGAGAGAGATAAAGAGACAGACAGAGAGAGAGACAGACAGAGAGAGAGAATCAAACTAAACTCGCATGAGTAGTGCTGTGAAATATTTGTATCCTATCGGCAGGTACTGTATGGTACGATGGTAATTCGGAAAGTTAGGTCCGAACCGGGAACATTGAAACGCACATGCGCACTGACTCCCGATATGCTTTGTTCGTCCAACGACGCCTCTTGCGTTGGTATTCTCGCAGGGTGGTGTTAACAGTATGAGTCCAAAGTGTTTAAGGCAATGGATCATACCCATAAATGTGAAGTAGAGTCAGTGATTCGTTTTTTGACAGCAAGGAAGGTTGCAGCAACGAGAATCCATCGAAAACTAAGTGAAGTGTTAGGCCCCAATACGGTGAGTGAAAACGTGCGAAAGAGTGTGAGAACTTTTAAGAACGAATGGGAAAATGCCCACAACGAAATGCGATCAGACCGACCATCAGTGATCTTAGAAGATATTGTCAAAGGTGTGGACGAAAAGACTCGTTACAGCCGGTCATTCACAATTTCAACTTTAGCATTGGAATTTCTGAATGTTGGTAGAACAGCTGTGTACAAAATCGTCTCTGAAAAGTTGAAATTTTGTAAACTACGTGTACCTTGGTTTCACAGACTGCTTAGTGAGAAACACAGGATGAAAATAATGATTTATGCTCATAATCGTAACGGAAGTGATCAATTTTTAGAAAATACTGTCACGATGTAGGAGATATGGGTTTCTCATATGACCGCAGAGTCTAAACGTGAGTCAGTGGAATGCCACCCCGTCAAATTCAAGACCAAGCAGATAATGTCAACAAAAGAGTATATGGAAACCGTGTTCTGGGAAGGACTTGGCGTTTTGTTAGTCGAGTTTATGCATAAACAGCCAACAATACACGCAGCCGCTTACTGTGCAGCCCCGGATAAACTTCGACGTGCAATATACAACAAGAGATGTGGCCATCAGGCATCTGGAGATTTGTTGCTGCTTGACAATATCAGACCACAATCTGCCATTCCCATCCTAAACCGGATCAGACCTTTTCGGTGGTAACAGGTGGTGCACCCTCCATGCAGTTCGGACTAGACGCCGGGCGATTTTCACTTGTTCCGACACCTAAAGGAGTTTTTCGTCGGCTAGCACTTTGCAACAGGTGGTAAGGTGAATGAAGAACAGGACTCCACAGGCGGGAGACATCTATGACTTAGGGATACAAAAGTTTGTAGAACATTATCACAACTGTTTATGTAAATAAACTGCGTAGAAACGCAGAGAAACAGATAAAGAATTAAATGAAAACAATTTGTAGAAAAAAATCTAAATGTTTTATGTGTGATAGGAAATGACACTGATACGTTTCTTTTCCCACTATTTGTTTCACCAGAACTCGAATTTTTATTACAACTCTACATGCAGCTCATTGTTCTCACTAATACTCTGTAATTGTTAGGAACACATGCTTTATAGCGTTCGCATTCAGACTAACATGCTAGTTGAGTATACACAATACTCTCTCGTAAACAGGAAGCAATTGTCGTAAGCAGAGAAATGACACGAAACTCACAGGACATTTAAGGTATGAAGTGACCTGTAATCGATCAGCGTTACGAGACGACAGGGCAAGCGTAAGCCAAACGGAGGACAGTAAACGACGGGATACACGGCTGCCGAGGACCACTGGTCATTGTGGACTGTTCGGCGCTAGCGGCTGATGCTCCGTATCAGATTACTGCGCCTCGTCAACGTCAAAGTCTGCCGTAAGAGTTAGTTAGCTAGTTTGAACGGGGGCAAATGTGCGGCCTTCGTGTTGGTGGTTAGTCGTTACGTGAAACCGTAACTCGCCTGAGGCATAACGCTCTTACAGTGATGCGCTTACAGGCCAAAGGGAGCCTGGCGTGTAGTAAATGCTGCGGCGGACCACGAAATTTGACGGCACGACGTGATGGACGCAATTTTACGTAATCCAGAGAATACATTAACTATTACAGTAGGTAAAAGCAGTGGTTACAGTGGTGGACACAACTTCAAACTTCACTTTTACAAATATTTCTACTCGTTTACAAGGTAGGTATTGCTAGTAACTGCACATGTCAGGGATATGCTGTACGTGTTAGCCCCCTATTGTCTTCAGTGAAGGTATCAGATTCTGCTTCACGTGATGATTGTGCAATCAAACGTAGTAGCTCTGTGGTGTGTAAGTCGTCAACTCGTTTTGATATTTCGTGGTTTTGGAGGAAAGAGCGACGTTTCTAACACCAAATTTTTAATCCCGTGACGCTGACAATCTTTGTAATGGTATTAGCGGCAGTGGTGGGACAGGGTTCAGTTGTGCGTGTGAGTGAGCAGATGTTTTTAATTTACTTATTAACAATATAAAGTTTCAGTTTAGGTTCTAATTTTGAATCAGTCACCTGGACAGCCTAGAGAACAATAAGAATTTATTGACAAGAAATTGTATCCTAAATAGAAGGTAGCTGCAACAGACAGTAGCAAATAGTTTAAATCGTGGTGATAGAGCACCCCCCCACCCTCCAAAAAAACTGTTATAACGAAAAGTACAAAAATCCGATAATGGATTTACACTATTTATAACGAAAACAGAAACTAAAAACAATCAGCATGCGGAAAGTTTGCTGTACACAGAAACAATTAAAATATTAAGGACAAAAAACAAATTTACACTGTTACAGTGAATCCAAATGAAAGCAGAGAACGAAATAAAGTTAGCCTACAGAAATCCCAGGAAATTCAGCATCAGTTAAAATGGCCCGCAGCCTTAATGAATTATGCACGCGAATTCATCAGAAATATTACTATACATGACGTATGTTGAACGGGCGGTTACTCAAGTACGTAAGCAAAGGAAAGGCAAAACCAAATTTATTCACCGAGAACCGTACGTGAATTTATAATTGAGCTTAGAGATTCTGCTCAAAATCAGCCCCATAAACATTTAACAGCAGTGCAGATTAACACGGTCAACTGTGCCACTGTGTACACCCGACATACAGTTCTCCCTTCTACTTCTTGCAAATACGACACGTTTGTGCAACAGGCGGGCTCACAAAATACACCGGAGCCAGGAGAGAGCTTCAAGCTAAAGAGTTACAAACACACACACACACACACACACACACACACACACACACACGGCTACTCCGGCGGTTTTTCATGACTAGCCAACCAACAAATAACACACATTCTAACTGTACTTTTTCCAGAAACAAATATTTAACATTCTGATATTCTGTTAATACTTTACGTTATTAACTATTTTCGTTTGCACTCGAATTAGTTTTCCTTTTACCATAAACTTACTTGACCTATTATGATACAAAATTCCCCATCTTCTGCAATCACACTGTCTTAAAACATTCTCACACTAGCTCGTACAACATTCATAGGTGGAACAATGATCTATATATTAACTTTAGACCACATTCACACATCATTCGTTCTACTAAAAGCATATACAAAAATGTACAAACATAAGGCCGAGAAATTCTAGGCGCTTAAATCTGGAACCGCGTGATCGCTACGGTCGCGGGTTCGAATCCTGCCTCGGCATGGATGTGTGTGATGTCCTTAGGTTAGTTAGGTTTAAGTAGTTCTAAGTTCAAGGGGACTGATGACCTCAGATGTGAGCTCCCATAGTGCTTAGAGGCCTTTTACAAACATAAATAAACAAAAAGGCCTTCAATAAATAAACAGAGCAATTCACAAAAACTTTCTTTTGACCTGTTTCACGAATGTCTCGGTCCACTACTGGACGCTGGTGGTCAAAATTCTTGACTACATTATAGTTTTTTCTGTTTAGTCCTGTCCGCTACTGACTTTTAGCAGATGAAATTTAGAAATAGGTACTCGACTGAACCCGCTTCAGACCATCTGTCACTGACCACGCATGAGTCATTCTCCCGATACACAGTCTCTAGACAGGAGCGACATAATGCACTACGTATCAGAAGGTAAGGAAATCCACTCCGTTTGAAGAAAAATAATCCATTACAGAAGAAACAAGGAGGACATTAAAAGCACACTAGCACAGGAAAAGAGGGCATTCCTGTCAAAGGGGAGTTTACTGGTATCAAATTTAGGTCTTAAATTGAGGAGGAAACTTCTAAGAAAGTAAAATTGGAGCAAAGCATTGTATGTAGTGAACCATGAACAGTGGGAAAACCGGAGTAGATGAGAATCGAGACGTTTGAGATTTTGTGCTACAGAAAAATGTTGAAAATTAGATGAACTGATAAGAGCATGTTTGCTCGATTCTCCGGAGAATCGGAGGAGAAAGGATCGTATCGAAGACACTCTCAAGAAGAAAGGACGAGATGACAGAACATCCGTTAAGATTTTACGGAATTATTTCAATGGTACCAATGGGAACTGCAAAAGGCAAAAACTGTTGGGTAAGACAGAGAGTGGAATACATCCAGAAAATAGTTGAGTCTACGTGGTACAAATGGTACTCTGAAATGAAGAGGTTAGTGCAGGAGAGGAATCCATGACAGGCCGTGCTACATCAACCAGAATCCTGGTAGCTCAGTAAATAATAATAATAAGGCAACAGTTACACAAAAACTTGCTCTAAAATCTAATTTACCTATCACTCACAACGCACCAAACACAAACTCTCGCTGTGCTACCACAGTATAACGGTGGCTGTGGAAGTGGTAGGCCAAGGTTGACTTGCATAATTTACGTCTCTAGCCGCCTCATTATTATAGTATGGTAAGGGTTTCTTTAAGCAAAAGGAAAATCAGGAAAGCATTGAGAAGAAACATATGAATTAACGAACGGCAGAAAAGCCTGGTTTTTTGTTACCGTGAGAGCATCATACCACTGAAGCTTTTTGATTTAAGTCATGTAAATCTGCCATGATGAAGCTTTGCAGGCAGCTGTCCAATGCGGTGACTTCGCTCCAACACTTAATGCCAGCTTTTATGCTGTTTGCTTTCTTATATTGCAATCTGCGCATAGTATTATGTTTACTTAAAGTAGTATAATGACCGCGTGTTCACACGTCTTACACCTCTATTCACTACTGCACAAACACTCTCTTCTTATTTCAAAGTGGACGTCGAACCATTAGTCTTTTTCTTGCACAATTTTTTTTCATTCTATTTCTATGAGTGTGTCATATTTCTAGTGTTAATGCGTTTTTCAGTTTCTGACTCCTTTCTATTACACTTTCTAATAGATATTAGGACGTGAACTTATCAGAATCAATATTCTTCGTGTTGTAGTTGCTGTTGGGTGCCGACTGGATGACAAGCTGTACTTCGTGAAACAACGTTTGTGATGTGGAAGATTTCCTTGTTCATTCACGAGTCCTTCGTTAGTCACTTAGTATCGTGCCGAGCGGGGTAGCGCAGTGTTTAGCCCACTGGTTTCGTATTCGGGAGGACCACGGTTCAAATCTGGTTTTCCGTGATTTGCCTAAAACGCTGAAGGCAAATGCCGTGATGGTTTCTTTGAAAGGAAACTCCCGCTTTCCATCTCCATCCTCCCCTAATCCGAGTTTGTGCTCTTTCTGTAACGACCTCGTCGTGGACGGCACATTGAACACTAATTACTTCCACTCCCTCGTATGATTGCAAAGTATTACACATCATATCCCTGCAATGATAGTAATTCTTTCGGTTAGACAATATAGTCCCTCTGTGCTAGGCGCATCCAGAGACTTTGGACATAGGATATAACTATTTTTCCAAAATCTAACGGTCCGTTCTCCCATGCGTACGCTGACGTCTCATCTGCATAGCAGGATTCTAGGAGGAAGACTAAGTAGTGAACCAGTTAGCCTTTGGGAAAAGGATTTTTAATATGGACGTTCCAGGTACGTGTGCAGACTCTACGCACTTCTGATGCTCGGGTTTTACTAGACACTGTTGCTGCCAGCTTATCTGTTAGATTCATGTAAGTACTGGCAGTTGTGCAATTATTCTATTTTCCTCCATCATTACACTGCTGCACATCGTCTAGAGTGCGAATTTCTTGTGTTCTGTTACTAGACAACTGGTGTGACTGAAATAATACAAACACATTAACCACAGCATGCAAGGGTCGCTAGTAGCCTCTACCATCTGGAAAATATTGACGGAAAACTTGAATCAGTTTCATGCTTCAGTTTTGCGTGCTGTTGGGTGCATTAAAAGATCATTTTATAACAAAAACATTATATTTAGTCTCTTAAGATCAAGGTGCATTTAAACACAGCTAAAATAGCAAAAAGGTAGAATCATGCAGTAAATACTCTAAATCCTAACAAATAAGAGTGTGCGAGAAGAATGGTCAATATTCTATGAAATGACAGGAACCATCATTCAAGGCAAAACAGTCTAGTAAACATTGACTCCAAAATGCATACCTTAAGGGCTAAGAGCCATTCCTTATTTTCGATACTGTGAAAAAATCGGTTCAACGGCATGCTCTTTACTTTTCATATTTTGGAAAGTAATATGGATAAAAACAATAAAGCATTTTCAGCCCATATTTACTGTACCTTTTTTCTTCGGATGGTCGTTCGTGTCATATCCATTCCTTCTCGGACATCCTGTACATAAGGTTAGCTGCACTATGTCTCCGTGGATACCACCGTACGTCTACGGAACCTATTCTTAGTAGAAGTACAGGACGACCTAAGGCATGTCCGTTGTGTCTGCCAGCTCCTACTACTCCCTACTCCCTACTCCCATCCTTCCAGCAGACTGACATTCCCACCGCCCTTACGTGTTCAGCTTTGAAATCGGCCAACAGACGACTACCTTGCCTGCCTCGACATACCAGCCTTCCTATCCCTGTGCTGCACGTAATATAACATTAACGTTTTATACCTGTTACCTACATCTGTTAACTATACATCTATCTTTAGCTCTTTCCGTTGTTAATTACTGAGTCACACTGCTAACTGTTCATACAATTTCAATATTTACAAACTCACGGTCTTTCTGTTAGGGCAGGGAGCAGATTACCCGCTACAAAAGTGAATCAGAGTCTTTGAAACTTCTACTGCACGTCCCATTACTAAATGTTTAAAGAGTGTATTGCCATAATCCTTTGCGGTAATAATGATTATTTTGTTAATATCCGTTTAGAACAAATTAAAAGTAAGACTGTAAATGAACGTACAACGTTGCTCTCTTATGGGCAACCATCTGCTGCTCTTTTAATTAAGTCGGAGCTAATTCATTGCGGAATGTCTCTTATGGACCCATGTGCCTAAAGATGCTTTATTTTCTTAATTCATGTAACTGTGAGGTAGCAAACAACCTTATTACAGTGCTACAGATTTCGCATCTAAGGTTTGACTCATTCGATAAAACGACAGCTAGAATTATTTTAGTATCCTGATCATACATTGCTACCTCTCATTTCAATTTTAATTGAGTTTAAATAGTTGAAAAGTGGCTTCGACGGCAGAGAATTCAGGTCGTCTAATTCCGACTCTCAACAAGAATAATCCTCCAGATATATAAAAGGTGAATTCCACGGGAAGTGGTATAATCACTCTGTTGTTCCTTATGCATGTAAACAATGTAAAAGAACATTTGTGCAACCATCTTGTGTTGATTGCCGATGACGTGGTCATTTACTGTCAACTGAATCATCAAAAGGTCAAAATTAATTTCAAAACGATGTGGACAATATATCTGTTTAGACCCATGGTTGACGACGTATGGAAGGCTGGGTCTGGCAGTGAGGCGATCGCGGATAGCCTAGTGATCCTCTGCAACCCGTGACGCCTTCCCCTCCGCACTCTGTTAAAAAGCCGTCTCTGGAAGACGGCGATATGCAACGTCGAGACCCCGAGATGCAGCGCTCACCCGATGTTGCTACTCCTGGACAGAGTACTGATGCTGCTTCTGCTTCTTGGCAGGGCGACATACAAGACAAATCAAAGGAGCCTATGAATACTGTGGGCGGGAGCATTCCACCGACGTGGTCCCCGCAGCATCACAGTGAACGCCGCAGCGTCGACCGTCATCAGCGGTCTGCCCCATCCGGGTACCACTGGTGGACCCCTTGTCTCGACGGCAGGAGTACCAGAACAGACGTATTGTAGCGCTCTTTAGAACTTATTGAAATACTTAAATGAATGCCTGAACTCGAAATGCATACAGAACTAGAGTTATTGTGCAGCGGGTTGTAAGTGCAAGTGGTGCGCTTACTCGGTGTTATCGTTAGCAAATCTTTATACGAACCTGTTGGGCAATGCAATTCCCAGAACCAATAAACAAATAACGTCACTGAAAAATACATTCAGCCCCTTAGCTATTGAATCCTCTGGCCCTGCTCAAAACTGACAACTTTGGTACCTGTGCACATAACAAATAAATAAAATTGTCTTGCCTCTAAAGCAGCAACGGTGGATCGCGTTTTATTTGAGCTGCGCCGCCAGTAATACTTTGAAAAATACGTGAAGTTCTTTTGGCTCATAAATGAAAATATTTAAGAAAAATTCGAAGTCTTTAAAAAACATATGTTCTACACAGGGAGGCGGTAGTGATTTTTTCAATAGCGTAGTTGTATTCGAAGTTAACTTTATCTTTTCAAAAATTCTGACAATTGAAATTACATTCCTTAGAAAAATTACATCCTTTTGACTAAATGAATACCTTTCTTTGCTGACGTAGTCACAAACAGTAAGATTTGTACAGCAAATATTACCTAAGTCACTACAAAGCATAAAGGCAAATCATAAAATAACATATACCTGTTTTAACATATCTTAGAAACATTACAAAAGGGAAACATTTAACTAGCCTATACATCAAGTCTGTTTACGCACATTCTGCGCTTACTCAACATTGAACTCACTGTTACCAATTATCAGCCAACTCATTTACACTAACGCGCTGTCAAAAAGTGAGTAATAAAAAAATTAACTTCTTTACCTTAATTGAGAGAAGACTTCCGCTTCCACAGTTTTATTTCCAGTAATATGAAACTTCTTTGTAATATAAATCCAGAAATCCTTTCTTGTCACTATTAAATTTACATTTCAACATTTCACTTTACATTTCATTATAAAACCACTCATCATTTTCAGCTACCTGTTTTACGTGCGGTGTAACACATAATATTGATTTGAGAAAATTCCTACATTGTAGCCTAACACTTGGTGGCTTTACACGCTACATCACAAAAACTGCCTATTGCATCCTCTTTCGCATTCAGACTGATACACACTCGCTGCCGTGCGCCAGGCGCTCTCTTTCTCAAACATTACAGTCTCAGACCAGAAGCAGTATTTTTGAATCCACGGTTGTGCAAAGTCAGCGATATTCCTTATGTAGCCAATCAGAGACATACATCGTTCACGATATAATAGTGTCATTTTAATTTACGGTAGTATCATTACAATATTCGGGTGCCACACACAAGTGTACACCTGTAGACTCCTTTCAGTGTCACCTAGCTTCGATTAATGTCAACACGATCCGTTCGCCGTATGAACTGGCGATGCTCGACGATACACTTCGCTAGGAGGATTTAGTCGTCGCCTTCTTACGAGAAGTGTATATTGATTGTTTTCTTAATCCATTTAGTTATATCCCTTTCGTCTCCCACGCGTCTTATCCGGTAGCGGTGTGGCGCTCCCCATCCGTGAAGAATCACCTGTTACCGACGTCCAATACCTTCCGCATGCGAGCGACATGGCTTTCTCACTCTTTGGGGTCCGAATTATTTACATCAATGCTCTTTCAGCACTAGGGAGACGAAGGGAATACTCCGCCTTCCTTGCGGAGGCGGTCTTATCTCGTTGGGAGGCATGACGCTTTGGTGACAGTTGCGATTTTAATTCCACCTTCCACCCCAAGATCAGCTGCCGCGTCATTCGCATTGAGCAGAGCTTGTCTGCATCTTGTGGACACGTGGGAGCACGTTCATGGTGACCCCGGTCTCAAGCACTACAACGAATATTCTTCCAGTCCCCTTGATCGCTTTTGTATCTGGCCCTCGCTGGTGGGAGGAATCCGACTGGCGGAGATTTGGTCTGCGGTTTATCAGATTATGCAGCGTCGGTTTGCACCGTCACTCTTGATCGCCAGAGAGAGTGGCATGGGAGATATGTTGGCCCTACTGGAGCCGCTAAACTGTCGCCACTTATAGAGATTACATGATTCATGTCACCGCCACCGCTGCTTACCTGTCTTCGTTGCAGTAGTGGCTGTGCTGCAAAAAGCATGCCCTGCGCCAGGCCAGTCACCATCTACCAGTTTTCGCCTTGACAACACGCAGCTACTCAGCATTTCGTCATCTCCAGCAAGTCGGGCAGTCGATCTGAAGATGGCCCAGTGTATCTGAGGATACAGGTCATTTAAAATAAATGATATTTAGCGCCCATGATTGTTTGTGCATAAGTAATTAATACAAATAAGATCGCTGACACTCCCAACTATGTTGATTAAAATTATGAACGATGTACAACAGCCAACATCGCAAAAGCACACATCACAGCTATCACGCACCACTACCTTGTAGGGACGATGGTGACAAGCCGCACTTATGACCATACGGTATGGCTTTGGAAGCTCCGTCGATGTACGGTCTTCGAGATGACAGGTGAAGACAGTGCCGGATCCCGATTCGCGCCATCACTGATGACGAAGGCAGGCAACATGACGACCAGTGCACCGTTGGACGAGCTTTTTATGCCCATTACATAAGGATGTACGATTACCATCTTCATTCACCGGCTATTATTGAAAAGTTTCCCTGCTCACGCTCGGGAAGATACTGGAAAACATGGCAGTGGAATTGGAGGTGAAGTTCTCGGTGCTGAACAATTAGCTGCTAACAAGTCGCATGGCCCTGACGGCGTCCTTCTCGAATTTTACTTTTCGACATGTCTTAATTCCCACGTGGACTCCTATTTGCCTGTAACTGATGTCTCCACACGGCGAGAGACCGCGATGTGTTTCTAGAGGGCCTCATTGTCCCTATTCACAAACTGCACGGGGGTTGATCCTGAAGAATAACAACCTGAAGTATCTATCAGTAGCGACATGAATGTCGTCTCTTGGCAGTGTGCCTTAATAGGACAGCGCTTCATATCTTAATTTCCGATGATCCACTATGCCGTCCGGGGTGGCCGAGCGGTTCTAGGCGCTACAGTCTGGAGCCGCACGACCGCTACGGTCGCAGGTTTGAATCCTGCCTCGGGCATGGATGTGTGTGATTTCTTTAGGTTAGGTAGGTTTAAGTAGTTCCAAGATCTAGGGGACTGATGACCTCAGAAGTTAAGTCCCATACTGCTCAGAGCCATTTCAACCATATTTTTTATCCATTATGGATCGTGGGACGACGGCTGGAATGAAATTCTTGATGCAATAATTTACCAACAGCCGTATGTATTGTAGAAATTAATTTTATTTCGCAAACCGCCTCAGTCTGTGTCGCCAGGCCACCAAAAGCTGTTGCAGGATGATTTGATTCACGGATCCAGTTACATGGCTCCTTCCGTGTATAGCGATTTTACGACTATGACGAGTGGGGCCGGAAGATGGCATCAATGTAATGCCGAAACTGGTAGCACATAGAAGTTCATAAAATAAGATAAATTTCTACAATACATACGGCTGTTGGTAAATTATTGCATCAAGAAGGCCTTCATATTGTTTCCTCTGGTCAGGCATAGCTTGGTGGAGCGTACAACATTCGGCAGCGCTTTGCTGGTACAGGGAACCCTTGCCGCAGCTCCACATTTGCCCGCAGCTTCGGCATACTTAAACTTCAGCCAGGCATCTGACCTGGTCGATAATTTTTTTCTTACGAATGTTTTCCGTCAGAAGAGATATCCAGAAACTATTGTTGAGATGGTCATACGTCTCCTGCGTCGAGCGACATCGCAGGTGCTGTATAATAGTAAGCTCACACAACCGATCCTGATAGGGAGCTCGGTACGACACGGGTGCCCCAGTGCATCTTCGCTGCCGTACATCTTCACCCTAGAACCATTACTATGTGGCCTACGTCAGCGATTGACGGGGATGATGGTCTGTGCACATCGATTTATCTGTACCGCCTATGCGGATGATTTGGTCCTCTGCCTTCGAGGTGCCGACGATACCCAGGTAACACTTACGTGGATGACGAGCTACGGCGATGCGTCTGTGCAGCTCCCTTTTTTTTTTCATCAGTCTACTGACTGGTTTGATGCGGCCCGCCACGAATTCCTTTCCTGTGCTAACCTCTTCATCTCAGAGTAGCACTTGCAACCTACGTCGTCAATTATTTGCTTGACGTATTCCAATCTCTGTCTTCCTCTACAATTTTTGCCCTCTACAGCTCCCTCTAGTACCATGGAAGTCATTCCCTCATGTCTTAGCAGATGTCCTATCATCCTGTCCCTTCTCCTTTTCAGTGTTTTCCACATATTCCTTTATTCTCCGATTCTGCGTAGAACCTCCTCATTCCTTACCTTATCAGTCCACCTAATTTTCAACATTCGTCTATAGCACCACATCTCAAATGCTTCGATTCTCTTCTGTTCCGGTTTTCCCACAGTCCATGTTTCACTACCATACAATGCTGTACTCCAGACGTACATCCTAAGAAACTTCTTCCTCAAATTAAGGCCGGTATTGATATTAGTAGGCTTCTCTTGGCCAGAAATGCCTTTTTGCCATAGCGAGTCTGCTTTTGATGTCCTCCTTGCTCCGTCCGTCATTGGTTATTTTACT
Organism: Schistocerca cancellata; assembly: GCF_023864275.1. NCBI lineage: Eukaryota > Metazoa > Arthropoda > Insecta > Orthoptera > Acrididae > Schistocerca > Schistocerca cancellata. The sequence goes on along the minus strand of NC_064630.1, from coordinate 447,515,566 downwards.
GCCTAGGTAGCAGAGTTCCTTAACTTCATTGACTTCGTGACCATCAAACCTGATGTTAAGTTTCTCGCTGTTCTCATTGCTACTACTTCTCATTACCTTCGTCTTTCTCCGATTTACTCTCAAACCATACTGTGTACTCATTAGACTGTTCATCCCGTTCAGCAGATCATTTAATTCTTCTTCACTTTCACTCAGGATACCAATGTCATCAGCGAATCGTATCATTGATATCCTTTCACCTTGTATTTTAATTCCACTCCTGAACCTTTCTTTTATTTCCATCATTGCTTCCTCGATGTACAGATTGAAGAGTAGAGGTGAAAGGCTACAGCCTTGTCTTACACCCTTCTTAATACGAGCACTTCGTTCTTGATCGTCCACTCTTATTATTCCCTCTTGGTTGTTGTACATATTGTATATGACCCATCTGTCCCTATAGCTTCCCCTACTTTTTCAGAATCTCGAACAGCTTGCACCATTTTATATTGTCGAACGCTTTTTCCAGGTCAACAAATCCTATGAAAGTGTCTTGATTTTTCTTTAGCCTTGCTTCCATTATTAGCCGTAACGTCAGAATTGCCTCTCTCGTCCCTTTACTTTTCCTAAAGCCAAACTGATCGTCACCTAGCGCATTCTCAATTTTCTTTTCCATTCTTCTGTATATTATTCTTGTAAGCAGCTTCGATGCATGAGCTGTTAAGCTGATTGTGCGATAATTCTCGCACTTGTCAGCTCTTGCCGTCTTCGGAATTGTGTGGATGTTGCTTTTCCGAAAGTCAGATGGTATATCGCCAGACACATATATTCTACACACCAACGTGAATAGTGGTTTTGTTGCCACTTCCCCCAACAATTTTAGAAATTCTGAAGGAATGTTATCTATCCCTTCTGCCTTATTTGACAGTAAGTCCTCCAAAGCTCTTTTAAATTCCGATTCTAATACTGGATCCCCTAACTCGTCTAAATAGACTCCTGTTTCTTCTTCTATCACATCAGAGAAATCTTCACTCTCATAGAGGCTTTCAATGTATTCTTTCCACCTATTTGCTCTCTGCTCTGCATTTAACAGTGGAATTCCCGTTGCACTCTTAATGTTACCACCGTTGCTTTTAATGTCACCAAAGGTTGTTTTGACTTTCCTGTATACTGAGTCTGTCCTTCCGACAATCATATCTTTTTCGATGTCTTCACATTTTTCCTGCAGCCATTTCGTCTTTGCTTCCCTGCACTTCCTATTTATTTCATTCCTCAGCGACTTGTAATTCTTATTCCTGATTTTCCCGGAACATGTTTGTACATCCTCCTTTCATCAATCAACTGAAGTATTTCCTCTGTTACCCATGGTTTCTTCGCAGCTACCTTCCTTGTACCTATGTTTTCCTTCCCAACTTCTGTGATGGCCCTTTTTAGAGATGACCATTCCTCTTCAACTGTACTGCCTACTGCGCTATTCCTTATTGCTGTATCTATAGTGTTAGAGAACTTCAAACATATCTCGTCATTCCTTAGTTCTTCCGTATCCCACTTCTTTGCGTATTGATTCTTCCTGACTAATGTCTTGAACTTCAGCCTACTCTTCATCACTACTATATTGTGGTCTGAGCTATATCTGCTCCTGGGTACGCCTTACAATCCAGTATCTGATTTCGGAATCACTGTCTGACCATGATGTAATCTAATTGAAATCTTCCCGTATCTCCCTTAATGCACGTAAATCGCGAGTAAAGTCTATGGGTACTGGTCTGCCTAAGTGGAGTGTTGATCCGTTCAGCATGACCAATACCTTAAGTTGCTTTGGAACGAATTTTACGGCTGAACCTAGGCGCACTGTGGCCTTCAACTGCAGACGACTGCTGCAACGGATCCATTTTGGACTCCTTGAGCATCTCCTCCACTCCAATTACCTCCTAAAACATAGGCATTATGTCAACACCCACTTAGCGACACGGGTCTTTTACGAGGAGCAAATGCCCTGGCTAGCTGTATATTAGCTGTGATGGGTTTATTTGTTAGCCAGGGTATGATCTTCAAAGTCCGCTATTAGCCCCTCACTCTTCCCCAGGCTCGAGCGGGAGTGGGCCTTTACCGTGTTCCGGATAGAGCTCGGGCCCTATTTATCAGGCGTTGCCTGACATGCCTTACCAGCTTAGAGCTTGATGCATATGTTCCTCTGATGATGTTGTCGGTCATCCCAGCGTCCTTCTCTCACATCGGACTATTTTAACTGGAATACAACTAACTTGCTGTCTCTTTGCCACGGTGCGCTTGTTGTTGACAAAACTGGCCTGCATCCCCATTGCGACAGATCAGTAGTACCCGAACTACACGTGGCCTAATGTATGGCATGCAGTGAACGCTCATTTTCTTGACACTACTGCACGCTCCACGTGGTATATCACCGTTAACAGAAAACAAGTCAATTGTTCTCGTCTCCAGCAAGTTCACTTCTCTGACTGCGCTTTGCGTCGTGTGCGGGGTGTCGGACAGGGACGTTCATATCTTCTTTCGTAGAGCCGAAGAAAAATTTCTGGTACTTGTCCCAGTGAATTCTTGCCTTCCTCAAACGTGCCACTCCCGACCGAATTACACAGCACATCATGTAGTTACCGCATGACGCATACTACCCACGGACGAAGTACCACTCCGTGAATTGGTTCCGTGGTCTTGCAGTTCGATACTTTGTGGCAACAGGAAAAGAGAGTGTTCTCGATGTTTGGACTTACGTGAACGAACGACATTGCTCCATTATCCGTAATCCGAAACAGAGGCAATACTTTTCAACTTCCTTCTCAGTGCCTTGCCTCACCCGCAACGTAGTTGATATGTCTCTGCATTGAGCAGCTGATCTGTAGCACTATTTTAGGATTTTTGGTACTACGATCCCCAAAGGTATTCCCCCCTATTTTCGAGATGATGTGCATGGATTTCTCCACGCTACGGACAACTTCGCGGACTTCACAAGACTTTTTCCAATAAAAATATCTACTGAAAACAATTTAAACTTAGCCTTATTTGTGTTCCTTTATAATCAGGAAAATGTGGAAAAGATGAAACAAAAACAAAAAGGTAAAAAATTTGGGGCTGAGGTCGAAAAAATGTATAAGGCTACCATCCGCAATAAACCGGGAATCCGTGTTCGGTCTCGCTCCTGCACAAATTTCCATTTTTAGAACAGCAAAAACAGGCTTGGTTGCACAGGATAGGTTTCTTGTAATCTTCACACGTAACGCGTTCCACCTGTTCTAAGCATCATCAGACAGTCTATGGAAATAAAAACTGGTGTATGTATAAATTGCTATTAAAAGTAATAACAAATAAATAAATTAAGAATAATAGGAGGAAAACTTACACCGATTGCACTATAGAACGTAGGACCCCATTTGTTGGTTGGTCGATTTAAAAGGAACCATCCCGGCATTTGCCTGAAGCGATTTATGGCAATCACGGAAAACTCAAATCAGGATGGATTGACCGTCGTCCTCCCGAATGCGACTCCAGTGCGCTAACCACCATGTCACCTCTCTTAGTCACCCCATTTGTGTTTCAGAGGGTGGTGAGAGGTAAAAATTGCAGCTCATAAAATAACTGAGCTTACCGATAAAAATTCTTGCTAATTATAAGCGAGGTGTCGAACGTAATTAAGAGTCCCATTGAACTGGCAGGTAACAGCCAGATAGCCACTGTCAGTACTTCATTACATCACCTAGAAGCAACATAAAAAATAGGTAATGACAGTAGGAAAAAGAAAGTTACTAAAGTGTTTAAGGGATACCTAACTAAGGCATATTCAATGAGCAGAAGAAACTCACGAGTGCAGAATACAGCATATAATGGCTAGTCTAACACACCTTTGACAAATGAATGGGTGCTAATCAGAATAGGAAAAATGGTTCAAATGGCTCTGAGCACTATGGGACTCAACTTCTCAGGTCATTAGTCCCCTAGAACTTAGAACTACTTAAACCTAACTAACCTAAGGACATCACACACATCCATGCCCGAGGGAGGATTCGAACCTGCGACCGTAGCGGTCTCGCGGTTCCAGACTGCAGCGCCTAGAACTACACGGCCACTTCGGCCGTCTAATCAGAATAAAGAAACAGCAAAAATTTTTAGTATAAATATAAAGCAAAGAAGCCAGCAGCAACGCCAAACCGGGAAACTGACTGTAACAATGATTACTTACCCATGAAGAAAGCGTCCCATGAACACAAATATGGTCTGTCTGCAATACTGTGAGAACTCGCTGTCATACTGGCTACTAGACTGTCACGCAATTGTCAAGGCCCCTTGGAACCGTCGTGAAAAAATGCCCACAAGATGGCGCGCTACAATTTAACTAACTGATGGCTAAGTTTTAAATACGTAACACAGTTGGCGACCATCATTTAAAGATACGGATCTTTAATCCAAAAATATTTGATGCTTCGAAAGTACGTGTTCTTTTGTTAGTTCGGAGATCCGAAGAAGGTACGCTTAGATATTTCAAACTTTTCCAATAAATTCAGCTCCTGCCTTTGATGGCCACGTGAAGGTTTTAAGGGGCTCCGGAAAGGCTCAAAATCATGAAAAGTTCAATTTTTACTTTTTTGCGTTTTCTGAATCTGCAGACTATTACCTTTTAATAGATATATAATTTATTCAATTCCGAAGACTACAACTATTTTTAAATTTTTTTTGAAATGTGTTCTACATGGGCGTGACCCACTGTGGCGCTGTTAAACTGCTGTCAAATGGTGTTATTATTAACGTCCGTGTTCATCAGGTACATTTTAGTGATGTGAGATAAAGTATGTGTTGGACACGTACAGAAGCGAATGGGAACAAGACTTCGGCGACTGAAAGGTTCGTACAAAAAACAAAAACTCAGTGATGGTAAAGGCTTGGATGGGAAGGGAAGGTTAACTGACAGTGTAATTGACAAAATACAGAACTATTATGGAATGGCTATTAGGCAAAATACACAAAGTGTCGACGAAATGAAGAAGGCTGTTTGGGCTCTTTTTTTTCATACTTCTCCAACCGATGAAAATCCCCAACATAGCTTGTGTCCCAAAGAAGAAGACAGTTGGTGTAAATATAACAAAGGATTGCTAACTGGTGAAGTGTACACTCATAAGCATAGTCTGCCTCATGCAATAATGGAGGTGATAAAACCTATTTTCAGAGACTTAGCAGCACCTGAACTGTTGAAAAAGTGTATTCACGGAAAAACTCAAAACCCCAATGAAAGTGTAAATAGTGTTATATAGTCGAGAATCCCCAAGACTGTATTTGTTGGAATAGAAACACTTCACTTTGGTGTGTATGATGCTGTTGCGACTTTCAATGATGGCAACATTGTAAGGTGCAAGGTATTTAGAAATATGGGAATGAAGATAGGTTCTAACATGGTACGAGCGATGCTTGCTTTAGACAAGGAACGCCTTCGGACTGCAGACAGGGACTGTAAAGAGTCTAGAAATACAAGCAAGAGTAAACAGGAGGAGGAGTTTGCAGAGGATGAAGATAATCCATGCTATGGACCTGGAATGCACTAAAAAGTTAATCCAATCTTTGTCGCTCGATTCCCAAAACTTTTATTTTCTCATACTAATTACATGTTTTCTAAGGATCTTCCAAACATATTTGTTTCAAACTTTCAGTAAATGTTACACAGTACCTTCTGCATAATTTAACACAGCCTTTTTCCAAAAAACTGTATATTTTTGAATATATAAATAAAAAATTGCAAAAAAATGTTGTGAATTATCATTACAATTGAAAAAAATCATCTTTAATAACTGAACTAAAATTTTGTAAAATCCCTGTGTTAAGTTGTAGCCCATATTCCAATAAATAATCTGTAAAAAGTTCAACTTCTTACCTCAAATACTTTGTGAGGAAAGATGTAATTTATAAGCGTTATTTTAACATTGCAAGTATAGGACGTTCCGGAGCCCCTTAAGGTTTCCTAGATCTGGTGGCCGATGGCCAGATGAATTGAGGTGCCGGGCAAAGCGGGAACTTTTTTTTACCAAACAATTTATTTTCAGCAGATGCTGCCTAAACCAACAGTGTACGATCTTCCGGTCTGGCCGATATATTCGGTGAAACATTTCGTACATCTAATTTTGTAGACACCTGACTTAGATAATAAATATATGTTAGGTGTTTCGCTATGCAGGAGCTTGTATTGCATGGGAGAGGCATTACAAAAACTGTTTAAACCTAGTACGCCAAAATAGCTTATCCAGGGTACATGAAAACGACACAAGAAACGGGATAGCCGCACGTGTGCTTTAGCACACCGCGGATATAAGCGAAGAATTAATAGTGGAGATTCCAGCGTTTTTTCGTTCATCATATAAATGGTTCACAATTTTTATGTGCGACAAAGCGCAGATTGTCTAATTGTTTGTTGTTATCGCCGTCAGAGAGAGGGATTTCACGGATTTGTGTTATAGCAGCTCTAAGATACTTGAATTTATAGCTACTCGTATGATTGGAGGAGGAGTGCACTGTTGAAGCTTCCTGAAAATATCGAAGACAGTTTAACAATCAATAAGCCGTAGAAAGAGGTCAAGGTAATTTAAAATTCCGTTCATATTCATTATTGCACGGGTGAAGATCAACGTAGGTTGCAAATAGTTGAACTCCTTAATCTGTGATTCAATCACTTCGCGAGTAATCACAATATCATCCACATGTATCTGGTATAGAAAGATTTTTTCACTAATGGGGAATTTTAGTATACAGTAGCCAGATTCACCGGCCTGACAAATGCATCGGCCAAGATACAAGAAAGGCTACTGGCCATCGCAAGTTATAGAAGAGTAATTATGAAAAATTAATATTTCCAGGAGGCCAGCTATCACGTTGATTTCCTCTATTAAGAAGAGCTCTTTTTCAATGCAGGATCTACTTATAATTTCAGTGGTTTCTGCCCGAGATATATTTGTGTACAGGTTTTTGATACCTAGGGATAGCGGGTAACAATTTTTGGGCAGACAGGGGCCTTGTAGGCAGGTAACTTACTGTTCCCTCTTGTTGTTGTTGTGGTCTTCAGTCCAGAGACTGGTTTGATGCAGCACTCCATGCTACTTTATCCTGTGCAAGCTTCTTCATCTCCCAATACTTACTGCATCCTACATCCTTCTGAATCTGTTTAGTGCATTCATCTCTTGGTCTCCCTCTACGACTTTTACCCTCCACGCTGCCCTCCAGTACTAAATTGGTGATCCCTTGATGCCTCAAAATATGCCCTACCAACCGATCCCTTCTTCTAGTCAAGATGCCCCACAAATTTCTCTTCTTTCCAATTCTATTCAATACCTCCTCATTAGTTATGTGATCTACCCATCTAATCTTCAGCATTCTTCTGTAGCACCACATTTCGAAAACTTCTCTTCTTGTCTAAACTATTTATCGTCCACGTTTCACTCCCATACATGGCTACACTCCATACAAATACTTTCCGAAACGACTTCCTGACACTAAAATCTATACTTGATGTTAACAAATTTCTGTTATTCAGAAACGGTTTCCTTGCCATTACCAGTCTACATTTTATATCCTCTCTACTTCGACCATCATCAGTTATTTTGCTCCCCAAATAGCAACACTCATTTACTACTTTAAGTGCCTCATTTCCTAATCTAATTCCCACAGCATCACCCGATTTAATTCGACTACAGTCCATTATCCTCGTTTTGTTTTTGTTGGTGTTCATCTTATATCCTCCTTTTAAGACACTGTCCATTCCGTTCAGCTGCTCTTCCAGGTCCTTTGCTATCTCTGTTTCCTCTTACGTATCGAATAATCCACGTCAAAGATGACGTTGTCATTTAAAATCCTAAGAGAAAATTCAGCGGTCTTGTAGGCAGGGCTGTCTATTCTATTGACGATTAACCTTGCCGGATGGTCAATATTGTGAGTTTTATTTGCGCACTGATTTCAGCGGCGTGGGGGTTAATGGCTTTCAAACTGTAAAGTTGCTGCGGCGGAATTATGAAAGAGCAAGAGTCAATTTCTTAAAACATTGTCAAAGGCTGCTGCAGGTTTCGAATAAATACGCTGCCACTTCTTGTTTGATATCCATCATGATTCGGTGCTCTTGTGAAGAAGAGATTTTGTTTGACGCTCTCTGGATGATCTCACTCGCTGTGATCGTTATAAGGGTAACTTCGTCTTTTACAATTGCGACTTTGCCTAATGCCGATTTACATCAGTGACGAGAGAGGTAGCAATTTTATTATGTAATTATGGCGTTCATTGATATTTTAAACCTTTATTTACTAACGTCTTCTGTGATTGGCTGAATGACAAGTTTGAGAGGTTAATGACAGGTTAAGCAACCGGGAAACTGTGCTGATGCTCATCGAATGGGGTGATAGAAGGTTTACTATATATGTGTCTAAGTTTCCTAGACTTCTTACTATGACTTTCACATTAGTGCTGGGCTTCTTCCCACGTGCGTAAAATAACGTAATTGATCAGATTGTCACAAGTACGAACATCATAAACCTTGAAAGCTTTAAAATAGGTCTGTATGTAAGAGTACTTAGTCCATCATAGTTGCCGGCATGACAGCGCGTGCTCGCAGTATTGTAAACAGACCATTTTTGTGTTCATGGTGCAGTTTCCACATGGGTAAATTATAGTCGTTGTAAGTTATCTTAGTTACTGTCAGTTTTCCGTTTTAGCGTTGTTTCTAGCTGCGTCGTTTCATAATTTTACTAAACGGTTTAGCTGATTATTCTTATTAGTGCTCATTCATTTGCGAAATGGCCCATTCATTTAGGCTAGCTATTACGTGGGTGTATTTTGCACTAGTGAGTTTATCTACTTACTGAATATGCCTTGGTTAGGTACCCGTTTCACGCTTTAGTAGGTTTCTTTTTCCTACTGCCATTACCTTTTTCGGTGTTCTTTCTAGGTGATGTAATGAAGCACTGACAGTGGCTATTTAGCTGTTAGCTCTAAGTTCTGTACGACTCTTAATTACGCTCGGGGTATCGGTTATGATTAGCAAGAATTTTTATCGATAAGCACAGTTACAGTGATTGAAATTTATACTACTCACCTCCCCCTGAAACACAAATGTGGCCCTCTGCTCCGTAGTCCAATCAATGTAAATTTTTCTCTTTTAATTCTTAATTAATTCATTTATTACTGCATTTAAGAGCATTTAATAGTTATGCCAGTTTGTAGTTTCACCAGCTTGTCTCACTGTGCCTAGATAATGCGAAACGGGTTACATGTGAAGATTAAATAAAGCTATCTTGTGCCCAGCAAGACGATTTTTTCTGTTCTATGGATCTATTATGGTTGCTGTACCATTGCCACTGCGATAATGATGGACTGGACGTATTATAACTTTTTGTTTTCGCCATTCCGTTATGCAGCTGATGGTTGTCCATTTTCGCAACTGCGAATGTATTTCATGTAGATATCTGTATGCCCCGGAAAGTGGCAATTGAGTCTAAATAGTGAATAATGTGAGGTCATCCACATGAGCACCGAAAAGAATCCATTAAATTACGGTTAAATGATAAATCACACACATCTAATGGCTGTAAATTCTGCAAAATACCTAGAGCTTACTCTTACGAACAACTTAAAATGAGGCAGTCTCACAGGTAATGTTGTGGGTAAGATGAACCAAGACTGTGTTTTGTTTGGAGAACACTCAGAACATGCTACGGGCCAATAGAAGGGACTGCCTACAATACACTTGTACGTCCTCTTCTCGAGTCTCGCCAAGCCACATTAGACCATATCCTTACCAGACTGAATTGAGCGAGGCCCTCGACAAAGTTCAAAGATCGGGAGCTCGTTTTGTATTATCGTGAAATAAGGGGGAGGGACCATGAAAACAAAGGCGATTTTCGATGCAGCGAAATCTTTTCACGAAATTTCAAACACCAATATTCTCCTCCTACTAGCACTCTGCCTTCAGGCCACAAGTGGCCCATCGGGACTATCCGACCGACGTGTCATCCATACCTGAGGATACGGGTAGGAGGGGCGTGTGGTCAGCACACCGCTCTTCCCGGCCGTGAAGATGGTTTTCTGTGACCGGAGCCGCTACTATCCGGTCGAGTGGCTCCTCAACTGGCATCACGAGGCTGAGTGCACCCGAAAAATGGCAACAGCGTATGGCGGCCCGGGTGGTGATCTGACGGGAACCGGTGTATCCACTGCGGCAAGGCCGTTGCAGTATTCTCCTCAGAATGCGAACATGTTTTGTTGACGCCCAGGTACATAAGGGAAATTAATGATCATTGTAATAAAGCAAGGGGAACCAGAGCTCGCACAGAAAAAGTGAAGTACTCATTTGTTCCACGCGCTGTTCGCTAATGGAGCAGTGGACGTGGTTCCTAAAGATGGTTCGATGCCCTCTGCCAGGCATTTAAGCGTGAACTGCAGACTGGTCATGTGGTGTAGTTCCTACCTCTGACACCAGTTACATAATGTGTATATGGCCTGTTAGTCACTAAAGGAGTCCTACAGAGCACCCACGTCGAGTACCTGCAGATGAGAGCTGTGCGTTACACGGTAGCAGCGTGAGGTTTTCCGGATAAGCCGGCTGTGTGGCCGTGTTTTACTGGGATGCTAGCACTGAGCCGGGCTACGAGGTCAGGGAGTCACCTGCCGACTTACTGCCAGCGCGGCGGGCGCGGCAACTCGTCTTCCGCAGGCACGGGCCACGGACCGCCGGCGCAGGCTTTACGATTGGGGCCGAGCGCCCCGACTTAACTCGCGCCGAGGCGGCGGCGGCGCGCGCAGAGTTACACCGCCGCGGCTCGCCGGGAATTACCTGACGTACGCTCATCGCGAGCAGCTCGCCGGATTTATGCTGCCTGCCCCTTGTAGCCTGTAGCGCCAGCCGCAGCTCGAGGGCGCGGGTGGCAGGCGAGACAGCGAATAAGAGAGATGTAAAGAGCCGGAGAGGTGGAGATGGCAGAAGTGTCCATTTGTAGGCCTCTCCCGGTGAAACTGCTAAAGGAAATCTCAAGACAAAATAACGAAGCAGTAAATAACCTTTCGCAAACGACGAATAATAGCCTGCACACCGCAATCGCAAAGACCTAAACTAGCTGAGGCTATAGTATAGTTGACAACATCTGAGCATGAAAAATGTTGGCCACGTAGTCCAGCTTTCATAGGTTGAAAATGTGGTGAAAGTCTGAAGGTTTTAGGTCTGGGACTTGCTGCGGTAGGGCAGTGCAGCCAAATTTAACATTCAGTTCGATAGTCACTACATTGTCGTGTGCGCTAGCTGTATCGTGTACTGAACCTAAGTTTGTATTCTTGTCTTAAATGACTACAGAATCTCTAGCACTCAGCATACTCAATGTCGCCTTGTAAAGTTCTGAATGTGACAGTTGCTTTAGGCTCCGAAGCGTCCTATACATCTACACCCCGCCTAGCCGAGGAGATCGTGCACATCACTTTGCCTGCAAATGGCTGTGTCTGGAAGTTCTTCTTTGTTGGAGAATTCGCATGTGACCACTCGACAGACTAGCGGTTCCCATCCTGGGGGTAATTACCCCGCGAGGGCAAAGCGAAATATTTTGAGGGTAAAAACATAAGGATTCGACTGTGTTTTGCTCACGAAGCTAAATTTTGTAGATAGTTATTACTATAAGTATTTAGTAAGACGATATTAGTTATTATATAAGTTACCAGTAATTACATTTATGAAGGTACTGACAGTAGCACGTGACAAATGATGTGAAGGCTACTTTTGTGAAACGCCAGTAGAGACCTTCCCCGCTGCCTACTATACTGATACTTTGTATTTTCCTCTTGGCATACGTGGCAGTAACACTCAGACGTAAACATCACATTTGCTTAAATATACCATGAAAATGTGTTGTACTAATTGTAGGTAAATTCTGGATTAGACCATAAATCATACTTCGCAGCAGACAAACGAACTAATGGGCAGCACATCACAACAATAAATGCATAACAGTTAAGATATTGCTGTAGGGCCAAAACATGGTTATTATTATAATTATTATTACCAATATTGCGCAGGTGTGGGGGACCCATAAAAAATAGGACTAACAGGAAATACTGAACAAATACAGAAAAAGACAGCATGAATGGTCGTACATTTTTCTGGCTAGTGGGAAAGTGTTACAGAGATGCTGAAGAAACTGAACTGGTGGACTCCTGAAGATAGACGTAAACTATCCCTAGAAAGTCTACTGACAAAGTTTCAAGAGCCTACTTTAAATGATAATTCTACGAATATACTACAACCCCCTACGTATCGCTCAGATAGGGATCGTGAGGACAAAATTAGATTCATTACAGCACACACAGAGGCAGTGAAACAAACATTCTTCTCCAACTCCATACGTGATTGAAACGGGTGGACGTAAGTAGAACAGCAATCAACTTATTTACAATTTATGTATGGTGCATCGATTTCAGCTTGGTTGATTTCTACCGGGAGTACAGAAAGTGGATGAAGCTAGCGTCCCTAGGAATAGAAGTGGGGCAGAGGAAGCATCTTCTGTGTCGGGAACAGGTGTGTATCAATTTGGATAATTGCTTTCTTTTGTGAGAAGGTGTTGTAGGTGGCAGTGGCGCAGCTCTCAGAATTGCTTCATCACTCTATAAAAAAAGTTCTTAGAAATTATAACCTTTTTCATATAATGGAGTTAGAAATAAGTAGTAGCAACTGTCTCACCGACTCATTAGTTTCAGGCTCAATAAAACATTTGCAAGAACTACATACCATTTATCTTTCGTCATTTTAAAAACAAAAGGGTTCAGAGAAAATAGTTTTACATTCTAAAGTTTAGTTAGGCGCTAATGTTGATGATGGGGCACGGGGTAGTAACTACCACCTGATTGCACACAGCGATAATGGCTCACAAAAGTGGAAACCGCTGCCATAGATTGTTTTCTTGGACTGGTAACAGCATGTCTCATCGACAGTTATGAAACTTGTCACGTTCAGCCTCGTATTGGTCCAACAGTTATCGAATAACTCAACCTAGGAATTTTTTAAGTATCCGTTGTACCTCCATGCAGACACTTTGCAACAACCAACGTCGGGTAACATGTAGTAACAACCGAGGTACAATGTTCGTCGTGACGGATGGCAGCTAAGGATCGACTGAAACGTGGACTGACGTGTAAAGCAATCACTCCTACTAAAACGCAGTGCCCAGAGCCTCGCATTACTTACGGGTGCTGAACTGCCTCAGCACACCTCTAGTAAGACCCGATGAATAACCTGCCGCAGTCATCTCAACATCAATGGTAATTTTGGAACGCTGACCTGCTGCTGCAGTCTTTTGCAAGTTGACGAAATAACCAGAACTTTGGCTGGAAGACTCAAAAAGTAGTAATACATCAAAGCTATCTGCCTTAGACACTCAAGAGTCGAGTCAAAAACAGTGGGGGCATTAACTGTAGCTTAAAATGACAAACTCGAATTCAGCTCATGTTCTATCGTCTTTTGTAAACTCACTACTTTGTGGGATGCGGTGGCAGCATACGACAAAGTCTCCAAAACGTTTCTTAACAGTTGTAATCAAAGCCTGGAGATGATTCGCTGAATCAACACAGTACCAAATGTTCCTTTGAATTGTTTTCTAACAGTTTGTAACGCCACAGCTCTAATGTTCTGTTGATTTATTTTGCCTTTTGTTTTATTTAATGTTTCATCGTAGAGCTTCTGTAAATATGTTTGATTGAATCGATAACACAAAATTGTATACTCCTTTCTTTGTTAAAAGTTTGATGTCTTTTAGAGTGTAGGAAGTGTAATCTCTGTAATATGTACAATATGAGCAAATTATATGTTTTGTCTTTGTCACATAATCTCTTTGGTTATCTTTAAAACCAAACAATTTTATTTAAATAATCTTGTATAGCTACCAATTTGTGCAAATGTTCTGTATTAATTAATATGTTTCATTGCCGTTATGTAAACTTCTAACCTTCACTTAGGGTTCTTAGTTATTTTGGATGTAAAAGGTGTTGCGGTTCCCCTCGGGAACGGAAGCATGCAGCGCTCGCCAATTGTGGTTGGCCTAGGTAGAAAAGCTGGAATTGAAAGTCAGTCCGGGACGAGCTACCAAATTCTCAACTGCTCATGTAAAAGTTGTATATTGTGCTGGTGCCGAGAGAGGCTTTCCGTGCCGCTTTCCAATGCCTCGGGTGGATGGATAAAGAGCTGGAACAATTCCGGAATTGATATCTATCATCGCCACGAAGAAATGACAGAGTCTAGCAATTCTACTTGCAAATCCACCTATCAACATGCATTGGCCACCACATTGCGCAGTCACTGTAATAGAACAAAAGAACCATGGTAATGTACAGTGAAGCATCAGCTCATTGGATGTGTTAATCTGCTCAAATATAGGGTCATTTATAATTGAATTTATGTACCTACCTTTATTTTTTTCCTTCTCACAACACCTCTCAGGTTCCTCTTCGTTTGAACTATGATTACCGAGTGCCCTTTATTGAAAACATATTAAAATTAAAATGGCAATAGGGTGCGCTAAGATTAATAATGTTTGTTGAAAGGATCTAACAAATATCTCCGTTTTGTGTTTCACTGCAGTAAAAGTTCAGAACTGCAACTGTTGAGAGTTATATGTTTATGCTTGCTATGTGTTTCACTAATGTAATAAAAGTGTGTTTAGTTTGCTCTGCCACAGTGGTCAAGATTAAGGGCCCCCTCCTTTGAAAGTAGTTCAAATCCTTTGAAAGTAGTTCAAAGGCACAAAGTTAGTTAATTATAGAAAGATTCCATTACTCTTGCTATTCAAGTAAAATTCTGTACAATATTGGGATCCTCTTATGTATTAAAATTGGATATTAATGTTGTAACAGGATCCATAGTTTGTCTATTGTGCTCATGCTACATAACGATTAATAGGAAGACAACTATCTATGAAAACAGTAACTTCTTTATTCAAAAGACAGTGAGAAGTAATCTTTTAGTGAATTCCATTTACCTTTCATTCTAAAACTGTTTGAATGTATACGTAATTCTGACTTTCGCTTCCCATAAGCCACCTCCGTTAGTTACAACACGGTCAACATAACAAAATTTTTCTCAGAGGGTAACACCACTCTTTTGCTTTATACCATAAGTGCTTTAACAAAAATAGTTTTATTTCACGGCTGCCTCCAACTTTAAGGATATGGTACAGCAGGAGCGGACGGAAGTGTTATAAGTTATTTTGTAGTAAGGTAGAGGAAACTCGTGTATTGCACTAGTTTTTATATTGAGCGAGTTGCACCGTGAACGTACTTAACCCTCACTTACCGTCAGGTGCTATTTCACGTGGAATAATCGACGCTAAATATGTATACTGAATCGGACTCTTTAAGATAAACTGATTTAGATAATCAGATTTTATGAATGGGATTTATTTTGTTGTGTAATTAAGTAATTGTTCTTATTTGTACGACTGTAGCAGCAATTGTATATTTGCTTTTGCTTCAAGGTATCAAACCAGACATAAAATAGCAGTATAGAGATGTGTAAATAAATTCGCTCATTGTGTAGGGCGTAGCATCGTACATGAGCAATAAGTTCCCCTGTAGGTACGACGATGAATAAATTTATCAGAAAAGTTCACTTCGTCTTTTACATGGTGAAGTTCGCTGATGTATTTACACATCCGGGCACATGACCGGTAACTATTTTGTACTTTGTAAGTATTAAGGGAAAATCGATCCTAGCATCGCAGCATCATACCCGTGGGGTTCTACGAATTTCAATTTCTCGTGGCTGATATGTCATGGGCCTCCAGCACACTTAAGTTTAGGCTGGATTTAGGACACCTCTTTTTGTGTGAACTGACCGGTCCGGATTCATGATTAAATCATTGGGCCTTTCATTGAGGAAAGTAAGACGTTCGTGCTCAGAATAGCTGTGTAGCTGTTAGACATGGCCACTTAGCCGGTTATGTTGAAGCCTCGATGCGCGTGCTTTGCTTCTCAAGATGGACACACTGTACATCGTCCGTGTCCGTATGGTGTAACTCAGTACTAAGGCATTATGCAGCACGAATTTTTAATGTAACTGTGTTAGCTGTAAGTTTAATCAGTATAAAATTGTGTATATACACAACGGAGCGAAGCTGAAGGGTAACATCTGCGAAAGCACGCAATTGTCTGCCACTGCGACACAGATGTTGGAGATGTAGCTCAAAGGTGCCTGCAATCTTTCTTCTGTAACGGTGCAAAAGCATGGCACCCTGTGACGTCGCACTTGGGCTTGTAGACTCTTCGAACAGCAATATGTAGGCATTTGCGAAAAAGAGGCCGGAGCTGAGAAAAACATGTGATGAAGAAGGTGAGTTAATGATGTTACACTGACACCAAGTTTCACCACAGTTCTGCCCAATGCCAGCGTGGACCTTCTTCCCCATGTATCACTCTTTCACGCTATGCCTCTGCGATGGACATCAGAAACGCGACGCCCTGCGTTAATATCACGTGGTTTTCTTGTGGGTGAAAGAGGAAAACATTTCAGACACACAGCCGCTGAGAGTCGGCATATAGAGATGTCATAGGGTGGCATAAATGGCTTCGTTGGAACTTACTCTTCCCTTGGGGGGTGGAATCCAGCACATTTCGTGGTCGAAAATGACCACAATACTATGAACGGAACAATGTTACTGACATACTTCGTGAACGTGATGGGTGGGATTGTGGCGCTACCGCGAAATTTGCTCTCGTGTACAGGGTGGAGTTACAAGCGACCATTCAAAACAACTGGTTGAATTTTGATCATGATCCCAAGCATCAATGGGTGTTAATGATTTTTCAGCCCCCCTGTTTTGTGCGCTCGTGAGGCAGAAGACCCCGACAAAGTCATGAATAAAACCGGAAAGGATCCCTCTAAGACCACAAGTACGGCAACACGCTAGGTGAGACCCGTGCACCTCTGTTGGCCACTTTAAAAATGCTCCCGTGCAAAGACACCATCCACCGATTCCTTTACGCCAACTTGATCGACGCCCGTTTCGACAGCCTTTAGATTCTGCGCGCGGCCAGCACCCACTAGTTCATGGACGTAGTGCCACGCAGCCGAGGTGTCTCGAAATAGCTACCTAGGAATCCGTGAAAGGTTGTCACTTTACAGCGACATTTATAAACCGCCAGAACAACTTACGCGATTGGCGCCAAGGGTTTTGCCAAGATAATTGCTGATTTATTCACGCATGTAGCAATGTCGCAACCCTCCCTCCCCCGCGCCCCCCCCCCCCCCTCCCATGGTATCGAGCCACAGGAGTTCGCGAAACAGGGTGGCTGAATTGGGGTGAATTTCGTCGAATCAGTCTGAGCGGACCCTGTGCACAAGAGCAAAAACTGCGGTCGCGCTACTTTTCAAAGACATTGGGAGACCACAGTGTCATTAGAGAAGGGCTGAATCGACCGAAGTGTGGGGAGTGTCATCAATGTCTGAGGTGTCAAGACGTTGGTCTGTTGCTCATCACATTACAAACTGTCGTTTTAAAGTGAGAGATATGGAGGTAACAATGCCCCAATGTTTCATTTACTCCCTCTATGCAACACCTGATTTCCCTTCGGTTGTGAGCTGCGGTGTGTCTGAAAGTTATACGTGCCCACAAGAAAACTGAGCGATCTCAAGGCAGTCACCATAGTTCTGACTTCCATCGCAGAGACGTCCAGAGAAGGGTTTTAAATGCCACTAAGAGGAGGTATGACGACTTTCTCATAGCGTGAAACGTCTAGTGACATTGGACAGAATTACGGTGAAATGTGGTGCCAATGTGACATTATTAATCTACGTACCTTACTTCGAACATGTTTTTTCTGAGTACCGTCTTTTTTTTTCTCACGTGTTGACACCTTCCTATTTCAAGCGTCGCCGAGCCCCAGAGCAACGTCGCAGAATGCCACACTTTTTTTCTACTGAAGAGGAAGGTTGTACGCTTTTGAAACACGTTTCAAACTTATTTTTCGCAATATGAAACGATTACGTGGCTTCGAAAACGTGTAGCTTCAAAATAAATCTGAGGGCCTTAGAGATAATAATAATAATAATAATAATAATAATAATAATAATAATATGTAGGTTTATTACAGCATTGTGTGTGTAGGGCTGATTATCTATTACACAAGAGCAAGATATCTGTCTCCGTTCCTCACGAAAATGCGAATTTCTTGCCATATGGGGTATTAATTCCCCTCTAGTGACAACATTTTTTTGTAGAGTAACGACAGGGGCCATATGGATTCGAAGTTAACTTTGACGAACTCTTTGAAGGAGAGGCAGCAGTTTACAGTCCGAAACTCGACATTAACTGTCGGGAGAGCGGCGTGTTGCTAAGTGCATCCCTGGTGTTGATGATGCAAATACCGTTATACGTAAGTTTGACATACCCATGAATAAAGACAACAGATTACGACATGCTTCTATGAAAACATTACATCTTGTGTAGTCGGTGCCTAGATATTTGTCGAAGACATAACTCGGTAATAACCACGATGAACTCTACCACTATTAGCATATGTAGCCACCGAGCCACATGGCGCAAAGTTTAGCACTCGGGACTCGCCTTCGGGAGGACGACGTTTCGAACCCGAGTCCGGCAGTCCTGATTTAGTTTTCCCGTGATGTCTCTAAATCGCCTGAGGCAAATGCCGGGATGGTTTCTTTGAAATGGCAGGGCCGATTTCTTTCTCTAATTCGACGGGGCCCATGATCTCGCTGTTTGGTGCCGTCCCCCAAATCAACCAACCAACCATATTTAGCATACAGATATGTAGCGTGTTTGGGGCATGTTTTAGGCTATTATAGTGAAGTATGTATGCCTTGCCGCAGTGGTAACACCGATTCCCGTCAGATCACCGATGTTACGCGCGGTGGGGCTGGGCTAGCATTGGATGGGTGACGACTCAGTGTGTAGAGCGCTGTTGGCAAGCCGAGTGCACTCAGCCCTTGTGAGGCAAACTGATGATCTACTTGATTGAGAAGTAGCGGCTCCGGTCCCGGAAACTGACATATCCGCATCCAGTATGCTTGTGTACTGAGGATGACAAGGTGGTCTGTCGGTACCGTTGGGCCTTCCAAGGCCTGTTCGGACGAAGTTCAGTTGTATGTTAGCAATAATAGGGAACCCATACATGGGATTTGTTTCTCAATTGCGGAGTATTTTGCGGACAAGTAGTAAGATGCTATTAAGACAGGTTCTTCGAAATCCGACTGTTTACTTTGAGCATGATGGATAGCTATGTGGTCGGATGGATGTATGAATATGAAAACCACATGAGTAGAGCTACGCACAGACAGGCTACCTGAGTTTCAAGACACTTCGGAAAATGTGGTATAATACTACGGAGAACGAAGATGATATCGTGTAATATATCCCTTCATTTTCATAAATTTCTCTTAACGTAACACGGCACGTGTCGTTGATATATACCGATTGACTTCAGACAACAGAACTGGAATAACGAAATAACTGTCTTAGAGCTTCACCAAAGAACTGATTTGCAAGTCATAAAAATTAATTCTTGTCGCCTTGTGGTTTTCTAAAAAATGTTCAAATGTGTATGAATCCCAAAGGGACCAAACTGCTGAGGTCATTGGTCCCTAAACTTACATGCTACTTAAAGTAGCTCCGGTGGGAGGGGCCGCCCAATCCGTGACATGGAGCCTCAAACCGCACAGCTATTCAGCGCGGCATGTGGCATTCAGAGGTTCGAAGACCGATTTTGTAAGTAGGTTGTTCAGGTTTTTATATTGGTATCGCCACGTTGCGCTCTGTATGAAAATTACTGGCTGTGCTGTGTGCAGTATGTGGCTAGTTTGCATTGTTGTCTGCCATTGTAGTGTTGGGCAGCTGGATGTGAACAGCGCGTAGCGTTGCGCAGTTGGAGGTGAGCCGCCAGCAGTGGTGGATGTGAGGAGAGAGATGGCAGAGTTTTGAAATTTGCAATACTGGATTTCATGATATGCTATATACATTATGACTTTTGAACACTATTGAGGTAAATACATTGTTTGTTCTCTATTAAAATCTTTCACTTGCTAACTATGCCTATCAGTAGTTAGTGGCTTCCGTAGTTTGAATCTTTTATTTAGCTGGCAGTAGTGGCGCTCGCTGTATTGCAGTAGTTCGAGTAACGAAGATTTTTGGTGAGGTAAGTGATTTGAGAAACGTATAGGTTAATGTTAGTCAGGGCCGTTCTTTTGTAGGGATTTTTGAAATTCAGATTGTGTTGCGCTAAAAATATTGTGTGTCACTTTAGTGAATGTTTGAGTACGTTCAGTTTTGCTCAGCTGTTTGAAAAGCAAATAGTGTAAGAGGTTTATCAGCACAGTAATTCAGAATATTTTTCTAAGGGGACGTTTCATATGTTTTTTTTTATTTATAGTATTACTTGTGCCAACTGATCTTGTAGTTCCTGGATTTCTCTTTTGTGTTGCGCATTAATTTGATTCGGATTTTGTCTGAATTTCTTAATTTGTTCAGACTCTTCTGTGTCAGTGATGGCTACAGGTCTTGTTTCATTCAGATCATCATCTACCTTTGCAGATAAGTTAGTGAACTGATCCGAAAGTTCGGCTACTTTCTCCGATAATGTACTTATTTCCTCAGTGTGTTTTTCTGAACCAAGTTTCAGAGTGTCCATTAGTGTTGAAAACGTATCTACTGAGTCCTTTAAGTTTTCTTGAGTTTTTGCAAGTTGCGTAACCGAATCTGTAGATGCAACTGAGTCAATTTTAGCTTGCAAGGTGTCGTGATTTTCATGAACAATAGTTTGCAGTTCTTTTATGGCTGCTTCATGATTCTGTAATGCATTTTCATGACGCGAAAAAGTAGGTTGGAAATGCTCACAAATTTGTGTTTTTACGTCATTGCAGACTTTTTGACATTTCGATTCGATTTTATGTAACTCAGTAGTTAAATCTTCACGTGTTGGTTCATGTGTGGTGTCTAACTTTTGAAGATTTTGTTCCATTGCGTCTAACCTTTGAAGATTCTGTTCCATTGTGTCTAACGTTTGAAGATTTTGTTCCATTGTGTCTAACTTTTGAAGCTTTTGCTGTGTTTGTCTCTGATTTTGTTCCATTTGTTGCATTAGCTGTAATAACAACGCATTAGTGTCTGGAATCTGTTCTTCTACGCTTTTCGGCAGTGCATTGGCACCGGCAACATTCACATTTTGACAAGCAGAAAATGTGTCTTGACTTATTTGAGAAAACGGTGAGGACGCAAAACCGGAATCTACAGTATTTTCAAAATTGTGTTCTGTCATTTCGGATTCCAGAGGCGAGCTGTTGCCGAGCGATCGATCGATAATGCTTCCCTGTTCACTAATTGTTTCACTGCCTACGCCATTGTTTGCCGCCCGCTCCATTTCCCTATGCACAGTTACCAAATTACTATGTTGAACATTAGTTAATTCATTACACGGTGGCGCTAACACACTGCTTTCGTCTTCACTGTCATTTCTCAGTTTACTTTGGAGCCTAGTACTACGTTTTTCACACGCCATTATTGTCACAATATTTCACACCACAACACAGAAAAACACAATTTGAAGAGCAAAAGTAGGGGAACACATTAACATAGCACTGAAAATAATATCTAGTTAATTGAAAGCGCAGCTGCGAAATACTTGGTGTAAATCTACATGCATGCCACAACTGTTTTACTGTACAAGAATGAAAAACTACAACTACAAAGGAAATTCTCTCTACAATTACACGCGCTAGCAATAAACAAAGGCTGCACTAATTGCACAAACTTCAAGAAAAAAATCTGAAGATTCCAGTGAGGTAACCTCGACTAAGGGTCGACATATGAAACGTCCCCTTAGAACAATTTCTTAATTACTGTGCTGATAAACCTCTTACACTATTTGCTTTTCAAACAGCTGAGCAAAACTGAAAGTACTCAAACATTCACTAAAGTGACACACAATATTTTTAGCGCAACGCAATCTGACTTTCAAAAATCCCTACAAAAGAACGGCCCTGACTAACATTAACCTATACGTTTCACAAATCACTTACCTCACCAAAAATCTTCGTTACTCGAACTACTGCAATACAGCGAGCGCCACTACTGCCAGCTAAATAAAAGATTCAAACTACGGAAGGCACTAAATACTGATAGACATAGTTAGCAAATGAAAGACTTTAATAGAGAACAAACAATGTATTTACCTCAATAGTGTTCAAAATTCATAATGTATATAGCAGTTCATGATATCCAGTATTGCAAATTTCAAAACTCCGCCATCTCTCTCCTCACATCCACCACTGCTGGCGGCTCACCTCCAACTGCGCAACGCTACGCGCTGTTCACATCCAGCTGCCCATACAGAGCGCTACGTGGAGTTACCAATATAAAAACCTGAACAGCCTACTTACAATTTGAAGCAGTTCTCCGTGCTACTCTATCCTATACGAGCGTCTTCATCTCCGAATAACTAATGTTGGAACCTACCTCCTTATCCGTATCCTTACATTATTCATCTGTCGGTCACCCTCGACTATGCTTCCCCCCCCCCCCTTCTGCTTCACGATTCCCTCCAATGCTAAACTGGTGATCCATTGATTTCTCAGAATGTGTACCCTCAACTGATACCTTCTTTTGCTCAAGTTGTGCCACAAATGTCTGGTCTCCCGAACCTGCTTAGTACTTCCTCATTATTTACGTGATCTAAACTTCAACATTTTTCTGTAGCACCACATTTCTAAAGCTATTTTGTTTTTGTCTAAATTGTTTATCGTCCATGGTCCACTTAGGTACATGGCTACACTGCATACAAATATCTTCAGAAAAGGTTTACTAGCAGTTATATCTATACTCGATGTTAACAACGTTCAGGAATGATTTTCTTGCAAATGTCAGTGAGTATTTTATGTACTCTCTACTTCCCCCATCATCAGTTATTTTGTTGCCCAAACAGCCAACGGCCTTGCAGCAGTGGTAACATTGGTTCCCGTCGGATCACCGAAGATAATCGCTGTCGGGCTGGGCTAGCACTTGCATGGGTGGCCATCCCGCCTGCCGAGCGCTGTTGGCAAGCGGGTGCACTCAGCCCTCGTGAGGCAAACAGAGGAGCTACTTGCTAGAGATGTAGCAGTTCCGGCATCGGAAACTGA
The DNA here is from genome assembly GCF_023864275.1 of Schistocerca cancellata. Lineage (NCBI taxonomy): Eukaryota > Metazoa > Arthropoda > Insecta > Orthoptera > Acrididae > Schistocerca > Schistocerca cancellata. The sequence goes on along the minus strand of NC_064630.1, from coordinate 447,492,441 downwards.
CATACGACAGGGATAGCGGTGTTCTGACCAGATGCCCCACCATATCCGCACTTGTGACGCCTATGGGCTGAGGATGACACGGTGGCCGGTCGGTACCCTTGGGCCTTCATAGTCTGTTCGGGAGGAGTTTAGTTTTTAAACAGCAAAACTGCCCAAATACCAAAACTCATGTATTGTTTTAGGTGCCTCGTTACCTAAGGTAATTCCCTTAGAAACACCTGATTCAACTCGACTGCATTCCATTATGCTTGTTTTGCTATTGTTGGCGATCATTTTATTTTTCTCCTTTTAAGGCACTGTCCATTCCGTTCAAGTCCTTTGCTCTCTCTGACACTAAGACTATGTCATCGGCAAAGCTCGAAGTTTTTATTTCTTCTTCCTGAATTTTAATTCCTTCTCCAAATTTTTTGTTTTGTTTTGTTTCCTTTACTGCTTGTTCAGTGTACATATTGAAGAACATCGGGGCAGGCTACAACACTGTCTCATTTTGCTCTCAGCAACTGCTTCCCTTTGACGCACCTCAACTTTTGTAACTGCCGTCTTCTTTCTGTATATGTTTAAAATAGCCTTTCGCACCCTGTATTGTATCCGTGATACCCTCAGAGTTTCAAAGTGAGTATTCCTGTCAACATTGTGGAAAGCTTCGGGGCTTGTTTCGACTTACACCCTTCAGAGCTCTGTCAAATTTCCTCAGAGTGTCGTATCTATGTCCACTTACTTTATTATAATATTGCCTCCATCTCCGTTACATAGTCCCTCTAAACACTCCTTCCTCCTTTCAGTTTTCCATTCTTTCTGTTTTACAGTTGGGCTCTTGATATTCATACAGCGACTTCTTTTTTCCCATGGCCTCTTCAATCATCCTGTAGGTGGTCTCCATCAGCATGTTCTGCAGACATGAACCCTACCGAACATGCCTGGATAGACTGAAAAGCGCTGTTTATGGAGAATTTCGTGAGAATATTGCACTTCATTTGAAAACTTACGTGATTTGTGGCGAAGTGATGCTGTCAGTTGTGACCAAGCACATCAAACACAGTCGTCCACTGACACATATAATGATTCTTCTATAAATCGTAACAAGATACACACCACACAAGTGTCAACAACATGTAAACTAAATACCAAGAACTTACATTACGTCCAAATAGGTCATGATGTCACAAAGGAAAATACCACAAACACAGGCAAAACAAAAATAATGACGTGTGCTTAAGAATAAGCAATATACAACAAAATGTTTAACAAAGGGAAATGTAAAAACAATACAAAGTGTGGGCCAACGCAAAATATTCGTCATCAAAGCATTTAACAGTGGTACCATACATTATTAGAGTAACACAGGACAGGACAGAAGGATGGGTGAAAACATAGTATTATTAACAATGGAGAACCACATTGCTCCTCAGTAAACTCTGTTCCCACAATAGCATCAAACACTAGATAAAATCTGTGCCCTCAATTCTGCCACACCAACTGCAATCACGCCGGTCGGGTTGGCCGAGCGGTTGTAGGCGCTACAGTCAGGAACAGCGCGGCCGCTACGGTCGCAGGTTCGAATCCTGCCTCGGGCAGGGATGTGTGTGATGTCCTTAGGTTAGTTAGGTTTAAGTAGCTCTAAGTTCTAGGGGTCTGATGACCTCAGATGTTGAGTCCCTTAGTGCTCAGAGCCATTTGAGCCAACATACAATCACCAGACGTAAAGTGTGCATCAGTCAACTTTGGAAGCCCTCTTAACGTCACTCAGTATTATTGTGTGAGCCACACGAATGAACTCATCGATCGGAGGGTCGAATGGAAAAATGGAAATAAGCGTATTTCATCGTTGGCCGGGAGGCCCCATCCGGGGAAGTTCTGCCGCCAGGTGCAAGTCTTATTTCAGTCGACGCCACACTGGGCGACTTAAGCGCGGGGGAGTTGGATGAAATGATGAGGAGGACAACACAACACTCAGTACCCGAGCGGAGAAAATCATCAACCCTGCCAGGAATCGAACCCGGGCCCGCTTGCATGGGAGGTGAGCACGTTATCACCCAGCTGAGCAGGCGGACTGGAGGGTCAGCAATACATACATTAAACGAGCTCCTCCCCAGGCCGTGAAGGATAAAGGGATGTCTGCCGCTGCTGCGTCGTCCTCTGCCTTCCGGCGTCATGAGCAACCGATACGGAGGGGCATGTTGTCAACATACTGCCGGCCGTTTCGCAGAGATTCCAGCCCCTACAGCCGCTTCTGCTCTGTCAAGCAGCTCCTCCACTAACATCACGAAACTGAGTGCAACCCGTATATCAGTAATCCCACAAAGCAAAATTGTGGTTAATACCGGGAATCGAACTCCCGTCCTCTGCATTGCTGCCATCTATGCCCAGCACTCAGATGAAAGGCATATATAACGCAGACATCTGAAATCACTATTTTGCATTATTATGTAGCTGGAATCAGCCCACACAATTACTGCTCATCACTTCTTTCATGTGACGCCTAATGTCAACAAAAAGTTCCTGTTTGTGTCCGAATACAAACAAAATTATTTTGAAATCCTAATTTTACGTGCTCATTTGACAGAGCGCTTCCAAATTTGTCCGATTTTATTTTATCGTTCATTGTTAACACGGAGAGTAAAATACGAATGATAAACAGTACTCCAGCAGCGACTCAGCAGCGCTACATACTTGGTGGTAGCAAGAAGCACGGGCCAGGGCAGTGCTGTCGCTCCTGGAGTACTCGTTATTCTTCGAGTTTTACTGCCATTGTTAACATATACCGATAAATCACACATCCTACTATAATCTGGGCCAGCTCTAACGCACATATTCAAAGGACCATATATATAAGCCAGAAAATGTGTTGCTGGGTAGGCTGAGACATAATTCTAAGACAATCTTGGACGAACATCCGCAACTGATCATTATACTAGAGGTTGAAAATACCGCTTCAGTTGTAAATTTCTTTTGTCACCACGACCGGCTTCGGGCTCTCGTAAGCCCATTCTCGGGTGTCGCTCTGAAAATAGCAAGAGGCTAGAGATAATTTTTAATCACGCCGCAACACATAAAATACATAAAATTTCATAGATAATTTTAAAAAACGTTTATAAACCGCCGGTCGGGCTAGGTGCTGTGGAACCTATGTCAATGCGAAAGTGACACCAAACGGTACTACGGACGACTGCCTGGGTAGGGAAGCATACAAATAAGACCAGAACACTTACACTGTGCTATGGCCCCCGATCGCCGCGGTGGACGTGTACTAGGTGCGGTTTGCTGCCTATGAGCGCAGAATAGGGAGTAGCGGGTGCGAACGAGGAAGCAAGTTGGTAAACCAGAGTGGCAAAAGTGCTGCCATCTATTAGCGTAGGGAAGAATGCGGAGCTTCTAGACCGGTCATTCACATATTCAGTTAGTGGTTTACATTTACAATGAAGAAAAACAAAAAAAAAACATAAAAATACCTGAAATAAGTTAAGTGCATTATGCGTAGTAAAGGAGCGTATAGAACAATTCAGTACAGAGCTGTGGTAAAACTGAGTGGAAGCTGCGATGTAAGATTATTATAAAACCGCAAAGCGCAATGAAACTTTTTTTTGCGTGAGTATCAAACAAGTTTTAAGTTTAGAGGGGATATATAAGTGGCAACCTTGAACAACGCGCCACAGTCATCAGTTTAAAACATGTGCCACTCCTATTTACAAACTCTCGTTACTGACCAACAAGGAAAGCAACAAAACCTTACAGTCTATGCTGTCAGAATGTAATATGCCAATTAACAGCTAGCAGCAATAGCACTAAAAGGATATATTAAAAGTGGGGTCAATTTAAAACCTGCTAACCAACAGTCGACAACTAATCGAGGCTTACAGGAGATAAGGCCTGAGACGCATTTTACATTGTGAAAAACAGGTAAATTTTTTAAATTAGTGAGAGCACAGGTAATTCCACAGTACTATGATGCACCATAGTCGTAGGATAAAATGAAAACATGAAAACCTTTATTAAGAGAGATCAATTTACAGCCATGTAAATTGAACTAGGTGGACCTTGGCGACCTCAATATAGGAAACAGGCATATGCCGTACATTCGTTAAACCTATAAGCAAAACATGGCAAAAAAAAGAAAACACTGACCCATTTAAGAAGTATATATGTATGGCGTACTGTAACCAGAAAGAGAAGGAAATGAGGCTGGACGCTGCTTCAGAAAAGTAGAGCTATTTAGCAGGACTGCGTGCTGAAGCGCGGTTTGCTCGTTCAAAACGCCAGGCGGATCACGGCAAATGCTACGGATGATTTCTCTTTCTTCTGAAATGTATAAAACTGGGTCCTTACGTTGAATATGTAGAATGATAAAATTTGTGTTTATATTTGAAATGGAATGGTTATGATCCATCAGGTAGTCAGTGAGAGCGGGTTTGGAATTTGCTAAAATCCTGATGCTCTCTGAAACAGTTTGGCCTATGTATGCGGAAGAGCATTCACTACACTGGAAGCGATATACGGCCGATTGTTCGAAGGGATTGTCTTTTCTGGTTTCGTGGTGTTTCAGTAGGTGCCCGACCTTTTGCGGGGTGTAGAAGGCGGGTATAGCCCTCTTTTGTAAGCCATTTGCCAATCCTGTCAGATATATGACCTACATGTCGGATCGGGCAAAAAAAATTTTTTTAGAGCTATCATTATTAGTAGTGTAAAAAAAAAGAATTTGATATGCTGCGCCGTTTCCCAGTTACTAAGCCCCGAAATTAGCCAGTCAGGTTGATGCGAGCAAATTCAAGCACTTGTACGCACAGAAATGCAGTAATGCACGATCATATATGGGGCCGTGAGTTACAATTTACTGCTTGAATTTCTGCGCGCGACGACCTGATTGGCTAACTTTATTGTTAAGCAGCCCAGGAACGGCAGAACGTGTAGAATGTTTTTCTTAACACTACAACTTCCTCTACAAGAGCCTTAGAAGATTTTTGGACTGCTTGTGACCTTCTTTTGTACGTAAGCATACACCTAGCTCAGAGTACTTAAGTTATCTTGGACTACTCCTAACTTCTAAAGTACAAAATAAATCTGACATGCGTACATCTACTTCCCACTCTCTAATTTACATAAGAAAAATTGCTTCTCCTCTGTACACCTGGTGGTCGTCGTAATGCTTTTGTTTTGCAACATTAAGCAGATCACATCAGGTCGCATCTGTGACTCACATAATCCGCACTAACGTCATCAAATTCTTCACATATATGTAAATACAATAAAATATTGGCATATCATATTAAAATTAAGCACACAAAACGAAATTCATAACATACATTAAATTGCAATGCACTAGCGTGAGCTACGTTATAATCCCGCGCCACTGGAAGTCGTTTCCTGCATTCGTACGAACGGCTTCGCTCTACGTGACGGATCAGCGATTGGGTCTGTCTCATGCTCTCACACATGCGGTCTAATAATTACTATAACATGACATATATTTACAGAATACTGTGTGTTCTGAACTCTTATTGTCAATCGCCCGCATTCGTATGAGGCACCCGCAGTCTCTCCCGGCACTGTGTCGCGTGGATTAATTCACGCACATCCAATAATCACCTGATATTAGTATCCTTTTTTACGCTGGACGGATCAAGTTGTGATAAACTCCTGTTAGTAGGTTTTTCTGTTCTTCCGTGTTGCATGTGAAAGAGCTACTCTGCCACATATTCTTGCATTAATCTCGCGTCCTGTCTCCTTTCTTGTACGTTATTGATACGGCGTCCGTGGCCCTACGTTTCGTTCCGATCTTTCTATCTCCAGTGGGCCCAACAGCGGCTGTCTCTGTCACGCCTCTTCATTTCCTCTATTATTTGTCAGTTATTGTACCTGACAGACGCTCAAAGAAAAACGCATTCATTTAGGACAATTCAGAGGCCAGCCATGTGGAATACACCCTCGAATCTTGAAAGAGGCAAATTTTGAAAACGGCCAATAAGAGGCGAAAGAAGCTGGCAACTTGTTGGGGAGCGTATAGTTCTCATTTCGCGTGTTTGTATGGGGCGCAAATGCTTCGCCAATCTGAGGCAGAGGCGACTACAGAGAACTACTATAATTAGTACCATATGGTCGAGCAGGCAGCTCCTGTGGTCTCAGGGGCTCTTCTTTGTCCAAATATATAGTGAATATAATCAAAATACAAGGGTAGCGTTCCATCGAGGATGAACTCTTCAGAGAAGGTCCGCAAACCAGGAGAGGCGAGGAACAGGAAAGAAACTTGACAGTATCCTTTCCACATAAGGTATCTCAAAGTACGTCTCATGCGGTTTAGGAAAACTGTGGGAAATCTACCTTTGGGTGGCCGCACGGTTATATCAAGCACCTTCTCACGAGTACCAAATGGTGAAATCTTGTATCTTTTCAATATGACATACAGGTAATCTACAAGCAACCAGGCGTGGAAAGCCACTGGGACTCATCAAACAGCACTAAAAAATTTATTTACTATCAACAACCCGACTTATAACACACGCCGATACTTTGCACACATAACCAAATAATGTAAACCGAACACTCAGTGACTTGGCAATTGCGAATGAGCCCTAGCATCAGCTGTAGAATGGAATGACGAGAGTGAAAATGGGCGCCAGACCGGAACTCAAACCCGGGTTGCCTTCTTATAGCGAACGGTCGCCTTACCATTTGGCTATCCGTGTACGACTCACAGCTAGACCCCAATCTCCAATGTCGTCAATCATGCGTCTACGTCCTACACTCGTACATCCATTACATGTATTCCCGTACAGGTCAGACGTTGAACTTGAAAGTCGCTTGCCCGATATCGGCAGATGAACACACATTGCAGTGCCAGTGTTATTCTCATTACCATGCGTAGAAGCATGGTTGACGATATCGGGTGTGGCCCTGAGTCGTGGACGGATAGCCAAATGGTGAGATGAGCTCTCGCGATGAGCGGGAAATCCAGGTTCGAGTCCTAGTCCGGCACAAATTTTCACTGTCGTCATTCTATTCTACAGCTGATAATAGTCCTTATTCGCAGCTGCCAATTCATTTCATGCGTTTCGTAACGGCTGTGGTCGCCGAAGTGCCTGTTCCTTTGGGTATCGTAATCAGAATAACACTGGCACTGCAGTATCTATTGTAAACTGAAGTTCAATAACTGAAATACAACTAAAATTTTTGAGACAGCAGCGGCCACTGGCCTTTACGTTTTTACCACACATACAAACCCAGCAGTAAAGGTACAATTTAAACACTTGACAAAAGCTATTAAACTGTTATTTACCCAAAAGTAAAACACTAGTTACTTAACCACCTTGAACATAGGTGCCCACCGTAGGTGTTTACAATGAAGGATAGTTGATGTAATTACACAACATGGTCCCTAAAAATTTACAGCAGACGAAGAATATGCCACAAAGTTCTGAATTATTTTAATGTACCTGATAAACAGCTGGAATTCCACACTACGTAATCTTCAAGAACTACAGCACAACAGCCAAACTAAAACCCTGCCATATTTTATTAAACTATGCAAGACTTGACAATACAAATAAAACCAAGGAATTAAAAGAAATTCTCACAGCAATCTGTTAGTGGAACATGGGACTCAAAATACGACCTGAACATCAACAGTTTAGTCTAAAATCATATGTTTTACTACCAAACTTTCAACAACTGCAACAGGCAAATTGTTTCCAGGCAAGTACACACATCAAAAAAGGTTTCTAATCATCTCGATTCCCAGAGTTCTGGAAATTTACAGAAAATTGGAATAGAGATCAACATAAATATCATTTCTGCCCTTTTTATTGCTCATGAAAACCACACACTGCACGTTGTACCATCACACAGCGAGACCATCAGGGGTGGTGGTCCAGATTGCTGTGCACACCGGTACCTCTGATACCCAGTAGCACGTCCTCTTGCATTGATGTATGCCTGTATTCGTCGTGACATACTATCCACAATTTCATCAAAACACTGTTGGTCCCGTTTGTCTCACTCCTCAACGGCGATTCGGCATAGATCCCTCAGAGTGGCGGGCGGATCACGTCGACCATAAACAGACCTTTTCAATCTATCCAGGCATGTTCGGTAGGGTTCATGTTTGCAGAACATGCTGGCAACTCTAGTCGAGCGATGTCGTTATCCTGAAGGAAGTCATTTACAAGATGTGCACGATGGGGTCACAAACTGTCGTCCATGAGGACGAATGCCTCGCCAATATGCTGCCGATATGGTTGCACTATCGGTCGGAGGATGGCATTCACGTATCGTTAAACCGTTACGGTGCCTCCTATGACCACCGGCGGCGTACGTCGTTCCCACTTAATGCCAATCCAAAACAGCAGGGAACCTTCACCTTTCTGCACTCGCTGGACAGTGTGTCTAAGGCGTTCAGCCTGACTGGGTAGCCTCCAAACACATCTCCGAAGATTGTCTGGTTTCACGCATATGCGACACTCATCGGAGAAGAGAACGTGATGCCAATCCTGAGCGGACCATTCAGCATGTTGTTGGATCCATTTGTACCGAGCTGCATGGTGTCGTGGTTGCAAAGATGGACCTCGCCAACGACGTCGGAAGTGAAAGTGCGCATCATGCAGCCTATTCCGCACAGTTTGAGTCGCAACAAGACGTCCTGTGGCTGCAGGAAAAGCATTGTTCAACATGGTGGCGTTGCTGTCAGGGTTCCTCCGAGCCATAATCCGTAGGTAGTGGTCATCCACTGCAGTAGTAGTCCGTGGGCGGCGTGAGCAAGGCATGTCATCGACAGTTGGGTGTTTCTCTTCTGTATCTCCTCCATGTCCGAATAAATTCGCTTTGGTCCACTCCAACACGCCAGGATACTACCCTTGTTCAGAGCCCTTCCTGGTACAAAGTAACAATGCGGATGCGATCGAACTGCAGTATTGACCGTCTAGGCATGGTTTAACTGCAGACAACACGAGTCGTGCACCTCCTAATCGCCGTTGCTCATGTGTGGTTGTTTACATCTTTTGGATAGTTTAGTGACATCTCTGAAGAGTCAAAGGGACTGTGTTTGGGATAAAACATCCACAGTCAACGTCTGTCTTTAGGCGTTCTGGGAACCGGGGTGCTACAAAACGTTTTTTTATGTGTGTGGTCTGATATACCAACGCCTGACTAGCGGTGCCTGACGGATACAACAGGAACAGCCGCTGGTACGAAATCCACTGGTCCACACAGGTTCCTTGCCACCTTAACATTTTAACTAAAATAATAGCTCAGAATTCAACAAGAAAAGCAAGACCTATAAATACGCATACCGTCGCAGGGAAAAGCAGTCATTCATGTATCAAACGGTACATCGTGGTGAGAATTTACTGCACATAAACTTGCAAGTAACTGACTCATTAATAAACTCCCTACGGTTCACTGCGGAGTGATAAACACTAAACAGAAAATGTGGACGTCTTGGTCTGCTCTCAGTAAAGGCAAAACGTGACAGGACGTTTGCTTACAGTTCAGTACTCACAGTTTACATATTCAAACCCACACATTGGTACATTAACAGGCAGTCAGTAACATGTAATTGGCAAGGCAATGTCAAGGTTGTAACAGGACATTCAAACATGTCGGTTGAAGAATCATTTTCCACGAACATTCGCTATTAAGCTGATGGGCTATCAGTGAATACCCATTGACCTCAGAATAAGAAAGTTCCGTTTAAAAGCGTTAGAAACTGAAGTTCACCATTTATCCCAACATATTAAGAGGATGAAGGCAAACACTACGGATTTTCAACACAATGCTGTTCTTCCTCCCCCACACGACGACCTTCCTGGGCGGCAACAACACGCTGCGTCTTGCCGTGTAGCTTGTGCCCACCTCTCGCCGGTTCCAGACGTTTATTCTGACCGCCAATCCAATACCCGTCGACCGCAGCAAGGACGTGGCAGCGTTCACGTGGCCATGGCTGCTGTCAGACTTCCTTTCCCGATGAGTTCCTAGAGCCAACTTCCTCTCTCACTCGAGCATCGCCTTTATACCGTATCTTGTCGTGCTACCCTCTCGCCACACCAACAAGAAGCGAAACCGCCACTCCAACTGTGTTGGGTGGCGACGTATCCATACGACAGTTTCAGAGACCTAACCTATGCGTCCCACGTTTGGTAATGTCGATTCATAATCTCTGTTTTCAGTGGTTTTGATGGATTACTTATCGATCCATGACCTAATACATCTGGTTACCTTCACTAAGGAAACCAGCAGAATAATGATGATTGATTAATTTCAAAATTCGCGTTTAAAAATTGAGAAGTACCACAGAAACCAAGAATCGATTACAACACTGACTACTGAATCATTCGATGGTTATATGTCTACAGTCCCTTTTCAGTCTGTGATGAATACTGGAAATAGATGAATCTAGCAGTCTTGATAATCATCTTATAGCTATGTTCTCATTCGACAGTGACTCATTCCCCACATATCAACTATGTAGCATCACATTGCGTCTCACGATCTGCTTTGAGAGTAAAGAGTCTAGTGTACCGTTAGGTTCACACTAACAAATTTTTGGCCACTGTGGATGGCAACATAGCTAACTCACATACTTCACTGTCTCTCCCGCTGCTCCGTAATCTAAAAAGGAATGTCAGATAATGCTAAATCACTACTTCTCACTGCAGGACAACGAATAATAATTTATGAAGGGTAAAGAATCACCACACTTTTTTTTCTATATCACAATATTTACCAGTGTGCCATATTTTTGGTCTTCCGCTCCACCACACCTCTAAAGAAAGGTTTCTTCAATATCTACACGGATTGCAAACTGGCTCTCTGTCAATCAGCTGTAAACACATAGTAGTTTTCATGATTATAGTCAGATAAAACTACATTACGCCACAAGTTTGTGATTTTGTATTACTACTTCTTGTACTTCACAAAATTGAATCAACTGCTATGGTCTTTCGGAAATAATATTATATTATTCATGGTATGTATCATATACGTTCTTTATAGATGTAGCAAAAGAATTTCAAATATAGTCATATCAGAACTGCAAGGGCTTCTGGTATTTAATTTATTAAATACCGCATTCGGTCATCTAATCTTTAGGTGATATAACCGCATAAAAAGCTTAAGAAAATATTTCTGAACTGTCACGATCTGCAGATAAATAAATCATTGTTAATTACTGGTCTCACTCGTTTGATCACCTTCAAGCGGATTAAGCGCTTAGCTATAACGTTACAAGTAGAAAATCTACTGACACAAAATATCGGACGGTCTTATGAAGTATTAAATAGTTTCGATTACTAAAAAATATGTCAAATTGCGCATCCCTCTGATTGCCAAGTGTCAAATTCTGTGAATCGATGAGTTACCCCTTGACCAACTGTGTCATAAAACATCTGTAGGAAATAAACTCTCATAGATGTGGTTATAACTGTTACAAAACCTCAGGCACAGGTAAAAACTGGAAAGATACAAACACTATATCTTCCATTTCCCTTGTCAACTGTAATATACGAAATGCAGTTCAGCATTTTCTCGACTGAGAAACAGCATCTCCCACGCACTTCACACTACTATTTACTGAACTTACAACGTCAATGCTGTTAAGTATGTAAGGCGTGACACAATGCCTGGAGGAGAGGCTTCGTCGGAGTTATTATATGAAATCCTCTTACTTACATCACAATAACTTTATGCTGAAACAGGAAATACACCTATTGTTCGCCATGGATACATAAAGAATTGCTGTACGCCTTTTGCTGGACTGATGTACCTACATGGCCACCAGTATATCAAACATGTTTTACCAATGGTGAATTTAAGAAAGTAAAAATACTTTGAAGGTTAAATATTTATGAATTTTTATTCTGTTATGATCTTAGTACTCACTCATAAATCTTGTCTCCAATCAACCATCGTTTTAAGTTTTTCACATAAACTTCTATGATTTCTTTTCATCGTACAGGCTACGCTAACGCAAAAAGCTCCGGCTTCCAAAACAGGGACGTAAGCCAAACCCGGATTATGAACAACGGATTATCGATAGGCTGGTACACTGGGTAGCCTGACCATGGTTTCCAGCAAGATGTCCACCTTCACTTCGACAAACGGTCCGTTGGTCTCCAACCTCCGTCTCACATAGTACGATCCTTGGACTATCAGAATACGATAACACTCCGAACCAAATTCATATGACTGAAAGACGGATGGCGCAAACGACCCCTCTTCGTTAGGTCAACAGGCGGCTGAGGCATCAGGAAGACATCTGGCCACAAAGTTATAATGAAGTAAGTGCGTCAGATCACGAAAACAACTAATCAAAACCTACAGGTTAGACGCCAAGAAAGAGAGGCCATCACTAACAAAGTAAGATATGTTATAACCGCCCTTTTAGAACCTTCCCTGATCAAAAGGATAGAAAAATTATTTTACGAGTCAGTTAAACTGTAAAGAAGGCTAGGATGAATAATACATTCATTCCCAAGACCTCCTAGCGTGTTTAATCAGAAAGTGAATGATACAAATCCGAAACTTACTTCCATCTGAACAGGCTTGTAAGCCCAACGGTAGTGTCCGACAGCTGTGTCATCCTCAGCCTCTAGGTGTCACTAGCCGAGGGCATGGAAGAGCATGTAGTCAACACACCGCTCTCCCAACCGTTGTCAGTTTACGAGTCCGGAGTCGCAGTCACGTAGCTCATCAGTTTGCTTCGCAAGGGCAGAGTGTACCCCACTTGCCAACAGCGCTCGACAGACCGGATGGCCACCCATCTAAATGCTAGGCAAGCCTGAAAACGCCTACTTTCGTAGATCGGACGGGGACCAGTGTTACCTCCGCGACATGGCCGTTGGCGAATAATATAAAAGTGAAAAATCAAGGACAGTGCCGTTTCTCTGACGGTGGTCTCTTCAGATGGATTAAATCTTCAGGGGAAACGGTTCACCGGCTTATAAGCGCCATTCAGTCTCCTGCAAAACAATGAAGAGTCTACTCGACTGGCACTTTCACTTAGATTTTGTCGTGACACGTGACCATTGAGTCGATCCGTACTCTGGGTATAGCGTAGGACACTCAGTACGGTCCCAAGGCAAAATTATTCCCCTGATTGCGCAACATAAATACGGCAGATGCAAGTTCATGCCGCAAAAACTGCACTGATTTATTTGCGTCGTGTCTCGCTACTGTAACGATCAAAATTTTGCATCCCTGGTGCTGGCGACCGTAATTAATGAGAAAATTATTCCGATATCTACTGTTATGAACTTGCGGCAAGAAGCAAAAGGAGGAAATAGCTGCTTAATTTGCATACGCACATAACGCTCCGTTTTTGTGGGCCTGCAGTTTGCTTGGAACGCCCCCGCAAGAAGCTGAGATACTGCCGTCAGTCGCAGGGAACTACCAGTTCACGCACACCTGTGTGGCCGGCGCCGAGGACCCGCCTCTGGGACGTTTTCTGCTTCCAGCTGGAGATATTGTTTACTATTAGCCGGTTACTTATCTCTTGAGCCTAACTGAAAGTACCGTTTGAAGGTCTTCACGCCAAAATAGTTTATAAATATATCAAATATATTTTGAAATGGGTATTCCTTAAAAGTATCACAAATGAGCCAAGTATCGTTTCCTTTTTGTTTCTCTACAGTCAGAAAGAGACTCCAGCTGCATGGAAATTGTCTCTACAAGTGCCGATTCTAGATCAATGCATATGCGTGTAACAGATCAAGTATTTCTTTTTTAGTATTCATTAACATTAGGATACATCATCTACCAAGTATTAAAAGCGTATCAGTGAAAAAGCAATTACAATGTTAAGTTTTCCTGAAAACAAGATCGTAAAACTCTCTGAGAAATTTTAGATTTAAGCTCTGCACAAAGTACAATGTAATCATTTTTCAGCTGTTATGGCCGGTAAAACATTTAACACTTTCATCAATTTATAATTTACCTTAATTTAATTTTAAAAGTGAAAGCAGTTCCCTAGTCTGAACCTAGCTTTCCTTGAAAGTTAGCCTGACCATAGCTTTCCCTACAAGTACAGTTACAGTAGGCAGCGGAAATAATATATTCACACTATACAGGTCCTCCTACAGTTCGCTACAGCCTCATGGCGTTGGTATCTTCTTACTGTTAAGCACTTTGTCTGCGAACAGGCTCGTGGAGTTTCTGGTGGAATACCCTAGATCATTTAAACAGTTTATATTGTGACAGAAACACTCCAGTCACACTTCCTTGGTGTACTCCAGAAACTGCGTTTAATCTGTCGGTTTTATTCCTTTAAGAACGACGTGTTGAACTGCATTTGCAAGGAAGACCACAATCTAACCACGAGTAAGGTCCTATACTCGGTAAGCTCGTATTAGGCGACAATCCTAAACAGAAATGGCATCCGATATTTGGTAATTTTGCATTTTTAGCACGCTTTTTTAGGTCGCTTTCTTCCTCGCAGTTTGTTTTAAACTAACTTCCTCACGTACTAGAGACCTGAAACTTTTAAAACAGCTCACAACACGTTGACAATGCAATATTAACTCGCTTTCTTATCTGACGTGCGGGAATGGAATTTTGTTCATCACTATCATTTCCCAGTGTACTAGAGATTGGAAACATTCAGCATAGCTCAGAACTGGACTACAAAGCAAATACTTGCTTTCTTGTCTGTTGTATGGTGGAGAGTACTTTGTTTACCACTATAATTTCCCGAAATACTAAAGACTTGAAATCTTAAATATACCTCAGAGCTGGATGGATGACAATGCAGTATTAACTAGATTCGTTATCTGGTGTGTGGTGATGAGTACTTTTTTCACCACAAACATCTCCTTATGAGTTAGATAACTATAACTTTTAACATAGCTCAGAAATCGTTGACAACGCATTATTAACACGTATTCGCGGCTTGTGTGTGTGTGGCAGAGGGAACATTTTGTGCCCCTGCTGTTTCCCTCCTTTTCCTTTTCCACTTGCGAATGTTTCTTGGTATGAACGTTTAACTGTAAGTCCCCAAGTGAGTTTAGTTCTCTCTCATATTTACTGTCGATGTCTTTTCGTGAGATCATGGTAGGAGAAAGCAATGTATTGGTTGACTCAAGTGAAATATACCATCTGTTCCTTTGATAATCCCATCGAAATGTTTGAAATCGATAGAAGGATTTGACATACGAAAGATTAATAGTAAGAATGTAATTATTTAAATAAAAAGCTTTTTAATATGACACGTTTTTAAAACAGACTTCAATTTTTCCTGGCCCTACATAGATTCCTAGCACCATGTACATAATTCTGATATTTTGTTGTCAGTTTTCAATAGCTATGAAAGCAGGTGTATAATTTAAAAAGTAGAACGTGTGGCGCTTGCAGTTTATAAATGATGCATGAATGGTTGACCACCTTACATCTGTCTATTGCATACGGTCCACGTTTACCGTTCTGATTTGCAGAACTATTTTCATAGAATTAACATTCATAAGCACTAATTTTTATGACTATTTTTATAGGGATAGGAATCTGTACGGAACTAGGAGAAATTATGTCATACCTTATGATCCGTTTTAGAAACGTGTTGTATTACAAAGTATTTTATTTCAGTACTTATTTTTTCACTACATGACAGTGCGGAAAGGTATCAAATATTTGCCTAAAGTCCGCAATATATATGCAATATATACAGCCCTCTTCATGTTGTTGTTGTTGTGGTGTTCAGTCCTGAGACTGGTTTGATGCAGCTCTCCATGCTACTCTATCCTGTGCAAGCTTCTTCATCTCCCAGTATCTACTGCAACCTACATCCTTCTGAATCTGCTTAGTGTATTCATCTCTTGGTCTCCTTCTACGATTTTTACCCTCCACACTGCCCTCCAATGCTAAATTTGTGATCCCTTGATGCCTCAAAACATGTCCTTCCAAAGGATCCCTTCTTCTAGTCAAGTTGTGCCACAAACTTCTCTTCTCCCCAATCCTATTCAATACCTCCTCATTAGTTACGTGATCTACACACCTTAAATTCAGAATTCTTCTGTAGCACCACATTTCGAAAGCTTCTATTCTCTTCTTGTCCAAACTAGTTATCGTCCATGTTTCACTTCCATACATGGCTACACTCCATACAAATACTTTCAGAAACGACTTCCTGACACTTAAATCTATACTCGATGTTAACAAATTCCTCTTCTTGAGAAACGCTTTCCTTGCCATTGCCAGTCTACATTTTATATCCTCTCTACTTCGACCATCATCGGTTATTTTACTCCCTAAATAGCAAAACTCCTTTACTACTTTAAGCGTCTCATTTCCTAATCTAATTCCCTCAGCATCACCCGACTTAATTTGACTACATTCCATTATCCTCGTTTTGCTTTTGTTGATGTTCATCTTATATCCTCCTTTCAAGACACTGTCCATTCCGTTCAACTGCTCTTCCAAGTCCTTTGCTGTCTCTGACAGAATTACAATGTCATCGGTGAACCTCAAAGTTTTTACTTCTTCTCCATGAATTTTAATACCTACTCCGAATTTGTCTTTTGTTTCCTTTACTGCTTGCTCAATATACAAATTGAATAACATCGGGGAGAGGCTACAACCCTGCCTTACTCCTTTCCCAACCACTGCTTCCCTTTATTGCCCCTCGACTCTTATAACTGCCATCTGGTTTCTGTACAAACTGTAAATAGCCTTTCGCCCCCTGTATTTTACCCCTGCCACCTTCAGAATTTGAAAGAGAGTATTCCAGTTAACATTGTCAAAAGCTTTCTCTAAGTCTACAAATGCTAGAAACGTAGGTTTGCCTTTTCTTTATCTTTCTTCTAAGATAAGTCGTAAAGTCAGTATTGCCTCACGTGTTCCAACATTTCTACGGAATCCAAACTGATCTTCCCCGAGGTCGGCTTCTACCAGTTTTTCCATTCGTCTGTAAAGAATTCGCGTAAGTATTTTGCAGCTGTGACTTATTAAACTGATAGTTCGGTAATTTTCACATCTGTCAACACCTGCTTTCTTTGGGATTGGAATTATTATATTCTTCTTGAAGTCTGAGGGTATTTCGCCTGTCTAATACATCGTGCTCACCAGATGGTAGAGTTTTGTCATGACTGGCTCTCCCGAGGCCATCAGTAGTTCAAATGGAATGTTGTCTACTCCCGGGGCCTTGTTTCGACTCAGGTCTTTCAGTTCTCTGTCAAACTCTTCACGCAGTATCTTATCTCCCATTTCGTCTTCATCTACATCCTCTTCCATTTCCATAATATTGTCCTCAAGTACATCGCCCTTGTATAAACCCTCTATATACTCCTTCCACCTTTCTGCCTTCCCTTCTTTGCTTAGAACTGGGTTGCCATCTGAGCTCTTGATATTCATACAAGTGGTTCTCTTCTCTCCAAAGGTCTCTTTAATTTTCCTGTAGGCAGTATCTATCTTACCCCTAGTGAGACAAGCCTCTACATCCTTACATTTTTCCTCTAGCCATCCCTGCTTAGCCATTTTGCACTTCCTGTCGATATCATTTTTGAGACGTTTGTATTCCTTTTTGCCTGCTTCATTTACTGCATTTTTGTATTTTCTCCTTTCATCAATTAAATTCAATATTTCTTCTGTTACCCAAGGATTTCTATTAGCCCTCGTCTTTTTACCTACTTGATCCTCTGCTGCCTTCACTACTTCATCCCTCAGAGCTACCCATTCTTCTTCTACTGTATTTCCTTCCCCCGTTCCTGTCAATTGTTCCCTTATGCTCTCCCTGAAACACTCTACAACCTCTGGTTCTTTCAGTTTATCCAGGTCCCATCTCCTTAAATTCCCACCTTTTTGCAGTTTCTTCAGTTTCAATCTGCAGTTCATAACCAATAGATTGTGGTCAGAATCCACATCTGCCCCAGGAAATGTCTTACCATTATATAATCTATCTGATACCTTTTAGTATCTCCAGGATTCTTCCAGGTATACAACCTTCTTTCATGATTCTTGAACCAAATGTTGGCTATGATTAAGTTATGCTCTGTGCAAAATTCTACAAGGCGGCTTCCTCTTTCATTCCTTCCCCCCAATCCATATTCACCTACTATGTTTCCTTCTCTCCCTTTTCCTACTGACGAATTCCAGTTACCCATGACTATTAAATTTTCGTCTCCCTTCACTACCTGAATAATTTCTTTTATCTCGTCATACATTTCATCTATTTCTTCATCATCTGCAGAGGTAATTGGCATATAAACTTGTACTACTGTAGTAGGCATGGGCTTTGTGTCTATCTTGGCCACAATAATGCGTTCACTATGCTGTTTGTAGTAGCTAACCCGCACTCCTATTTTTTTATTCATTATTAAACCTACGCCTGCATTACCCCTATTTGATTTTGTATTTATAACCCTGTAATCACCTGACCAAAAGTCTTGTTCCTCCTGCCACCGAACTTCACTAATTCCCACTATATCTAACTTTAACCTATCCGTTTCCCTTTTTATATTTTCTAACCTACCTGCCCGATTAAGGGATCTGACATTCCACGCTCCGATCCGTAGAACGCCAGTTTTCTTTCTCCTGATAACGACGTCCTCCTGAGTAGTCCCCGCCCGGAGATCCGAATGGGGCACTATTTTACCTCTGGAATATTTTACCCAAGAGGACGCCATCATCATTTAATCATACAGTAGAGCTGCATGTCCTCGGGAAAAATTACGGCTGTAGTTTCCCCTTGCTTTCAGCCGTTCGCAGTACCAGCACAGCCAGGCCGTTTTGGTTAATGTTACAAGGCCAGATCAGTCAATCATCCAGACTGTTGCCCCTGCAACTACTGAAAAGGCTGCTGCCCCTCTTCAGGAACCACATGTTTGTCTGGCCTCTCAACAGATACCCCTGCGTTGTGGTTGCACCTACGGTACGGCCACCTGTATCGCTGAGGCACGCAAGCCTCCCCACCAACGGCAAGGTCCATGGTTCATGGGGGGGCCTCTTCATGTATTAGACGAAAAGAGCGAGTTGAAATTCGCAGGATCTCTGTATCGGGAAGCCATGTTGATTTTAAAGTCGAGATTTTCGTTCTCGAAAATCAGCAAAATATGTGAGCATGGAACATGTGTCAAAGTTCTACAACGTACAAGCGTTGGAAAAGACGGCCTATAATTATGTGCAACCCCCGATGTTCCTTCTTGAAAACGGGAATCATCTGTGATAATTTCCAGTCACTCCATTCGCTTACTGAATTCACTTAAGACCAAATCTTCTTAGGGCTTATATACAGATTCTTTGGTGAAATTATCCATTTTGTTTCATTGAACCCTTCTTTCATTGCTCTCTGTACTCTTACTTTGACTTCGTTCAAGTTTCGTCAGCTAGACTTCTAATCCGCTACAATCTGTGATGAAGCTCCCTTCGATTTTTTATCAACTTTAAAACACTGCAATTAATCCAAATTGGGTATTCGCTGTCCCTCAAAACATTGCTCACTGTATACTCGTCTACGACATACTGAACAATGGTTTTCAATTTTACCCATTTGTGTATCGCATCTTCGTCCTCACAATTGAATATGTAATATTGACTACGCGGGTATTCCTGAATTTGTACCCTATTACTCTTGCCAAGCAAAAATATATTTTACTAATTCTTAAACATTCTTTGGAACACCCATAGTCACTGATGTGGTCGCAGCATTATAATCACCGATGTACTGTACGTTAACTGTTCGAGATGTGCAGGTCTGTTTTCTGTAACATGCCTAAAACACTCACGAGTTGTACATTATCCTCCAAGGATAATAAAAGGGCAGCTGCTGTATCGTTCATTGTTACCTGCCTTGATTTGTACAAGCGCTGAGATTGTTGTTCCTTACCATTTTCGGTAGTGTATGCCTATATAACTGTTAGTTTCAGATGATTGCTCTTATTAATATTTCCATTATATATTAATAGTTTTTTATTCGTTTTCAGCTCAGCATCTATTATGGTAGTTACTCTTTACTGCCCTCTTCCATTATAAGATTACACGAAATACCATTACACTTTGTCCAATGTCATATCTCTTCTGTAATGTTTCAACGGTCTCGGATGACTAAGATGATAATTTTCTTAGAGTTCAGATACTTTATCAGGCCATCCTCCTCCATCAACTAGCCCGTAACTTTTCAAGTCGCGAATAACAATGCTGTTGCCAATCTAGTCTTTCGTCCTGAGAAGAGACTGGGTTTTGGCATGCACTGGAATGAGATACCAAATGAATTCACTTTAGAATATTAAACATGGCTTGCTCAATTTGCTGACCTAGAAAATTAATCCATGACTCAAATATTAAACGGAATCCATCTATTCTCCGACGAAGATATTCGTACAACAACATTACAGACTTCATAAATCATACGCTGATCAGCATACTTTTAAATCGATCAAAGAACAGATGCTTTCCTTAACGAGTGAACTGAAGATCAGTAATAATTTGAATCTTAGGTCATAAAACCTCAGTGCATTTATATAGTGTCTAACAGCTATCGTCGTGCAAATGTTTCAGAAATTGATATAAAACACAAGGGACACACAAAAGGAGTTGCATTTATATAGTGTCTAACAGCTATCGTCGTGCAAATATTTCAGAACTTGATATAAAACACAAGGGACACACAAAAGGAGGAATAAATATTGGTAATTAAAGAACCTCTTAACTATTATGTGAGATGTATGCATAGCTAGCAATTAAAGGGCGTTGAAAGTCGAGAACGTATTTTGGACAGAAGAAAACATTGTATTGCGAGATTGCTAAGCTTAGCTGACAACACGGAGTCCCATATCACCAACATATGGACTGTGAATGTCAAATGTGTCTTCCCATATCATGGTCTTTCAACTAGTAATGGACATAGGCGTTCTGCAGTAGTCAATGTGTAGGTTCACAATGGTTCAAATGGCGCTGAGCACTATGGGACTTAACGTCTGAGGTCATCAGTCCCCTAGAACTTAGAACTACTTAAACCTAACTAACCTAAGGACATCACACACATACATGCCCGAGACAGGATTCGAACCGGCGACCGTAGCGGTTGCGCAATTCCAGGCTGAAGCGCCTAGAACCGCTCGGCCGCAAGGGCCGGCCAACGTGTAGGGGAGATATGCAAAATAAGGAGAGAGAACGAGTCGCAAAACATAAAACTGAACCACGAGAAATTACGTCTGCTCTTGACGACAGATATCTCATCTGCATGACAGCGACGGATTGCAGAGATGCAAGTACAGTGCTCACGCTTCATCAGATCGTGCTTCGTCTCAGACTTCTTGCCCTCACAGTTTTATTTCTTTGGTAGCAAATGAAAGGGGCATCATCCTACAAATATCACATCAACACAGTTCGTGACAACCAAGCTGAAACGTTATCGTTTATTTTTTCGGTATATTAACAGCGGAATACTTAGAATGTGCTGCAGCGATTTACATTGCCTTCCATGGTTCAACATGCAAAAATACGCCGATGTGTGAAACTTAAGGACTGAAGTAACTTTCGCATAGTATGTCCCCAGACAATCCCCAGCTAACATCCGACTAGAGCCAGAGAAGCTGAAAAGTACTGTTGCAGGTAACATACACTGATGTCGGCGCCAGTCCTGAATAGACGCAACAGCGTAATCTGCGCTAATCTGTCCTTTGTCTTGGTCAGCAATATTAACCATCGATTGTAGTAAATGTTCGTCTGTGATGTTTGGTGGCAGCGAGCAACTGTCAGGAATGTATACATCTAAAGGTAAGTCAGGTAAATGTTGTGGGAATTGTTTAAGACATAGGCCTATTTGAAGTCGTATTGCAATGGTGCACATAATTTAATGTACTGAGTCATGATGTCGCTCTAGGAGCTTTTAAACAACAATCTAGTATCGGTCAAAGTAACGCGCTAGGTTAGTGGAACAAGGGTATAGTTGTAAAAGACTCGTGAGACAGTTAAAGTCAAACCGCGCGGGATTAGCCGAGCGGTCTCGGGAGCTGCAGTCATGGACTGTGAGGCTGGTCCCGGCGGAGGTTCGAGTCCTCCCTCGGGCACGGGTGTGTGTGTTTGTCCTTAGGATAATTTAGATTACGTTGTGTGTAAGCTTAGGGACTGATGACCTCAGCATTTAAATTCCATAAGATTACACACACATTTGAACATTTGAGTTAAGTCGATGGAGTACAGCATGCTATTGCCGATAAGAATGAATGTTGGCCACTCTAATTTATTCACAGTTCATGGACATGTTTGTTGTTTAGTCAGTTCTGGCAACATAAGGGCAGTCTCACATATAGATATGACCATCTGAATCATTAGGTCTCAACACAAATCATTCTTTGCTTTGAGGCAGCGTTGTACATTGGTAAATTTTAAGCCGGAATGCATTTGTCCGTCTTTACTTCAAATGGTTCAAATGGCTCTGAGCACTATGGGACTTAACATATGAGGTCATCTGTCCCCTAGAACTTAGAACTACTTAAACCTAACTAACCTAAGGACATCTCACACATCCATGCCCGTGGCAGGATTCGAACCTGTGACCGTAGCGGTCGCGCGGTTCCAGTCTGTAGCGCCTAGAACCGCTCGGCCACCCCGGCCGGCGTGGCCGTCTTTACTAACAGTTAGCACAGCATTTGTGATGGGTGATTTCCCTAAATTCTTCAAGGCAAATGTCGGGATGGTTCCTTTGAAAGGGCACGCCCGTTTTCCTTCCCCATCTTTCCCTAATCCGTTGATAACCTCGCTGTTTCGTCTCCTACCCCAAACAACCCAACCAAAACCCTTTTGTGATGTAGCTGCTTATGAGATAGGGCTCCATTTCACTGTCTCGCAAGAATGAAGTAAAAAGCCAAATGGCAACTGTTATACACTGAAGAGTCAAAGAAACTGGTAGACCTGCCTAAATACGTGTAGGGCCCCCGCGAGCACCCAGAAGTGCCACAACGCTAAGTGGCATGGCCTCGACTAAGATCTGGAGTAGTGCTGGGTGGAACTGACAGCATGAATCCTGCAGGGCTGTCCATAAATGCGTCAGAGTACGAGGGGGTGGAGATCTGTTCTGAACAGCACGTTGCAAGGCATCCCAGATATGCTCAATAATTCCGTCGGATGCACAATGAACGTGAATTAATACAGGTTATCAGTGAGGGTGCTTATGTACGTGTCACCTCTCAAAGTCTTATCTAGATATATCAAGCGTCCCATATCATTCCAATTGCACATGCCCCACATCATTACAGAGCCTCCAACAGCTTGAACAGTCCCCTGCTTACATGGAGGGTTAATGGATTCATGACGTTGCCTCCATAACCGTACGTGTCCATCAGCTCGATACGAGCTAAAAAGAGACTCGTCCGACCAGGCAACATGTTTCTAGTCATCAACAGTCCAATGCCACTGCAGACGGGCCCAGGCGAGGCGTAAAGCTTTGTATCGTGCAGTCATCAAGAGTACACGAGTGGTCCTTCGGCTCCGAAAGCCCATATAGATGATGTTTCGTTGAATTGTTCGCTCGCTGACACTTTTTGATGACCCAGAATTGAAATATGCAGCAGTTTGCTGAAGGATGGCACCTCGGTCACGCTGAACAATTCTCTTCAGTGGTCGTTGTTCCCGTTCTTAGAGCATCTTTTCCCTACCGCAGCGATGTCGACAGTTTGATGTTTGACCGTATTCCTGATATTCTCCGTACACTTATTAAATGGTCGAATGGAAAACTGCTCTCTTCGTCGCTACCTCGGACATACTGCGTAACATCGCTTGTGCGTCGACTATAACACAACGTCCAAACACACTTAAATCTTGATAACCTGCCATTGCAGCAACAGCTACAGCAATCGATCTAACAACAGTGCCACTTGTTGTCTTATATAGGCTTTGCCGACCGCAGCGCCTTGTTCTTCCTGTTTACATATCTCTGTATTTGAATACGCATGCCTGTACCAGTTTCTTTGGCGCTTCAGTGTATATGATGTGAGAACAATGATGACGGATTTGACATTAAGCTCAGGACATATTAAGGTTAAGAGTTTGCTTGTGAAAGATTGTATAATCAGTCGGATGGAACGATTTTCGAATACATTAGGTGATTTTCCGTCCAAGCCATACCTTCATAGTCAGTCATCGTATAGCGCACCACTTGAGACTGGACTGGAAAAAGGAGCGCTGGGGAAGGGGCGAATTATAAGAATTATTGTGGCTACTTCTTTGTGCTTCGAATACGGATTCCTACGAAACAGATAATGCGGATGGAATGTGGTTGGTTACTAGACAAAGTACCAGAAATCTGACACAATTTCGGATACAGTGACGAAAGACCTTATATTTTTCCAGGGAAAAATGGACAAATTCGTAGCTAGAAACACTGTTTTAGATAGCAAGTGCTTATGAGTACACAAGCACTCATAGTAAAACGCGTGCTACGTTATTCCGTTTACAAGAAAGCTGGTGCGGATGCGTGCAAAATTTTAACAATAAGGCAACATTAATACAACGGTGGAAGTGAGGCAGATTTAATCATTACATATAGTCAATGTCAAACTTTGGAGGAGATCAACTACGTGCTCCTTCATGAGCGACGTAACCACATTTTCCGCAAATGGCATCTTCCTTACAACCAAGAGTACTGTGCCCAAAGCACTGCCATTTGCAACAGCACTTTGGACTTGGGACATGAGGCCGCACGTTTTAGTGCAGGAGACCTGTCTTGGCATGCTCTGAAATTTTCGTGCTGTAGAAAGTACGTATAAAGGAGTCTGATTTGACTAGTATTATTGTCGAAGAATCAGTACCTTCTATTGATTCTGGCAGGTACGGCTGTGAATTCGTGCATTAGTGTCCCCGTGTCTTGTGTGTCTTTAAATCAGTGTTACCACAACATTAAACATCGAAGACAAAGGATAATGATACGCTATCTGCAAATACAACGCCTACCGGAGTGGACGATGCCAATACTAGCGACGAAAGCTACAACTCATTGGTTTTGCCACAACGTATACGGTGAGTTGACAGTTATCGGACATATGGCTCGTATCTCCACATGTAGCCGCGAGCGGTGTCGTGGGGGAGGGAACTCCGTGCGGTAATAGAGTGCCGCGGGACATGGGACAAGCGGAGGAAGGCTCTACTTCTTTCTTAATGGCTTTCTGGCGGCATCCTGCGGTGCACCGAGCAAACGGGTTTGAAATATCACTAAACAACACGGAAGTGGTCTAACTCTGGCAGCTGGATCGTGGATAACAACGGTGGGTGGCAACGCGCACGAATCGCCCGCATTCGCAACAATCCTTTCCGTTTCTACTGTTTACCGTGAAGAATACGTCGCTCGGGAAATAAGCAGCTTACAATCTCAGAATTTACAAGGAGCAAGTAAATCACGCTAAAATACTTAAAAGAGGGGAACAGCAGTGCAGTTGGTGGCTGTACCACACAGACAACCTGTTAACCCTCCTCTTTCGATGCCACAGACATACACCCTACATTCCATGATGAGCACGGCGTTGTTGTGGCTGTACTGCCCACAAAATGATGCTACCTGTACTGAGAGACGACGTTCAGGCTACTATGGAATACTGACCCAATATTAAGAAAACGACTTCCTGAAAAGAAATTTATTTTTGGACGTCTTACAGTCTCATAACTTTTCTCGATAACATAAATGACTTAATTTCTTTTCGCTGTTCTTCAATGCTGGTGCATTGCATCAAATTAAGACACTAAATAAATTTTTGAACCGAGAGAGGTGGCGCAGTTGTTAGCACTCTGGACTCGCATTCGGGAGGACGACGGTTCAAACCCGCGTCCGGCCATCCTGATTTAGGTTTTCCGTGATTTCCCTAAATCGTTCCAGGCAAATGGCGGGAGGGTTCGGTTGAAAGGGCACGGCCAATTTCCTTCCCCGTCCTTCCCTAATCCGATATGACCGATGACCTCGCTGTTTGGTCTCTTCCCCCAACACAACCCAACCCAACCCAATGAAATTTTACACAGTTTGCAAAGGTAAAAACGTATCTTTCTTACACTTGATTTTAGCTTGCACATTTTAGAATATGGTACATGAGTAAGTTACCGAAATGTTATTTTAAACTGAGAGCAGAATGATGTTTCGTTCTCGAGTTACTGATTCCTATACATAATGGACAGTCATGTGCTGTGTGTCTATGCGAACTTGCCGGCTGGCATGAATTTCTCATCACCTTATTTTAGGCAGGCGGTCACGCTAGATGCGCCCATTTCCGTTCCTGTGCGTCGGAAATTGTGTGGTCATAACAATAGCCATATGCCGAAACTAAGTTTCTTGAAATGATTGCACGCAAACGTTCATGTATGTTCTATGATAAATATACGATTTTTTTTCACCGAGGTATGGAAGGAACTCGTCTGCAGCAGTGAAGAGTTCCTGGATCAGGACGCACGCAGACTTCAATAGAACTGTAGGAAAAGACACGCGGCACGTGTACACACGTGCACAGCTCCTGGGGAAGAGCGGAGCAGGAAATACAGGGTGTTACAAAAAAGTACGGCCAAACTATCAGGAATCATTCCTCACACACAAATAAAGAAAAGAAATTATGTGGACATGTGTCCGAAAATGCTTAATTTCCATGTTAGAGCTCATTTTAGTTTCGTCCACCCACACTCAATGGAGCACGTTATAATGATTTGATACGGGATACTCTAACTGTCCTGCTAGAACATGTGCCTTTACAAGTACGACACAACATGTGGTTCATGCACGATGGAGCTCCCGCACATTTCAGTCGAAGTGTTCGTACGCTTCTCAACAACAGACTCGGTGACCGATGGATTGGTAGAGGCGGACCAATTCCATGGCTTCCACGCTCTCCTGACCTCAAACCTCTTGACATTCATCTATGGGGGCATTTGAAAGCTCTTGTCTACGCAACCCCGGTACCAAATGTAGAGACTCTTCGTGCTCGTATTGTGGACGTCTGTGATACAATACGCCATTTTCCAGGGCTGCATCAGCGCATCAGGGATTCCATGCGACGGAGGGTGGATGCATGTATCCTCGCTAACGGAGAACATTTTGAACATTTTCTGTAACAAAGTGTTTGAAGTCACGCTGGTACGTTCTGTTGCTGTTTGATTCCATTCCATTATTAATGTGATTGGAAGAGAAGTACTAAAATGAGCTATAACATGGAAAGTGAGCGTTTCCGGACACATGTCCACATAACATATTTTCTTTCTTTGTGTGTGAGAATGTTTCCTGAAAGTTTGGCCGTACCTTTTTGTAACACCCTGTATATTCGCCGTCACAGGAAAGGAAATACAACCCACAGGTAAAATGTAGAAGGAAATGTAGTCGACAGTCTGTGGGTGTACATGAGGGATACTGTGGACAAAACAAAAGTCACAAGACGAAGTTTTCATCCAGAAAAGTACCAATAGGTATGAACTTCGCTCAAGACCGACAGACAAATATTAAAAGAACTAGTAGTAGATTCAGGTTGTGGTGAACACATAAATGCAGCACATTGATAATGGCTGTTGCGACATTTAATGGAAGTATAAGAAACCCATAGACACGTCATACAACCATCCACTACAATCACTCAGAGGGCTTTTGTGGGATAACAACAAGGGAAAAAGACAGTAAAATGAACCTAACGGGCAAGTGAGAATGGACGTCCTTTCATGATCATTTAGGAATCCTCCCTGGAAGCCAGTCACATCCGGCAAATTGCGAGTTTCTGACGAATATCATCCTGAGCAATGTGAAGTTAGAGAAAAAGAAGCTGCTAGTCACGCATAGTCATTGGGGATTGGAATGAGATTGTAGCGGAAAGCATAGAAGAAAGGGTTACCAGAGAATATGGTCTTGGTGTTAGGAATGAGAGAGGAGGTTCAAATGGATCAAATGGCTCTGAGCACTATGGGACTCAACATCTTAGGTCATAAGTCCCCTAGAACTTAGCACTACTTAAACCTAACTAACCTAAGGACATCACACACACCCATGCCCGAGGCAGGATTCGAACCTGCGACCGTAGCAGTCCCGCGCTTACGGACTGCAGCGCCAGAACCGCTAGACCACCGCAGCCGGCAGAGAGAGGAGAAAGACTGACTGAATCTGTAATAAAGTTTAGCTAGTAATAGCGAACACTCAGTTCAAGAATCACAAGAGAAGGAGGTATAACTGAAAAAAAGCAGGGAGATATGCGAAGATCTCAGACAGATAACATCATGGTCAGGGACAGAATCCGAGCCGGCCGTTGTGGCCGAGCGGTTCTAGGCGCTTCAGTCTGGAACCGTGCGACCACTACGGTCGCCGGTTCGAATCCTGCCTCGGGCATGGATGTGTGTGAAGTGCTTAGGTTAGTTAGATCTAATTAGTTC
The DNA here is from genome assembly GCF_023864275.1 of Schistocerca cancellata. NCBI lineage: Eukaryota > Metazoa > Arthropoda > Insecta > Orthoptera > Acrididae > Schistocerca > Schistocerca cancellata. Next base: position 447,464,157 of record NC_064630.1, on the reverse strand, counting down.
TACGTTCTAGGGGACTGATGAACTCAGATGTTAAGTCCCATAGTGCTCAGAGCCAAGACACTGAATCCGAAACCAGATACTTGATTGTAAGGCGTAGCTGGTAACATTTTAGTGGTGATGAAGAACAGGCTGAAGTTCAAGAGACTAGATAGGAAGCATCGAAATGCAAAGTTCATTGAATAGTGATGGAATCTCTAACAAGAGCAATCACAGAAGAGGAGAAGATAAACGTAGGTACAAAGAATGTAAAAGGGAAGAAACGATGGGTAACAGAAGGAATACTCCAGTTGACGATGGAAGAAGGAAATACAAAAATGTTTACCGAATTTCTGGAGTACGGAAATACAAGTCACTTAGGAATGAAAAAAAAAGAAGTGAAGGAAATCTAAAACGAAAGGGCTGCAAGAAAAATGTGAAGAAATCGGAAAAGAAATGATTGCCGAAAGGACTGACACAGCATACAGGAAAGTGAAAACTACATTCGGTAAGATTAAATTGAATGCAATGGGAATTCCACTGTTAAATACAGGAAGAGTGTGGACAGGTAGAAAGAGCATATTGAAGCCCTCTATAAAGAACACGCCTTATGATGTGATAGAAGAAATGGGAGACGATAAAGAAAAGACATGAGTTCAATATTAGACTCAGAATTTAAAGATCTTTCGAAAACTTAAGATGAAATGGGGCAAAATGGATAGACAACATTTCATCAGAATTTCTAAAGTCATTGGGGGATGTGGCAATCGAATGACTATTCACGTTGTTGTGTAGAATCTGGCGATATGCCATGTGACTATTGGCAAAAACAGCGTCCATACAATTCCAAACATTTCATAAGTCGACAAGTGTAAGATTTATCGCAAAATTAACTTAAAAGCTCACGCGTACAAGTTGTGACAGGAACAATACACAGAAAACAAAAAAAAATTGAGTTTGTTTTAGATGACGCTCAGTTTGGCTTTAGGAAAGATGAAGGCACCAGAGAGGCAATTCTGACATTGCGGATGATAATGGAAGCAAAACTAAAGAGAAATGAAGACACTTTCATAGGGTTTGTAGACCTAGAAAAAGCGTTCGAGAGTGTCAAATGGTACAAAACATTCGAAACTCAGAGCAAAATAAAAGTAAGCAATAGGAAAAGATGAATAATATACAATGTGTACAAGATCCAAGAAGGAACAATAAGAGTGGAAGACGAAGAACGGAGTGCTCCGATTAAAAAGGGTGTAAGAGATGGATGAATTCTTTTGCCCCCGCTGCTGAATCGACATATCGGAGAAATAATGACAGAAATAAAAGAAAGGCGCAAGAACGGAATTAAAATTCAAGATCAAAGGATGTGAATGATAACATCCGATAATGGCATTGCTACCCTGAGTGAAAATGAAGAAGAATTACGTGATCGGCTGAATGGAATGAACTGTCTAATGATTACAGAATATAGGTTGAGAGTATATCGGAGGAAGACGAAATTAAATAGTAGCAGAAGGCATGATAACACCGAGGATCTTATCATCAGCACTGGTGATCACGAAGTAGACAAAGTTAAGGAGTTCTGCTACCAAGGTAGCAAAATAATGATGTACAGAGCAAGGCGGACATAAAAAGCAGACTATCACTGGCCAAAATTGTATATTTGCCCAAGAGAAATCTCCTAGTACAAAACATCAGCATTTTAGGAAGAAATTTCTAGAATGTATGGTTGGAGCACAGCACAGTACGGTAATGAAACATGGACTGTGTAGTAACCAGAAATGAAGACAATCGAAGCATCTGAAATGTGGTGCTAAGGAAGAATGTTAAAAATTCGTTGGACTGATAAGTGAAGGGAAGAGGGGGTACTCCACAGAATCGGTGAGGAAAGGAATATACGGGAAACATTGACAAGATGGGACACGATGGTAGGACACCGGTTAAGACATCAGGGAATAAGTTCCACGATACTAGAGGAAGCAGTAGAGAGTAAAACTGTAGAAGAAAGCATAGAATGTAATACATCCAACAAATAATTAAGGATGCATATTCCAGGTGTCATTCTGACATGAACTGGATGGCACAGGGGAAGAAATCGAGGTGGTCCGAAATAAACCGGTCAGACGACTGGTGACTCAAAATAAAGGCACTCATGGGGGTACTTAGAATGTAGAGGGTACCTGGCCATGATAGAAGCTGTTGCATCTTCTTCTTTCGTTCTGTTTCAGTAGTAGGGGGTTCATCTTGGAGAGCTCTGTAGGAGCAGCAGGTTGGCACAGCACAGCATTTCCCTGATAAGCTTTTCGTCTGTCAAAGTAAACTACCACTGAGCAGTCAACCAACTGTATCGCTGCATTAACAGGAGATGTCAAACGAAGGGGTATGGGCGTTCATAAGAAAGAGTATTCATTATGTTACTCTTTTTAATTACAGGGTGTCGCTAAAATACCCAGCAATCCGGGTAGTATGCGCCTTTATTTCGTATCTGTACTTATCTAGCCGTTGCCTTGGTAGTATTTTGCTGTGCTTGTTTCCAAATCATTTTGAGATTATGTACCAGGCTTCTTACTTTCTTTAAATCTATTCCTGTAGGTAACCTACCTATCTCAAAATGTGAGCTAATACAATGACAATAAATCAACCTCACTGCGGGCTGTAGAGTAGGCTCATGAATTCTGCTGTTGAAAATTCATTGGACAATTTCCCTGAGCATTAGTCATACAACAAGACAACATTATTATTAACATTTAAGGGCCTCTTTGATGTTTCATCATCTTTTGAGTGGAAGGGGATGTTTTTCCATTTTCTGATTCTAAGTAATTCACACATTTATACAAACAAGAAGGACATAAAATTGGCTGCTTATCAGTCAATATAGGATCAGGGCTGCCACGTTGTTGCACCGCAGATTCTGCCATCATATCGACAAGTGGCACTAGTACGAAGTACTAGTGCAATCGATCAATAGTCGACAGGATATATTTGTGTTTTTGCTATTTTTTGGGAAATTGACTGACTATATCTAAAGCCACAGTTTCAAAAGGTCTAGACGCCTCCAATAAGGTTTCCATTGAAATAAAGGAAAGGTATCTTGCAACGGTACTGTATCATGAAGCCAACATTGCTACCAACAATTAGTAGCAAGTTGGGCATTTGTGGCAACCTTGGATATTGGCATGGTATTGGACAATAGTACTATGCTGAAGTGACTTCCATATCATTAACATTTTTCCAAGCTGAGCTCTACAATAGAATATACCATCTTTGGTCATGAAACCAGACAAAAGGACATATTCTTTTCAAAATGCATCTTCCCTCTGAGCATTTCTAGCCCCACTCGAACCTTCCTACTTCAGATGTTTGCCTTTTGGTGCCTTATTTTCCATGGTTATTGCACACTTCATTAACACATTCTGCTAACTTCAGAACACAATGTGTCAGACGGCTGATGGATTCTTCCAAATTTAAGAGCTAAAGGAGGGCAGTGTGGTCAGTTACCAAGGTAAATTTCCTGGTGTACAGATTACATTTAAAATAACAGATTCCAATCATAGAGACAAGTAACTCTTTATTCTGTAGTACTATAGCCATTTTCAGTTTTGTCGACTTGATTAGGCACCATTGTGCTCTTATCTTAGAATGAAACCTACACGAAGCGCGATATACAGAAGTATAAATGGCTTTTCATAGTCCGGGCATAGTAAAAAAGGCCAACATATTAGTGCCACTTTAATTTTTTGTATAGCAAATGGCTCTGAGCACTATGCGACTTAACTTCTGAGGTCATCAGCCGCCCAGAACGTAGAACTAATTAAACCTTACTAACCCAAGGACATAACACACATCCATGCCCGAGGCAGGATTCGAACCTGCGACCGTAGCGGTCACGCGGTTCCAGCCTGAAGCTTTGTATAGCAGTTTCACATTCTACGGTCTATTTGAGTCACAGAAGCATGATCCTTTACGCTTCAGCAATAATACACTATTGGCCATTAAAATTGCTACACCACGAAGATGACGTGCTAAAGACGCGAATTTAACCGACAGGAAGACTATGCTGTGATATACAAATGATTAGATTCTCAGGACATTCACACAAGGTTGGGGCAGGTGGCGACACCTACAATGTGCTGACATGAGGAAAGTTTCCGTTTCCAACCGATTTCTCATACACAAACAGCAGTTGACCGGCGTTGCCTGGTGAAACGTTATTGTGATGCCTCGTGTAAGGAGGAAAAATGCTTACCATCACGTTTCCGACTTCGATAAAGGTCGTATTGTAGCCTATCGCGATTGCGGTTTATCGTATGGCGACACTGCTGCTCGCATTGGTCGAGATCCAATGACTGTTAGCAGAATATGGAATCGGTGGGTTCAGGAGGATAATACGGAACGCCGTGCTGGATCCCAACGGCCTCGTATCACTATCAGTCGAGATGACAGGCATCTTATCCGCATGGCGTGCAGCCACGTCTCGATCCCTGAGTCAGCAGATGGGGACGTTTGCAATACAACAATCATCTGCACGAAAAGTCCGACGACGTTTGCAGCAGCACGGACTATCAGCTCGGAGACAATGGCTGCGGTTACCCTTGACGCTGCATTACAGACATGAGCGCTGGCGATGGTGTACTCAACGACGAACGTGAGTGCACGAATGGCAAAACGTCATTTTTTCGTTTGAATCCAGGTTCTCTTTACAGCATCATGATGTTCCTATCCGTGTTTGGCGACATCGCGGTGAACGCACGTTGGAAGCGTGTATTCGTCATCGCCATACTGGCGTATCACCCGGCGTGATGGTATGGGGTGCCATTGGTTACACGTCTCGGTCACCTCTTGTTCGCATTGATGGCACTTTCAACAGTGGACGTTACAGTTCAGATGTGTTACGACCCTGGCTCTACCCTTCATTCGATCCCTGCGAAACCCTACAGTTCAGCAGGATAATGCACGACCGCATGTTGCAGGTCCTGTATGGGCCTTTCTGGATACAGAAAACGTTCGATTGCTGCCCTGGCACATTCTCTAGACCTGTGCCGAGCAACTGGCTTGTCACTATACGCCAGTCACTACTTTTGATGAACTGTGGTATTGTGTTGAAGCTGCATGGGCAGCTGTAACTGTACGCGCCATCCAAGCTCTGTTTGACTCAATGCCCAGGCGTATCAAGGCCATTTTTACGGCCCGAGGTTGTTATTCTGGGTACTGATTTCTCAGGATCTATGCACCCAAATTGCGTGAAAATATAATCACATGTTAGTTCTAGTATAATATATTTGTCCAATGAATACCCGTTTATCAAATGCATTTCTTCTTGCTATAGCAATTTTAATGGACGGTAGTGTAATTCACTAACCGATGGAATCTTTGTTATTATTTAAGATTTGTAGGAGCAGAGAAATTACATGCAGCTTGTATCAGCTGTGGATCTTGCCTTACTCCCTAGGCGCTAACATGTGTCCCGTGTACTGAAACTGTCACTGCAAAGCAGCATTATTACAGTTTCAAACTTAAATGAGCAATCTGCAGCTTCACCAATACACTTCTCAATCACTGTGCGTGCTCCCATATATTTCGAGACAATACTATAATGTAAACTAAATAGATCAAACAGCAGTGGGTTAACGCCTCATAAAAATGAACTGGCAAATCTCTGCAATGTGGCAGGTTTTTCCTCTCAGTCCAAAAGGCATCTGTAAGTGCTCGTACAGACCTAAGGGGAAAATGAAAACTGTTTTTGACCTGGTATTTAGCACCTGCTTGAATTTGATGGTAGCCTGAGCACCTACGAAGTGTAGTGGAAAACTAGCAGTTCCCTAATCTGCCCAATGTTTTTTCTAAACGTAGCAAGGGGTTGGTGTCAGTGACTGGAAATTTGTTTACTGCCCTTATGTCTACACATAGGACATAGGTCTTCTTGCCATTGATCGACTTCTTAGATACAACTACTATCAGACTCAACCACAGTCTGCCAGGTGGTTGAATAATCCATGGGACAAGTTATTGCAGAAATGTTTCTTCCACAACAGGCTACAGCTGATGGAGAATTTGGATGCATTTCTAAGGTACTGGTCTAGCACTTCTGGTAGTTATCCAATGGCATACAAGATCACTGGTGGGCAAGTACTGCCTTTCTTGAAACAACCATGAATAATCCTGTAAAACTAAGCAGCACAAACTGTGTTCAGATTAAGTTAAAAACAGCAGCGTATTTCGCATATTCTGGCCAGTGGGTGGTTTGATTGTATACCCTTCTCAGATAAGCAATGTGTGTCATTTGTTTCTTCTCTATATCTCTAGCCCTTTGGTAAACGGTAGTAAATCCTCAGGTATTACTTGTATATTTGCCAGCATAATTCATTCTCAGACAGACAATGGGTGTCAGCTGTTTCTTATCTTTCTTTTGCCTTCTGTGAATGGTACTTCATCCTCAGGTATTAACTGTGTATTTACCAGTATAGTTCTTTATGGCATTACGTCTCACACAGCGAAATTACCTGAACTCACCATGACAACTTGTCACTCTAATCTCAGCATTACACAGGATTCTCTTTACCCACACCAGCATTCTATCACAGATCATTTTGGGTGAGAGGATCAACCAAGAACACATTCTGTTAGACACTTGGATTTTCACTGTCAACCAGAGAACCTTTCCAGTATCATCACTGACAGTTAAAAGGCACTTCCTTTTAACACTTACAAGGCACTTGCTTTAAATTTGCGTTTTTGACAGAACTCAGGCAATAGGTCCTTATTCATGGGTTTCTTGTGTCTGTGTGGTGATGCTGCCACCAGAATGATGGGTCACTCCAACAGTATGTGACCTGTAGTCAGTTATACACCGGTGATGGTGTAGGAAGTAATTCCCAAGAATGACATACAAATCCATCGTTCTCTGCCTTAAAGCTTCCATCTCAAACTAATAATGTATGCTATTAATTGTAAATGCAACTGGATATGCACTGGCAATATTTATCACTTCAGTACCCAAACACCTAATATGAAGCTTGTTTTTAGCAGGAAGAAAAATTTCCTTGTATCTCTTCATTCACGCTCATATTTGTCAGCTATTCCAAATCTCAATAATTTGTGGTGGTTAATGTTGTTAATGAAGGTAGGTTTAGGTAGCTGTACCTGTCACCTGCCATTTCCCTGATAAAAACGCCTATTTCCCCTTTGTGGGAAAGATCATCACGACTGTTGTTTGACACACTGTAGGGTCTGCTGGTAGTGCATTCATAAATGCCCAGGACCCCAGTAATCAGGAGATTAAGGTACCAAGTACTTGTTAGTTGTATGATCATTTCGTCTACGCCGTCCACACACTGATTCACTGGCAAACACACGATGCAGTTCATTATTTTGCACTGTAATGACAAAATACCTTTCTGGATGTTCATGCAACAAATCCAAGTAGTCTGCCTCTTGAAATGAGCTGGGGGAAGCTACTTTATCTTCTACTCTAATTTTCTGGTTGATATCATGAATAAAACTATCAATGATGCGTGCTTCTGCTTCCTCAAGAAGCTCATTCGTACAGGTGTTATCCTGGCCAAGGGAGTACATTTTGCTTGAGGTAGTCCTAATACAGTCTACATTCATTCAATATCTTCCGCGGTCTTGGTCTGTGGTTGGAAAGTTTGACGCAGTTGTGACACTCTGCACATCATAAACCATTCTCCTAAGCATTATCACAGGAATTCATATCTTTTGGCGTTTTCCAACTGAATCTGCGTGATGTGTGCATCGCCTCCCAACTTAAATCTTGCCATATTTAGTAGGATAATATCCGGCCTTGAACGGATGCAACCCATGTCACGACCATTTGAAGATTAGTAGCCCCATTCTCTATTGGTTACGCAGAGAATGGAGAAGTGAAATTAACTGCAGAGAAGCTGCTTCTAATAGCAGACAGAAATCCCTTCTGCAAGGCGAAAGAAAATCGTACTAAGAGTCGGTCGTGCTATGAAACAGCGTTCCTGGATTGGAAGTCGCAGGATATTAAGACAAAATACTTTTTTATTTGTAACACATGCAACTGCATTAGCACTTGGTCACAGTGTTTAAGGAAAATAACTTACACCAACAAACAGCACTGGCCAAACAACACTCATAGTGTTCAGCTAATTCTTTATATTACAATTTAAAATTCACATTCCACAATTTTAAAAAATTAAAACAGCCAATATAAAAATATCAAATTACAGCTTTCTCCACATCCTCAAGTACGACTTCAGAAAATTTAAATTTAATATGGACAGCGCAACCACATATAAAAACAGATATTAGCGTAAACAAAACGAGAGCAGCAAACTGCAATAATAAGTAAGCTCCTTGCAGAATTAAAAAACTGATTCATCCAGGTGTTCAGAAATGACTTCAGTAAATTTAAAAGTTAGTACTATACAGAGTAAGCATAGCGTTTTTTAGTTCATACTTCCAGTGTATTGAGTACCGTCACTTTTGCAGCTGCAAAATATGGATAAATTTAAATTAGAAGTTCCCGTTTTCATCACAGAGGCAGATTATTTATCGCCACACCATATTATCCTCATTCTTCATTCCCTGAGAGGATCAAAAGGAATTGGAAACCCTTGTCTGATTATCTTTCATTCTAGTTCGCAGAGGAAGTGAGACAAATCTCTATCTGGGATCAGCCAGGCATTGTACGCAGATTGATATTAGCCCCACAAAGCACTCAACACGAATTAATGTTTTCATTTGAGGTAAACTCCTAAATAATCTGTGGTCCATTAATGACGTTCTACCAGACCTTTTACACAATGACAATCTTAAGACCAAGTGGGAGGCCACGAGAAAGAATATTTTATTTGCTCATGAAAAAGAAGCACATGCCTATTACAGGGGCGCATATTGCAGTGGGGGACCGTGTTTTTTGTCTGTAATGTTTGGAATTGATAAAATGCTGTTTAGGTATGTGGGACCATGTACTGAGGTTAAAATACTGGGGTCAACCTACCTGGCGGAGGATACATATAAGCACAAGAGAATTAGAGTCCACCTTACTCAGATGAAACACGGTAAAGAGGGGCAGAGCTGAGCATACCTCATGAGGATCCTCCCTACTCAGGGATTCTTATGGTCTGAGATGGATAGGTTGATGCGTGCGCGTAGAGCTTAGGGTCGATTTTGCACGTGTCACACACATATAGAGACATAATACTTGGGAACTCATCATGCCATCCCACCACATGGAAACATACTGCATTTAGTCCACGATAAACAGCGTACACTACTTTGATTTAGAAGAAAATAGCCTTAAGAATGAGCTAGATACAATAAAAAGCATTGCCATAAACAATGGCTACACAGCCAAAACAACCAACAATTTAGACAGACAAATACACAAAAGTAAGACAACAAATGGATGCAATGTGAAAGAAGAGAAAATATTTACCAGTATTCCATACCTTTGCCCCATATCACCATAAATCGTTAACTTAAAAAAAAATGCAACAGGAGCATTGTCAACTAATCGTAAGTTACTAGACTTACTCATCCGTGACATAAAATTCAATACACAAAAATGCAACAGCAGATGAATGTGCGACGTACCATGCCCGTGTTGTTCTGCTTACTATGCAGGAAAAACAGGCAGAAACTTCAAAACCAGTTTTCTAGAATATATAAATGCTTTCAGGCTCAGAAACTTCGAAAACTCAGTTATTGCACAACATGTGTTGGAAACGAAACATATCATCAACAGTGTAACAAACAGTTTGGTAGTATTGCATAATGAAGCCAATTGTTACACCCAAAATCTTTTAGAACAACTGGAGATATACCTCCACAAAATAAAAAAACCAAAATATATGTTAAGATAATTGGCAGATTTCGCAAGTCACATTTATTTTAGTAGTTTTAAAGACCTGTTGTAAAGTTATTACTGCATATGTCAATTGTATAATAATTAGTTCTGTGGCAATATGAATAAATTCGTCGTAATCTCACTATGTTGAATAACATGTGTTAAGTGCTTACAGAAGTGTCCTCACAAAAGTGCATCTTCAGTGAAGTGATATGTATGAACAGGATGGAGAACCCAATGTATGATGGCGTTGAAATATTAAAAAAGCTTTTATCGTGTTACGTGGACATAAATGTATCATTTACTTAATAAAACACGAAAAATTGTGAGTGAAGGCGTATTTAAATTCATACCTCCATAAACGTCTAAACTCTTGGAAAATGAAACCCAGGGCATTATCAATAACCAATTATTTAGGCGTCCCAAAGCTGGAAAATGAGAGAGACCCACCGTCTGCTTGGTAACAACTGCCCATACTTGGTAAACGCGTCAATTGAAATGAACACATAACAATTTCCATCATTTAGCATGTGGGAGAGGGCCCAAAAATCTGACGAAAATTTAATGAAGCGGCCCGCATTCCGTGAGGATTGCAAACTGCCGTACCTGGGTATATTGCCTGGTGTCCCCATCTTATAATCCCAGCTGTTGCGCACCAGATCATGTATGTCGCGTTCCTTACCGTTACAGGTCAGTTATTCACCAATGTTTTTATACATCTTGTGTTCAACGAAATGGCCGTCACACATCGACCAATAAAATATGAGAATATTGCTTGGTCTAAGGCCCAAGATTAGCAGATGTTGAGTTTCGTTTTCTTTTTGTTATGATTTTATGGCGCAAAACTGCTACGGTCATTAGCGCCCGGATCTTGAGTTTGCCATATGCGTTCGAAAACAAAGTACCCCTGCTTGATAGAATGTCGATGGGTCGGACGCCCCTCCCTAATGCTTCTACGAACTTCATCCAATTCAGTGTCCCTCTCCAGTTCTTCCTGTAAATTACTAAAGAACTGCTGAGCCTCAGTGAGAACGGCTCCAACTACAGGCAGCGGACGGGCATCAGAAGTGGCGGCGGAACCTGTAACTTCACATTCCATACTTCACAGCGTTTCTTGCTCCTGCGAAATCATCCAGCTGAGAGCATCAGCCACCTTATTCTCACCTCTGCAGACGTATACTACATTAAATTGGAACGTGGAAATCCTTAGTGCTCAAAGCCCTAGACACTTGGTTTGAGCGGACATGCAAAACTTAACATAACTCCTGATTAGCAGTTTCAAGTCCAAATCTCCGATGTTCGAGACAAAACTGAAAGCTTTCTAGTGTGAAAGAACAGCAAGCGCCTCAAGCTCGTATGCAGGGTACTGCGTTAAGGACCAGTTAGAGAACGCGATGTTTAAGCTAACAGCCTCCGCTCTCCCTCTTGATCTCGCAAAGGAACAAAGGTAATACCGGAACAAGACGCCTCCGTCTGGACAACGAAGGGAACGTTGAAAACTGGTACCCCTAGTACGTCAGCAGCACTGAGGGTTCTATTTAGACCTTTGAACGCCACCATAGCAGCAAAGTTGGGAACAATCTTTCGAAAATATACATCCCTACAAATCGTGTCACGCTCTTTTTGCTGCAAGGAACAAGGAAACAGTAAATTACCTTAGTGCGCGACGGTTTTCTTAACCCCCGCGGCAGATACAATGTGCCCCAAGAAAGAAATCTCTTGTCTAGCAAAAGTGACCTGGGGCTTTACGGCCAGCCCCACAGCCTTAACCAACTTAAGACCTGCTCTAGGTGCCTTGAATGCTCATCAAAGCTAACACAGTGCGTCTAAGTAATAGTATACACGCTCGAACCTGCGGAAACGCTACCTAACAAGTGCGAGAGAACCGCCGCTTCGGTCGATAACCCAAAAGGCACCCGGTTGAATTCATAGAGATTATAATGTACACGGAGTGTGGTGAGAGGTTTAGATTCCTTGCCTAAGGGCACCTGATAAGACGCCTTGTTAAGGTCCAAAACAATGAAAATTCTTGCCCCCGCAAACCGTGTAAAACAGTTGTGCGAGGCCAGTATAGGAACCGATTAGAAGGGCCACCCTCTGGATAAGCGGTCGCAGGTTCGAATCCTGCCTCGGGCATGGATGTGTGTGATGTCTTACGATGGTTAGGTTTAAGTAGATCTAAGTTCTAAGGGACTGATGACCTCAGAAGTTAAGTCCCATAGTGCTCAGAGCCATTTTTTGAACGTCTGGATATGACGCCGGCAATCACCCTTATTGGGCTTAGAGTAAAAAAAATGGACGAAGTGTACGGAGACACTGACGGCCTAATGACACCATCCTTTTTAGAGCCGATTTACGAATTAACGCTACTACCGCCTTTAGTGCGAAGAAAGCCGTTAGGGGGCTGCCTGACAGTGCTCTGATCGGTTGCTTTAATCGTATTGTCTGTTTTGTTGGTCATATCCAGTCTTCTACCCAGTACGTTGCCAAATCGCGGCAACAATTACAATAACCACTCCCTTTCACATGCCACGAAACGTCCTACCCCAGACTCAAATTCTTCTTCCTGAAAATTACAAACACTAGTAGATGTAAGATGCTGATGCAACTTCATCCTTTCCTCAAGGCAGAAGAACAGCTTTCCCTTCTCATAGTCTGACACTGGGTACGGACTAGGAAGTCATATCCAATCAGTAACCTAACCACCAAGCCTTTCACCACGCACAATTGAGTACGCCACGTGAATCTTCCAATACCGAGTCTGATTCGGTTTTTTGCGATGATCTCAACAGCGTCCCAAGCAGTGGTACAACACCCCTCACTCCCTGGCTGTAACTGGGACAACCCCGTCAGATGCGTATGAGCCTCAAACCAATGAAAACCATTTAAGGGGGCACTGGCTTCCGGAATCTAGCAAGGCACACACCTACTCCATACCCACGCCTGCACATTCTGAGGGCAAGTGCACTCCTCTGACAGCACACACCTTACGGCACCAAAGCTGTGGGCGGGGACTTTTGGTCCCTGCTGCAATGCCTGGCGTCATGAATTCGTGCCTCTTCAGGCGCTACTCGACACTGTCTTACTGAGTGTTCAGAACTCCCACACCTGATACTATTCGAGGGCTATATTCACGCCCCTTAGGTTCGACGTCAGGAAGTCTCAATGATTCTCGGTTCTGGCTGAACCGCGACGCTGACCCATGTTGTTCGTCACAATATCTAATTTTGTCAATGATAACAAGCATTTTACCCATGTTGGGTTCTCCCTAAAGACAATCCGCGATCAGATGGATGCATCCCTTCCAAACTATAGTGGACAGCGTCTGTTTCAGAGGTCTGTGAAATCTCGGCGGGTTACCCGTACCCTTTTGACATAATCTGCATGCATTGGCATGCACCCTATTAAAAAACAGAACAGCTAAGTCTTTTCTCCGACGTGAACCGAGACACTGCTGCAGTACTATCTTGCGAAGATCCGCTAAACACACTTCTGCTTCCATTACATTGGCTATAAAATGACTTAAGCGCCCCTGTGTTAGTGGATAAATTGCACACAATTCACTGTGCCAGAAACTTCAAAGACGGCAGCCTGCTCTTCCAGTACAACGTTGAGCCACGACAACCATTTTATACTATGCATATCACCAACAGAAAGATCCTGAACGTTGAATTTTTGGGAAAGCGGGTCGGGAAGCTTCGCGAACTGGCTAGAATAACCCATCCGCCTTCCAGTAATTTCCCCAATAATGTCATCTGTCTTTCCCAACGTAGCTGCCACTTCAGGAAAGCTAGGAATCTATCAAAATAATGTCCTCTTGGAATGCCTGTATAGATAACGGATCTTTACGATTGGCATCTAACAACCGAAGGTCATTCAGTCTATTTACTATATTCTCCATCAGGGGGTGCAACTTCCACATCTGGCTTTAGTAAGTGTAGTACCTTCCAACAAACATATCCCCTCACGTACTACGGCCAAAACAATGAAGGATGCAGCACGAGAGGTTCTCACAGCACCAGCGGATTTGTCCGTGACATCAACCGTCTTTCCTAAAAAGTACCACAAGTGCAGACACAGTGCAGCTAGAGAGCCTTGTGCGGACTCCTTATGCTTGATCGGATTCCCTATGCACCTACAGTTCACAACGATATCCCAAGGACTCTTCCAGCTCACGTGACTGAGAACGCTACAAACACAAAAAATTTTACAACCGGATCTTAATAGAAGTCCACCAAAATGAAACATTTCAACAGTTAAATATTGCCTTAATAAACTATGTCCAAATGGCAAGCAGCACGCTTTTAAATGTAAAAAGAAACAAAAAGGAACCAAACTCTAAGTTTCAATTTCGAATCCCATTCCGCAAGACGAATGAAAATTGTTGTTGGAGGTAGTCGAACTAGAAAACAAGGTTCCTGAATTGAAAGAGGCAGGATGTTTCAGCAAAATCTTTTTTCATTTGTAACACATGCAACTACATTAGCAGTTGGCTACAATGATTAAGAAAAATACCTTCAACCAACACATGGCACTAGCTGTACAACACTCTTAGTGTTCAGTTAATTTATTAAACTAAAATGTAAAATTTACATTCCAAAATAAAATAAAGTTAAAATGGGCAACTTAAAAAATAAGCGTCTTGCGGAGTTAAATTACTATTGCTGTAGGTCTTCAAGAAGGAAATTTTAAATGTAATAAGAAGAGAACAACTTCATCAAAATACAAATATAAACAGAACGAGGCCAGCGAAATGCAATTATTAAATACAGATTAAATAATGAAAACTCCAGGTAGGAATCTCAACAATGTAGGAAAAGACAGATTGCTAGTTTCCATAAAGAAGACACGTTAAGCTGCAGACAGACACAGTTAAAAGACACTTACATAGAGCTTTTGGCGTTAGCAAAGGAGAAAAAGAAACCATTCATACACGCAATTCAGCACACGTCATACACACATGACCCTCTCCAGAATTTCGGGCTGGACTGCAGATATCATGTGGGAAACAAGGAGCAGTCTCAAGGGGGTGGGCAGATTCTGCAGGGACTAGAATGCCAACAGGTGCAGTGTCAGGACGTAGTGAGTAAGGGAGGTGGGGGAAAAAGGAGCGAAACAGGAAAGGAGCGGGAAGAGATGGGAAGGCGCATTGGCAGAGGGCAGAAAACAATGAGGGTGGGGACGACAATGGGGAGGAGGTAGTAGGACAGACAAGATAGGAACTGTTGATTGGAGGGTGTTGGGACAGTATGTTAATGTAGGTTAAGGCTGGGTAGCTACAGAAGTGGAGAATGTTTTGTAACGATATCTCCCATCCTCACAGTTCAGAAAAGCTGATGGTTGAGGGCAGCATCCAGAATGCTAGGGCGGTGAAGCAGTCATTGAAATTTTTTCCTCCAACACAGCTTTTCTGAACTGCACAAATGTGTGTTATCCATACAACAGTAATTGTCCTTTCTCCGCCACCTCCCAGCCACACAACCTCCTGACAATGCACCTGTTGACAATCTACACCCTGCTCACTCCGCCAGACAGTGATCGTCTCTCACCCCACCCATGCACTACATACCTTCCCCTTCCCCGGTCCCTCCAGATTGCTGCTTGTTTCCTAAGTTATAGTTTCAGTTTGGTCCGAGATGCTCGGGGTGGTGGCCATGTGTGCATGAGGTGTGCTTGCTTGGGTGTATGAATGCTTTGTATTGCTTTTTTGCTGATGAAGGCTGTGGTCGAAATCTTCATGTCATTGTCTTTTGATTGTGCCTGTCTACAGCTTAACATGTCTTCTTTACGGTGAGTAGCTCTCTATTTTCCCCTACATTGTTAAAATTTAACATTGAACAGAACAAGCACACCACAAAAACTCCTTACCAATCTCGTGGCCAGCGCAGTAGCACTTCCAGACCAATCTCTGCCGTCCGTGGTTATCGCGCGCCTTATGAAGTACCAATACCTTATATGATGTCCAGCGTACCATCATCAATCGCGGTGACTACAGTGTAATTACTGTCTACGAATAAAAGTGTGTTTTTTATTTGTCTCACTAAGCATTTATGTCAGTTACCTTCTGTACCATACTGTATCAATTCTCTCTACACATCGGCCAAGTTTCATAGAGCCATGTTGCTTGGCAGTCACACCTCATTCGAAAGGTTATCACCAGTAGGGCCAGGATTTTAATGGCAAGTCATATTTTTTTCTGAACTTTAGGGTGAATTTTGGAACAATATAGTGTCGAAAAACGTATTTTGATTCTGCATAAAGGTCATATTACAACAAACATTTGTAATAGGTCATATTGGGGCTACCTTTTATTATAATAGGTCATATTTCCGTCAACTTTTGCCAAAAATGCATATACCCTTTTTCTCGTATCTTACGGGACACACGAATAAGAAAATGAATATGTTGCTCACGATACAATATTTAACGTGCTATTATGAAACATAAACAGATAAATTAGTACACAGCTTTATTTCTCAGGACTGTAGCAGAAAATCGGTGTACCACAACAGTCGTTTCGCGAACATAAAACATTGTTGTGCAGAGACGACAATACGCTCTCAGAGCCAACAAAGGCGGTTTCTGCCGTAATAATCATCACAGTCACACAGTTGTTCCCAGTAACCAGTTTGAATACAGCGTTTGCCTTGTTCAACATGCCTAAAGCAAAGTTCTCCGACAGCGTGAAGTTGCGACGATATGTTCGAGATTTTAAAGAGGAGTTCTTTAATAATGATAGGAAAATATTATTTTGTAAAGTGTGTGAAGTTAAAGTTAGTGCAGAAAAGCGCTTTAATGTGCAACAACACTGTAATACCCCTAAACACAGCAGCTATGTGAAACGATGTCCTGAAAATAACAGCAGACAAACGCTGTTATTTGGATAGACAGGTCAATCGTCAACCGTGCAATCCTTCTGCAAGGATTTGCGTGAGATAATGGTGTCCTGCAAATTCCCATTGGAAAAGCTGAAGAATCCACGCTTCACACGGTTCTTGGAGAAGTACACAACATATCCATTTCCAGATGAATTTACACTGAGAAAGAACTATTTAGCCGTATGCTACAATGATGTGCTCAACAAAATGCGAATTACTATTGCTGAGTAAAATATTTGGCTGTCGTTAGATGAAACTATGGATATTATTGGGAGATATTTTGCAAATGTTGTTCCTACTAATATGTGAAGCTCTCGGTGGAGTAAACAATTCGACGATTGCTATTTCGTTTGACAACTCTCTGAAGCTACTGTGGCCAAATGGTGTGAAAAGAGACAACGTTTTTCTGCTTGTAACATATGGTACTTCATATATGGCTAAAGCAGCCAAAGGGCTTCCGATTCTCTACCCCAATATGGTGTACGCCACTTGCCTTCCACATGCGTTGCACAGAGTTGCCGAAGAGGTGCGAAACAATTACCCTGACGTGGTCAAATTAATTTCCTGTGGCAAGAAATTCTATATGAAGGCTCTCCTCCAGGTGCAGAAATTCAAGGAACAAGCACCTTCAATGCTCCTGCCACCTACTCCTGTTCCTACACGATGGGGTTCTTGGCTTAATGCCGCTGAGTGTTACTGCACCAATTACACCCAAATAAAGACATTCTTCTGTGAGCTTGATAGCGATGAATCAAGTGCTATCAAAATTGTGAAAGAAGTTTTTACAGATACATTCTCTCGAAACTTGGCATACATCAACGCCAATTTTTCAGTGATATCAAAGCCATTAAACGACTGGAGGCTGTTGGCACTCAGCTATGTGAGGCCATGAGTATTGTGCAACATCTTCTGAGTGAGTTGGGTCGAGCTCGTGCTCATGTGGCTGACAAAGTGCAAACCAAATTTCACAGTGTTCTCCAACAGAATCCTTGATATTCTACACTGTGCAAAATTAGTGAGAGTCGTTCAGGAAATGCTGCAACATATGAAGATACTGAAACAAAATTGAACTCCAGTGACCTGGTTGCCTTCAAATACGCTCCAGTGACGGCTTGTCAAATGGAGAGGAGCTTTTCCAGGTAAAAAAACTATCCCCAGCGACAACCGTAGATCTTTGACAATGGAAAACCTGAAAATGCACCTTGTGATCCAGTGCACCTTTGCAGATACTGAAGATGACATACGTTATTAAAGAATGCAGAAATAAAAACGTTGTTTTACTGTTTCAATAGATGATCTTTTCACTGTACTTTGTGTTTAGAAAATAAAACATTCAGATATTCAAGAAATAGGTGAAAAGTAGCCACAAACCCTACAGAAAGAAATAATTATACTTACAATATTTTGAGGAGTGAATTTTGTATTAATTTATGGTGAATAAAAAATTAAATAAACAAAAAAATATGACTGAACAGAAGTTTATTTGAAGCATTTTTTTGTTTCTTTAACTTTTTATTCACCATACATTAATACAAAATGCATGCATATTTCACTGTTTATTAGGTTATTAAAATATGGGCCCTAATCATCAGACTACACTAAAGCTATACTGCTGTTGTAGCCATGGTCACCAATAAGTACGGGAGAGTTCCCCATTATCGGATACTTTTCTTCGTAATCGTATTTGACGTGCTTTATTTCACGGTAAGTTAAAATAAAATACCCTTTCACTTTCCATAAATATCCCAAAAAAATTTATCTTACTAACATTTTAATTATTGATATTATTTTGCTCACAAATTGTACATTATGTGATTTATGAGCATTTCGGTGTTTTTAAATTCGGGTTGCTACTAACGGATAGTACTCTAGAATAAGTAAAATTCCATATAACAAGAAAAATACTTTACCTTTTAAGCACTTTTAGTAGATAACATACAAAAACCTTACTTACACAACATAAAGACGGTTTTCATTTGGTTACCGTGCATTACTTGCTTCATTTGTTACAGTAATCACATACAAATGTTTTCCATCCCTTCTTGGCAACGCCAGAATACAATTCAGCGCTCAACGAAGACTTTTGTGCAACTGATCCACTGTTCGCCACTTATATAATTTGTAAGCATGATTGCAATATAGGCACTCCTCATCCGCACTGTCTTCGTCATCAGTGGAGACGAGAGGAGCATAATCATCCTCAGATGAGGAGGAAGATGAGTGACGCTGCCTTTTGTTTCCTTTTTTATGTCTTGTTTCAGACGTTCTTGATACTATAGCTGTTGACCTTTCCGAAGATGATCGTTCTGACAGGGCTTTGGCTGATTTTGTGTTTGATAAACCTGGTTTAGGCCTAGGCTCATCTGTTGGGCCTGATAATTGTAAGTTTTCTTCACGCGATTTCTTGAAACGAAAGCTAGTGACTGTAGCGACTTTACCAATGGGACGTGCTGCTACAATATTTTGGTTGACTGTTGGATGTGGACGCACATGGAAAGTAGAAACAATTTGTTTCGTTTGTGTGGCCTCCAGAAGTTCAGGATCATTGTCAGGATTGTATCCGTACCCATCGCCCAATTGGATGAAGTCCAGTTCTGAAGATACATTCCTGTTAAAGGGGAGTATGCCGCATTTTTTGAAACCACTCATAGCAATTTCAAGTTTTGCGCACTTAGCATACGCCTTCCCCATCAATTCACCTGCTTGATATGCTGTAACGGGCCTAAAGGAATGCTTGGACATTCAGGACTCTATTTCTTGGCTGTAATATGTTTTGAATGGTCCCATGAAGGCTACATCTAATGGCTGGATTTTGTGTGTTGTGTGTGGTAGTAGACACACGATTATTACACCGTGTTTCCGAGCTAGTTCAGTTACGTCGATGTTCCTCGTGTGGGAGAAATGACCGTCCAATGTCAATACAACCGTGCTGTCGGCAGATGGTCTTGTAAACTGCAAGAAGTGCTTGAACCATTCTGTAAAAATATGGAGCTGAATCCATCCTGAGGGATGACAGCTTGCAATTGTTCCTGGAGGACAAGCGTTCAACAATTCCGCTCTCATATTCTTACGAGAAAGGACAATCAGCGGCGTAACAAACGTGCCAGCTGCACTCATGCAAGTTACCAGTGTCCCCAGGGATCCTAGTTCTTGAGATGACAAACTTCCTACTTGCTTTATGCCATTAAACTAATAACTTTTGTACATCGATTTTGACCAACGGCTATTCCCGTTTCATCTACGTTAAAAACTTTGGCAGAATTGAAACCGATATTTTCTAGCTCAGATTCCAGAGGATCAACGTTACTATTTGAAAACCCTTTTTGCTCTAGCTAAAGAAACGGACCATGGTCTTCTTAAACTAAGACAGAGATGACCCATTGAAAAATTTCTGAGCCATTTTTTTCCCGATGCTCCTTTTGAAAGCGCGAACGGATGTTCGATGTCATTTCTCATTGCTAATTGGAAAACATGACTGTAACCTAAAATACTTACCTTCCACCACTATAAAATGATGTAACAATTCTTTATCCAAGTAATCTCCTAACACAGAAGATTTTTCTGGTTTTTTGCTAACCAAACTTTCAACTTTCTCAGTTTTGTTATTTACATAGTCTTCTATGGTTGATTTCTCAACGTGGTAGATTTTTGCTGCTTTAAAATATCCACAGTCCTTCTCTCTAACGACTTTTACTGTTTCTAGCATTGCTTGCAGATCCAATTGTTCCCTTCTATTGATTTGCTTCGACATTGATCTACAAAAGAAATCTAACGTAAGTAAAGAAAAGCTAAGCAAACTATCGGATATCAGTAAAAGTGTGAGGGTGCTCAACCCATTATTTATAGATCCCTTCAGAGAAAGTTTAGGAAATGTAAACGGGGAAGATGTATATAATGAACCAAATGCTATAGATAAATGCAGCATATTTCTTGATAAATTTATATCCCTTTTTGAGCACTGTTTCCCAAAGAAAGTTACTAAATGTAACGCCACAAACATGTCAAAGAAACCTTGGATAATTACAGGTATCAAAGTGACTTCAGAAAGAAAAAGAAAACTGTATGAGACAGCAAGAACGAGTAAAGATCAAGAAATAGTTATAAAATTTATTGTAACATAATGAGAAATGTTGGAAGGAAATCAAGAAGTATGTATGTTAGAGAAGAAATTAACAACTCAGCAATAAAATAAAATCAGTATGGAATGTTGTTAGAAGGGAGACAGGAAAAGTAACTACTGGGGTAGGTTGTATTACTGTTAAAGAGAATTAGACCATCTTAACCAACATTACACAGGTAGCCAATGTATTTAACAATCACTTCTTAAGTGTAGGAGAAAAGATTGGTGAGAATAGGTCAAAAGAAAAAGCCAGGCAGTACATGGAAGAGTCAGTTTTGAAAAATTTTAGTCAGATTAAGTTTCATCTAACAACCTCTTGTGAAATAAGGAAAATTATTAAATCTATGAAATATAAATGTTCTGTTGGAGTAGATGACATCTCTAACAAGTTATTAAAACAATGTGGAGCAATTACAGCTGATGTTTTGGGTCAAATATGTAATGCATCACTGACTCAGGGTATTTTCCCCGACAGGTTAAAATATGCCCATGTCAGGCCTCTCTATAAAAAGGGGGAAACCACATATGTCAATAATTACCGGCCAGTATCCTTACTTACAGCATTTTCAAAGATGTTTGAGAAAGTAATGTACTCAAGAGTAGTTAGCCATCTCAACAGTAATGGGATACTTAGTATATCACAGTTCAGATTTCAGAAATGATGTTCCACTGAGACAGCAATATACAATTTCATTGTCCGCGTAATAGAGTCTTTAAATAGTAAAATGTTACCAATAGGAATATTCTGTGACTTATCCAAACCATTTGATTGTGTGAACCATTACACTATGTTACAGAAACTGCAATTCTATGGTATAAATGGATCAGCATATGAGTGGTTTAAGTCATATCTACAGAACAGGAAGGAAAAGTCACTTTATATGCTTCAAGTGATTCAAAGGAGTTTGCCACTTCATCTAATTGGGGTGAAATTACATTAGGAGTTCCACAAGGTTCGATCATGGGTCCTCTCCTGTTTTTGATATATGTGAATGACCTCCCTTCTTAAGTGAAATAAGACGCTGAACTGACACTGTCTGCTGATGATATAAGTATAATTATTAATCCAGTAAAAGAAAGTCCTGTAGAAAAGATACATATAAGGTCATTGTAAAAGTTATTCATTGGTTTTTGGCGAATGGGCTTGCTATGAACTTTGAGAAAACGTGTACATCCAATTTTCTGCTGCAAAAAGCATAATTCCTTCAATAAACGTAACACATCAAAAGAAGTCTGTAGCCGGGGTACAGCATACTAAGTTTTTGTCTGTACATATGTATAAGAATCTTACTTGGAAAATTCATATTTTGGATCTCCTTAAGCGACTAGGTTCAGGAACATTTGCAATCAGAATAATAGCCAATTTTGAGGATTTAGAAATTAGTAAGCTAACATACTTTGCATACTTCCACTCTCTGATGTCATACAGTATTATATTCTAGGATAACTCAACACTTAGGCAGAAGGTATTCACTGCTCAAAAGAAAGTAGATAGAATAATGTGTAGGGTTCATAGTCGCACATCTTGTAGGCATCTGTTTAAAAGGTTAGTAATTCTTACAACTGCTGCACAGTACATTTAATCAGTAATGAAATTTTTTCTCAACAATGTGGACCTGTTTAAAATCAACAACGACATTCAAGATTACAATACCAGAAAAAAGAAAGACCTATACTATTCTTTACTTATCCTATCTTTGCCACAGAAAGTGGTAAAATATGCTGCTAATAAACTTTTTGATAAATTACCAGATGAAATAAAATGTCTGACAGACAGCAGTAAAAGTTTCAAAAACAAATTGAAATCATACCTCCGGCAGAAAATGATCTGTACTTTCTGCTGGCGACACATCTGAATACATCGCGATGTCAGGGGGTGTCTCTCGTGTGGGGCGCGAGGCGCATTTTCTGTGGTGTTCCGGCAGCTTTTGTCACCCAAATAAATCCTGCACATCGCGTGTTTCATACAACGCTCGGGGTCAGCAGAACGTGTCAGTCTGTTTCTCTTTCAAACAAAATTATGTTTAAAACGGAATTTTACGTACGCATTCGACATAGCGATACCAGTTTTGTCTGGTGCTATATTCGTTTTTTCTATATGTGTTAACAGGCACATTAAAACACGAAGAACAATGAGTACTCCAGCAGCGACTGAGCAGCACACTTGTACATGGCGGTACCTGGCAGCGCAGCCCAGAGTTGCTGTCACTGTTGGGGTATTCGCTATCTCTCTAGTTTTACTGTCCTTCCTAATACACATAGGTACAACGAAAGTCGCGCGGCTAATACAGGATGACTGTGTTCCATGGGTACGTAGATTTCAACTATAAAAACCATTTTGTTTGTAACTGGAAACAAAGCGAGGCCTTCCATCGACACTGGGCGTCGCATGAAAGACCTAATGGCCGATCGGTGTGGCCGACCGGTTCTAGGAGCAACAGGTTCGAATCCTGCCTGGGGCATGGATGTGCGTGATGTCCTTAGGTTAGTTTGGTTGAAGTGGTTGTAAGTTCTAGAGGACTGATGACCTCAGATGTTAAGTCCCATAGTGCTCAGAGCCATTTGAACCAAAGACTTTGTAAGGTGTCAGGTAAATCCAACACCTTCCATGAAAATCCTGACATGATAAGCAAATCCAGTGGTATGTCACATAGCTCCGAATAAATCGTGACATTATATTAACCAAAGTAATATGAGTAACGAGTGAGCATATGGAATACCACAGACTAACACAAGAATGCCTAAATGCATGTCATACCTTCCCACCGTGAGACAGACGCAGTTCCGAGGGGAGACACGAGAACAGGCCCTACGATAAGGGACAGACACCCACGTCGCCAGCTAACCGCTAGGACCACCCCCAGCCCATGTTAAAAGCTAGAGCCCTACAAAAGAGCAGTATAGATCTTACGATAACACAAAAAGGGCCACACCACCCGCAACTTTCAGCGTGAGACTCTTCCGCGTCTCTGTTACGTCAGGACCACCCCCCAGTCAATGTTAAAAGCTTGAGCCCTCCAGAAGAAGAGTATAGATCTTACGATAACACTAAAAGGACCACACCAGCTGCAAGTTTTAGCGTGAGACTTTTTCGCGTCTCTGTTACGTTGCAAAGTTTAAAAACGTTGCCCCACCACGAAAAGTTTAACGTTTCTCATTGGATAGACAGAATTTTTGTAGGCGGAGCTTAAGGTTAACATTGAGAACCTGATTGGTCAGATGAAAACACAGCCAGATAGTTTTTTTAAACCAACTTCGATAAATTGTAGTAAGGAGAAGTTAGGGGAGAGTTGCTTCCGAGACGGCGAGGTGAGCGGAGCTGTGCTGTTCGCCGCCCCCTGACGAACACCGACAAGGTAATGAACGCACGCGATGCTGCATAACAGTGCATAAAGCTTCACTCAGAACTGCAGAAGTCTCATCTGTTACACCCTCTTTTTGCGTAACACTAGTGTCGATCGTCAATGAAAGCTCATGGTGTTCACATTTGCCACTTGAAGTAAAAATCTGAAACGCGATGGCTTTTCTGTTATATTGTTATTGAGAAGCCACATCAACCACTGTAATTTACGACACGTTTGATAAGTAATTAAAGATAATTGAGGGTCACTGTAGACCATTTTGATAGTTTTCTCTTTTATGAAACTTAATTTAAACCTAGATTATAGATGTGATATGGCATAGGTCATCCTTCGATCCATTGTAGAACTTGGAAACCCATACAGGGAATATTCGTTCACATTTTTGTTGAACGAAGTTGGTTTTTATCATCCTGTATTAAAACATTTCCTGTTATCAATAGTGCAATTTATAAACAATGTTTTGTGAGTAGAATAAAATTTCCAATGGTAAACTTAAGTGCTTTTTCGACGTTATTTTACCAGCTAGCTAAAAATAGGAAAGCCTTGAACCCCTTCCACTAAAATTTAGTTATTATTAAGATTCTTTTACAGGGAGTGCAATGGAGCTGACGCTGATATCATTAAGTATTTGGTTATATAATCGCTAGTCTCACTGAACTCTTCTGAACTCTACATGTCATGTGTGGTCTGATGTCTCCTTAACAGCAACAGATCCCACGTTCAATCTAGTCAATTCCCTAAAAAACACGCGCAGAACGACGTTGCGCGAAAGTGGTAGGGAGACACAATATAGAACAAACAGACACCATGCAGAATCTTAGAAAATGGCGACCCTGCCAGGATGGTAATATACCACGATTGAAGGTCGACCACATGCCTAACTAGGTCAGAAAAATACCCTGTTAAAAATTTTCGTAATAAGAAAAAAATTTTTTTTGAATGGCATACATAGTGAAATACAGTAGCTGCAGCGATAGAGAGTAAGAAGGTATTCAATAAAAAGTGCGACATTCTAGCAGAGACAATAGCATAATTAAGTTATGAATTTTAAAACTTGTTACAATTAAGTTTTCTTCTCAATGCAAGCGCACAGGTGGCGGATACATCGTTGACAAGTTGGTTCTGACCCAACAAGTAAATGAATTTATTGTCAAGTAGTGTGTGCAAAAAGTTTGTGAAACACGTGAGATCGTATGAGCGCATGCTGACTCGAAGTAGGGCGCGTTAATTGCTTTTAAAACAGAAAATAAGGGATTCAGAAAGATTAGCAATGGCAGTTCGAGACCTTGACCGAATTGAGGTAGAGACCCAGCATGAAATTGGACAGAGAATAGAGGACAGTACAACAGACGATGCAGTATCGCGAGAAATAGGACATATAACGCACCATAACGAGGATAATGTACGTCAAGGCATAGAAAACATAAGTCAGCACACGACAGAGGAGTAGAAAAGTAGAGAGACAGTCGATGAGGATTCTAACTTGCGTCTTGAATACGTAGAACCCATAGTACAAGTAATCAGAGCTCCCTCACCCCAGAGTACAAGGAATGTGAGCAGAAACCTGTCACAGCACAGTTCAATGCAATCGGTTGCGAACCAACACTTGGGCGAAAACACAGAGCGTAGGACGTCGGAAGAAAACGCAATAGGACCCACCAATCTGGCAGAATTATTACAATTAATGACGGAAACCATGACAAGACAAAATAAAGAAATTGCGAACCAAATTAAAATTCTGAATGCAGAAACCACGAGACAAATGCGTGAGATTAAATAACAAAGCAAAATGATTCAGTTACACCTAAGTCGTATTGAAGACGAGGCAAAAGAATCTTGAGAAGTGAGAGGAAACGTAATAACAGGTCACAATCAATTGAGAACAAACGTTGACAAGGTACAAGCGGACGTACAAACATTGCGTAATGACACTCAGGACGAGATCAAAACATTACGTAAGAACACCCAGGGAGAAGTCAAGAAACTAGAGAAACAGATAAACGTAATTACTAGACAAGCATCAGGTACAGCGCGTGAAATTGTTGAAAACAGTGTGTTACACAAATGTATCACAAAAGAAGCGCTGAAAAGATATCATAACCGCATAGCCAAAATAGAAGCGCAAACGAAGCGAAAATTTAAAAAATTGCGAACAGAGTTGTTGCAAACCATTGAATAGCGTATTGAACAGTATCGAACAAGCACAGAGTCTGCAACCACATCCGTACCTGTAACAGCACCGGAAAAGCAAGCAATTAACGAAGATATTACGCATTTGCGATTCCAATCACAGGCGAGGAGTAACATACGTGAAATCAGACAGCCTGCCCAGCAACAAACACGTTTCGAAATTCTTGATGAACAAACTCATCACAAACGCATGAGGAACCACAAATGTATGTTTCAAGACAGTTTGGATCATGGCAATGAAGCAGCAAGGTTAGCCAGACAAGATACCGAACCAATACCTGACAATGGAAACCCAGGTCGCGAAGATTACAGTGCGATGCATTCGGCTACACGTTCACAACCGATGGAAGAAAATTATTGCGTACCACTCCAACGATACTACGCAAGGGTAGGCGAAAGTTACAGTGGACAATATCCAATGGATCTACCACAACCGGAAAGAACGACGGGTGAAATGATCAGAAACAAAAGTGGCGAAGAATCGCGAATTTCATATGGAACTATGACGAAGTACGACAACGACATTTCCTCACCGTCAGAAAATTTCAACACTTTCGTGAAGGAAACTCATTACATCCACGAACTTTTATTCATCAATTCCGAGTAGCATTACCAGAACACTGGACGCTAGCACACAAATTAGACTTTATTTGTGCACACATGTCAGGAACAGTCGCAGGAACCATGCAAAATGTTGCAGCGACATGCCGATCGTACGAAGATTTCAGAGAGATGTTTCTCTCACGATAATGGTCCAGCGAAGCACAGAACAGAGTGAAGTACGAATTATTACAGAACCCATATTTTGAAAATTCAGGAGGGAAGAGTGCCGTGAAATTTTTCGAATTAATGGCAAAGAATAATCAATACTTAGATGTACCATACAGTGACGGAGAGTTGATTAAATTATGCGTGATGAAGCTACCATTGAAATACCAGCAATCATTAGTAGGTCGCGAAGGCAATGACGTCGAAGCATTTAAAGGTATTCTAAGGGAACTAGAGTTCATATTTTCGGAAGATGACGGAAGAAAAAGACGAAGCGCACGTGAAAACGAAAGCAAAAAGCAGTGGAATCCACCAGACACAGTACGAAGAAACAATAATCAAGAAGCATGTGATAACTTCGCACCAAGAAACGACAATAGATTTCAACAAAAAACCGGTTATGTATTTAGAAGAGAGTATGGCAATAACTATAATTCACCCAGGAACGGCAACAACTATTACAGAGGGAACAACGACAATCGGAACGGGTACTGGAGAACCAATAGATCGACAAATTATCAACAAAGAAATCACTATCAACAAGCTGAGCAAGAAAAGAAAATACTGATAGAAGAGGAGGAGGTAAGACCACCAAACCCCGATAAACGTTCGAATTGACAGCTAAGCGCCCATGCCAAAGAGAATGACGCACCGACCCAGGACAATTGCAGCACCTTGAACAGAGAAGTAAAAATCTTATCACGAGAAGAGAAGAAGGAAGAAACAAATCCGTAGGGATCAGATGAAAACGAAGACAAGAAAATAACAATATCGTGTTGGGACTAAATTAATTGGGAGAATACCGACCAGGAAGATGAATTACCAGAGGCATGCACAACGAATGTAGGAGGAAAGGACGAAGTAATGAGTATTGCAGAGCTATTTGAGATGGAAACCAGGGAAAGCCAATTCAATGAGGATAATGCGCAGTCGACCGAAGTTGAAAATAAGTTACCAGTGGGCACACAACCCAACGTATATAATGTAGGAAGTTATGAAGAGATAATTAGAGCATTTAGATGCGATTATGTGAAAGTAGCGACGAAGAAGGAGAAGATAGACGAGGATGAGGAAAAAGTACACGATGTTGAAGAAAGCGTAAATGAAGGAAGAAATAGAGAAGAGAAATTCCCTAAAAAACGCGCTCAGAGCGTCATTGCGCGAAAGTGGTAGGGAGACACGATATAGAATAAACAGACACTACGCAGATTGTTAGAACGTAATGAGATGCTTTTCTTTTTGGGCTGACACCAACTACACGCTGCAAACATAAAATCCAAATACCTGCCGAAACATGAGAGAAAATGCGCCTGACGAGGTACACTATGTGTGTTTGTGTGTGTGTGTGTGTGTGTGTGTGTGTTCGTGTGCGCGTGTATGTGCGTGTACGTGCGAAAATATAATGAGGGTCGGAGGCAACGGGTATATGTAATCAGGTAAGGAAATGATTATTTAACAAAAACTAAAACTATTTTGCATACAAACGATGGATGACACAACACATAAATGCCATGATTTTAGAATATAATGACATTTAGCCTTGTAATTTCGTTGTAACAGTGACATTGTCATCTTTTTGCACTGATTTCTCCGTCCCACAAACACTAAATTTCTTCAGACTTATGTTCCGACACAGCTTCACTATTTTTAACCGACAATAATTTCAAACAAATTTCCTTGGGAGGAGAATTTTGCAATATAATGGGAAAGGTAAGAGGATTAAATGAATAGTGAAATAAAAACTGAAAGCGTAATCTTCAGACTTTTTCCATAATTAGAAAGTGGGCAGTCTGTATTCGAAAGAATTACTCTGTGTTTGATATAGCAAATGATTTGCAAATAATGTCCAGTAGTGAACAAGGGCCAATGATCTCAAATCTTGATATACTTTTATGCTGAGAAAGTTAGTCTTTTGGTTTACTTAATGCCACGAATACTCCATTTGATATCTATTCAATTAATTAATTCAGTCATTCATTGAAATCGTTTTCTAGAGGAGCCTGGTTGAGAACATTTAGTCAACTCTTAGCCGATCGGTACCGCGAAGACTGGGGATATTCGGGAGTATTGGTTCGCGGAAGAAAGGCATGCAGTTGGAGGTAATACATATATTCATGCCTATGTCAAGTGACAGCTGTGTTTTAATTGTTTCTGTTATTGTGTTAAGTCAAGCGCCAGCATGCCAGTCGGGAACGACAGGGAAAAGCAGGCTGTGAGAAGAAGACACACAATCAGACACTCACGGACTCGCTCCAGCTCGAAAACTCGACAGCAACAGCCCCTCCGTGATGAGGACATAAGCGCCGCGCCCGATAGCTTGGTCAACAATAGCCTTTTATACCAGAGTCAACGTTAGCAACATCGGTAGTAATCTCTATGTAGCGCAAACTAGTGATTTTATATTCTGAAGAAGACTGATTGTTTTGCATGTCACGCTTCGCTTGCGACACATATCAGAGTTAAGTATTGTAATGTTCTTGTTGTAATTAAACTCATTAATTTGAGGTGTTTGACATTTTGTCTTCTTTTTATTGCTTGCATTCTTTGTTTATTGCAATTTCCAAAATGAACAACCCACTTCTTCCGCCTCCTGTTATGGCGCTCAGCTGCAAGTAATAGATGCATAGCGGCTATGACAAATGCTTCAGTTTCAGGTGCAGCAGAGTGGAGCCCTTCTCAATACGGTACAGCAGTTACTCACAAACCAAGCAACGAACGCTGCGCAACATGCAACAACTGCAGCTCCGAGTGCCATACCAGCTTTTCGCCGGTTTAACTAACAAGAAGATGAATGGCTCGAGTGGTTGCAACAGTATGAAGCCCACATCATGACTCGCAAAGTATCAGGTACTGTGAAATTACATTACTTTTTGTCAATGGTAGGGAGTGCTTTCTCTCGCCTCATTCAGAAATTGTTCCATAAAGCCACTCTTAGTGAAGTATTCTGTTATCAGGTTGAAGATTCTATAACTAACTGTTAGGACCAACAAGTGAATGTGTGGCAGTTATGTACCAATTCTTTCATTGCAAGAAAAAGTCAGAACATATTTATCGCAAGTTGGTAACAGATTTGCAGGCTATGACGAGGAAATGCAAAGTCAGATGTGATTGTGGTGCTTTGTAAATTTGGAAATTTGTGGTAAGGTTCTGTGTGACCAAACTGCTGAGTTCATCGGTCCCTATGCTTACACACTAATTAAACAAACTTACACTGACAGCACATACGCCCATGCCCGTGGGAGGACTCGAACCTCCAATGGGGGGAGCCGCGCAAACTGTGACAAAGCGCCTTTGACTTCACGGCTACACCGCGCGGCTGGTGCTTTATATTTAGATGTTATCTGATCGTGTACAATTAACTGATATCAACCTTATACAACAGATTTTGTAGGAGTCAGACCCGTAATTTCAACACATAGTGCAAATTCTAGATCAGTATGATTCAGGCGCCGTAGAGGCTGATAAATCTGAGCAGCCACGAATTTGTTGAGCTATATCGTCCCTTGGTCACTATCAGCTCAGTAGGCAGCAACAGCATGTGCTTGCTAAGCCGCATAAACAGTTCCCTAAACAGGAGGTCACATCAGTGAACAGAATTGAGTAATGCCCTCGTTGCTATTCATGGCAGAAACGCCAGGATTGCCCATCCAGACAATCATAGACCTACACTTTTGGCAAGAAATGTCATGTACAAACTGTATGTTTGCAACAGAACAAACGAAAGAATTCTGACCACTCACAAAAATCTGGTCACAAGGCCCATGTAATCAATGGAGTTTATTCAAAGACTGTATTCAAAGACTTCATAACTAACAAGCAAACAGTTTCTTCAGTGCTACGCCAGTCCAAAAAACTTTTTGTTCATTTGCATTGTGGTGGAAAACATGTGAAATTTCAGCTGGACACGGATGCCTGTGTTACATTGCTCAACGGTAACACATATGAACTGCTAGGCTCCCCACACCTGTCTAAAAGTAGCACGCACCTATCTGTTTCTAATGGCCAAGACATTCCCATTTTCAGAAAATGTTTTTGCCTGCCATGTATCGCTCCTATAAGCGAACTGTGACTTTCACTGTGCCACAATCACGCGATTGTGAGAAAATATTTAGCCTTGATTCGTTTGATTTGTTTGGCTTTTCAATTCAGGTCAATGTGTTGTCAGTGACTGCTTTCAACGCCAACAGCAAAGAAGCTGAAAGAATGCCCTGAGTACTTTTCTGAAGGTTTAGGAAAGGCTGATAATATTGTTGCACATATTGTATTGTATGTTAACCGGTGACCTAGAAACGACGGAGAGGCTCCGTCCCCGCCGCAGCCGCAGTTGTCCACAACCCCACGTCGACTACCGTAGTCCACTTCACACTTCCGCCCCCTCCCCCACACTGAACCCAGGGTTATTGTGCAGTTCGGCCCCCGATGCCCCCCCCCCCCCCCCCCCCAGGGAACGTCTCACACCAGACGAGAGTAACTCCTACGTTTGCGTGGTGGAGTAATGCTGGTGTACGCGTT
Source organism: Schistocerca cancellata (assembly GCF_023864275.1). Lineage (NCBI taxonomy): Eukaryota > Metazoa > Arthropoda > Insecta > Orthoptera > Acrididae > Schistocerca > Schistocerca cancellata. Next base: position 447,432,519 of record NC_064630.1, on the reverse strand, counting down.
CGAGAGAACTTGTTTGCGCAGCAATAGCCGACAAAGTGTAACTGAGGCGGAATTAGGGGAACCAGCCCGCATTCGCCAAGGCAGTTGGAAAACCGCGTAAAAAGCATCCACAGACTGGCCGGTTCACCGGACCTCGACATAAATCCGCCGGGCGGATTCGTACCGGGGACCAGGCGCTCCTTCCAGCCCGGAAAGCCGTGCGTTAGACCGCAAGGCCAACCGGGCGGGCTGTTGCAAATATTACTATGAAAGACAATGCTCAGCAGAAATTTTGCTGGGCCAGAATTGTTCCCATTGCATTACGGGACAATGTGGCCGTTGAGTTGCAAGATATTAGAGCTATTGCGCCCATAAGAGCTAATCAATGGGAAAGTCCAATGGTTTTGCTTGCCAAACCTTCAGGTCGCATTCGCCTCTGACTTTAAGTCTACAGTCAACCCACCAACGGTGATTGATACTTATCCATAGCCTCGCCCAGAGGATCTCATTGACAGATAAGGCCTTGGCCGCTAGTTTTAGAAAATTTATTCGCACTATCCATACTTTCAAATACCACTAGATGAAGAATCTCAAACCGTGTGTGTTGTGAACACTCATTTTGGCTTGTATAAATATTTGCGTTTGCCTTTTGGTAGCGGTTCCGCACGCGCCATTTTCCAGCGGTATTAGGAACAGCTGACTGCTCAAAAACCGAACTGTTCAAATAATTTGGACGATACTGTCGTAACAGGTAGTACACCTGAAGAACTCACTGTAAATTTGCGTGCTTTGTTTCGTGTGTTATCTGATGCAGGACTAAAGTGAAGACTGGACAAGTGTAATTTTTTAAAACTTGAGTTGTAGTATCTTGGTCATGTCATATACAGTCACAGTGTACATCCTCTTCAGTCACATTTGTTAGCGATACATGACCTGACAGTTTCTGGCAGTGTCATAGAATTGTAGTCAGTCTTAGAGAAAATAAACTATTGTATTCGGTTCATGCCAAATACTGCGCAAATCGCAGCTCAATTGCATCGCTTGCGTCGCGAGAATGTCCCCTTTGTTTGGACAGATGAGTGCCTAGAAACATTTCAAAAACTTAAAGATGCGTTGCTCAGTGATCGATGCTTGGTTCACTTTGATCTTGTCAAACCAGCTGCGTTCCAAGTTGATGCTTCTTCTTACGGAATCGGTGCAGTGCTTTCACACAGAATTAGTGATGATAATGATACGCCTATTGCTTTCGCGTCGAAAGTGTTGTCCAACGCTCAGTGCAACTATTCACAAATAGAGAAAGAGGCATTGACTATCGTGTATGGTGTGACGAAATTCAACCACTACTTGTATGGCAGTTAGTTCTACTTACCAACCGATCACAAGCCATTGCTCTCCTTGTTTCATCCGATGAAGCCGGTTCCTGTACGAACTGCCCAAAAATAGTAGAGATGGGCTTTACTGTAGTCTCAACACCAGTACGAGATTGTGTATCGTCCGACAGCTCAACACGTCTTCCGATGGGCCTTCTTATATAGACTTTGATGCTTCTGCAGCACCTTGTTGTCACATCGATGCTTACGATTCTGAATTGCTTCAGTCCTTTCTATGAACTGTTGGAAGATTGCACAGGCCACGAAAACTGATTCAGGTTTGAACATTTCGCTAAAATACATTCGCACATGTTGACCACGCTCATTGCATAGCAAAAACAACTCTGCTGCGCGCCGATACTTAGCACGTCGTCGTAGTCTCGTTGAAACATGGGACTTAGGGAAGGCTGGATTTGATGTGGACTGGGACTTACTCAGTTACTGTTGGTTGCTCAGTTTTCTTTTTAAATCACGTACATTTTATTTGAAACCAATTGCAAATGAGGTTTACATAAGGAAAAATTATCAAATTTGAATATTAAGACACACTGTCTAATAAAAACATTCTTAATTAAGTTTCACTGACGGCTGAAGGCCTTATTGACAAGAAATTCAAATTATTTGGCGGCTGAAGGTCAGGATTGAAAATTCTTAAGAACTGTTAAGCTTCTCCAAGAGATACTAAAATATTTTTAAAATACCATCTTCGTAAATCACTATTAAGAGGCAATATCTAATTAAAAAGTTTCTTTAGGCTAATTGAATTCACAGCCGAAGGCCTTATTAACCAGAAATTCAAAGTATTTGCCGGCTGAAAGTCCGAATAGTATTAACTTAAAAACAACTTAACAGCCGAAGGCCTGGGTAACATTTCATACCAACAGTTAAACTTCTCCAAGAGACACTAAAATATTTTAAAAAAAACACAATCATCACAATGTGATCAAACCAAGAGAGAAGTGGGTCTCAGACAGTGCTCCAAGGATCGGCCTGGGAAATGTCGATATACCTCGTAACTGACGAGACAGGCAGCTAAGAGCTGTATTGATTTAACCGGATGGCAACTCAAACTAGTGACAATTTAAACGCCGGCCGGTGTGGCCGTGCGGTTCCAGGCGCTTCAGTCTGGAGCCGCGTGAGCGCTACGGTCGCAGCTTCGAATCCTGCCCCGGGCATGGATGTGTGTGATGTTCTTACGTTAGTTAGGTTTAAGTAGTTCTAAATTCACGGAGATTGATGACCACAGATATTAAGTCCCATAGTGCTCAGAGCCATTTGAACAGTTTAAACGCTCTTGCAAAATATACCGAACGGTTGGTGACCAACACAACGATGGAATTACCCAGGCAAGGCGGAACCGGCGGGCAGCACTGCGTGTTCAGAATCCGGTGTTTAGAACATCCAGAAGCAGGAGTAACCACTACGACCAAGGTAGTCCAAAAGAACAAAATATCCGAACCACAATCAAGGAGGCTGACGAACTACACGCCTTACCGGACAGCAGCGGCAAGGCGAGGAAAAGTACACTGCCACGAAAATAAGCTATCCTCCAGGACAGATAACTGGGGCGGTAGCGGCCACTAGGCAGAAAAATACCGCTGGCTGAACTTCACCAATAAACACAAGGAATTCAGTGATTAATAATAAGAAGCAGAGGACTCCACTCATTGCTCGTCCTGTCAACGACCCAGCGAACACCAACGCACAGATAAACAGCGCGATCTCAAAATAGTTTAGGTTTCACTAAACTGAAGCGTCCTGGGTCCGGTGGACAACGGGTCGTGGCCCTTGCAACAGCAGCCCCTCAATCTGACAGTGCCTGCGTGCAGCCAGCGGTCCCGGCATGTCCTCGTGCTGCTGCAGGTCACTCCAGCTCCGTCCCAACCGAACCACCGACACACTAGACCCGGAAAAAACACTAGTACCATGGTACTAGATATCGATAAATGCTGCTGCTGCCACTCGCAGACAGACAACGTTAGCAAAAGTTGTGGCGCCAGTAAACACAAAAATGGAACGAGACGCCACTATCCCTATCACACGATGCCAACCTACCAATGGCACCAACATGAGCCACACACGGCTCACTCGCTTTACAGCAAGGTGTGATTCTTGTTCAAAATGACAGTGGACAGTCACTTGTGTTAATCGTCAAAGCTTGCAAAAAGATATGTTGCAGTTACTTCACCAAGGACACTGGGGCATTGTTCATACGAAACAGTTAGTATGTCGACACTGTACTTGGCAGAATATGAACACCGAAATAGAACAGATGACGCATAGGCAGAAAATCAGTCCGCTCCACCACAAAATTCACCATAGCAACGTGTGCACATGGAATTTGCAGGATCTTTTTGGAGCAATCGTTGGTTGATTGTGGTAGATTCTTCTAGCAAGTTCCCTTTTTCTGTGCCAATGAACTTGACAACGTGACGTAGCCCAGTTCAGGCGTTGTCTTCTGTTTCTTGTGCGAAGGTTTGTCTCAAGTCGTAGTGTAGAACAATGGCTCTCAGTTCACGTCACATCTATTTGAAACATTCAGCGAACACAATGGCATACAGCATCTAACTAATGCACTGTCCCATCTACAGTCCAATAGGGAAGCGGAAAGCCGGCCGCGGTGGTCTAGCGGTTCTTGGCGCTCAGTCCGGAACCGCAGGACTGCTACGGTCGCAGGTTCGAATCCTGCCTCGGGCATGGATGTGTGTGATGTCCTTAGGTTAGTTAGGTTTAAGTAGTTCTAAGTTCTAGGGGACTGGTGACCACAGATGTTAAGTCCCATAGTGCTCAGAGCCATTTGAACCATTTTTTGGAAGCGGAACGTTTTGCCAGAACCTTCACGCAGCAGATTGCCAAACTTCGTAGCGCACACACCAGGGATCAAGCACTGCAACTGTTTCTCACCTCCTATTGTTCGCATCCACGAGAGGGACCGTCACCGACGAAACTGCGTCACAGCCACCGCCATTGGACGCTGCTCCACCTGCTCCAGCCTCCACAGCATCCGGCACCAGAGGAACGCCGCAAGTATCGCTTTATTGTGTGTTTTTCGGGGTCTTTAGCGGCGGCAGACGGTGGGCTCGAGGCGAGATCCTTCGTGGACTTGGCGCATGCACGTATCTCATTTCAGGCCCAGATTCACGGATCCCGCGGACTGCGCGGCCACAGCAGCCGCCAGAGGGTGTCATCGCGACACCGCGGGATGACCCCATGGAGTCGGATCCTTCCCCTCCTCCGCCTCCTCTCGTCCTACCGATGGAGCTGGACCCGCCCGTGCCTCGGCCGCCCACGCCTTCTACTGCTTGGTATGGGCCTCACTTGGTGGACGCGTGCGTATCTGGGCGTCCGGGGGACGTTTCCACAGGAGCAAAGGCCGTATGGCGGGGTGCGACAGGAAGTCTGACATCCCTTGCAGCCGCAGCTTCCAGTCATTCGATTCGGTCCCTCAGAGCGTCCACGCTTCTGCCTCCTCCCCCCCCCCCCACGCCCCACCCCCCGGTTAACCTGCTCCATATACGACGAAGGTCCGTCTCTTTGAAGGCGGGGGGGGGGGGGGGGTGGATGTTATCGGGTAAAGTCAAGCAGCCAGTCGGGAACGACAGGGAAAAGGAGGCTGTGAGAAGTCTGACGTCGCTCCAAGATGACAACGTGACAGCAGTAGCTCCTAGGTGAACAGGACATAAGAGCCGCACCTGACTGATGGAATGTACTTGGATAGCAGCGTCAACATTGGCCACTTTGATAGCAACGTCAACGTTAGCGATTTTCTATATGTAGCTTGTGAGTATATATTCTGAAGAAGACTGAACTACTTTGCTTGTCGCCTTTTGCTTGTGACACATATCAGAGTTAGGTACTGTAATTTTCTTTGTTGTAATGAAACTCATTAATACGAGTTGTTTGATGGTTTGTCTAGCGAACCGAGAACGCAGGAATCTTAGACACAACAGTTTCCTTGTGAATAAAGTTTTCTTAAAACAGATACAGCTTCTTTCCTCATTTATTCGTGTCCGTTTGGAGTTAGTATACCGTTTATTGCATCATCGTAGACAAGACCTACCACGATCATCCTGGACAAGTAGAAGTATGTCAAATATAGACTACCGCTACTGTAAAGCAACACTGAATTCGTGACATGGAAGCTATTCATTATTACACATCAGAAGTTCGACAAAGGCTAATCATTCCGAAAATGTCACGACGTCAGTTTTCAACTACATGACAAAATCCAACAAGTTTCAAGTTTAAATTTGCTATTGGATTTGTTGTATTCCTATAACTGCGTATAGGAGCCAATATGATATTATGCTCACAGCGTACACTGCCGCATTGTCTTAATGCGAGGGAGCTCTATTGTACGATGATAACATTAAATGCTGGAAGTAAATGCAATGTCCAATATGGGTTATACTCATACACGCTACCACATACTGAGGCGTAAGGCTGTATGTTACCTTATCACGTTACAGCGTTCGTAAAAGTAATTCTATCAGTTTGAGTAAAAGCTCCTTTGCAAAGTTATTTTTACCATTCACAAGACTGAACTACTTTGTAGTATAATTCTATTACCCTTCTGTTCTTGAAATAGTTTTTCCGATACGAAGAGTTTGAAAACCACCTTTCGCAAGAATATGTCAGCGGCTTGTGTTGCCATCATCGTCATCATTTTATCCCCGTCGACGAGCAAGTCGCCGAAGTGGCGTCAAATCGAAAGACTTGCACCCGGCGAACGGTCTACCGACGGGAGGCCCTAGTGACACAACACTTTTTTTTATGAGAATGGTGTTAAGATGTAATTCACTAATACTTTTCCATCTTACCCGTCCGCTTATAGCCTTTAACAAGACAAATTGGCGGAGCTATGTAATATCACCACCTTATGTTTGTCTGTAATACCTCTCTATACTCTTCAAAGAGTAATACAGTTTCATTCAACGTCGTTAGTGTCGAATGTGATTGTGGCTAGCAGCGTAGTATGGTATTTGTTAGATTCCTGGTCTTGATGTTACGCTGTATCCTACTAGGTCATTTTCTGGCAAAACTGGATCTGATTTTAAAATAACTGTTAGACCTGAAAATTAATCCTTCATTTGAATGTCTGCCGAGATGTTACAGATGACGCTCTCCACGTCGTGCATGTATTATTTTTTTTTGTTTTTGGGAAAAAAAGTGATTAAAATGCGAGTGAGGGCAAACGACAGGAAACGTCTCGGACATCTCTGACGCCATAAAGGAGAAATCGAAATAAAAAAACATATACCGTCTGATGAAGAAGAGAAATGTATAATAATGCCTCAAATATACGACATTGATAATTTTTATACAGAAAAATCTATGATGAAAATTACAGCCTGAGCGCACTTAACTAAAATAACATTGCGAAGCTAATGTCTGCAATACCTGAAATTACGAAGTTTAGTTCGTGGCTACGGATAATTTAACATGCTGTTATAATTGGCGTTTTAATCAGATGCTCCGTAATGTTATATGACTCATTAAAATTGTTTACTTTACAAGCGACGTTAATGGCAATGAATGAAGTATGACTGCAGAATGCGAGTTTTCGTACAGTTAGTGGAGTAATAGAGAGAAAATCCTTCCTGTACAACACATGAACATTGCAATCAGTCATTCGGTGCCAATGGTTGTGTAATGCCATCCAAAATGTCTGTGTTTATTAAATCACCATGGTTTCTTTACATTCGAAGTTAAATCACTTTATAGAGCGTTTGCTCGTTTGAGTGTCTTAAATTCACGTATCAGGAAGATAAGAAAATCCCAAAATACATTCGTTATTACGGAGAATACGTATGAGACTCTTTTCTTCACAGCTGCGACCTATCGTCTCATCACTTCTTATTGAATATTGTGTTGTACTATTTTCTATGTTATACTATGAGTATATTCTTTTACCAACTTAATTGTGTCAGGCAGATATTTCCTTGTTTACTTTAGCGATATTCTAAGTGAATTTAATATTCAAAAAAATAAAACATAAGAATAAAGTCTGCGGTTCGATGCGACTGACTATCTTCGTCTAACTTAAATACACTACTGGGCATTAAAATTGCTACACCAAGAAGAAATGCAGATGATAAACAGGTATTCATTGGACAAATATGTGATATTAGAACCGACATGTGATTACTTTTCACGCAATTTAGGTGCATAGATCCTGAGAAATCACTACCCAGAACAACCAACTCTCGCCGTAATAACGGCCTTGTTACGCCTGGGCATTGAGTCAAACAGAGCTTGGATGGCGTGTACAGGTACAGCTGTCCATGCAGCTTCAGCACGATACCACCGTTCATCAAGAGTAGTCACAGGCGTATAGTGACGAGCCAGTTGCTCGGCCACCATTGACCAGACATTTTCAGTTGGTGAGAGATCTGGAGAATGTGCTGACCAGGGCAACAGTCGGACATTTTGTGTATCCAGAAAGGCCCGTACAGGACCTGCAACATGCGGTCGTGCATTATCCTGCTGATGAAGGGTAGAGCCATGGGTTGTAACACATCTGAAATGTAACGTCCACTGTTCGAAGTGCCGTCAATGCGAACAAGAGGGCCCGCATCTCGTGGTCGTGCGGTAGCGTTCTCGCTTCCCACGTCCGGGTTCCCGGGTTCGATTCCCGGCGGGGTCAGGGATTTTCTCTGCCTCGTGATGGCTGGGTGTTGTGTGCTGTCCTTAGGTTAGTTAGGTTTAAGTAGTTCTAAGTTCTAGGGGACTGATGACCATAGATGTTAAGTCCCATAGTGCTCAGAGCGAACAAGAGGTGACCGAGATGCTTAACCAATGGCAGCCCATACCATCACGCCGAGTGATACGCTAGTACAGCGATGACGAATACACGCTTCCAATGTGCGTCCACCGTGGTGTCGCCAAACACGGATGCGACCATCATGATGCGTAAACTGAACCTGGATTCATCCGAAAAAATTACGTTTTGCCATTCGTGCACCCAGGTTCGTCGTTGAGTACACCAACGCAAACGCTCCTGTGATGCAGCGTCAAGGGTAACCGCAGCCATGGACTCCGAGCTGATAGTCCATGCTGCTGCAAAGGTCGTTGAACTGTTCGTGCAGATGGTTGTTGTCTTGCAAACGTCCCCATCTGTTGACTCAGGGATCGAGACGTGCCTGCACGATCCGTTGCAGCCATGCGGATAAGATGGCTGTCATCTCGACTGCTAGTGATACGAGGCCGTTTGGATCCAGCATTGCGTTCCGTATTACCCTCCTGAACCCACCAATTCCATGTTCTGCTTACAGTCATTGGATCTCGACGAACGCGAGCAACAATGTCGCGATACGATAAACCGCAATCGCGATAGGCTACAATCCGACCTTTATCAAAGCCGGAAACGTGATGGTACGCATTTCTCCTCAGTACACGAGGCATCACAACAACGTTTCACCAGGCAATGCCGGTTAACTGCTGTTTGTGTATGAGAAATCGGTTGGAAACTTTCCTCATGTCAGCACGTTGTAGGCGTCACCACCGGCGCCAACCTTGTGTGAATGCTCTGTAACGTTAATCATTTCCATATCACAGCATCTTCTTCCTGTTTGTTAAATTTCGCGTCTGTAGCATGTCATCTTCGTGGTGTAGCAATTTCAATGGCCAGTAGTGTATATCACATCTGAAGCAGCTTTCCAATAGTACTACACCGAATCGGGCCTACTTGCCAATAGTAGAGGGCACAAGGGCGGCGATCTTATGAGTAAACAAACATGTTACATGTGAGAACTAGTATATCTTTGTAGTTCACAAAAGTGGTTTTGTGGTTCAGGCAATACGTTCTCGTCAATGTCGGTATCATGAGCATCGAACCCTTTCTCAAACCCTTTCACGGTAGGACAAGTCATTTATCCCCTTCCCTCCTCCCTCACCCCTCTCATCCCCATAATGCTATCATACTCTACTCCCCAACCTCCTCTCCGTTCCCCCATTCATTGTAAATTCATGATACAAGATGGTGCTCTCATTTTCTAAAATCAAATGGTGGTACTTAGACATCCAGGATACAGGAATCTTCGCATGTTTATTGCCACTAGCTGTGGTTTAAGCAGTGAGGCTTTGTGGTTCGCGTCGCTGGCTAGCGTGTTGTGGCTTGCCAGTTCAAACCCGACTGATAGCAACTAATTGCTATCTACTATTTATAATGTGTGGAAGCTTCTTGAAATATCTATGTAATGTCTGTATGTTCTGGAATACTCGATGTTTATGTAAAAACGAGCGTTCAGGAATACACTGTTTGTATAATTACCTGCACGTTCCGTCCATCAGTTCAGGTTGGTTCTGGCTGTAAACTGATGTTCATGATAAACGTGTTTTCAGCAGTAACTGTTGTATTTCGTTGACGACCCTCCTTTCGGATTTGGACGTGAGTGTGGTTGCCATGAGACATTGTTTGGTGCAGAAGCTGGTTACATCAAAACATCTGCCTCACCCTGCCCTCAATTAGGCAATATAAAAGCTATTGTCTGCAAGGAAAGGAACCAGCGTATAAGTACATCGTTTCCGTATTCCGTATACTCAGGAGACCAGTGGGTTCCAAGTCAGCAGTAAGTCAGCTACACATCAGGCATCCGATGGTATTGCTGACAGCAGCCGACCAAATCGTTAAATATAATCTTTATTTGTACATAATGTGTTGGGTAATGATATACCTTTACTTGGACGGCACAGCCCAGCAGCAATACTTGGAGAAATGCAAGTTCAATACGTTGTTGCCTTACAATATATTTATTCACAGCCGCTTCCAATCATTTATCACCTTCTCGCTTTAAAAATACTGTGACAGCTTCACATATCATAGATGATATTTAACCACAAAGCATGCCATAGCTGACTTGCAAACAGCAGAAAAGACACTTCACGCCATAATACTGACTTAAGCAAGCAGGAAACATTGAAAATTGAAACTATGTGACAGTAGTAAGTGCACAGCATCATTGCTCAGGCATAACAACAGTCTTTGTAACAAAACTTTCTAGAGACAGAGCTTCTGCAAGCAGCGACGTCTGCCTTTGCAAGGCAAAACTAATCCAGCAGTAGCGAATGGACACGTTTAACGTTAATCTGGAACCACAACACAGTCCTGCGTCCAGTATTTGGTGTTACTGGAGATGAAGAGGGTATTATTGTGGATGTTAAAAACGGGTACCGTCAACGGGAACTGAACCAACACATTAGCCACTAGAAGCTAGCCTCAGACCAATCAACTACCAAATTTCACATAATGTTTTTGTCACAATGGGGTACGCAGAACATGGTACGAGAAGTGTTCTCTTACCCTTGAACTGCTGTTGTGAATAACCTATTCGTGGTCTAGTAGTCAACGTCATCCTGCGCGAATGCAAAGCTGTGATATCAAACCCAACATTTTCATTTCCTTTTTAAACCGTATTCCATTTGTCTGCTAAAAGTATAGCCTCACAGAAGGAAAAAGACCTTTTCGTTCATTATCTAACCAGACAGTAACAGAAATATCATGTGGAAACATGTTTGTTAAAGGGTTCGTCGGTGACGATCATGGAAAGACCAATTACAGCGTCATCAGCCAGCGGCCGCTTGATACAGACCGGTGTCCGTCCAAGTGCACTCGAAGCGGCGGACATGGAGCCTGTGATCTCCAGCGGACTTTACTGCACTTTGGTTAGCAAGTATAATATTACATAACGTTGTGTATCATTTAATACTATGTTTCAGCATGTTCCGTGGTGCTTCTGTATGGCATGTTCCTATAAGAATATTTAACTGTGATGTTATTTTGTTCAAGGTTGTCGTATAGCTGGTGGCTTGGCCACTTGAAAAAAAAATGGTTCAAATGGCTCTTAGCACTGTGGGACTCAACTGCTGTGGTCATAAGTCCCATAGAACTTAGAACTACTTAAACCTAACTAACCTAAGGACATCACACACATCCATGCCCGAGGCAGGATTCGAACCTGCGACCGTAGCGGTCGTGCGGTTCCAGACTGTAGCGCCTTTAACCGCTCGGCCACTGTCCACTTGAATATTTCACATTTTTGATGTTATGAGAAGCGTAGGTTATGCATTATAAAACGGATTCTCAAATGTAGAAATTCTAAACGTTGTGACGTCGTTTTCTGTTTGTGTTTAATACAATGGTAAAAATAGTTGAGGCAATTCAAAACACCTGTGCCCTGTATGGAGTGAGTGCTCCAAAGAAAGTTGTATCGTTTCAAGTACGATCGTTTTGAGAAAATTTTATCACCACGATCAGGAAGACAAACAGCATTGATGAAGGACTTTTCTACCGTTTATGATACTATATCTCATGGAAAACGAGATTAGACACCAAACAGAATCTCAAACTGGGAAGGATGTTGAAGGAAGCCATATGTGTACTTTCAAACGATTTATCCTGAAATTTGCTGTGAAAGGTTTAAGGAAGTCACCGCAAACCTAAATAAGTGCTGCCTGGTGACAGTTTGAGCTAACAATATGATAGCTTTATGAGAAGAAAATAGTGGGTAAGCAAACCATAACAATAATTGTCTCAAACGATGGCCTTTATGCATCTACATAATGTATTGTTACTGATATATATCTGGTGGCACGAGGAGGGTGTTTTGTGGTATGAACTGCTTCACAGGAATGTGTTCTTCGCAGTAGTCGCAGAGTAACAGATGCGGATTGAAAGGCAGCACCAAGGAACCTAGTTGGCAAATGCACTTGTGGAACATATTCTAATCGGGCACCCGTATGTGGTTTACTCACCACTTATCGATGCTCAGCAGTATTCCAGATGACGTCAAAATACCGTAGTGTTGGCAGTCTCCTTAGTACATTTCATGGGCCTTCTGGGGGTTGTGTCGATAACCCAACATTTCTTTCACTTCGCCATAACATATGATGTTTCCCAAGTTACATTGTTTACATTTGTAGCTCCTAGTACTTTCTTTAGATGTATAACATTCAATTTTGTTATACTTACAGATTTCTCGAGATTGACAAAAGCTTCTTAGTAATCATGTGGAGAGACTCACACACTTTATTATTTAGGATCAGTTGTCACGTATTCCGTTGCGAAGATATATTTTCAGCATCATTTTGCAATATCCGCTTTGTTCTTCTGCGGAGTTTACCAGACGGCAGCATTACCTACCACAAATCTAAGTGAGATGTTTATATACACTAGAAATTGCACAAGGTCTGCATCACTTCACTTCAGGAATCACGCTTATCACTTCCAGTTTATTAGTTGGCATCCTGTTAGGCACTGTGACCTTTAGGACAGGACATCACAAATCCAGTTGCACAATTGAGACGATAGTCCACACGAAAGGAATGTGGTTGGAAGCCGCTGATGAGGAATGATATCGAAAGCCTTTTGCGAACTCTATAAATACGGAATCAATTTGAGAGCCCCTGAATGCCGTACATCGATTAAATAAGGTACCAGCTATATCTCGTAAGACTGATGCTTGCCAAATTCATGCCGGTTTGATGTCAACAGGTTATATATTTCGGAGTATTTCAAAACGTTGGAAGAAAATGCTTGTTCAGGGCCCCTGCTTCATGTCGATGACAATGAAATGGGTCTGTAACTCAATGAATAACATTTATTTTTTATGTATTGCAGTGGTCTCTGCAACTTCCCATTTTCTCCCTCACCATATATACTAGAATACTCCTCATGAAGTCATAAGAAAAGCAATTAAGCCACTACATCGTTGATGCGGAATACGCACTCTTGCATTACTAGCCCAGTCAAGAAAGAAATTGCTTGTAGGAATGTAATAGTCCTGCTAAAGCTATGACGGAATCATGACCACATAGTGGAACGAGTCTGGTGACGCTGGGATAGTTTTCTTACTGGCCGGCCGCGGTGGTCTCGCGGTTCTAGGCGCTCAGTCCGGAAATGCGCGACTGCTACGGTCGCAGGTTCGAATCCTGCCTCGGGCATGGATGTGTGTGATGTCCTTAGGTTAGTTAGGTTTAAGTAGTTCTAAGTTCTAGGGGACTGATGACCACAGATGTTATGTCCCATAGTGCTCAGAGCCATTTCAACCATTTTTTAGTTTTCTTACTCCCTGGATTGACAGAGAATTATATTGAAAGATTCACGTGATGTATTCAGGATATACAAATCAAAGATTCTAAATGAATTCCACTTTGGTGTGTCATCGACTTATGAGTATATGTTTACAGGTAGGTAAGATTACTTTATGAAGCAACTACACCTCATCTCGCTGTCTACTTTCAGAATTCTCTGTATCAACCATCATAGGGGCGCTGAGAAATTGATGAAAGATGCAGTTGTTCGCTTGCTCCATGGAAATGTCGACGCTGTAAAGAGGAAAAGGCAGTAGCTCTCAGTTGCAAACAGGCACGAGAGTAACATTTTACCTACTCTGTGACAGCGCTACAAAGAGAATATCGAACTCACAACCACATCTTTAGAAATTTTGTCATTATAAGACGTCTCACTACGTTGAGTAACCAAAAGGTCTAGAGATAAGTAACATAAAATACTGTAGAACTGCTACTGAAAACACACAACTTTGTTAATGAAATCGTATCACTGAATACTTTGTTAGTTGTTTTTCATTCAGCAACTACTCTCACTGGCACATTGTCTTTGTAGTCCGGTACAGCTATGTTAATATGACAAAGACATGGCGTAGCGAAAGGTTCGTGTAAGAACGCCATCGGCTTTGCCTGATATAGGCAGCTTTTATAGATCAATATGACTTGTATTATACAGGGTGTTACAAAAAGGTACGGCCAAACTTTCAGGAAACATTCCTCACACACAAAGAAAGAAAATATGTTACGTGGAAATGTGTCCGGAAACGCTTACTTTCCATGTTAGAGCTCATTTTATTACTTCTCTTAAATCACATTTATCATGGAATGGAAACACACAGTAACAGAACGTACCAGCGTGACTTCAAACACTTTGTTACAGGAAATGTCCAAAATGTCCTCCGTTAGCGAGGATACATGCATCCACCCTCCGTCGCATGGAATCCCTGATGCGCTGATGCAGCCCTGGAGAATGGCGTATTGTATCACATCCGTCCACAATACGAGCACGAAGAGTCTCTACATTTGGTACCGGGGTTGCGTAGTCAAGAGCTTTCAAATGCCCCCATAAATGAAAGTCAAGAGGGTGGAGGTCAGGAGAGCGTGGAGGCCATGCAATTGGTCCGCATCTACCAATCCATCGGTCACCGAATCTGTTGTTGAGAAGCGTACGAACACTTCGACTGAAATGTGCAGGAGCTCCATCGTGCTTGAACCACATGTTGTGTGGTACTTGTAAAGGCATATGCTCTAGCAGCACAGGTAGAGTATCCCGTATGAAATCATGATAACGTGCTTCATTGAGCGTAGGTGGAAGAACATGGGGCCCAATCAAGACATCACCAACAGTGCCTGCCTAAACGTACACAGAAAATCTGTGTTGATGACGTGATTGCACAATTGCGTGCGGATTCTCGTCAGCCCACACACGTTGATTGTGAAAATTTACAATTTGATCACGTTGGAGTATATACTGACGAAACTAAAATGAGCTCTAACATGGAAATCAAGCGTTTCCCGACACATGTTCGCATAACATCTTTTCTGTATTTGTGTGTGAGGAATGTTTCCTGAAAGTTTGGCCGTACCGTTTTGTAACACCCTGTATACGAATCTTAGAAAAACATATTGCCTGCTATTTACATATTGGAGAAATGTTGTCTACAAAATCATTTTGTTGACCGCAAATGTAACGATTTTGTGGGATGTATCGATTTACTGAGACATGATTTTCTGTAGCATGAGTTTGTCACTAATTTATGTAACAGATCAATTGTTAAGATTTTAGCTTCCGTTGATACATGTGAAAAGCTTGGACAGAGAAAGGATACAATGTCTTTGAGTACTAAGAAAAGCAGTACTGAATAAGACAGCTCGCAGTAGACAGAAGAGCGGCGGCGGGAAAAGCGAGTCGTAGTCGAGTCTTAGGTGGGCTATAACGCTGATCAGTTGGCCCCGTCGAGGAGCTCTGGGTCAGAGCAAGTGGCTCACTTTTGAGGATGAGTAATTTTGAGAAATGGAAAATAGCTAATAACTGAATACTAAGGGTGAAATTTGATTTTTGACACAGAACCGACTGAGCAACCAAAAGTATTTGTCGCACTGCTTTTTGTGCATTTAGCCTTTGTTGTGGTTGTTGCTTTTCATTGTTCTGTGAATTTGAGTGTAAAGGAGATAATATCAGTCATACGTCCAAGATGTTAGCAAGTTCTGTCTACTAAAAAGAGAATTTGATATAATAATTTGAAAGTAAAACGCACTGCAAATCTATACTTCAATAATGCTTTGTGTCTGTTATAGGGTTAAAGGGAATGGCCAAATTCGTTAAAAGGATTTTAAATATGAGATCTAAATTTTTGAGAAAATTAAAGTAGTTCTGATTTCCTTTAATTCTTCTTTTATCATCATCCTCTCCCTTTTCTTAAAGGACATATATTGTGAATGCTATGAGTAGTAAGAGCATATTTAGCGAACGAACATAACAGCGAGTTGACAGATTGCTTTTCTCGACAAGCGGTAAATTATTGCACAAGTGTAGCATTTTTCTCTTTCAACTTTATGTCGCAGCAGCGTTGTTATAAGAAACTACACCGATATGGAACAGAATGGAGTTTACGTCACAGGTAAGACATTATCAGGGTCTAATTACAGAACTTAAATGGAAGGAGATATCCCTGTTGCCTGCAGTCACATAAATTAGACGTGAACACACTCTCGACACGTAATTTATAGCCGCTGTGAGTGAACGCTTCCGTCACAAGGTTAGGTTCATTTAATACTGTCAATGTTCAAAGGTACTTTCACTAGAGATTTCCAAGTTAAACAATTTCCATTGTATTAGGTACTTACCGCAGTTTCACATTATTAAATACATTTTCATTATTAGGTAGTTTCATCAGCAGTTAACATCGTACGCTGATTCTTAAAACAGTTATTTCATTTTTTTTATTCTGTACTCTGCAGCACACAGAAGAGTTTGTAGACATCTGTTGTTCTTCATAGATTTTCCAGTAAGATGGAAGGGGTGCCGAAAGCTTCTCACCTGAAAACGTTTGGGAGAGGATCGATGGTTTTTAAATTTAGCTTGCAACCAAAGGAAACTTCACAATGTGCTGCTGTAGCGTTATTTGTAGTTTATTTCTGTGATAATGTGGCAAAGACAAAAGTACGAAACTGTAGAATTGTTTGGCTATGGGTTTTATTACGTGATAAGGGTAACAGTGACTACTCGCTAAACTTAAACAGTGTTCCGGAAGATAGTCAACTACTAAACATCTTAAGTGTTTTAAGTGTCAGTATGAAGCCAAATTTGCAACATTATTCAGTCAACTCAAATTTTCATCGTAATTTAACGTCAGTTCGGAGCATTTAACTTAAAAGTGAGGCGAGTGCTAGGGGGTCTCTCTGGACTAGACCTGCCGTGTGGCGGCGCTCGGTCTGCAATCACTGATAGTGGCGGCACGCGGGACCGACGTATACTAACGGACAGCGGCCGATTTAAAGGCTACCACCTAGCAGGTTTGGTGTCTGGCGGTGACACCACATTCTTCCCACGCAAATCGGCGGACGGTTGTGATATAAGGCCTCCACCCGGCGTGGGGGACCTCATGTTGACGTATGCGACGAGGTGTGGAGCCTAACAATTGGCGAGGCTGTGCCACCCGCACCCTGCCATTCGGACCGCGGGGAGCTAGGGAACGCCTGAAAACCTACTCCAGGGTGCACGCCAACTTGCGTTGTATGCGCCCGTAGAGAGACATGAGGGGCCGAAGGGTCGACCTCCATCGGGCCGAGGCACCCGACGGGCGAAGATGGTTCAAATGGTTCAAATGGCTCTGAGCACTATGGGACATAAAATCTGAGGTCATCAGTCCCCTCGAACTTAGAACTACTTAAACCTAACTAACCTAAGCATATCACACACATCAATGCCCGAGGCAGGATTCGACCCCCGATCGTAGCGGTCGCGCTGTTCCAGATTGAAGTGCCTAGCACTGCTTGGCCACTCCGGCCGGCCGGGCGAAAGCGACATATGGTCCGGAGGGGGCAAGAGTTCCATGTCGGAGGACAACTGGTCACGGGGAGCGATCGGCGACGCGTGACCCAGGGGGGCGCCCGGCGGCTGCAGTGACGCGTCCACAGCGGGCGTCGCCGGCGGGAGAACAGGCGGTGGTGGAGGCGCGTCGCCATGGGGGTAAACGGAAGGCAGCGTCGGTAACACCTGGGGCTGAGGCGAGCCAGTAGACGGGTCCCCGGGGCGCTGACCGGACGGCACCGTCGCTGAAAGCAGACGGGGAGTGGCAGATCCCGTGCGACGACAGAGGCGCACCTCACCAGAGGCCCACAAAACCGGATACATAGCGCGTCCGAGGCAGCGAAGAATGCGCCCTTCGAGCCAACGCCCGGAACCTCGATAGTAGCGGTAGTAGACAACGTCGCCTGGGTCAAAAGCAGATGTCTGCCACTGCACAGGGACCGGATGCGGCGGATGTAGCAAAGACATCAAGGTTCGATTATGGCGACCGTGAAGCAACTCAGTCGGTGAGCGACCATCTCGGGGATGGGAGCGATACGAGACAAAAAGAGCAATAACGCCTCCTCCCGAGAATGCGATTCTTTTAACTTCAACATCTGTGACTTGAAAGTCCTGACCAATCGTTCAGCGGCACCGTTTGACTGTGGCGAAAACGGCGCGGACGACAGATGTTGAATACCATTGGCCTCGCAGAATGACTGAAATTCTGCGGACATGAATTGTGGGCCATTGTCGGAAACAATTGTCCGTGGAAGACCTTCAATGCAAAAGATAGCAGATAACGCTTGGATGGTGGCAGGTGATGTCGTGGAAGACAGCCGGACAACAAAAGGAAAATTACTGAATGAATCTATCACAACCAACCACCGAACATTCCAGAATGGACCTGAAAAATCGACGTGTAAGCGTTTCCAAG
The DNA here is from genome assembly GCF_023864275.1 of Schistocerca cancellata. Classification (NCBI taxonomy): domain Eukaryota; kingdom Metazoa; phylum Arthropoda; class Insecta; order Orthoptera; family Acrididae; genus Schistocerca; species Schistocerca cancellata. The sequence continues at coordinate 447,414,155 of NC_064630.1, read as the reverse complement.
GGAAAGTGGCTTTTGGGCATGCAAAGAATTTCTGCTGTGGTGCTGATTGTTGTTCGACACACACCATGCGTGGCATCGATTCCGAACCAAGTACAGTGCTGACGAGCAAGTTGTTTCGTTCTTACTATACCCCAATGTCCGTGGTGGAGAAGCTGTAAGACAGAAGACTGTAACGAACGTGGTACCACGACCCTGGACTGATCATTATCAGAACGCAACAGTAAAACACCACGTCGAACAAAAAGTCTCTCCTTGTAAGCAAAAAATCGGCTAACCAACGGGTCCCCGATCCGTGACTTTGACAAGGGCCATTGCGTAGCAACAAAACGCAGAACGGTAGCAAGGACAGGGTCGGCAGTTGTGGCTGTAGCTACACGACGAAAATCAATCGGAAACGATTCGACCACGTCATCGATTTCCGAATCAATGAACATACAAGCAAGTTCGGAGGAATTGAGTGCCCTATCCTCAGCAACAGGCGAACCGGACAACGCAACGGCGTTTCCGTGCTTAACAGTGGACTTTTACAAGATATCGTCGCGGTATTGCGAGAGGAAAATAGACCAGTGAATGAATTTCTGCGCCGTACGTCGAGGTACTGGTTTGTTCGGATGAAATAGCGATGTCAAAGGTCTGCGATTATGGTAAAGTGACTACCATACAAGAAGTCATGAAACTTTGTAACATCAAATACGAGAGCCAATGCTTCTTCCTCGATATGTGAATAATTTCTTTGCGCAGGCGAGAGAAATTTCGACGCAAAGGCAATAGAGCGATCGTGCGAGGCATCTTTGTGCGCAAGCACAGCACCGATCACGAAATCCGATGCATCCACCACCAACAAAAGGGGCTTGTGGGTATCGAATGGCGTAAGGCAAGTATAGGAAAGCAACGCCGATTTCAACCGGCGAAATTCGCGTTCACATTCCGTCGCCCAGACGAACGGACCACCTTTATGGCGTAAGCGATGAAGCGGAACTGAAATGGAAGACGCACGCGACGCATATCTGTGATAATAGTTGATTTTTCCCAACACACTCTGTAGCTGCTTCAAATCTGCGGCAAAGGCAAGTCTAGTATGGCACGTAGGTGCGTGGGACTGGGATGTATGCCTTGGGCATTGAGTACATGTCCCAGGTATGGCAAGTCACTAGCAAAAAACCCACATTTGTCTTTCCGTAAGCGAAGACCATTTTTCCGCAAGACCTGAAATAATGTACTGAGATTGGCTAGATGTTCTTCTTCCGTCTTTCCGGAGATCATAATATCGTCCAGATAGTTTGCTGCAGTAGGGACCGACGCACAAACAGTTTGTAGTTATTGCTGAAACAATGCAGGGGCGGATGCACACCCGAATGACAGTCGTTTGAATTGATACAAACCAAGATGCGTGTTAACCACCAAAACGCGGTGGGATTCTTTATCCACCGGTATTTGCAAGTACGCTTCTGCTAGGTCCAACTTCAAAAAATTTGTGCCTGGGAACAGTTTGTCAAAAAGATCTACTGGTCGGGGTAAAGGAAAAGTTGCAATCATTAGTTGTGGATTCACTGTTGCCTTGAACTTCACACAAACTCTCAATTTTCCCGAAGGTTTTCGCAAAATTACTAAGGGTGATGCCCAGAGAGAAGCCTGCACACGTTCAATTACACCTTGTGATTCCAAATCGTGTATTGTTTTTGCGACCTCATCACGCAATGCGGGGGGAACATTGCGTGCTCTGAAAAATTTCGGTTGCGCATTTACTTTCAGGTCCAAATGTGCTTTATAGTTCTTAGCGCAACCGAGGTCCTGTGCAATTATTTCTGCAAATTCTTCACATAGATGAGAAACACTTTCTGAAGGGAACAGTCTGGTTCACTGATAGGACCTGATTTACTATAGACAAGTTAAACAACTGAAATGAATCGAAACCAAACAAGTTCACTGCAGAAGAAGAACTAAGGACGTAAGATGACACCTGTTTTGTTTGTCCTTTGCATGTTGCAAGACGGCTGCACTGTCTTAACACAGGGATCTCTTGATCTGAATAGCTAGTTAACTTAACATTTTCGGCACACAACAGAGGTGTGGCCAGCAGTTTGTAAGTGTCCTGATTGATCAGTGAAACTGCAGCCCCGATATCGAGCTGGAATAGTATCACTTTGCCGTTAATGTCCAAGACTACAAAAAGTTTGTTTTCCTACTGACAACAAGAGCGACTGTCCCGTGCAGTGTGAACTGACACTGGTACAAAATCACTTGCGACTTGACGGGAGTTCTGACAATGTCGTCGCACACTATTTGTTGGACGAACACAGTCACTGTTAGAGAGAGTGGCACTGGGCGGAGTGGAATGAACGACATGAATTTCCATGGGCGAAGTTTCACGAGCCTGAGTATCCTTGGTTCGATTCCGATTCCGGCGCGAAGCAGAGGGCCTGGAATGGTTTAGAGTTTCCGATCTGAGCTTTTTCTGGCAAACACTCTGAACATCTTCTTTTTTATTACAGTAAAAGCAAATAGCTTGGCGTGACGGACAATTCTCACGCGAATGTTCAGTAGCGCACTGCGGGCATGATTTAAGCACTGCATTTGCTTGCCGCCGCGGCACACGTGGCTGCGAGTCTGCAAGGAATGGCACTATACTTGTAAAAATGATATTAACGCACACAATCCCGCTACTGAATCTGTTATATCCCCTACCAAACCTCCACTACACTGCTCGCATAACTGTTACGTAGAGAGGGGCGTGAAGGATTGTAAGACATTTTTTTCGTTTATCGATATTGTGTCGTCATGACGACGATACCAGTGCACTTCATTTGCATAGCCAACAAATGGACTTCCAGCGTTTCACACGTGTCACTTACTTATTACGAGTATTCGAAAATACCCCACTATTTTTGACCGATGACACGAATAAAATGTTTCTCTAGTGGTAGCCGAGAATGGGATTCCAGTTTTGTTAACTTAGACTGCTACATCTGGATAGAGAAGTGGCGCCAGTCGCAGGAATAACCGCTAATAGAGTCAGACTGGGGAGTAAGCCACCAACGGGCGTTACAGTGGGATAGGAAGCAGAATATTTCTTCTTTGTCCGGAGGGATCAGAGTGTAACGTATTACTGTTTGTATGTTCATTGAATGGCGCTATGTGGTAGACGAATTACCATAATCTGACTTTAATCTGTTCCTCAGGTTCATTAGTTCACCTCCGTAGCTGTATCGTCAGCATAGACAGAATCCTGCTTCCATTCCCGGTACTGCCATGCATTTCTTCCTTGGTGGGAGGACTAGTACAGGGTCCCCTCCGCCTCGTGATGCCAATTGAGGATCTATGTGAGCGAACAGCAGCGCCTCCACGGTCTCGAGTGCTTAATGGCCGGGAGAGCGATGTTCTCAACACAAGCCCCTCTATACCGCATGTAGTGACCCCATTTGCAGAGGATGAGACGGCGGCCGGTAGACACCCCTAGAGGATTCACCGCCTCGACATAGAGCCCTTTTTTAAATACATTACACTTTAATCCATAAGCAGTGCGGCAGAATTACACCACTCAAGCGCGTTTTGCAGTTATTGAAATGCAATTTCACGCATTAGCTCTACGTCGATGAAACACAACGTACGTTGGACCTTTCCTTCATTCTACCAAAAGACTGTTTGAGAATACGGGACTCTGTTTCCAAATATGTATTTGATTACAACTTTGATGCTACGGAAGTTACTAGTAGGAGAACCTCACGGAGATTCTAGGTCGACAATAGGAAGCGCTTAGTGGCCTCTTTGTTAGTTAAACAGCTACAATGTTCCTTTTTATGAAGGTAACATGCAGTATGATTGCAGTCGTAGCTAACGTATGGTGGATGAAAACGGACGATAAGAGTTGAGCGGGAATTCCACTGTACTGTACTGCCAGTTGATCACCAGACCTCGTGACGATGCAGTACAATTTTCGGCTGCGGCGTGCATCACTGGGGAGGAATAAATTAGCTTTTTCTGTGGAATCCAGCCAACTTCTTGTCCATCTCGCTAGCGCTTAACCCATCTAGTTTTAAAATTTTGGCACTTTTGTTTCATTTAAGATTGCGGCTGGGTGCTTTTCCTGTCACCGCTGTAGTCACCTAATGCTTGTGTGCCACCTTTGTATGAAATTTGTAAAAGCCGTTGTGTGTGTGAACGTACTAGAACTGTTGGTGAATCGTATTTTCTGAGACGTAAAACGGGGACTAGCCCGGCAGTTGGATGAACGAGCGTGTAAAACCACCTAAACGTGGCAGGCGGCAGGCTGGAAGTTGTACCAAACATGGTCGTTAGCCCACCGGTCGCATTCGATCCATATTCGGCTCGCCTTCTTGTCTCGTAATTTATCCCACTGCGCGTTACTCTATAGGAGCGAGTGCGATGCATTTAACCACATTCTAAAATTATGGAGTACAAACGTGAATTAATAAACTGACACTTCTACACTGTTATTTCTGGTCTACAATAAACACGAGGAAGTTGCTGTTCTTATAATTCAGTAAAAGTGAATGAAATAATTACTAATTATTCCGACAGTATTCGACATTTGGATCTTCATCAAAAGGACTAAACGGCCGCAGAAAACATAACGTGCGAGCAGACACAGCTGCTACCACTTTTCACTACTACCTAGTGTGCTTGCCAGTTGTTTAGGAGGTCACCCACATTTCTGAAAAATTTTTAACATTATTCGGTTTAAATTGCTCAAAAATATATATTACTAAAAATTATATGGGTATGAGACAGTCCCTCAAACCTCAAAATGTACACTCGACACAAAAAAAAGTGGGTCACGCCTGAATTCCAATGCGTAGGCTGCACCCGTGGACTAGGGGTAGCGTATTTGATTCGTAAACAAAACGTCTTCGGTCCCGGGTTCGATCCCCGCCACTGCCTAAATTTTGATAAATAATCAGCATTGGCGGCCGAAGACTTCCGGCATAAGAAGTCTGCCTCATTCTGCCAACGGCCTTGTCACAGAGGGCGGAGGAGCGTATAGAGGTTCAGGGCACTCTGTTGTCCTAGGGGTGGGAAATTTCCCCTAAAGGCGGTAGAATCAGCAATGATCAACGACATGAGGATGCAGAAGGCAATGGAAACCACTGCATTAAATACACGTAACGTGTATCCACAGGACATGTGGCCTGTAATTGAAGAAGTGTCATGATGATCTCTCCATTCGCAAAAGATTCCAGAATAGTCCCCCATTCGGATCTCCGGGAGGGGACTGCCAAGGGGGAGGTTACCATGAGAAAAAGACTGAATAATCTACGAAAGGATAACGTTCTACGAGTCGGGGCGTGGAGTGTCAGAAGCTTGAACGTGGTAGGAAACCTAGAAAATCTGAAAAGGGAAATGCAAAGGCACAATCTACATATAGTAGGGGTCAGTGAAGTGAAGTGGAACAGGTGTAGGATTCGTTATGAATAGGAAGGTAGGGCGGAGGGTGTGTTACTGTGAACAGTTCAGTGACCGGGTTGTTCTAATCAGAATCGACAGCAGACCAACACCGACAACGATAGTTCAGGTATACATGCCGACGTCGCAAGCTAAAAGAGGAACAGATAGAGAAAGTGTATGAGGATATTGAAAGGGTAATGCAGTATGTAAAGGGGGACGAAAATCGAATAGTCATGGGCGACTGGAATGCAGTTGTAGGGGAAGGAGTAGAAGAAAAGGTTACAGGAGAATATGGGCTTGGGACAAGGAATGAAAGAGGAGAAAGACTAATTGAGTTCTGTAACAAGTTTCAGCTAGTAATAGGGAATACTCTGTGCAAGAATCACAAGAAGAGGAGGTATACTTGGAAAAGGCCGGGAGATACGGGAAGATTTCAATTAGATTACATCGTCGTCAGACAGAGATTCCGAAATCAGATACTGGATTGTAAGGAGTACCCTGGAGCAGATATAGACTCAGATCACAATATAGTAGTGATGAAAAGTAGGCTGAACTTCAAGACATTAGTCAGGAAGAATCAATACGCAAAGAAGCGGGATACGGTAGTACTAAGGAATGACGAGATACGAATTAAGTTCTCTAACGCTATAGATACAGCAATAAGGAATAGCGCAGTAGACAGTACAGGTGAAGAGTGGACATCTCTAAAAAGTGCCATCACAGAAGTTGGGAAGGAAAACATAGGTACAAAGAAGGTAGCTGCGAAGAAACCATGGGTAACAGAAGAAATACTTCAGTTGATTGATGAAAGGAGAAAGTACAAACATGTTTCGGGAAAATCAGGAATACAGAAAGACAAGTCACTGAGAAATGAAATAAATAGGAAGTGCAGGGAAGCTAAGACGAAATGGCTGCAGGAAAAATGTGAAGACATCGAAAAAGATATGATTGTCGGAAGGACAGAATCAGCATACAGGAAAGTCAAAACCACCTTTGGTGACATTAAAAGCAACGGTGGTAACATTAAGAGTGCAACGGGAAATCCACTGTTAAATGCAGAGGAGAGAGCAGATAGGTGGAAAGAATACATTGAAAGCCTCTATGAGGGTGAGGATTTGTCTGATGTGATAGAAGAAGAAACAGGAGTCGATTTAGAAGAGATAGGGGACCCAGTATTAGAATCGGAATTTTAAAGAGCTTTGGAGGACTTACGGTCAAATAAGGCAGAAAGGGTAGGTAACATTCCATCAGAATTTCTAAAATCATTGGGGGAAGTGGCAACAAAACGACTATTCACGTTGGTGTGTGGTATATATGAGTCTGGCGATATACCATCTGACTTTCGGGAAAGCATCATCCACACAATTCCGAAGACGACAAGAGCTGACAAGTGCGAGAATTATCGTACATTCAGCTTAACAGCTCATGCATCGAAGCTGCTTACAAGAATAATATACAGAAGAATGGAAAAGAAAATTGAGAATGCGCTAGGTGACGATCAGTTTGGCTTTATTAATAGTATAGGGACGAGAGAGGCAATTCTAACGTTACGGCTAATAATGGAAGCAAGGCTAAAGAAAAATCAAGACACTTTCATAGGATTTGTCGACCTGGAAAAAGCGTTCGACCATATAAAATGGAACAAGCTGTTCGAGATTCTGAAAAATAAAGAGGTAAGATGTAGGGAGAGACGGGTCATATACAATATGTACAACAACCAAGAGGGAATAATAAGAGTGGACGATCAAGAACGAAGTGCTCGTGTTAAGAATGGTATAAGACAAGGCTGTAGCCTTTCGCCCCTACTCTTCAATCTGTACGTCGAGGAAGCAATGATGGAAATAAAAGAAAGGTTCTGGAGTGGAATTAAAATACAAGGTGAAAGGATATCAATGATAAGATTTGCTGATGACATTGCTATCCTGAGTGAAACTGAAGAAGAATTAAATGATCTGCTGAACGGAATGAACAGTCTAATGAGTACAGCTTATGGTTTGAGAGTAAATCGGAGAAAGACGAAGGTAATGAGAAGTAGTAGAAATGAGAAAAGCGAGAAACTTAACATCAGGATTGATGGTCACGAAGTCAATGAAGTTAAGGAATTTGCTACCTAGGCAATAAAAAAAACAATGACGGACGGAGTAGGGAGGACATCAAAAGTAGACTCGCTATGGCAAAAAAGGCATTTCTGGCCAAGAGAAGTCTACTAATATCAAATACCGGCCTTAATTTGAGAAAGAAATTTCTGAAAATGTACGTCTGGAGTACAGCATTGTATGGTAGTGACACAATGACTGTGGGAAAACCTGAACAGATGCGAATCGAAGCATAGCGATGTGGTGCTATAGACGAATGTTGAAAATTAGGTGGACTGATAAGGTAAGGAATGAGGAGGTTCTACGCTGAACCGGAGAGGAAAGAAATATGTGGAAAACACTGATAAGGAGACGGGACATCAGCTATGACATGAGGGAATGACTTCCATGGTACTAGAGGGAGCGGTAGAGGGCAAAAACTGTAGAGGAAGACAGAGATTGGAATACGTCAAGCAAATAATTGAGGACGTAGGTTGCAAGTGATACTCTGAGATGAAGAGGTTAGCACAGGAAAGGAATTCGTGGCGGGCCGCAACAAACCAGTCAGTAGACAGATGAAAAAAAAAAAAAGAAAATTGCAGCACCTGAATGTATGCAACCAACAAAGCATATCTGTGTTGCACATCGTCGCAACCCTCCACAGTACAGTCGTTGTAAGATACACAATTGGTACCGCTAGAGGCTACTAGAGAACACCGGTCTTTATGACAGTCCGTCCACATGTAAAGTAACAGCACGATAATACAGCCGGCCGTTGTGGCGGAGCGGTTCTAGGCGCTTCAGTCTGGAACCGCGCGAACGCTACGGTTGCAGGTTCGAATCCTGCCTCGGGCATGGATGTGTGTGATGTCCTTAGGTTAGTTAGGTTTAAGTAGTTCTAAGTTCTAGGGGACTGATGACCTCAGATGTTAAGTCTCACAGTGGTCAGAGCCATTTGAACCATTTGAACGATAATACAGAAGAGATCAAACATCCCTTAACGTTTGTAAACTAAACTTAATTACAACTAACTCTGTCACATAAATCGGTCAGTAATCCTTAGGTACAATCAAATATTTGAGACAAAAAAATGGTTCAAATGGCTCTGAGCACTATGGGACTCAACTGCTGTGGTCATCAGTCCCCTAGAACTTAGAACTACTTAAACCTAACTAACCTAAGGACATCACACACACCCATGCCCGAGGCAGGATTCGAACCTGCGACCGTAGCAGCAGCGCGGCTCCGGACTGGAGCGCCTAGAACCGCACGGCCACCGCGGCCGGCATAATATTTGAGACAGTATATGGATTTATGAAGTTGTATGGCAATTGGAAACAAGTTCTTTGCTGCCTAAAAGGTTCACCCAACACATGCAGAACGTCGTTCAACGTTCAACGGGGAGTGGTTTCGCATCAACTTTATGTAATACTAAGCAGTTAAAAGAAAACGTGATTAACGGCAGCAAGCACTCTACGGAAATCCCAACATTAATAGCCAGTCGCAAGTAATATCATTGTTTACATTACCCATCAACATTTACTTGTACACGAAGTTGTACTGTAAATGACATGACCAACGTCTTCGTTCTGGATCCAGATGTAAACCGCGAATGTAAGGCCTTGTTAAAAAGCAAAGCACGTTATGTTTGTGCCTTATCGAGACTCGATCACTAGGCAGAAAGAGACGTCAAATATTGACGTTTGCACCAGTATCAGTTATCATTTCTCAACTTGAACGTAAATGACGATAATGTCTGTACGAAACCAGGAACCCTAACATGACAATTACGTTCTTGGTAATTAACCTCGAAAGACGTTGTATATTGTTGCATTATCAAGGAACAAACGATGCAGATGTTTAAAATTGAAATGCCATCATGAAATGCTGGTGACAAGGATGCGAACCCAACCCCTAATCGGATTGTTGAATAAGTACGTAAAATCAGAATGTAGATATCACAGTTTGTCACCAGCAGTGAGGTTGGAACCTTAAATGACGACTGAAGTTGTATTGCCTGATCGGGATTCGAACCCGGCGCCTACCTCCGTCGTTGTCTAACCAGGAACAGACGAGAAATGTCCTATGTTGGTCCAGCATTAGTGAGACGTGCGCATGTTTAACTAGAAATTATGCGACGAAAACGTCAATGCTGAATGAGAGTCGAATGCCGCACACACGGTTATTAAGACACGTTAATAACCAAATTCTTATTCAGAAGTAGCTAGGAGTAACATGTTTAGTTGCAAACCTTAAGGCCTTTCTCATCCCTAGTAACGTGTTGCCTAATATCTGCGATATCATAGTGTTAATTTACAAATGGACTGATATCCGTAAAGAGCAATGTTCTCTAGTAGTCGTGTATCAGTGAGATGTAAATTAAGTGCCTCAGCAGAAAGTAATCTCCGTCGTGCAGCACGTATTGTTTCAGAGACTCTGAGTACATGTTATAAGTGCACAAAACGTGTATTATATACTACGTATATACTATTATTTGGAGAAGCTGCCACCAAACCTGTTTTCTTTTACATTCCGCTTAATTGTGGTGGTTAAATACACGTTTTCTTAAGGCTACATCTAATGCAGAGCACTTACAAGAAAGAATAGCTTCCTGCGTCATGCTATTGCTAGCTAGGTGAAATATTTTGTGGTAGCTATGTTTAAAATGAATGTAGTTTTCAACGTATGGTTCGTCAAATATTTGAATGAATCGTCAACTGTAGGTGTGCCTGCACGTTATAGCATAATAGATGTAGCTGCGTTAGTCTATACTACAGACTTGGGTAGGTTAGGTGTAACTTTTCATCGCTCATGGGGAGATCGTGGCCTTGCGGCTCGGGTCTGTACTAGCCGCGGCTCGCGAGCTACGGGCCAGGCAGGCTGGCCGAGGCGAGACGGAAGTGAGCGAGCTGGCGGTGGCGTTGATGGGGCAACAGCCCGGGACAAGCCAGCACGGCTGCTCCGTATGCCTCTGCCTCTGTCGCTCCGTTTGACGTAAATATGTTTACCTCCTCTCCTGGCTTCAGTATAAGAACGGTAAGCAGAAATACACGTCAGGCTGTCTGCCGTAATGGCTCACTGGAAGAAGGAGGATGTTCCATCAGAGAAACTGGCAGATGGTATGGCGTACCACATACCACTGCAACGAGATGGTCGAGGATCTGCCTTGAAAGAGGCACCACCAACAGGGCTCCTGGGTTAGGCAGGAAGAGAATGGGCTCAAAGCAGGAAGATAGGGACATAGTGTCTAGGAGCAGAGAAAATCCCTTTCTGAACGCGAAGCAGTTGCGGGGGGAGACCAACTTCCCCGGCTCCAGTGACACGATTCGCCGAAGTCTAGCATTAGCGGAGCTCCATCTGGGGCGTCATGGGACAACGTCACTTTCACTGACGTGAAGGTGTTTTCCACCAGTCACGACGGTCCACGAATAGTTTACAGGCCGCAAGAGACTCGCCATCGACGCGAATATGTAACCACGACGAGAAGAAGTGGCCCTTAGGAGACTTTACCTTTGGAATTACCCTCATATACGTGTGTGTAAACGCCTTCCAATGCCCACTCTAGGAAAACAAGGATATATAGTCTAGCTTCAGTATTACAAATACGCCTCAGTTTGTGGATGAACGCAGACTTAGGTTGATAATCATTTTGAATATTTATCAGTACTGTACCCATTGGTGAGAAATTCGTTTTCAACCAATTATTCCCACAGCTACAGGAACACTACTTTAATACCTCTTAGACCAAATACTTACGCAGTGCTATCACACGAAAAGGTCAACCTGACACAAACTGTGGGAAGTTTGTTTTACAACCGTCGTACCTGGATAAAGAAGTTTTCCTATTTGAGATATCTGTGAACGTTGCTGCATAAGACGATTTAAGAAGAAACTAAATTCCTTCAGCTACAAGAATGTTTAAAGAATTCGTGTTAACGGCACTAAATCAGGGTTTGTAAATCGTTAACCAGCCGTACTCTGCCGCATTTCGCTGGTTAGAAGGCAAAAAGCTTACTGATAAATTTCACAGAAGGAAAAGGGAGACGAAATGTCTCCCACTCGAAGGTCATGTTGTTTTTCTTAAATGATTATAAAATCGGGTAAAACGAACAATGAGGTTGTCAGTTTAAGCACATTACTGTTGTCAATATGATGTTGCACCGCCCAGAGCTTGTAGTGATAAAGGGCCCGATTAGGTCAGGCATATTGTACACAGAAGTGGAAGAGAGAGCACCACTAAATTCTACAATCCGTATGCATTGCATACACACAGAAATTACTATTACAGTGTACTTATGGAGCCCAATGAGTGAACTGCATATTTTCCGATGAGAAAGAGCACTGGCAAACAGTCTTCGCTACATCAGATTACTTAACTGGCGTCACTCTGAGCTAGAATTTACGGTCAGCGACTAAGTGTAAAGACAGTGAGTCGGATGTGGGTTTTGCATCTGTGAAATATTACCTTGAATTATGGGAGCGAATATTAAATTTGAAGTAATATTGCGAAAATTTTGGACTTGGATAGCTTAGAATGAAAAACTTTCTGTTTATTTCAAAGGAAAACAATTGATTTTCTAAAACATTCTCTGCCATACACAACTTGAAACAGGTCACGTCGACCAAATCATATGGAAGAACCGACAGCGACGTATAGCGGAAGGCTGTAAGATCCCTTCGCTTTTGATTTGGCAGTATTCGACAGCCATTTCTAGGAGCAAGTAAATGAGGAAAGGCAGCGCGTTTTCCTTATCAAGTAACGTCTTCATCAATTACTGTACTTTTAATGTAATCTACGAGTAATTGCTGATGTTTGATATTAACATGAAAGGGATTCCGTAGACAGGGAAAGAACTTGTTCTTGGGCACCTACTTCTATAATGACCAAAAGGCATTAAATTATCTTCAACCACATGTGTTCCAGCAGCGGTATGAAGAAAATGATAGTAATAATGACGGTGATAATCGAATTATCTGGTAACTTCACACTACACAGTGGATTTTCTCGAACTAAGAAATTTCCGGAATTAGTGAAAATTTCATAGTGGCTTCAAATCGAGGCTATGACGCCTACAAGAGTCTTTACATCCTGCTGACATGAGAGTAGCATAATCTCCACGTCAGAAGCTTGCTTCTACTTAACCATTTAATAGACTCGCGTTTTTTTCCACCGTGACTAGTTTTGTAAGCTAAGCACATCATCCATTAAGCACACTCCTGGGGCTGGTAAATGTTGCCACAATGGTCTGGTTGAACGAACTATCACTAGTGCAATGCGTGAGTTCAGGCAGTTACTTTTAAGAAGCACAAACAGATTTACTTTACCTCTGGAAACCTCAAGAGAAAGCTGTTATAATCCAGAATCCGCATTAAACATCACGTTCCTTCATTCCCAACTGGAAAGAGCCGGTTTACGTTGGAAAATGACATAGGTGGAGGTCAGGGTAAACAGAAATAATGTCGCCAGTAAACTTACTTATGTTAGAAAATTTTATTTTATTTGATGAACTGATGACCGTCTTGAGGAACAGGGCTCTTCCTTTACTTGTACTTGATTGAACTAGAGACGTTGAAAAATTTGGTGCAGGACTGCGATTAGAATTCGTATCTTTCGAGGATCTGAATCTCACGGAACAGTATAGTTCCATCATTTCGTTCCTTTTCCCAAGACTGAAGTCTTCTCTAGGTCTCCTCCAGCCCCATCACGTGCACACCGGCCCGCTAGTGAAGATTAACGTGCATTTTTAATGCCTGTTCATGTTGCCTACAATTTTTGGACAAACACACGCACATCTTACCTGTTAGTGAGTAAGCAATTGATACTTAAGCAATATTCGTGGACAATAAAGATGAACGATAGGAGTGCGGTTCGATTGTCGCTCAATCACAAAAATTTGTGTCCTTATTTTAGATTCAAACACCTAGCAGCTGGCAAGAAAAACCGATACGTAACATTTGGTTTTACTTAGTTAACAATCCGATTACGTCTTGGGTTCGTATCTCCGTCGCAGAACTTCACATCATGAGCTTCATCTTTAAATGCATACACACTTCGTTACTTCTGAATTGAGGTATATCAGATATCATTCATGGTTAGTTAACAGGGATGAAAGGGTCTTGATAGGAGTCCCGGTTTATTTAAAAAACTGTCGTCGTTTATTTTCAAGTTTAGATTTGGTTACTGATATAGGCGAAAATTTCGGTACATCATGACTCTTCATGTATAGTCAGCAATAAGATATGATTAGATTAAATGGTTCAAATGGCACTGAGCACTATGGGACTTAAGAGCTATGGTCATCAGTCCCCTAGAACTTAGAACTACTTAAACCTAACTAACCTAAGAACATCACACACATCCATGCCCGAGGCAGGATTCGAACCTCCGACCGTAGCGGTCGCGCAGTTCCAGACTGTATCGCCTAAAACCGCTCGGCCACTCCGGCCGGCTGAGAGCTACTGATTTATGATGCTTAGTAGCAGTCAGTTCTTAGTATTATTAGTAACTAAGCTCCAGTCCCTAAACCTAGTTACAGAAATGCGAATCAGACGCATTACGTATTCCAGGCCGTAGCAGCCGCGTCTTTGAGGCGCCAGCTATGGTCACTTCCCAGCCCGCTGTAGCATCACATCGGTTCGTCTTCTTCCTACTGGTAATGTAACTGAGATTTGGCAACAACGCAAGGTATGTTTGGCAACTCTGTGATCGACGAGTTACTTCCTGTTGTGCACGGAATTAAGCATCAAAGTTCACTTGATTTCTCCTGTCATTTCCATTGAATAATCTGAGTTGTTATCGGTTGAGGTGTAACAGAAGATTGTAAATGTACGGTTTTCAGCCCAGCATAGTCATTGAACGAGGCAATCGCAACTAATCTCGTCCTGTAAATAGCGGTTTACGAGTTCTAGCCACTACTGGCCTCGAAAGAGGAAGGCGCAAACCATATCTATCCACTAGCTCAGTGTTGACGTGCTGACCTGTGGAAAAGCGAGTATTATGGTTCGCGGTTCAGACTCGCTCAATGTAACGTTTTTATCCCTTCTGTGTAAGAGGTGCAAGCAGTCAGATCAAACATCGATAAGCAAATCGTAAGAAAATACTTTCAGCTCATAGAGCAATGGTGAAAAACTTACAATGCTGCACAACAGGTAATGCCTCTTTCCGCTGCTGACAAGGAAATTTTGGGTTTCTAGGAATACGTAACTTTATTTATGAAATGCCACATTTGCATACCTGTTGAGTATGACACAGCGTACCATTTAAACACAGACCCAATCGAAATCTAAGTAAGTAGATTGAGGCACGCTTGTGTACAGATACTCACTTTTGTTAGAACAGACTTTCATCATAAGGTTATCGTAGGTAATTTTATTTCGTTTCTTATAACACAGTGCACAGTTTTAGTAAAGTTTCTTTTAGTGTTGTTAAAGCAATACTAAAAATGAGAGAGAAATTAGTCATCAACGATATATGCGAATTCTCTGATGTTATCTATAACAGTCTGACAATGCACATACAGTTTATTAATTACAAGCATGTAGAAAACGTGTTCTGAGTTAAATCTGTCAAACAAAGTTTGAAGAACAATAAAATTTCATTACCAGACGACAGCTAATGTAAAAAATACTTTACTAACTATTTTGGCACGATGCGCTCTCCCCATACATAATACAAAAGCTTCGAGACGCATCTGCTGCCAGGCCGTCTATTAAACCTGAAAAGAACAAAATGACGCAGAAGTTAGCCTTTCTTCCACATGCGATTATTTTGGGTTGAGAAGTGAAGAGAATTATATTAAAAGTTCCATTAAATTGATAACTTCAGCAGACAGCAGAATTGCGTTTTAAAAAAATGTAGCAGCGAATCTAATAGAACACGTGACGCTTACCGTTACGCTACTAGCTGTAACTATCTACACCAGCTCTGGAAGTGAACAACAGTTCCTCCAGAACGTCCGCATTCCACAGTGCTGTGAGATAATGCATGTGGCCGGATCTAGACTTTTGAGTGACAGACAGTTATAGCATTTCTTTTGCACTGTACGACGGTTTCAACAAACAGATAGCGCGAAGGGAGTAGCTCAAATGAAAAGGAACACTTCCTATTTAAATTTCTGCATCCTACACTGTTCGCAGTTCTGTGTGGGTGGCAGTTACGTTATTTTATTTCGGTGATTACAAAATAGAGTCGAATGAATGCACTGGATAGCCTAGGCATCTAGTTCATGGCGATTCGGTCAACCAAGTAAATGAATGTACTGAACATCCTGCAAACCATTACAGGGAGCCTGTGGGTCAGAATTCTCATCTTGTGAGCCGCACCGGTGTTATGATAGAGAAATGAGGCGGAGAGATCAGGGTTTGGAGGTCTGTTGAACTGATGATAGTTTTATATGATGATGGTCTGGGTTCGATTCCAACTTCTGCCAAAGTTTTTTGATAGGGAGAGGCAGATTCTATTCTCTTCTGGCTACGCCAATTGAAGAAGGAATAATGGCATTGTTGTCTGAAAATTACATTAAACATGATATTCTTTCTCTACCAAGTAGACGTTAGGTGCAACCACAATAAAGTAAGGAGTGGCCACATGTAGAAACTTTATCACCAGTAACTTTTCTTATACTAGTTATTTATTTATAGTGACGAAACAAACCCTGTGTATGGTCACAGCACACCTATTCCATCTTTTATCTGAGCTTCTGTATGTCGATAAAAATGGTTCTGAACTGGCAATGCAACTCAGAGTGCCCTTAACGCGGAATTTGATCCCTTCGTGACAGTACAGTTCGACTACTATTTGTTGTTTGTTCAAAACTGTAGATTCCTCAACATCTCCACTTATTGCGTGTGGAAGGGTTAAAATCCTGGCACTAGAGCTTTCACTATGTATTATCAAGCTCTAGCATGAGAAAATCTATCTGCTGGTGGATAATAATTTTTATTTTTAATGCATTTTCATTCGTTGTCAACACTAACGATATCTGACGTTTTTTACTTCCATTGAGACACAGAACTATTTGCGAGATCACAGTAAGTTCAAGGATGTTATTCCGAGCTGCTTGTGGAAAAGAATTCGGTAGCTGACGTCTCTTTGTGTGTCGTCAACAACGATATGTTTGGGGTTCGATTCTCAGTCAGCACTGAACTCTTCGTCATATTATTTCTAGTTCAAACATGCTCACATGTCGCTGCTGGTGTAACAAACCAATACTTAACGTTCTTTTTGTCTAGAATATAACAGCGATACGTGCCGTGCTGGAGTTCTGGGAAGGAAAAATTAATGTTTCGTCTCGCCATTTCAGTTAATACATCAAGCTACTGCCGAGAACATCTTATACACTCCTGGAAATTGAAATAAGAACACCGTGAATTCATCGTCCCAGGAAGGGGAAACTTTATTGAGACATTCCTGGGGTCAGATACATCACATGATCACACTGACAGAACCACAGGCACATAGACACAGGCAACAGAGCATGCACAATGTCGGCACTAGTACAGTGTATATCCACCTTTCGCAGCAATGCAGGCTGCTATTCTCCCACGGAGACGATCGTAGAGATGCTGGATGTAGTCCTGTGGAACGGCTTGCCATGCCATTTCCACCTGGCGCCTCAGTTGGACCAGCGTTCGTGCTGGACGTGCAGACCGCGTGAGACGACGCTTCATCCAGTCCCAAACATGCTCAATGGGGGACAGATCCGGAGATCTTGCTGGCCAGGGTAGTTGACTTACACCTTCTAGAGCACGTTGGGTGGCACGGGATACATGCGGATGTGCATTGTCCTGTTGGAACAGCAAGTTCCCTTGCCGGTCTAGGAATGGTAGAACGATGGGTTCGATGACGGTTTGGATGTATCGTGCACTATTCAGTGTCCCCTCGACGATCACCAGTGGTGTACAGCCAGTGTAGGAGATCGCTGCCCACACCATGATGCCGGGTGTTGGCCCTGTGTGCCTCAGTCGTATGCAGTCCTGATTGTGGCGCTCACCTGCACGGCACCAAACACGCATACGACCATCATTGGCACCAAGGCAGAAGCGACTCTCATCGCTGAAGACGACACGTCTCCATTCGTCCCTCCATTCACGCCTGTCGCGACACCACTGGAGGCGGGCTGCACGATGTTGGGGCGTGAGCGGAAGACGGCCTAACGATGTGCGGGACCGTAGCCCAGCTTCATGGAGACGGTTGCGAATGGTCCTCGCCGATACCCCAGGAGCAACAGTGTCCCTAATTTGCTGGGAAGTGGCGGTGCGGTCCCCTACGGCACTGCGTAGGATCCTACGGTCTTGGCGTGGATCCGTGCATCGCTGCGGTCCGGTCCCAGGTCGACGGGCACGTGCACCTTCCGCCGACCACTGGCGACAACATCGATGTACTGTGGAGACCTCACGCCCCACGTGTTGAGCAATTCGGCGGTACGTCCACCCGGCCTCCCGCATGCCCACTATACGCCCTCGCTCAAAGTCCGTCAACTGCACATACGGTTCACGTCCACGCTGTCGCGGCATGCTACCAGTGTTAAAGACTGCGATGGAGCTCCGTATGCCACGGCAAACTGGCTGACACCGACGGCGGCGGTGCACAAATGCTGCGCAGCTAGCGCCATTCGACGGCCAACACCGCGGTTCCTGGTGTGTCCGCTGTGCCGTGCGTGTGATCATTGCTTGTACAGCCCTCTCGCAGTGTCCGGAGCAAGTATGGTGGGCCTGACACACCGGTGTCAATGTGTTCTTTTTTCCATTTCCAGGAGTGTATATCAAAGTTGATTGTGCTTCGATAAAAATCCGATTAGGTTCTGAGTTCGAATCCCTGTCCAACACAAAGCTTTACCTTGCTGCATTTGAAGTAAGTTACTTGTGAAGAAGCTGTATTTAACATCTCTCGTAGTTCGTTAACAGGGAAATAGATGCTGGGTAGGAATTCGCGTCCGTTAAAAATGTTTATGTTACGTAATTTAAAGTTGATATTCGTTAACTGATACTGCCTAAAATCGAGGTATATGCCTAGTCAGGAATGACTGTTCATTTCCGTCAGCCCCGAAATCCTTGCCTGCATGACCTGGGTTTGAATCCATATGCAGAACGAGGCGGTTCGTCGTGTCGTTTGAAGTTCATACATATTCTCAAATAGTTGCTCGTGAATAACGTAAATTTTAATGACATTTTGTGTTAAATAACAAGTACGGTATGTTACTTTGAAGAGGAAATCATGAATACGACAAATTTACTACGTGCATTTCCTATCTGACGTAATAATGAGATTGCTAACATTTCAGGTACGTCATTTATTGCAATAAATGTGAGCTTACAAGCCTTAAGGACAGTCTTATCTGTGATGAGGTGTTCCCTGATATTTGTAGTATCGTGGTATTACTTTACATCTTGAGTTATTGTGATACAGAGTAGTGTTTTCTAGTGGTGACTTGTTGAAACTATTTTCAATAGTCAAACGACTGTACCAAGGAATGTTTAGAGGACCTGCTAGACAGCTTCGTTATGTGGGTTGCATGGGAGTCAGGTGAAATGCATTTCAGGTCGTTCGGATACTTTTGAGCATGACTGTACTTCGTTAACAATCCGATTAGGTGCTAGGTTCGCATCCCTGTTACAAGCTTTATATGATGGCATTTCAATTTTAAACATGAGCATACCTTGTTCCTTGTGAATGACACCATATTAAACGTCGTTGGGGGTCGTTCCCAGGAAGGTAACTGTTATGACAGGATTCCCAGTTCAGCACAAACATTTTCGTCATTTATTTTCAGGATCTGAATTGATAACTGATTCTGGTGTAAACGTCTATACTTCACGTCTCTTTATGCCTAGTGATTGGGTCTCAATAAGTCACAAACAAAGCTTAGCTTAGTTAGCAATGGCTATAGGTCCTGGGTTTGAATTCAGGTCCAGAACGGCGACGTTGGTCATGTCATTTAAAGTTAAAATCTGTGTACACGTAGCTGTTGATGTGTTACGAGAACAATGATATTACTGGTGATTCGCTGTAAATGTTGAGATTTCCTTAAAGTGCTTGTTGCCGTTAATAGCGTTTTTCTACTGGTTCGACCAATATCCAGTTTCCAGAGACACTCGCCGTTGAGTGACTTCAGCACTTGGAAGGAAAACCTTTTAGAGAGCGAAAAACTTTTTTCCAATTGCGGTACAGCTTTGTAACTCCACATATTGTCTCAAGTATTTAATTTTGACTAAGGGTTGCTGTACGATATACGTAAAATAATCCGTTTTCTCAGAACTTTTGGAATGTCACTTGTTGTAATTAAGGTTAGTTTATGTGTGTTATGGGGTGTCTCATCGCTAAGAACGTGTTTTCTAATATGTTTTGTATGACGATATTAATTTACGCTTAGACTGACTGCTATAAAGAACTTTGGTCTCTTGTAGTCTCTTGCGGTACCCATTGTGTGTAGTCAAACGACTGTACCCCACGGGGTTTTGGTGTTTAGAGGACCTGCAAGACAGCTACGTTATGTTGGTTGTATTCGGCAGTGACCCACCTTTTTTGCTGTCAAGTGTACATGGTGTGTCAGGAGGAAAAGTACATGCCTTGAAGGGTGATAGTTTAGAGATTCTAAACAAAAAGTTGCATATGGACGTATGCCATACTCCAAATGGTTTCCGAGATAGAACACATTTACTATCAATTTTGTACGTTTTACCTGAATAACTCGAAAACAGCACTCTCCAGCGAAAACGAGTCGCAGTATAAAATTAAACTACATTAAATATCATACAGAAAAGGTCCTATTCATCTTGTTCTCTAGAACTAATGGTTAGTCTGAAGAGAGCGCGAGAATGTTGAAAAACTCGCTCAACGTGCATTTGCTGTAACTTACGTAGTTCTTGCAGGCCAATGTGAGGTATTTTCCCGACTTGATGGACCACAAGTGTGCCGCCACAAACTATTCGTCCCAGCCGATACCTCAATACCCTACCTTCCGCTTCCCGCTTACACATTTAGAATCTACATGTTATAAGATATCGCACTACAAATTTTAAGTGGAAAAGAACCCGGTAAATAGATACTATATTCATCTTTCTCAAGGTTTACATAGTGACCAACTTTCCCTATGGGGTAAATGGCCACTGCTTTCGCAACAGGATCCCACGTTCTTTTTCCTGATCTCGAGACTGGATTTCTACGTATCTTAATGTCCTAATATCTCAAACAAAACCAAGCGGCTGCAAAACATTGCTTTTCATCGGGCTTTTTTATTAGGCCAAATAAAACAAAACAGCGATTGTTTCACGTAATATACATTAATTAATATAAAATCACATTGACTTACTTTTGCGTCGCTTTTTATATCTGAAACAATACCAAGCGGCTGCAGAACAGTGCTTTCCATCGGATTTTTGTATTAGGTGGACTATAACAAAATTGTTTTAAATAATATAAATTAATTAATATGAACCGCCGTGACTTACTGTTCCGTCCTCCTTGGTAGAGTATTTTATACATTATGAATCAAACTCACAGAACAGTGGTGTAGTATTGAACAATATTTATTATTTGTTACACGAACAGGTTTTCGGCTGTTCTGCCATATTCTTTGAACTGTTTGGTTGTTATTCTTTAGCTGGTGGAACTATAGAAACGGGATTAGATATTTTCATTTCATGGGTTTCGAGATGTTTAGTGGAGGTTTCCTCGCCTAATGTGCACCCTACGTCTATTTTAATTATTTCATCACATCCATAAAGGAAAGAGGGTGAACTATCTTGAAATTTGATATTAATAAAAATGTGTCCATCAGTCCAAGCTTAGTACTGAATGACCAGACACAGTTCCCTTACTTGCCACCACAGATACTACTCAGTCCCATCCAGGCTATGTTGTAAAATATCTCTCTTACTCAGATGGCCGATTTTCTTTTATTTAGGTTACCATTGTTTCCCTTGTGTAAAAAATTTTAATCCGTAGACTCACAACTTCTTCACTCACCTCCTTAATGTCACGATTATATCTTATCCTTTTGCAATTATGAGGTAACAGCGGAAAATTGGTTCTTGTAACAAATAAAAAATATAGTGGAATATTACCCGAGTGTTTGTTTGTTTCATTCACAATGTATTATAAAATCTTCACGAAGAAGTAGAACTAGAGGCGGCAGCTTTGTGTATATAAGGGTGTAGAATTCAATCTGACTTCCAGTATTACGCATGATGTACTGAAGTAACTATCTCATTTTTGAGTAAATGATGAGGTCCCATTTTTGCTGAGTAGTGTAGGTACGTCTCCTAAACGGGATCTGACGCTGCACTATTCAGGGCAAAAGATACGCAATGGCTACTTTACCACAGCTTCCCGTATTTACTTTACATGTTTTTTTTTTTTTTTTTTTTTTGTGAAGCGGAAGTCAACACTGATCCATCTTAGTTTCAAAACTCTTCAATACAGTACCAGGAGACAATATTCAGCATCTGCAGGTAGTATTTTCGGAGAAAATGTCCTCATGACCTTCAGAGTAGTTCGGCTGATAGAACTTCTGAAACCCAGGCAACAGGTTCAGGGTATGAAAGATCAAACATCAACACGTGGAAGGAAGACCCGTTAGATAGTTTGTCGTTTCCACCAAATTATAATTTATTTAAGTAATACATGCTGATACATTAAATTCCACATTGATAACATGAAAATCATCAGAATTATAGTGGCATACAAAGTGGCAAACTACTGAAATTTACCAATATAAGCAAAAGAAACAGCATTCAACAAACACAAAGCATCTTAGTTTATAACAGTAAGAATGAAATTTGAATCTTAGTTTAGAAAAGTTCATACGTTAATACCGCCACACTCCACAGCCTACACCCCAGTTGGTAGTCGGTCGACCCAGGTATGGCTCCAAGGAACAAGATAGCTACTGAACTTTCGATAGGTATGACTGACGTTGCGGCAATGAGCTCCAGGGGCAATAACTTACATGTCGGGCGTTCGGTAGGATGCCGCCAAGGTAGCTGCCCAGAAGTCAAAGCTGCAAACACCCTGGTAGACTCGCGTGTCTTGCAATCACCTGTGAACATAAATCATACGCAAAGCTGGACCCTCAAACTACAAAGGGCGTTCGAAAAGGTTTGCACATTCGTCTCTAATTTTTTTTATTTTTTGCAGGAGGAGAGTGAAATATTTTGTGAATATACTTGGAACATTTAGCTACAAGTTGGTATATAAAAGTATTTTCTTTTATTTACAGGTGAGCCATAATGGACTGTGAAGTAGATATCAGGACACAGTGGATTGCAGCGGTATCCAGCGGTGGTTGCAGAGGTTTAAAGAAGGTGATTTCTCACGACTGGACAATCCACGATGCGGTAGACCATCGACGGTAGTGAATGATGTGAATAAGGCGACCATTGATCAAATCATTCAAAATGACAGATGTGTGACGACACGACAGCTCGCTGAAATGACTCGTTTGTCATTGTGTAGTGTGGTATCACTGGTACAGTCACTAGGGTACAGAAAAGTCTGTGCACCCTGGGTGCCTTGATTATAGACACGAGTAATGAAAACGATGAGGGTCTCATGAAAACCTTTACTGAAGAGTGGAAACAGTATTCTCACGGCGACATTACCCAGGATGAAACATATTGTCGTCATCCGGGTTCCCCTCGGAAGAAGAAACCAAGACTTTCACGAACGGCAGGCCAAAAGGTGATGGCCTCCTACTTCTGGGATCAGTGTGGTATCATTTTTATTTACTTTTTGGAACCTGGCTCCACAATTAACTGGGACCGTTACTACTTGTCATTGGACTAGCTCCGACGTGCCATCAAGACCCACGGACAACAGCTTCGGGGTGAGCTCATCATACTACACCATGACAATGCCAAACGCCATACAACCCTTATGACGCAGGAGAAAATCAGGGAAATGGATTGTAAAATTGTTCCTCATCCTCCGTACAGTCCGGACTTGGCACCGTCTGATTTTTACCACTTTGGTCGCCTGCACGATAAAACATTTGATAGTGAGAAAGACGTTATATCTTGTGTCAAGTGATATCGTAAAAGTCAATCTCCAGAATTTTACCAAAGTTCATTTAAATCATGAAAAGAACATAGGACCAGATGCGTCACAGCTGATGGAGGCTACGTTGAGTAGGCTAAAAGTATAGCTAAATGTTCCAAGTATATTCATAAAAATTTCATCTCCAACTGAAATAATGGAAAGAATTAGAGATCATTGTGCAAATAATATATACACTCCTGGAAATGGAAAAAAGAACACATTGACACCGGTGTGTCAGACCCACCATACTTGCTCCGGACACTGCGAGGGGGCTGTACAAGCAATGATCACACGCACGGCACAGCGGACACACCAGGAACCGCGGTGTTGGCCGTCGAATGGCGCTAGCTGCGCAGCATTTGTGCACCGCCGCCGTCAGTGTCAGCCAGTTTGCCGTGGCATACGGAGCTCCATCGCAGTCTTTAATACTGGTAGCATGCCGCGACAGCGTGGACGTGAACCGTATGTGCAGTTGACGGACTTTGAGCGAGGGCGTATAGTGGGCATGCGGGAGGCCGGGTGGACGTACCGCCGAATTGCTCAACACGTGGGGCGTGAGGTCTCCACAGTACAT
This sequence comes from Schistocerca cancellata, assembly GCF_023864275.1. Classification (NCBI taxonomy): domain Eukaryota; kingdom Metazoa; phylum Arthropoda; class Insecta; order Orthoptera; family Acrididae; genus Schistocerca; species Schistocerca cancellata. The sequence goes on along the minus strand of NC_064630.1, from coordinate 447,390,067 downwards.
CGATGTTGTCGCCAGTGGTCGGCGGAAGGTGCACGTGCCCGTCGACCTGGGACCGGACCGCAGCGACGCACGGATGCACGCCAAGACCGTAGGATCCTACGCAGTGCCGTAGGGGACCGCACCGCCACTTCCCAGCAAATTAGGGACACTGTTGCTCCTGGGGTATCTGCGAGGACCATTCGCAACCGTCTCCATGAAGCTGGGCTACGGTCCCGCACACCGTTAGGCCGTCTTCCGCTCACGCCCCAACATCGTGCAGCCCGCCTCCAGTGGTGTCGCGACAGGCGTGAATGGAGGGACGAATGGAGACGTGTCGTCTTCAGCGATGAGAGTCGCTTCTGCCTTGGTGCCAATGATGGTCGTATGCGTGTTTGGCGCCGTGCAGGTGAGCGCCACATCAGGACTGCATACGACCGAGGCACACAGGGCCAACACCCGGCATCATGGTGTGGGGAGCGATCTCCTACACTGGCCGTACACCACTGGTGATCGTCGAGGGGACACTGAATAGTGCACGGTACATCCAAACCGTCATCGAACCCATCGTTCTACCATTCCTAGACCGGCAAGGGAACTTGCTGTTCCAACAGGACAATGCACGTCCGCATGTATCCCGTGCCACCCAACGTGCTCTAGAAGGTGTAAGTCAACCACCCTGGCCAGCAAGATCTCCGGATCGGTCCCCCATTGAGCATGTTTGGGACTGGATGAAGCGTCGTCTCACGCGGTCTGCACGTCCAGCACGAACGCTGGTCCGACTGAGGCGCCAGGTGGAAATGGCATGGCAAGCCGTTCCACAGGACTACATCCAGCATCTCTACGATCGTCTCCATGGGAGAATAGCAGCCTGCATTGCTGCGAAAGGTGGATATACACTGTACTAGTGCCGACATTGTGCATGCTCTGTTTCCTGTGTCTATGTGCCTGTGGTTCTGTCAGTGTGATCATGTGATGTATCTGACCCCAGGAATGTGTCAATAAAGTTTCCCCTTCCTGGGACAATGAATTCACGGTGTTCTTATTTCAATTTCCAGGAGTGTATATATATATATATATATATATATATATATATATATATATATGCCTTCTCAAAGCTCTTAATCATATCACGGGAAACTCGCTAAGATTGACAGAGAGAATTAGAATGGATTTGGTCGTACATAATAAATAGATACGCCTCTTTCAAGGTAAGATGGTAATCAAGTACATGTAACTAACATGGTGCAGGTACAAACAGAGCAGTTGCAGTTACACCCTGAAGCAAGGCAGACAATTTGACTCAGTTTTAGCTCTACGTATTCAGTTATCACTAAAACATATCGGCGTAGGTTACAATGAATACACTTTACTAAATCACAAATACATTTCAAATTCATACCGAGTACCTGTAGAGTACCGTGACATTGCCACCGGGTACAGTGCCACTCACCGGTATTACTACTTCAATTCATAACATCGAGCACTAAGCGGGTGCACACAAGCGGTTTACCACTTATCGAATCACGTGGCTTCAAAGAAGACGCACTTAACTACGGTTGGCCACTCTCAAGCCAAGGCACACTGAAGACCCAACAAACAAATAGTATTGACTTAACACTATACTATAATATTGCGCAAATTCTCTTTTAATCAATAAAAGCATAGGGCCAGAATTTCCATTCGCAGTATGTTACAGTGCAGTCTCCCCACCGTGAATTACCCTTTTAACTCCTCTTCAGATAACAGAAGGAGGCCTCTGTCACCAGACCTACAGAGCATGACCATCGTCACCTTCTTTACTGGCTGTTCAACATCCCATAAATTGCTCGGCGATCCGGCTGGGTACAGGCGGTGTCAAACCCAAATCGGCCCAACCAAACCCTGTCGCCAGGCACTGCTGCTCCTGCCCTCCTCCTTCTGTCACGTTCCGTTCACAGCTCACTGCCGCCACGCCGAGCCACCGTCTAAACCAGGAAAACCAAAGATAAGTCACAAGGTTGGTGACTATCGATAGCGGTGCCAGAGGTAGACGAGCAAACTGATCCGCCATGGCTCAGCTTTCTCACGTAAGACCGTTGAAACATTGTGGAGACCCAAGTGTTGTACATAGCATGAGGTTTCGTCACGCGTCGAGCAAACTTAAATGGTAGTTTTCAACGTTTTGCGCAGTAACTACACACATCAAAAAATGTCAAGCATATCACAAAATTACCCACGAATAGTCACTGTCGCCTTTCCTTTTGTGTTTTTATAGGAGGGTGGTTGCGTACTTAATGCGAACTTGTTCGACGTTGTCAGTCTGCCTCATCAAGAGCTGTGCCATCATGGGCTGTAAACAAACACAGTATTCCACAGTTGAGTTCTTGTGCATGCACAGTTAACCCTGTGCCTTGTAGCGCAGCAGAATGCCTCTGAACGGGGTCCCCATGGCAGACCCAATCAAAATCATACCATTGACGGGACAAAACAAGAAAACAGTTGATCTTGCGAATATTATTCCCGGAAATCAAAGCGTTTTTTCCAGACTGTGAAAAAGGTTCCGAGAAGCGCATTCAATAGCGAATCGACATCGTAAAGGCCGTAGGCCGTCCAAGCTAAACTATAGCAGCTCAGGACCATTATGTAACAATATCTGCATGGAGACACCCTACAAATAAAGTGACTACTCTGCAGAACAGGCTTCGAGAAGCTACAGGGGTTACCGTAAGTACCCAAACTGTGCACCATAGATCTCATTATGGCAAGTTGTACAGACGAGGACCTCTTAAGACTCCACTAGTCCGTCCACATGACTGTGACGATGGTGCTAGATGGGCTAGAGCTCACGAACATTGAACACGACACCAGTGGACCAAAACGCTGTTCACAGACAAAGTGCGAACAGGCTTGTACCCTGACGACAACTGTGTTAACATGTGGAGGCGAATAGGAGGTCGCAGATATCTCCCAGTGACTGTGGTACGTCACCAGCAATCCGGTGATGGGTAGGCAGGTATCATGTATGGTCCGGCCGCTGTGGCCGAGCGGTTCTAAGCGCTTCAGTCTGGAGCCACGTTGCTGCTCCAGTCACAGGTTCGAATCCTGCCTCGGGCATGGGTGTGTGTGATGTCCGTAGGTTAGTTAGGTTTAAATAGTTCTAAGTCTAGGTGACTGATGACCTCAGATGTTAAGTCCCATAGAGCCATTTGAACCATTTTTATCCTGTATGGCCTCCACACACCACTCGATCGAACTGAAGGTAACATGAATTCTGCAGTGTATGAGAACAACATTCTCCGACTCATAATGAGTGGTTTTGCAGAGACTGAAGTAGAATTGCTCAATCTACAGGAAGCTAACGCCATACTCCATCGAGTTGACAGTGTACGTCGGTATCTGACGTCCTGTGAACTCGATGGAGTGGGACCCGAAGAATATATTGGCTTGCATGCATAATGCATGTATGGAACTTGCTCAAAAGAGTGATTTCTAGTCGTCAACATCCTCCACTAACAATGAAGCACTCAGGAATGCTGTCATTGGCGGGTGGGATAATATGCCTCAAGAGGCCTGCAGAGAGTTTGTACTGAGCGTGCCATGTCGCACTCAAGAGTGCCTGAGGATTCGTGGAGGACCTACACGTTATTGATCAGTGCACTGCATACACCATTTTATGTTGTTTGATGTTGTGGGGCCCTGAAACATTTTTGTTTTTGCAAATAACGTTTCTTTTTCATTTCATAATCAGTGAAAACAGAAAAGTATTGTAGTTGTCTTTTGAGTAATATTCTGCATAAAACGTCTATGTCATATCAAGAAACGGTAAACAATTACACGCTCAACATATTTTTGGAGGGGGTATATTTAAAATGTGCTATAATTTGAGGGAGAGGTTAATCTCGAATTATTATTCGCTTAATTTGATTCTGTACATTAATTACAACCTACTATTTGAAGTAATCAGCAAACAAAACACATTAAAATACTGAAAGCCACCTGTTCTCTGTAACATTTTGAATATTCCTCTAACTATCACATGGGATAGCCGCCATCTCGCTCAAACTTCGTGCATCAGCGATAGCTAGGGTGACGCATACGGCTGATTACTGGTAAGGGGGCAATAAACAACAAACCAGCCGACACCGGTGTAGCCACGAGCTGCAGCTCAGCTGGGGCCAGGTAAATAAGCGGCGGAAATTAAATTTAGAATTCCATCAAGCATTTCAACGATACATTGCGGAGGGCACACCGTGATAGGCGCGTTTAAACACCGGGTTAATGAAACAGCGACGCAGCCTGCCGCTCGCAGCCAAAGTTTTAATTACGGCGTCTGCTATCGGATGTTGCGCACTCATTACGCGCTGTGATAAGGTGCGCGTCGCTCTTCCTCACACGGTTCGACTTTTAATTAAGTACAGCACCTGGAGACCCCCTGGGGCTGGCGCTGGGTAGCGCCTCCCGGCGCTCATCTGCCGTATTTGCTTTGTAGCTGGCTGTCTTCCTGCGGAACCTCTTTAGCATCACACATGCCTCTCGTTTTCCTTTCTGTTGTTTCACGCCCTGTAGGCATCGCCGTCGTTGAAAACAGAAAGATAGCGTCTCTGGAAAAGGATAACAAAGATATCGGCTGTCGTCTTCTGATTTTCGCTAGACATGACTCATCGATAGTGAGGAGCAACGATCTTTCGAGAGTCGAGCACCACTCTTGTAGAATAGGAGGTGCGATTATTCCAAAGTAAGTTAGCCATTCGTTGTTGATACGGTACAACTACACTTGGGAGATGCCAGGCAGTCGGAGGCAAAGTTAAAAAAAAGGCAGGTTAACTGGGTGTTCGGTAAACTTCCCCATAACGTTTCTGAAAGGATTTGTTACGTATTACCAAAACCACACCCGATTATTAAAACATCGACGCTGGCCTACCATCATACAGGAACACAATCAGCACAGGTAGTAAACAGTTTTGCTAACACTTTCTCTTAAGTAATGGCTAGGTGGCAACTTAAAATGACATTGACTGACGTCTCGAAAATAGCTCAAATTTTGTTTGAAGAAGTGAATGCGAAAGCGCATCATTAGAAAACCGTTGTATAATACTAAAACATAGTAAAATGATATCAATTTACACGCTACCTATCGATATAGGTATTTGGTTGTGGGCTAGTTGTTTTTTTCTTTTTTTTAGAAAACCTTGCTTAATTTATCAACACTACTTCTCTTCCACTATCAGAAACGTTATAAGCACACTGATGACACTGATGTTACATCACTATTAAATAATGGAATAAAAGCTGACTAAAGATTAAAGCAGCTCACTAAACACAGAGTATTCCAAAAGTACGGGAAAACTTTAAAAAATTTATAGTAGCCGAATGAGTAGCATTATAAAGTAACAATATACATAATTTGAAAGAGTAAACTTATAAACTTTTTCTTCTCATTGTCATAGAGACGCGTAGTTCCATGTATGGTCGTTAGGGGTATCATAGTCAAGATGGCGCTTTGTGGAGCTGAGAAGACTTTCTTCGTGGTACGACTTGGAAAAAAAAAATAACAAAGAGTGCAACCGATGTCCAAGAAAAATTTAGGATGAAGTGCGGGAAAGCAGCACCAACCAGAAAAGTCAGTCTATAATTGGCATGTAAAGTTCGTTGAAACAGTGTGTTTGTGTGACGAGACGTGGTCGGCCAGATGTGAATGTAAATGACACTGAACGAGTGAGAGAAGGTTTCAGAAGGAATACGTCACTGGCTCTCAAGAGACCTTCACATGAGTTGGAAATGTGAACAACGACTGTACGCCGTCTTGTACGTAATAAATTAAACGTGAAACCGTACACACTGAAGTTAATATACATTGCAGGTGGAAGAAGATGGTTTTGTGAATTCGACAATTTTTTTGGAGAGGAACCATTTCATACAAATGGAAAAGTAAACAGACACAGGATTTGGGGAACAGATAATCCACATATCTTTGTTGAGCACCTTCGATATTCTTTGAAAGTCAACGTTTTCTGTGCCATGTTTCACAAGAAACATTATGGGCCTTTCTTCTTTGAAGAACGAACTATTACTGGAGAGTTCATCCTTCAGATGTCGCAGATCTAGTTACTGCCATTGTTGCAAACAGCAGCAGTTAGATGTTACACCTCGACATTTTCACCGTGATGGAAGGGCATATTGGAACACAACGCTACCGAATCGTTGGAGTGGTCGTGGTGAAGCAAGAGACCAATTTGTGCTAAAATGGCGTCCTACGTCCCCGCATATTACCCATTGTGATTTCTTTTTATGGAGTTAATAAAGGACCTTGTTCACGTACCTCCTTTTTCCAGGTGCTGTGGAATTAAAACAGAAAATTGAAATAGCAACAAACTCGGAAGAATTGTTCGTCCATGTGTGGCAAGGGTTCGATTACCGCGTAGACGTTTGTAGAGTTACACATGGCCTCACATGAAGTGTACGTTAGTTGAATGTTGTTCAAGAAAATTTAGAAATTTTCTTTTTCGCATTATATGTATTGTTACCTTGTAATGGTACTCATTTGGTTGCAATGAAGTTTTTAAGGTGTTCCCGGACTTTTGAAACATATTTTATAACTATACATTTTATAAGGGGCCATAGGTGGTTTTAATCACAAAAATCATCCTCGCTGAGCTGCAGGTCTAAGTAATACAAAATTGCAATGGTAAATGTAATGACATACAACAACGTGGTACAGAAAGCACGTGTCAACAGTTATAGACTTCAGGGGCGTACTCCTGGAAGTCGATTTTTCAGCCTACTGTGCCATTAAAAGTAGATGGTCCGGAGACGAATCTGTAACATAAGCTTTCTTTGTACCGATTGTTTGCAGCACGGCTCCTGGAAGTTCGTCACCCTTTCGACACCATTTGCTCCTTCGTAAACACGTACGTACTTTCAGGATTGAATCAAACCCTTTTACGTTCATTTTATTTATTTTATTTGCCTTCCTCACATTCATTTGGCTAAATAATCACTCAACTTCGGCAGTGGGCCAAGTCAGTGAAAGAAGCATAATGCAAATTTGGATAACTGGAAAAAGGATTCAGCTCACTTGAGTTTTTATATTTTATTGCACGAGAACGTGTTGTTAGTCTCGGGCCATATCCCTGTTGTCATGTTCACCGACTGCGTTACAATTTTTGAAATTTCGTTTGCTGGCAATAAGAACATATCTGCAAGTGATATTAAAGGGTGTTTTATTACTTTAACAGCGTTTTCTGCTGATATGAATGCAATCACTTTGAGGCTTTCGGGACTCTGATGAAGCTCTTTAGAGAGACCGCGAACCTCAAACAACGACCTCGGAGCTTTCAACAGTCTCTGAATTCAAAATCAACATTTTACCCTTGGATTAAAATTCATAACCGAGATAAACTTTCACGTCAATATTGGTATTCACAGTGTCTTTAAGAGGGTTTAAGCGGCAGGTCGGTAAAATCAGTTTTCTGTCAACTGAATGAGTAAGGGTAGTTAAATCAGTTAAGGGGTTTGGTGGGATCTGAACTTTTCGACACAAATAATTTTTTTTATGACGTGAACTTCACAAAGAACTAGTTTAAAAAAAAACAGCAGAGTATGTAAGGTGCCGTCAACAAACATACCACACAGTGATCCTGCCGTGTAACATCGTTCCTCACGACGAGCTTTTTTAAAGAAACTTTTCTATTCTAGCTATTGATCCATGATTCTGCTGACAGCTGTCTCAACTGATAACCAACGAGTATCACAAGTTCTGCCAACTTTAAATGGATCAGACCATCATTTACTATCTCACATACAATTTTATATTCCTGCAGCGGGAGTAAAGAACAACTGAACAAAGAGAAAGTTTCTTTGATAAGGAATTCCAGACTACTAGGAATAGCTTCTGCAGCATCTGTTGAAACTATTAACTACAGGGAATGGCATACACAGGGTACGAGGACCAAGGAAAGGCCATTTTCTCTTAATTTCTTGTAAACTTGATTATTTTCGTCAACCGTAACAGATGCATTATCTGTGACTAAACCAAATTTTTATAATCTGCGTTGCTTAATTGCATCAGCCTTCTTAGATGCGGAATTTGAGCATTAGTACATGCATCTTCCACGGTTGTGAGATAGGTAGATATTATTTTCCCACGCTGTTTAATGAAGTAACTGATAGCAATTCTCAGAAGTCTTATGGTGCTCAAGTCTCTGGATTAGTCTATTATCTGACTGTAATAACCACTATTAGTGTCTTGCAGCCAATCATTTTCAAGACATGATGCTGTCACATTTCAAATTAAATATTTTCATTTTGTCCTGTGTAATCTCATGTCGATTGCCGTACTACTTTCAAAAAATTTATGTTTGTACAATTTAGGTAAACGATCAGACAACAGTACTGAAATATGGGATGGTACAAATAAACTAATAGCATTATTTACGTTCTTCACCACGAAAGAAGGCAGTGTGCAAGATGTTGAGAAGGACTGTAACACACTGATGTGTTCTTTACTACACCACGCTGAGTTAAGCCTTATCTTTAAGCCTTAGGATCACACTTGTAAAGCCTACATTGCACTTTTGAATCATTCGAGGGAACCTCTAAAACCCTGTCTTTCGGCTCGTTGTCTGAAAGCCACTACATTAGAAACCGCCGTTGGTACTGAGGCGCCAACTAATGACTAAAACTTTGCTACTTTCTAATTGTCTCCAAAGCAGAAAGATAGAACCATCACATTTAAACGTCACTTATTGCTGTAAAAAAATATTACGCCATATTCACGAAATATTTCTCCAAAGAAGTGAGGAGAAATCTTGCTTCTGGGTTGGTGTGCATACGTATGCATTCATAACGTAACTAGCAATGTCTGAGTGTAGCAGGGAATCGGGATTTTTTTTCGCTATCACAGTGTTCTGCCTTGTAAACCCAAGTAAGATTGCCTTTTTTTACCTTCTCTATTTCCTGCAGATCAAACTAAAACACAAAGACGCGTTGCAAACATCGACCTGGTACTATGCAGTTCAGTTTTAAATTACACAGAGACTAGCTACAGTGAATAATCGTTATCAGCAGGTTAATGCTGCACAGTCAAAGCGTAGTTAAAATTACTGTATTTATACTGTATTTGGGCACAGGAGCTTTGTTGAGCAGGCTATTTTTCAGGCTATAAGTATTTTGTGACTTTGTATGGCTAAACGCTACTGTGAATGTAATGGACTTGACTACAAAATGGCTTAGTTGGCAACTCTAATTATAAGCTACCAACTACTCTTAACTTTTTAATTACCTGCAAATATGAATCAGGTTGCATGTCCTCAATAAATGTGCTCCCCAAATAAGAATGAGATCCAAGGAATGCTGTTATGGCAATATCCGACTGAAACACTTTTTTAAGGAAGTGGAATCTATTGTATACTCTCAAAGCAAGAGTAGTGTATTTTGTGTCTCATTTTTGATGAAACATCACAGTGTGCAAAACCTGATAGCGGATTTCATGACTGGAAAACCGAGCAGTCCCGATTAACTGTCTTCCAAAATACATTTGAATATAGGAAATGTGTGTTAACTTTAAAAGCTAGAGCAAAAATCACGAGGAGAATTGATAAGTAAGTGTGATCTCGACTTGAAACAAGTAAAACATTCGAGGGACATGTTATGATAAGCTGTTGCTGTGGTGAAAACTTTTCCAATCTCTCAGGTTTACAACTGTAGTTCTAGGGTCAACACATTACGGTGACTTCGAGGTGGAAACACAGGTAATAGCAGAATTAGATCCTTTTCTAGCTAAACATATAGAAGTTTATGGAAATTAAGGAAAAGGGAGCACGATATAATCTGCTTTTCATACGTGTAAAGAGTTGACATTCACCTGGTACGAAGTGCGGTGAAGTATATTGCTGAAGAAATGAAGTAAACTAAGTATTTTTCCGAGCCCGATAATACACATGTGGATTACCTGTAGTAAGATATCTATATACAGATGGATTTACTGTTGATAAATTTATCAGTTTTGTCCCAAATTTAGGGCACAAATTAGTAGAACTAGCTGTTTCATTGATAAATTTTTAGGTAAATACGATTTTTACATTCAATTTTGAAGATATCATTCATATCACAATGCAGACAATAAGGCTTGCACTTACTTCGATCTCCAAGCTAGAATTAAATAAATCAACGCTCTTGCTGTGTATATTCCGCGTTAACTTACTAGGATCGTGTGCAGCCGGATGTTATCTCCCACAGGCTTCATTTTCCGGATGTAGCAATACGTTTTACGTTTTCTTCTCAGCGGCGAGCCGTTGGAGCATGTCGCAGTCAGTATTACATATTTGTAACCGTAAACGACCTTCAGAAAGAAGTTGGTCAGTGCTATAGTCTCAATGTTGACTCAATAGAAATACTATCAGGTTTTGAAGATATTCAGGATGATGGAACCAAAAGGCTTCACTAAAGAGATTCAAAGCGAATGAAATGCTGAACCTTCTACAGATTCCGGAAACTGTGATAAGGACATCTTTTAGATCAGCCACAAATAAATTGTTGCAAGGCGTTGACATCGATATTGGGACTGTAATAAAGTGGTATGTCACTTTACTTGGACACGTTGAAATCATTCTATGAAGGACACATTTCAAAACGCCTGCATAAAAAAAATAGTAAGATAAACATGTGCGAAAGAGCCACAAGAAGGAACAATCGAAGAAAACTCAAAGTGAGAGGAAGAAACAGGCAAAAGGAAGATTTTCGAATGAATACAATTATGGCTGTTATAGGTAGATCAGCACTGGCAGCCGAAGACTTCCGGCATAAGAAGTCTGCCTCATTCTGCCAACGGCCTTGTCAAAGAGGGCGGAGGAGCACATAGAGGTTCAGGGCACTCTCTTTTCCTAGGGGTGGGAAATTGCCCCTAAAGGCGGAAGAATCAGCAATTATCAACGACATGAGGATGCAGAAGGCAATGGAAACCACTGCATTAAAGACTCGTAACGTGTATCCACAGGACATGTGGCCTGTATTTGAAGAAGTGGCATGATGATCTCACCATTCGCAAAAGATTCCGGAATAGTCCCCCATTCGGATCTCCGGGAGGGGACTGCCAAGGGGGAGGTTACCATGAGAAAAAGATTGAATAATCTACGAAAGGATAACGTTCTACGAGTCGGGGCGTGGAATGTGTCAAAAGCTTGAACGTGGTAGGGAAACTAGAAAATCTGAAAATGGAAATGCAAAGGCTCAATCTAGATATAGTAGGGGTCAGTGAAGTGAAGTGGAAGGAAGACAAGGATATGTGGTCAGATGAGTATCGGGTAATATCAACAGCAGCAGAAAATGGTATGACAGGTGTAGGATTCCTTATGAATAGGAAAGTAGGGCAGACGGTTTGTTGCTGTAAACAGTTCAGTGACTGGGTTGTTATAATCAGAATCGACAGCAGACCAACACCGACAACGATAGTTCAGGTATACATGCCGACGTCGCAAGCTGAAGATGAACTGATTGAGAAAGTGTATGAGGATGTTGAAATGGTAATGCAGTATGTAAAGGGGGACGATAATCTAATAGTCATGGGCGACTGGAATGCAGTTGTAGGGGAAGGAGTAGAAGAAAAGGTTACAGGAGAATATGGGCTTGGGACAAGGAATGAAAGAGGAGAAAGGCTAATTGAGTTCTGTAACAAGTTTCAGCTAGTAATAGCGAATACCCTGTTCAAGAATCAAAAGAGGAGGTGGTATACTTGGAAAAGGCCGGGAGATACGGGAAGATTTCAATTAGATTACATCATGGTCAGACAGAGATTCCGAAATCAGATACTGGATTGTAAGGCGTATCCAGGAGCAGATATAGACTCAGATCACAATATAGTAGTGATGAAGAGTAGGCTGAAGTTCAAGACATTAGTCAGGAAGAATCAATACGCAAATAAGTGGGATACGGAAGTACTAAGGAATGACGAGATACGAGTGAAGTATTCTAACTATATAGATACAGCAATAAGGAATAGCGCAGTAGACTGTACAGTTGAAGAATGGACATCTCTAAAAAGTGCCATCACAGAAGTTGGGAAGGAAAACATAGGTACAAAGAAGGTAGCTGCGAAGAAAACATGGGTGACAGAAGAAATACTTCAGTAGATTGATGAAAGGAGAAAGTACAAACATGTATCGAGAAAATCAGGAATACAGAAAGACAAGTCACTGCGGAATGGAATAAATAGGAAGTGCAGGGAAGCTAAGACGAAATGGCTGCAGGAAAAATGTGAAGACATCGAAAAAGATATGATTGTCGGAAGGACAGACTCAGCATACAGGAAAGTCAGAACAACCATTGGTGATATTAAAAGCAACGGTGGTAACATTAGGAGTGCAACTGGAATTCTACTGTTAAATGCAGAGGAGAGAGCAGATAGGTGGAAAGAATACATTGAAAGCCTCTATGAGGGTGAAGATTTGTCTGATGTGATAGAAGAAGAAACAGGAGTCGATTTAGAAGAGATAGGTGATCCAGTATTAGAATCGGAATTTAAAAGAGCTTTGGAGGACTTACGGTCAAATAAGGCAGAAGGGATAGAATCAGAATTTCTAAAATCATTGGGGGAAGTGGCAACAAGACGAATATTCACGTTGCTGTGTAGAATATATGAGTCTGGCGATGTACCATCTGACTTTCGGAAAAGCATCATCCACACAATTCCGAAGACAGCAAGAGGTGACAAGTGCGAGAATGATCGCACGATCAGCTTAACAGTTCATGCATTGAAGCTGCTTACAAGAATATCATACAGAAGAATGGAAAATAAAATTGAGAATGCGCTAGGTGTAGATCAGTTTGGCTTTGAGAAAAGTAAAGGGACGAGAGAGGCTATTCTGACGTTACGGCTAATAATGGAAGCAAGGCTAAAGAAAAATCAAGACACTTTCATAGAATTTGTCGACCTGGAAAAAGCGTTCGACAATATAAAATGGTGCAAGCTGTTCGAGATTCTGAAAAAAGTAGGGGTAAGCTATAGGGAGAGACGGGTCATACACAATATGTACAACAACCAAGAGGGAATAATAAGAGTGGACGATCAAGAACGAAGTGCTCGTATTAAGAAGGGTGTAAGACAAGGCGGTAGCCTTTCGCCCCCACTCTTCAATCTGTACATCGAGGAAGCAATGATGGAAATAAAAGAAAGATTCAGGAGTGGAATTGAAATACAAGGAGAAAGGATATCAATGATACGATTCGCTGATGACATTGCTATCCTGAGTGAAAGTGAAGAAGAATTAAATGATCTGCTGAACGGAATGAACAGTCTAATGAGTACACAGTATGGTTTGAGAGTAAATCGGAGAAAGACGACGGTAATGAGAAGCAGTAGAAACTAGAAAAGCGAGAAACTTAACATCAGGATTGATGGTCACGAAGTCAATGAAGTTAAGGAATTCTGCTACCTAGGCAGTAAAATAACCAATGACGGAAAGAGTAAGGAGGACATCAAAAGCAGACTCACTATGGCAAAAAAGGCATTTCTGGCAAAGAGAAGTCTACTAATATCAAATACCGGCCTTAATTTGAGGAAGAAATTTCTGAGGATGTACGTCTGGAGTACAGCATTGTATGGTAGTGAAACATGGACTGTTGGAAAACCGGAACAGAAGAGAATCGAAGCATTTGACATGTGGTGCTATAGACGAATGTAGAAAATTAGGTGGACTGATAAGATAAGCAATGAGGAGGTTCTACGCAGAATCGGAGAGGAAAGGAATATGTGGAAAACACTGATAAGGAGAAGGGACAGGATGATAGGACATCTGCTAAGACATGAGGGAATGCCTTCCATGGTACTAGAGGGAGCTGTAGAGGGCAAAAATTGTAGAGGAAGACAGAGATTGGAATACGTCAAGCAAATAATTGAGGACGTAGGCTGCAAGTGCTACTCTGAGATGAAGAGGTTAGCACAGGAAAGGAATTCGTGGCGGGCCGCATCAAACCAGTCAGTAGACTGATGACCAAATAAAAAAAAAATGTACATTAGCATCTGAACTGGAAAAAAGAAAACAACCAAAATAACCGTTGGAAAAGTTTTGTAGCAATTTTTATTTCCAAAGTAATTTTCCAGAATGAGACAACGCTGAAGTGAAGAAATGTACTATAAAGTTGCAACAGTTTTATAAAGACGAATTGGAAGAAATGCTCTGTGATGAGATTATTAATTATAAACAATGAGTGAAGAGCAACAGAATAAAAATCTCCTCCTTCAGTACTTTGAATAGAGTGTTGCGGTAAACCACGTTTCATTTTTCTTTTTTAATTTGGAGCCTGCATTACCAATATTTTTGTCAACCGCTGAAACCACGTATTCGTCCCGGCGCTGTTTCTCACTCCACAAAAGACTCAAGAATTCGTATTTGCGGTCATCCATGTCACAGGAGCGAGTCAATAGTCTCATTGTCCTCTCCGTAAATTCAGACACAAAGCAGCAAGTAGACTATGGAGCTGTCATCGGCGGACTAAATATCTGCAAAGAAAGAAGGCCATAAACAGCTTTGCTTGACTTCAGTGTGGTGGCTTCAGTACGCACGTGTTTATTATTATTATTAACAGCAGCGGTCGGCGCATTTGCTCTCCAATCTGACTCGGTATCGTCCTTAGCAAAAACAAAGACAAGTTAAAACTTTGTGACATTATCAACAGTGCCTCTAGATAAAGGCACTACGGGAGGGCATAAGAATAAAACACATAAACACATTTTATATGTCCAATAAAGGTAGAATTTAACCCCTGGTTAAGTGGCACGTATGTACACTTGCAAGAGGGGAACAAAGAGATGGCCTCTATCAGTATTTCCTGTGTTATTGATATGTGTGCTATCAATGTAACCACGGTATTCATCCAGCAACCGGCAAGGTGCAATGAGGAGTAACACAAGAAACGGAAATTTTCTCTGCTGCTAGCTGGGCTGGAACTAGTGAAACGCAGATAGCAGCGAGAAGTAGTAATGTAAGTGCGTTTTCGAACCCTGCTGTCTACTCCATGGAGAGTATTTTGTCAAACAACTGCCATCACATGCAAATCAACTTCATGGAGGGAAGAGTCGCTACCAAATTTGTGTAAAAGCATAGAAACAAAGAAACTGAATGCAGCAATGTAAGTCAACCTAAAACAGTGTTGTGGACAGTGTCATAATCGCGTATGCAACACACTTTCAGAAAGAACTGTGAAGGGTATTCCTTACCCAGATGTTGAGGACTCGGATTAATATATATATCAACACATCCGTGTTTTGTATTGTAATATGCCAATTTGATACTGATTCAACCTACTATATACGACTATTAACAACATTTGTAGGACACTGTCCTAGTTCAATTACATAAACCTTTTGAATGTTGTGATCACTTTATCAGTAACTAATTTACCTTTTAATATCTTTGGTTTCACCGACCACCGCCCCCCTTCCATCCACATCCTCACTCCCCCCCCTCCCCAACGCACACACACTTCATTTTTCCAAAAACTGCTTAGAGGTCCTAGGGTTAATATAACCTTGAACTCGTGTATCTAGTGAAACCTTTACGATGGAAATGAAATGAGCGTATGGCATCCTTGACCTGGAGGCCCCTATCCGCGGAAGTTCGCCAGCAATATGCAAGTCTTATTTCATTTGACGCCACATTGGGCGACTTGCGCGCCAGGAATGAGGATGAGATGATGATGAGGACAACACAACAACCAGTCCCCGAGCGGAGAAAATCTCCAAACCGGCCGGGAATCTAACCCGGGCGCGCTTGCATGGTAGGCGAGCACGTTACCACTCAGCTAAGTACGCGGATTACCATTGCGATGTAACGAAAGTATGTGTACGATAAATAAATTACAAATTTCTTCTGATATCCACTTTTCTGATTCAGTCAAATAATTAGTCACATTAAGAAACTGGAACACTATATAAAGATGTGGCAGATTAAATTCTCTAGGGCTACAGCTAGGCCAAGCTGGCAACTGTAATAGGGAAATCGGAAAGGAAAACTGAATTTTGGTTTCCTCAATCAATTTTTATTTTAGGATATCTCAGTTAAATGTTTACTGACTACTGCGCACAGCAAAAAAAAAAAAAAAAAAAAAAAAAATAAATGTCCAAATGGCTCTAAGCACTACGGGACTTAACTTCTGAGGTCATCAGTTCCCTAGAACTTAGAACTACTTAAACCTAACTAACCTAAGCACATCACACACATCCATGCCCGAGACAGGATTCGATCCGTCGACCGTAGCGGTCGCGCGGGTCCAGACTGTAGCACCTAGAACCGCTCGGCCAACACGGCCGTCTGTTGTAGCCTGTTATGGAAGTACTTAATTTTCAATTCTGACAGGAAATGGCAAAGCCAACCACATAACTGATACGATATTCCATAAGCACGCTATTTTACTACGAGCCGCTTGTGTGGTACAGTGTCAAAAGCATTCTGGACAAGTGCTGACTAATAAATCTATTGATCACTTTTTCCTGACACCAGTGTAGCTAAGCTAATTATACTGAGGTGACAGAAATCTTGGGATAGCGACATGCACATTACAGATGGCGGTAGTGCCACATAAACAATGTATAGAAGGACAGTGCATTGGCGGAACTGTTATTTGTAATTCAGGTGACATATTGTATATAAAACATGCCCGGTGTGGTTACGACCGCACGGCGGGTATTAACAGACTTTCAGTACGGAATAGTAATAGGGGCTAGACGCTTGCGACATTCCATTCCGTAAATGGTTTGGGAATTAAATATTCCAAGATCCATAGTATCAAGAGTGTACCGAGAATACAAAATTTCTACATCTACATCTACATGGATACTCTGCAAATCACATTTAAATGCCTGGCTGAGCGTTCATCGAACCACCTTCACAATTCTCTATCCAATCTCGTATAGTGCGCGGAAAGAATGAACACCTATATCTTTCCGTACGAGCTCTGGTGTCCCTTATTTTATCGGGGTGATCGTTCCGCCCTATGAAGGTCGGTGTCAACAAAATATTTTCGCATTCAGAGGAGAAAGTTGGTGATTGGAATTTTGTGAGAAGATTCCCTCGCAATGAAAAACGCCTTTCTTTTAATGATTTGCAGTCCAAATCCTGTATCATTTCTGTGACACTCTCTCCCATATTTCGCGATAATACAAAACGTGCTGCCTTTCTTTGAACTTTTGCAATGTACTCCGTCAGTCCTACCTGGTAAGGATCCCACACCGCGCAGCAGTATTCTAAAAGCGGACGGAAAAGCGTAGTGTAGGCAGTCTCCTTAGTAGGTCTGTTACATTTTCTAAGTGTCCTGCCAATTAAACGCAGCCTTTGCTTAGCCTTCCCAACATTTTGTATGTGTTCTTTCCAGTTCAAGTTGTTCGTAATTGTAATACCTACGTATTTAGTTGAATTTACGGCTTCTAGATTAGAGTGATTTATCGTGTAACCGAAGTTTAACGAGTTCCTTTTATTATTCATGTGGATGATCTCACACTTTTAGTTATTTTGGGTCAACTGCCACTTTTCGCTCTATTCAGATATTTTTTTCTAAAAAGTTTTGCAATTTCTTTTGATCTTCTGATGACTTTATTAGTCGATAAACGACAGTGTCATCTGCAAACAAACGAAGATGGCTGCTCAGATTGTCTCCCAAATCGTTTATATAGATAAGATACAGCAAAGGGCCTATAACACTACCTTGGGGAACGCCTGAAATCACTTCTGTTTACCCGATGACTTTCCGTCAGTTACTACGAACTGTGACCTCTCTGACAGGAAATCGCAAATCCAGCCACATAACTGAGACGATATTCCATAAGCACGCTATTTTACTACGAGCCGCTTGTGTGGTACAGCGTCGAAAGCATTCCGGAAGTCCAGGAATACGGAATCGCTCTGAAATCTCTTGCCAATAGCACTCAACATTTCATGTGAATAAAGAGCTAGTTATGTTTCACAAGAACGATGTTTTCTAAACCCATGTTGATTGTGTGTCAATAGACCGTTTCCTTCGAGGTAATTCATAATGTTCGAACACAATATACGTTCTAAAATCCTGCTGCATATCGACGTTAACGATATGGGCCTGTAATTTAGTGGATTACTCCTCCTACCTTTCTTGAATATCGGTGTGACCTGTGCAACTTTCCAGTCTTTGGGTACGGATCGTTCGTCGAGGGAACGGTTGTATATGATTGTTAAGTATGGAGCTAATGCATCAGTATACTCCGAAAGGAACCTAATTTGTACACAGTCTGGACCAGAAGACTTGCTTTTATTAAGTGATTTGAGTTGCTTCACTACTCTCAGGATATTTACTTCTACGTTACTCATGTTGGCAGCTTTTCTCGATTCGAATTCTGGAATATTTACTTCGTCTTCTTTTGTGAAAGCATTTCGGAAAACTGTGTTTATTAAATCTGCTTTGGCAGCACTGTCTTCGATAGTATCTCCATTGTTATTGCGCAGAAAAGGCATTGATTGTTTCTAGCCGCTAACATACTTCACATACGACCAGAATCTCTTTGGATTTTCTGCCAGGTTTCGAGACAAAATTTCGTTTGGAAACTGTTATAACCATCTCGCATTGAACTCCGCGCTACGTTTCGAGCTTCTGTAAAGGATCGCCAATCTTGTGGATTTTGCGTCTGTTTAAATTTGGCATGTTTGTTTCATTGTTTCTGCAACAGTGTTATAACCCTTTTCAGGCATTGCCTCTCACTGCGGACACCGCAATGGCTGATGGTTTCACTTAACGACCGTAGGCAGCGGCTTTTGCGTAGTGTTGTCAGTGCTAACAGACAACCAACAGTGCTTCAAATAACCACAGATATCAATATGGGACGTACAACGAAGGTATCTGCTGGGACAGTACGCCGAAATCTGACGTTAATGGGCTATGGCAGCAGGCGACCGATGGGAGTGCCCTTGCTAACAGCACAATATCGCCTTCAGAGCCTCTCCTGGGGTTCTGACCACATCTATTGGACACTAGACGACCAGAAATGCGTGGCCTAATCTGATGAGTACCGATTTATAGCGAGATAGCTGATGGTAGTGTTTGATTGTGATGCGGACCCCACTAAGCCATGGATCCCAAGTTGATAACAAGGCACTATGCGATTTGGAAGTGGCTCTATAATGGTGTGGGCTGTGCTTACATGGAATGGACTGGATCCTCCAGTCCAACTGAACCGATCATTGGCTGGAAATGGTTATGTTCGGCTACTTCGTTTGCAGCCATTTGTGGACTTCATGTTCGTAACCAGCGATGGAATTTTTATGGATGACAGTTCGCCATATCACTGGGTCACAACTGTGGGGGATTGGTTTGAAGACTGGACAATTCGAGCGCGTCATTTGGCCACTCAGGTCGCCTGGCATGAATCCCATAGAACATTTATGGAACATAACCCAGAGTTCAGATTCTGCACAAAATCCTGCACTGACGACACTACCACGGTTACAGACGGCTATAGAGGCAGCAATGCTCAATACTTCTCCAGGGGACTTGCAACGACTTGTTGTGTCTATGCCACGCTGAGCTGCAGCGCTACACCGGGCAAAAGAAGATTCGACACCATATTACGGGGGTGTACCATGACTTTTGTTACCTTGGTATATAGATATCGTAAGTACAGTAAAATTTTGTGTACAATGCAATTTTGAAGTGGAACTGAACTACATAACCGATTTTATAAACCTCTTTACTTATCACTTCCCACCAAAAGAATTTAAAATTACTTACATATGATTTAAGATCCGGTTTTGACTTGATATCTCTCATGAAGATTTTGAAAGCGATGTATACACTGAGTATGAGATTACATGGCACCTATCCAATAGCCGGCCGCGGTGGTCTCGCGGTTAAGGCGCTCAGTCCGGCACCGCGGGACTGCTACGGTCGCAGGTTCGAATCCTGCCTCGGGCATGGATGTGTGTGATGTCCTTAGGTTAGTTAGGTTTAAGTAGTTCTAAGTTCTAGGGGACTCATGACCACAGCAGTTAAGTCCCATAGTGCTCAGAGCCATTTGCACCATTTTTGAACCTATCCAATAAAACGTGAAACTAAGGTGACAATTCCTCAAACTTACGGTTTCTGGAATTATTTCTGTACTAATTATTTGCATCCATTCATGTTAAAAATTTCAGCGTCCTATGATTTTTAGAATGAGATCAATTCTTTAATTGTGAATCTTAGTGCACAGATGTGGTGGATAAGGCAAAAAAATATAATGGTGTCAGATATACAGGATAATTCACAGTGTTGTTATACCAGTTTGAAACAACTCGTTCCGTGGTGTTTTCGCTTAGAATTTCACAGTAGCAGCTAGCATATAGTATAAAGAAGGATATGGTAACGATAGGTTTATTCTGTGTTGACTAAGTTTCTTCATCTAAATGAACTTATTTGTCATATGTGTAGTAATTTTCGTTAAGACTTAATTGTATTGATATGTATTATGTTAGAAGACACCGAGAGTGTGCATGTGTGACAAGCATGTTGTTCAGGAAGGGTGCCCACTAGAGGTTCCGTCTTGTGGCCAATGTGATAACCAGCGACCATAGAATACCAGAGACAAAGAGGCAACGGAACGTGTCCAAAGGTGCCGAGTTCTACAGTCGCTGTCCAACCATCGGTAGTAAGGCTGTAAAAACCCGCTGTCTAGAGAATAAACGTCGTTAGTTCTTTAGTAACTGTATATAAAAGTCGAGTTCATGAGCACAATTTGCGACAAGTGTTTAAACTTAGTGCTTCTTATTGCAAAAGCCTGAGGCTTTGAGAACGGTAAGACACAATTAGTCTGAAGGTATACCGTTAATGAATAATTTTTTCACTTTTCATGGAATTCGATTTAGTTTTGTATGTGTACAAGAGAGAAATCCTTACGTCTGGGATAGTGACCAGCAGTATAGACCTATTAGGTCTGCTATTTTTTTTCTCAATGTTAGACCAAAGGTAATTTCAGTTGAGGAATGTATAAATTACGTCTTACACGACAACCCTCCAGATATCTGAAGCGAAATAAATAACCTTAGAGACTCGATAAGTTAATCACAAGAATCGTTGTATTGGCTCTGTTTCAGTCTGCATATAAGCGTTACTCAGTTTTTACTCACCGGAAAAGAGGTTTTCGGGCACGAATCTGCGCTAGACATTCGGTTTCAGAACTTCAAACAATATAATTTATGTTTATTTTCTAGCACTCACGTTTTTTGAGTCTCTGACATATTACGTTGCAATACGCCTAGTACCTAATTAAATTTCTCTCTCTTATTTTACGGGTAAATATAATAAATTTTTTTCTTTTTCTGGTTGTGTACGGAGATAGACTTTTTAATTAGAAAAACAATGTAATTAGGTAGGCTAGCTACTTTATATTGTATAATTTACACATTACAGTGTGTACATGCAGGAAATTAGATGCGTTGCTGTATTACATTTGAACGCCGAGAACAATGTAGTAGTGAACGTACAGTGAAGTTTCACCAAGGCAGCACATCCCGTGTAAATCCCACGATTTTTTTCTATAAAGTTGTTCTGATAAGCAGCGACGTAAGAATCATTAAAAAATGCTGGCACTTTTGAAGGTTACTTGCGAACGATGTATACCGAGCGGGCGACTGTCAAGGCGCCAAACATCGATTTTGTTTTCTACATTCACGAGACCAATAACAACAACAACGAAAAAGATGAACGTCTTCCAATGATGAACTTAACTGTAAAAGAAAGTTTAGTGTTCTACTAATCACGTTAAGCAAAGATTTAAGATGAAGGACTGATACTTTAACTTATCTTGGTTAGCACACTGGATTTGCATTCGAGAGGATGACGGTTCAAACACGTGTCCGGCAATCCAAATTTGGGTTTTCCGTGGTTTCCTTAAATTATTCAAGGCATATGTCGGAGTAGTGTCTTTGAAAGGGCGCGGTCGATTTCTTTCCCTATCCTTGACACAATGCGAGCTTGTGCTGCGTCTCTAATGACCTTGATGTCGACGAAACGTTAAATCCTATATTCCCTTCTTCCTTTTAACTTACCTTGCCCAAATGACGTACTGCCTTACCTTACTCGTCCACGTGTTTCTCATGTTCGTAGTTCTTTTCTCACATTTTGTACAGCATAACTGGAATGGAAAATCAACATCGGTTTTTTTCACCACGTTTCACACACGTCTGCTAATGGCAATCCACACTGTTCCTTACATCGTCAGTCGACAATAAATAGTATTCCCACAAGAAGTCCAAACCGCCTTCCACAGTACACACACTCAGAATGAACTCCCACCAGGTGAGAGTAGTGCAAGACGACACTGCACCGGCTTCACTTATCTCTAGAACGCTATCTCTGTAAACAAGATCGATACCTGGCACCATGAACGACGCTCTCGATATATATAGTTCACATCGTCTTCTAAATTACCGAAATACCTTACATAGAGCTTCCTCAATCATCCCAAGCAGTATATACTAAAGATAGTTTAGGAATCAGCAATACAGTCATCGCATTTTACCAACAATTTAATGGAAATAACACCTGTGACGTTTTTAATTGTATTTCTTTACAATGATATTTGTTGCTATATTTTCTTTGGTTTAGACAGAAATTTTATTCTTATCTCTAACACGTAAGTGAAATCAAGTATTTTCTCTTTTGTTTCTGTG
This sequence comes from Schistocerca cancellata, assembly GCF_023864275.1. NCBI lineage: Eukaryota > Metazoa > Arthropoda > Insecta > Orthoptera > Acrididae > Schistocerca > Schistocerca cancellata. The sequence continues at coordinate 447,367,448 of NC_064630.1, read as the reverse complement.
GGCTTTATTATATTTACTCTATTTATCCGTTTTTTTCTTTATGGTATACGTACGAATGGAAAAACTGGTAGAAGGCGACCACGGGCATGGATTCTGTAGAAATGTAGGGACGAGCGAGACAATACTGACACTATGATTATCTTAAAAGATAGGTTAAGGATGGGCAGACCTGCGATTATAGAATTTGTAGACTTACAGAAAGCTTTTAACAATGTTGAGTAGAATACTCTCTTTCAAATTCTAAACGTTGCAGAGGTAAAATACAAGGATCGAAATGCTATTTACAATATGTACGGAAACCAGAAGGCACTTATGAGAGTCGAGGGGCACGAAAGAGGAGCATTGGTTGAGAAGGGTGTGAGACAGGTTTGTAGCCTATCTCCGAAGTTATTCAATTTGCAAGAAGTAAAGGAAGAAAAAGAAATTAAAAACCATGGAGAAGAAATAAAATCTTTGCGGTTTGATGATGACAACGTAATTCTGTCAGAGACAGCAAAGGACTGGGGAGAGCATTTGAACGGAATGGACAGTGTTTTGAAAGGGGGATATAAGATGAGCATCAAGCAAAACGATGATAATGGAATGAAGTCGAATTAAATCAGGTGATTCTGAGGGAATTAAATTAGCAAATGAGACACTTAAAGTAGAAAATGAGCTTTGCTATTTGGGCGGAAAAATAACTGATGGTGGCTCAAGTAGATAGGATATAAAATGCAGACCGGTGATGGAAAATAAAGCATTTCTGAGGAAGAGAAATTTATTAACACTGAGTGTAGATTTAAGTGTCAAAAAATCTGTATGGAGTGTAGCCATGTATGAAAGTGAAACATGGACGATAAGCAGTTTGGAAGAGAAGAGAACAGAAGTTTTAGAATTGTGGTGCTACAGAAGAATGCTGCATATTAGATTGATATATCACGTAACTAATGAAGAGGTACGAAATAGAATTGGGGAGAAGAGCAATTCGTGGCACTACTTGACTAGAAGAATGTATCAGTTGCTGTGATACGTTCTCAGGTATCAAGGGATCACCAGTTTAGTATTGGAGGGAAGCACTGAGGTAAAAATCGTAGAGGAAGACGATGATATTAGTTCACTAGGCAGATTCAGAGATATGTGGGTTCCCAGTAATTACTCGGAGATGAAGAGGCTTGCACAGGGTACAGGAGCATGGAGAGCTGCATAAAACCACTGTTTGGACTGAAGACCACAACATCAACACACACGTGAAAAGGTTTCTTTTCATTTTGTACAGCTGTAGGGCTTTTCCTACTGTACTGTATTAGCGTTCTTTATGATATATAGTTAAAGCTTTTGTTTGACAACCGTTGAGATTTATTCCTGGTAAATACATGTATGAATTGTTTTGAGTTTGTACTGCGTATCAAGGTATACGCTGGAGCTGTGACCTTTCCTGTGATGGGGATTCCTTTTATTTTTTTTTTTCGATAAATTATTTTGTGATAGCTAAAGACGTGAATCTCATGCAAATGCATGTTTTTATAGGATCACTGGACATAACAGTAAATATATTTCATTACTTTCCGATTCCAATTACTATGTATACTATTCCGTGCATTGTTGCATATTTTGACCTCCTTCGGGATAAAAATTTGCACGGTGCTTATATAAGGCATTTTTAGTTTGATTATGCCTGCAAAATACATTATATTCTGTTTAAATGCATATTTTAATAATTTTGAACAGACACTTGAGTTTTTCAGTTTATGTGATCCTCATTTTTGCTTCAGGTATAAGGATTAAAGAAGAAAGGGAATAGAGATTTAATATTCACCCAATAATGAGACTTTCCCAGAATTTTACCGACAGCCTTCTGCAAAGGGCGTCTCAGGAACAAATTTATTTCTCCATAGCGACAACCGGCAAGCCTTTCATCTCACGATAATGGAAATTTAGCATTTTGAGCCAGGTACTGCGGCTAAGGCAACACTAACACAGCTGCCTTGTGTAACCTGAACAAAAGTCACTAGCAATTTCGATTCTTCTAAAGCTGAAACCTTTCCGTAAGCTATCGTCGCAGTGTGTGTGCATGTGTGTAGATGGGGGGCGGATGGGGTGTAAGACACGTAACTTTATCTAATTTTGTTTATGTACATGAATGTGCTTCTAATATGCTTCCAACTAAAAGCTAAAAGTGCCTTAAGTGTATAACTTCACAGTCGGTAAAAGGAAAGTCTTCTTTTAGATCCGACGGGGATTATGGAATCTGTGTTTGCTCTAGTAAACAGGTAAGTTATTACTTTTCTGAAAATTTTTTCTCACTTATTCCTTGTAAAACGTTACAAAATTTATTTTGAATGACTAATAAGGTAAGAATGCCACTTGCTTTTAAAATCCGTATCTATAACCAGAAGGTCTATAATATATTCATAAGATACACAATGTGATCAAAAGTTTCCGGACACATGGCTGAAAATGACTTACAAGTTCGTGGCGCCCTCTATCGGTAATGCTGGAATTCGGTATGGTCTTAGCCCGCCCTTAGCCTTGATGACAGCTTCCACTCTCGCAGGCATACGTTCAATCAGATGCTGGAAGATTTCGTGGGGAATGTCAGCCTATTCTTCACGGAGTGCTGCACTGAGGAGAGGTATCGATGACAGACGGTGAGGCTCCGCACGACGTCGACGTACCAGAACATCCCAAATGAATTCTATACGATTCAGGTCAGGACTTTGCGCAGGCCAGTCCATTACAGGGATGTTATTGTCGTGCAACCACTCTGCCACAGGACGTACATTATGAACAGGTGCTTGATCGTGTTTAAGGTGCAACCGCCATCCCCGAATTTCTCTTCAACAGCAGGAAGCAAGAAGGTGCTTAAAACATCAATGTAGACCTGTTATGTGACAGTACTACTCAAAACAATAATGGGTGCGAAACCCCCCAAGAAAAACACGACCACACCATAGCACCAACGCCTCCGAATTTTACTGTTGGCACTACAAACGCTGGCAAATGACGTTCACCCTGCATTCGCCATACCCTCATCCTGCCATCGGATCGCCACATTGTGTACCGTGATTCGTCACACCAGATAACGCTTTTCCACTGTTCAATTGTCGAATGTTTACGCTCCTTACACCAAGCGAGGCGTCGTTTGGTATTTACTGGCGTGATGTGTGGCATACGAGTAGCCGTTAGACTATGAAAACCAGTTTTCTCACCTCCTGCCTAACTGTCATAGTGCTAGCAATGGATTCTGATGCCCCCCTTCCCCATAATAACAAACTCATGTCCACTCCCAGTCATGTCGGCTGTGAGATTTGCAATTTTGTATTGATTTGTGTAAATGATACTGAAATAAATATAATTCTTTCATGTATAGTGAACTAAGGAATTAGTGCTAATCATACATCAACGCCTTATACTCATAACCTTATGTGTCTGATTTTATTTAGTTACTTATGTCATTTCATTATCTGCTACCAATGTGGAGCAGCCTCGTTAGACTTCTAAATGTCATTTCATGTCAGAGAGTAGACACTTTCCAATTCACTACATTTTGGGGGCCCAGTGTGGGGCGATCTTATTAGTAAATTGCTTTCCATGTGATATTACAAACAATTTCTGAATTCACTGCAATGGATAGCAAAACAAAATTTAATGTTGCACGTATGAAAACAGTTTTCATTTGTTTTGGCCAATACATGACGTAAGTCTACCTGATTGTTAGATTCTGGAACGTAATTGTCTCAGGGGCATATTTTGATGTATAGTTCTCCAAAAAGTCCTGTACAGTTGGGTTTCTGACTTTGTCAAGTCGTATACTTGCTTCTGCAAAAGCATCGCACAAATCCGTGTAAAAATTGTTTTATGATACCTTAGATACGGTAGCAGTAATAAATGACTGGCGTGTTGCAGATTCTTCCGGTTATCGTGTTCTTCCAATATGCGACGCAGATACAACAGGCTGCCCGACTTGAAACTTTTTAATACATACACTATGTGATCAAAAGTATCCGGACACCCCCGAAAACATACGTTTTTCATGTCTGATGCTGCCAGGTACACCATATCAGCGACCTCAGTAGTCATTAAACATCGAGAGAGAGCAGAATGAGGCGCTTCACGGAACTCACGGATTTCGAACGCGGTCACTTGTGTCATACGTCTGTACGCGAGATATCGACACTCCTAAACCTCCCTAAGTTCACTGTTTCCAATGTGATAGTGAAGTGAAAAAGTAAAGGGACACGTACAGCGCAAAGCGTACAGGCCGAGTACCGGCCGCCCTCGACTGTTGATTGACAGAGACTGCCGACAGTTGAAGAGGGTCGTAATGCGTAATAGGCAGATATCTATCCAGACCATCACAAAGGATCACGAATAATGGTGAGACAAATGCCTTGCAGCAGTGCTGTACGAGTCGGCTGCTCTCCAGCGAGAACCAAGTACAATCTGCGCGTTTTGCATGGCCAAAGCTGTGCTATCACGGTGTCGGGAAGCTGATATTGCCGATGGATGGAAGAGCCAACCTGACCTCTTGCTTCCGCACTGTCTCACCGACCGGCCTATCATCACTACCCAGCCATTTCTCAGCTGAGTGATTTTTCGGAAATTTCTTCCTCTCGGCGCTGTCATTGGCTTACCAGATTTTCAATGCCGCCCAGTGACTGATCGCACTTTCATGACAACGCCTCCCAGTGCAGGACGGAAATTCTTTGTCTTACGTGGGCTGGTGTGTGGCTTGGCAATTGGTGTGCTTCTAATGATTTCAAATTCTTCCGCTGTCTTTCTGCATTCCGAAGTTGTTGTGAAAGCAGCCACACAACACTTCTGTGTAACTGCTGTCACTACAAGAGTTCTGGACAGGCTCTCCAGAATATATCATTTTAAAATGTCTCACTTCTGTCACATGAGTTGCTGTGCGAATTCTTCACGTTTTTTGTACGCCCGTTCTAGTGCCTGTGGGGTGCTGCCACTGTTGACATACTCTTGCTTTCCAAGGCAGGTAAAACGACTGCTACCAGGAGAGAATTCACGTGCTTTCACGTGTGCATTCTTCTTGCTTTCTGAGGTAGGTAAAACGACTGCTGCCACGCCAAAAGAATTCATGTGCTTTGGCATGTGTGTTCTTGTCCTTCCACCCTAATGGCTACCGGGGTGCAACAATTTTTGGCATGCTTCTCATTGTCTGTCAGGCTCCTCAAATGTGTCCATTCTTAAGCGAGGTGGAGACGTCCTCCGGCCTACTCCTGTGCTGCTTCGAAATGGCTACAGTGTCCCCGTCTCGACTGCTCTTCGCATGGGTACGGCCGGCCCTCGCCAGGGCCGCTGTCGGTGTCAATCGGCGGAAGTATCACACCATGTTTTGTTAAATTTGGTCACCATCTGGAAATATTAAATACGAGGGTTGGAACTTTAATAGTGGCAAATATTTATTTACAGCTCGGACAAAAGAGATACGTGTTTCAAAGTTCTACTGACCTTCAAAGTAGTCACCATCATTGTGTATAACCCGTTACCAGCGATGTGGAAGTCGTAGGATACTCTTAGCAGTGCCACTTGTGATGACAGTTCGAGCGGCGTGATCTATTTCCCGACGAATTTGTAGCAGTTCTGAAGCAAATGCCGTGAAGTGTTTCCTCCAGTTTAGAAGTCGAGTTGAACTCGGGAGGGCTTAACTCGGGGTGAGCAGTAGGTGGTATAGCACATAGAAGCCCCATCAGTCAAACAAATCAGTAACAGTTTGCACTGTAAGTGCTTGAGCATTGTCCTGCAAAATGTGAACGGCACTGAGGCAGAAGTGATGACACTTTCTGCAGGATCTGGCCATCATTTTGCAGGTCAATCCTCAAGCACGTACAGCGCAAGCTGTTACTGATTTGTTTGACTGATGGGACTGCTAAGTGCTATACCACCTAATGCACTCCCCTGACTTAAGCCCTCGTGAGCTCATCTTGATTTCTAAACTGAAGGAAATACTTCACGGCATTCGTTTCAGAACTGCTACTAATTCCTCGGGTAATAGGCACGCCGCTTGTACTGTCAACACAACTGGCACTGCTAAGAGTATCCTACGACTTCCACATCGCTGGCAACGGGTTATAAACAATGCTGGTGACTACTTTTGAGGTCAGTAGAACTTTGAAACACGTATCTCTTTTCTACGAGCTATAAATAAATAGTTGCCACTATTAAAGTTCCAAACCTCGTATAATGGCATCTATAGATGAAACAACTGATCCTGTGGGGAGCTATATCCCTAATCCAGATGCCGGCAAAATAGGATGGGTTTGGTCGACTCCCATGTCGAATGGTACGCGTGGACACTCCAGCAAGCAAATAATTCCGCAATTGCTAGTTGCTTTGATGGTGGATTGAGTAAGCTTTAATCAGAAATTTCAAGTATTTATTTTATTCTCATTTAAATCTCTTTATAAATCATTTTCTGAGAAAACGGTTCCTAAATATAAGGTGTTCTGTGGGCAAATAGTGTAAATAAAAGGAGAACTATATTTCTGTTTAATGAAACTGCTCCCTACAAGCTGAATATCGGGAAAGCAATTAAAATATTCCACTCAAATGTGAAACACGTTACATGTCTTACTGATGGGCTCCATCGTGTAGCAGAAGTGTTACACTCTAATTAGAACAATCTTTTGATATCTTCAACTAAAATTTAGGGCTGTATCTGTTTTAATGGTCCCAAAGCTGTAAAAATAAATAATTCATTTTGAAAATGTTATTTTGTTCTATACAGATGTTTTTAGAAGTTCCTACACGTGTAGCTGCTTACAAAAAGATCCGACTTGAGTTGCCGTTAACCCTAAGCCCATCCTTACTACGCTGCTCGTCGTCAAAAATGCTACGCCAAGGAAGGATAGGAGATGTCACAGCCAAACTGATTTGGGCGATAACACGTTGTATGAGGATTCCGTGACTGGAAACACCGTCCATGTGAAGTGGAGAAGATAATGAAATCAGTACGGAGTGTTGACGCCATTGCTGGCCAAAACCGCTGCTACATGCCTCGGCACTGAGTAAAATAGTTTCTGGGTGTTTTGTTGGGCTATATCAGTCCGTACTGCTTCCACATTGATTTGGTGTAGTAGAGGGTGCTGAATCATAGGCCAGTCGCTTCGCGATTGACCAAATGTTCTCGATAGACGAGTGATTGAGAGAACAGCCAGGCTAAGACAGCATTACGAACCGATGGGTGACGAAGAAGTATTCAACAAACCATAATACTGGGTTTAGGACAAGTATGGTAATGCGTAAAGCATCAGTTCTCTCAGCATAGTGACCCCAGATTGTAATTCGACTTTCGTGGTGACGTAGGCAGATTCGGGATGCGTCGAAAATTACAATGCTGTTCCATCCTGTTTACCATTCCCGCCGTTCATCACACCATGGCCGGCACAAACGCCTGTGGCGTTGACTCAGTGGTAAACGCAGCAATGGACGCCTTGTGAACAGTCTACTCTGCTGCAAACAACATCGAATGCAACGCGTGGACAGTGCTTGTTGCGCAAGAGACGTAACATGTTGTAACATGGTTCCTGATGTGACACAGCGATCCATCACTGCTACGCCCACAATACCCGTCTTCACGTGTAGCTGTGCCTCGAGGTGAGTGCAATCAGTCCCGTAGTTCTCTCGTGCATCCAGAAATTACAAATTCGTATCACAATCGCATGGTTCCGAAACATGCAACAACGACGTTCGCTGTCTTCTACGAGCCACGTAGAAGCTGCTTATTCAAAACAATCACACAAAGCAAAAATTCCACTACACCCACACAACCGACGGTTCGCCAATTACAGTATATATACTAGCGCCCGTGGTGTGCGCCTGCAGTGAATTGCTAAGAATTGCTAATCATGTGTATATTTCGTCGCCGCAAACGCTTGTTGCAAAATTTCACCTTATTTCTATGCTTCCTTCAGGGTGTTGCATTTTGGGTGGCCGTCAGTGTGTACAAGGTACTTAATTCAGAGAGGCAATGTTCCACTCTGACAATTTTGATGCCATTAAATCGATATGAAATGAAATTGATACGTAGTTAATTGCAACAAAATTAATACCGCAGTATTTAATTATGAAGTAAATACTTCTTTCATTTAGGCAGTATACTGTTTCTCTGCAAATGATGTATGTCTCATAGATGCACAAGCAGCATTTATATGTAAAAATGTGCAGCAGGATTTAATTAACTTTTAGACAAATTTCTCTAGATTACTCTCTACAGTTACAAAATAGGAAACCACGTATCTGCCACTGATGGGTGTAATGTCAATTGTTGAGGAATCCCAGAAATACCTCAGTAATGTCGAAGGGAAAGTGGGAGCATATGAAAACAAATTGGTCTGTGTCGTAAACAAGAACATAGACTTCTGATTCTTATGGTCTGTGTAGAAGGTATTTTGTGATGAAAGTATGAGTGAATAAGTTGGCACTGTGACAAATGTGTTCGTTCAAATCTGCGCCTATAACTTCTGGTATTGTTGAGAGCTTATTTTCCGCCAAAAAATAAAAATAAAAATAAATAAATAAATAAAAACTGATAAGCGCAGCTACCTCATAGAAAATAATTTAGAGATGCTGTTGGTTGTTAATTGTACAAGAAGGTAAGTAAATTAATATTAGGAACAAAAATGACAGTGCACATTTTAATGCATTTTTCACTTCATCAGGCGTGTATTGTAGTATCATAGTGCATGAATTGAAGTATTTTTTGGGGGTATTATAATGCTTGAAATTTTCGTCGTTACTGATAATAATTCCAATTAACTACTAATAAGTGAGTACATTCCTACTGGCGTTCCAATGCCTGCATGAGAATCCCGGGACGGAAGGCGACGTTCTTTTCGGGGAACACTATAGAGAAAATTTAGAGGACCGGCATTTGAAGCTGGCTGCAGAGCGATTCTACGCCATCAACGAAAATTTCGCGTATGGACCACGAAGATAAGATGAGAGCAATTAGGGCTCGTACGGAGGCATACAGACAGTCGTTTTCTCTCACTCATTTTGCGAGCGGCACAGGAAAGCAAATCACTAGTAGAGATAGGTTACTCACCGTACGGTGCATTGAGTGGTATGTATGTGGATGTATCGTAGTCTTCGCGTATTTTCAGTATTAGCTTCGATTACTACACGGGGTGACTCACTAACTATTACCACCAAGAATAGCTCAGAAAGTATGATAGTAGGTGAAACGTTTGTGGAACAAAAGTTGCATGGGACAACGGGGGACATAAAATTACGTTGGTTTTTGTTGATAGGTGGGGTTGCTTAAAAGATATAAGGGCAACTTTTTTTATGAGATGCAACAGTTCAGTACGAAATTTCTGACAGCGGCTATCGAGACGAATCCAATGATGAACAACAGTTAGGTGTTTAAAGGTCAACGAAGGTAAAAAGGCGGCATGAACGTCCATTTACAGAAGATGCTCGAAGTGATGACCTTAGGTATCAATGCTGAACTGCAATCTTCTTTTCATGGATTGATTGGTATTCCTTATCACATCAGCACTTATCGAAGCACATGTTCTGACAATTCTCTCTCGCATATCTACAGGTGTTGTTGTAACGTCTTTATAAACTATGTCATTTACGAATTCCCACAAGAAAACATCTAGAAGCATCAAGTCTGGCCAACGAGACGGTTACGACACATCTCCTCCACGTCCAATCCAACGATTTGTGGATTATCTCTGTAACTCATTTCTAGCCATCAGCGAAAAATGTGCCCGGCACCCATCGCGTTGTTACCGAATTCTCTTCCTAGTTCCTAAAGGTGTTTCTTCCAATAACAGAACTAATGTTTCTTGCAGGAATGTTGTGTACTTCCTGCCATTAAGATTTCCTTCGATGAAATTGGGGCCTATGATTCTAACCTCCAGAATCCCACACTATACAATCACCGAACATGGTTTTTGGTGTGCATCTTACCGCAGCTAACATGGAGTTTCTGTTGCCCAGTAACGCATATTATTCAAAGTAACATTTCCATGGTTCTTCAATGTAGCCTCGACAGTAAATAAAATCAAATTAATAAATGTGTCATCCCTCTGAATCTGAAGTTGAGTCCATCGGCAGAATTCTCTGCGACGCATACAATCCGTAATAGTTAATTCTTGGTGGAGGGTGACATTGTAAGGATGACATTCATAGCGATGCAGAACACGAACAACACTACTCTGGCTCATGCCAGATTCCCTTGCGATCTGACGCAATCTAACACAAGGATCTCGAAGCCCAGTGGCAGGAGTACTAATTTCCGTTTCCTCATTAGTAACTTACCTTTGCCGGATATGTTTCCGATGCGTCAAACATCCAGTTCTTCTCAATTCACCATACTCATATTTAAATGTACTACTTGTAGACTGAGTACGTTGAGGATATCTTTCAGAGTATAAATCTCTAGCTCTCACTTAATTTCGTTGGCGTTCTTCGTAAATAAGAAGCATATCGACTTGTTCTTCGAAGGAATACATCATTCACATTCACTTGACACGACGATACTAGTCTTACCGTTTCTTTTAGTGTTGTACAGCGGAACCATCGAATGGTGTTTACATGTCAATGGCACATTAGATGGATACGCCGTATTCGTTGAATATTTACTATTTGCACGATAGATGAGACAGAATTGTCAGAGCATGTGCTTCGACAAGTGCTGAAGTGATAATGAATACCACTCAATCCATGATAAGAAGATTACAGCACTGCACTGATACCAATGGACATCACTTCGAACACCTTCGGTAAAGCACGTTCATGCCACATTTTTACCTTCGTTGATCTTCACAGACCCCACTGTTACACGTAATTGGATTCGCCTCGATAGCCGCTATCAGAAAATAAGTACCAAACTATAGCATCCCACTTAAAAAAACAGAGATGGCCTTCATGTCCCTGATGCGACTTCACCTAGCAACAAAAAACCAACATCGTACTATGGCCCCCGTTGTCCCATGCTACATTTGTCCCACCAACTTTTAAGCTGCTATCATACCTTTGCAATTACTCTGGGTACCAATAGTTAGTGACTCACCCTGCGTAAGATATACTTTTTTCTTTCACTACATCTTATGAACTTAGGTATCCACTACATCAGTCAACTTTTTTACAATAGTCGATTCGTTTTTTTTTCGTTATTTGTTAAGGTTTTTAAAAACCTAATCAGATTTATACTTGTAAGTACATACATTCGTAACGACGTATCAGAGTCCGTAAGTGAGGTAGGTATTACTTACGTCAATTTTCCAGGTATATAGGGTGTTACAAAAAGATACGGCCAAATTTCCGGGAAACATTCCTCACACACAAAGAAAGAAAATATGTTATGTGGACATGTGTGCGGAAACGCTTACATTCCATATTAGAGCTCATTTTATTACTTCCCTTCAAATCACATTATTCATGGAATGGAAACACACAGCAACAGAACGTACCAGCGTGACTTCAAACACTTTGTTACAGGAAATGTTCAAAATGTCTTCCGTTAGCGAGTCTACATGCATCCACCCTCCGTCGCATGGGATCCCTGATGCGCTGATGCAGCCCTGGAGAAAGGCGAATTGTATCACAGCCGTCCACAATACGAGCACGAAGAGTCTCTACATTTGGTACCGGAGTTGCGTAGACAAATGCCACCATAAATGAAAGTCAAGAGGATTGAGGTCAGGAAAGCGTGGAGGCCGTGGATTAGGTCCGCCTCTACCAATCCATTGGTCACCGAATCTGTTGTTGAGAAGCGTAGGAATACTTCGACTGAAACGTGCAGGAGCTCCATCGTGCATAATCCACATGTTGTGTGGTACTTGTAACGGCACATGTTCTAGCAGCACAGGTAGAGTATCCCGTATGAAATCATGATAACGTGCTCCATTGAGCGTAGGTGGAAGAACATGGGACCCAATCAAGACATCACCAACAGTTCCTGCCCAAACGTTCACAGAAAATCTGTGTTGATGACGTGATTGCACAATTGCGTGCGGATTCTCGTCAGCCCACACATGTTGATTGTGAAAATTTACAGTTTGATCACGTTGGAATGAAGCCTCATCCGTAAAGAGAACATTTGCACTGAAATGAGGATTGACACATTGTTGGATGAACCATTCGCAGAAGAGTACCCGTGGAGGACAATCAGCTGCTGATAGTGCCTGCACACGATGTACATGGTACGGAAACAACTGGTTCTCCCGTAGCACTCTCCATACAGTGACGTGGTCAACGTTACCTTGTACAGCAGCAACTTCTCTGACGCTGACATTAGGGTTCTCATCAACTGCACGAAGAATTGCCTCGTCCATTGCAGGTGTCCTCGTCGTTCTTGGTCTTCCCCAGTCGCGAGTCATTGGCTGGAATGTTCCGTGCTCCTTAATACGCCGATCAATTGCTTCCAACGTCTTCCTGTCTCGATACAAACGTACCGCGCCACGGCTATTGCCCCGTGATAATCCATACATCAAATGGGCATCTCCCAACTCCGCATTTGTAAACATTGCACTGACTGCAAAACCACGTTCGTGATGAACACTAACTTGTTGATGCTATGTACTGATGTGCTTGATGCTAGTACTGTAGAGCAATGAGTCGCATGTCAAAACAAGCACCGAAGTCAACATTACCTTCCTTCAATTGGGCCAACTGGCGGTGAATCTAGGAAGTAAAGTACATACTGACGAAACTATAATGAGCTCTAACATAGAAGTTGAGCGTTTCCGGACACATGTCCACTTAATATCTTTTCTTTATTTGTGTGTTAGGAATGGTTCCTGAAAGTTTGGCCGTACCTTTTTGTAACACCCTGTATAGCTTACGTCTATTTTCCTGTACTGGTTTCGATAAATTTATGATAAACACTTTCCCTTAGTTCGTACTATGTTTCATTATTTCTGTATGACAGCAGAGCTGTTTTTACAACATTCGGCTTCTTTCCGAAAAACAGTTTAGGTTCTTTTTGTCAATTTTTTTACGATTTGCTACTGTTAACTACATATATTCCAAACCATCGCCGTCTCCAATAGACTGTATAAGTATGTTCCGTTGTTAACAATGATTTGCTTGCGATAAACAAATACTTTGTTCCTTTTGTGTACAAAGATACTTATTAAAGGTGTAGAAATAGTTTTCATGACACTCGATGCGTTTTTTTAAAGAAACATTTATGTTATTTATATATCATTTATTGTTAATACCTATAACTCCAGCTGTATAAATTTTCGTGGGTTTCCTGCGTTGTATACAGTTGTGTGAACGTGGGAGTGCTTTGCTCTTTGTCGGTAGTCCCAACAATGGGCCTGGTTTAGAGCGTACTAACTTGACACACAATTGGTATAACTAATAATCTATTTAATATTTTTATTTGAAAAACTTTTATAACGTCTCAAAAGCTTACATTTTGTGGAATAACGGCTATACACAAAGAATACGATTAAAAATTCAAATATCGGTAAAATGCATAAACATTACTGTTTCTTAAAAATAAATCATAAGTTATTATATTTTCATACAAATTGCTAAGAATTTAGCTGAATTGGTTCAAAATGTAGTACTACAACAAAAAAATGTATTTTATCTAACTGTCAACAAAGGATGCTTAGTCTGGGAAGTAAAATCGAAGGATATCGTGGAAAAGTGAAAAATTTTGTTTTTGTCCAAATTAAGAAAGTTTTTATTATTTAAACATAATATACATACGACTTTGGCTAGAAAATACACTCCTGGAAATTGAAATAAGAACACCGTGAATTCATTGTCCCAGGAAGGGGAAACTTTATTGACACATTCCTGGGGTCAGATACATCACATGATCACACTGACAGAACCACAGGCACATAGACACAGGCAACAGAGCATGCACAATGTCGGCACTAGTACAGTGTATATCCACCTTTCGCAGCAATGCAGGCTGCTATTCTCCCATGGAGACGATCGTAGAGATGCTGGATGTAGTCCTGTGGAACGGCTTGCCATGCCATTTCCACCTGGCGCCTCAGTTGGACCAGCGTTCGTGCTGGACGTGCAGACCACGTGAGACGACGCTTCATCCAGTCCCAAACATGCTCAATGGGGGACAGATCCGGAGATCTTGCTGGCTAGGGTAGTTGACTTACACCTTCTAGGGCACGTTGGGTGGCACGGGATACATGCGGACGTGCATTGTCCTGTTGGAACAGCAAGTTCCCTTGCCGGTCTAGGAATGGTAGAGCGATGGGTTCGATGACGGTTTCGATGTACCGTGCACTATTCAGTGTCCCCTCGACGATCACCAGTGGTGTACGGCCAGTGTAGGAGATCGCTCCCCACGCCATGATGCCGGGTGTTGGCCCTGTGTGCCTCGGTCGTATGCAGTCCTGATTGTGGCGCTCACCTGCACGGCGCCAAACACGCATACGACCATCATTGGCACCAAGGCAGAAGCGACTCTCATCGCTGAAGACGACACGTCTCCATTCGTCCCTCCATTCACGCCTGTCGCGACACCACTGTAGGCGGGCTGCACGATGCTGGGGCGTGAGCGGAAGACGGCCTAACGGTGTGCGGGACCGTAGCCCAGCTTCATGGAGACGGTTGCGAATGGTCCTCGCCGATACCCCAGGAGCATCAGTGTCCCTAATTTGGTGGGAAGTGGCGGTGCGGTCCCCTACGGCACTGCGTAGGATCCTACGGTCTTGGCGTGCATCCGTGCGTCGCTGCGGTCCGGTCCCAGGTCGACGGGCACGTGCACCTTCCGCCGACCACTGGCGACAACATCGATGTACTGTGGAGACCTCACGCCCCACGTGTTGAGCAATTCGGCGGTACGTCCACCCGGCCTCCCGCATGCCCACTATACGCCCTCGCTCAAAGTCCGTCAACTGCACATACGGTTCACGTCCACGCTGTCGCGGCATGCTACCAGTGTTAAAGACTGCGATGGAGCTCCGTATGCCACGGCAAACTGGCTGACACTGACGGCGGCGGTGCACAAATGCTGCGCAGCTAGCGCCATTCGACGACCAACACCGCGGTTCCTAGTGTGTCCGCTGTGCCGTGCGTGTGATCATTGCTTGTACAGCCCTCTCGCAGTGTCCGGAGCAAGTATGGTGGGTCTGACACACCGGTGTCAATGTGTTCTTTTTTCCATTTCCATGAGTGTATAAGAAACATGTTCATAATAACGAAATGAAAGAATTTAAATCAAATTTATACATCAAGGCAAAAAAGGAATTACAGAGATTGACTGTGAGTTGGCATTGATTTAAATATGTGGGGCAAGTTGAAAATCTGTGGCAGACCTGGATTCTTGTGTGGGTGTGCTGCTTACTGGGCAGATTCGCGGACCACTACGCTATCCGGACACAATGGTCAAGGAAACTGCACGGTCTACCCCAGCGCTCCTCCCGTCGGACCCTAAGTCTCAACTTATCCACACACAACTAATGTAGTACCCCTTGCCCATTATCCTCACTGCTCGCGGCTGTTCGCCGACTTCTGTAAGAGTTATATCCTGGTGTACATCTTCACTGAAGAGATGACTGGCCTTAATTACACGTAAGTGGTGTCTGATCTTGCTAACACGTAGAGGGCTGGTTGTGTCATAAGGACAAGTGCATTGCAGGTAGATAGGGTTAGACTGGCAGGTACTATTGCACTCGTCTTAGGTGGCGATTTCCACCACACGTTTAATTGTCAGCACTCCTGTCTGCACGAGAACTTCACTGTGCTGCTGGGTTTGGGTGAGTATGGATGTGTGTGAGGACAGTCCATGGACGGATTGAATTACCTAGTGCGTCAATTTCAATAGTTTTCATTTAAGTTCTTTTGGTAACCAGGGGAGATCACGCTAGTTATCGCAGAAGTCTACATCTACATCATTATTCTGCAATTCACATTTAAGTGCTTGGCAGAAGGTTCCTCGAACCACCTCCAAGTTATTTCAAATAATTTCGTGTGAGGATTTTATTTTATTCTTGAGTTTTTAGTGGAGATTGCTTTGGATAGGAGTGTGGGAGGAGAAAAAGAGTCTTTAATTTCCCTGACAGGTAGTACAATTGAGTTGCTCTCAATGTGCAGGATAACTTCATGAGACGTAATTGCAAGAAGCGCGATATGTTATTTCAGAATATTCGCTCGTTTTGTGAATTGCAAGTGACTTTATTCAACCATATGGAAACGCTGACAGAGGTAGGAATAATTCAGTTCCTTGCTAGTGGGTGTGGGAGTGTTATCCATAATACAGGATGATTCAGCCGCGGGTGTCGTTTAATGCAAACCATAAGGCTTTCAAAAACCACGGGAGAGATGTTCATATTTTCTCGATCGCTACGCGCAAACTATTAATCCTACAGAAGAAATTATAGGACCATTCTGTAGAAAATTTAATATAGTGAATTTTTTACGGGGATATATTTCCGATAGAGACCGTAGAATACGAGTTATTCAAGAAAAACATACAGAACTGACCTTCAAACGCTCATCATCTCCCATACTCAGCCCAGACCTGTCACGATGTCTAATATGGTGGTCACAGTACTCCCTTCTACTACTACACAAAAACTTGTGACTGCACGAAGTACTTCACGCATTCGACATATTTTGGGCTTCATTGACTGGCCTTATTATGTCACCGGCTTTGTCGAGTAAATTTAACAGTGATATTTCAGTACATTTGACTTAACAATGCTGTGAATTTTACGGCACAAAATAAAATATTACATCGTCATATTCGTCAGATCTAACTACGAAACTACAGCCCTTGTAGGAGTTAAGTTTGAATGAATTTGCGAACATGATTATTTTTAGCGTAACGATTTTCCTTTATTACCCTCATAGACACGTTTAAATTAATAATGTTAACGAATGCTGGTGGCGTAATAGCCCAATCAATAGAGACCAGAAAGGTCTAATATGGCCAATAGTTTGTGCTGAATGGTAAGGGTTGAGTGTTGGGGCGGATGTACTTTTTAGGCCACTTTTGTAGGTTTTCCTTGAACAATTTCAAACTAATAATTTGGGCATAGCGAGCGAGAAAATATGAAAACCTCGCCGTGCGTTTTGAAGGCCAGGTATAAAACTGAGCGTTGCATAAAACGACATCGGTAGAGGCAGCTGAAACACCTACTATATTCCAAATTTATATGAACGTTTTCTTTCATAACCTGATGATTTTTCATTGTGTGAGCGTGGGTGTTCTCAGCTAAGTGTCTTCGAGTGACACGTGTAGCATTTCTTTGTTAATCAGTGAATAGGTCTAAATCTGCAGAGGGGAATGAATAGTTACATTGTCAACATATTTTTAAGGTTCTAGAATTGTGTAGCTTCTTGGATTTTTGCAGTTTCTGGGACCTAACCAAATTAATTTCTTCCCTTCACTAATTCTCTGACACACTTCCGCGTTCATGGATCATTTGTCCAAATTACTAAATTTCTATGAACTTTATCATGGTTGCAATAGGGTTTTTATGCGTTATGGCTCGTGCGGGCACGTAACTTGTATGTCACCTCTCTAATGAAGATTCTCTGTGCTCTGTAGACATTGGGTTTCATGGCCATGTTCGTGGTGGAAATGAGGTGTTTACTTTGATTTATTGCGGCAGTAACGAGTGTATGATTGCAAGATCTGTTTCCTGAGTCACATATCATTTGTTTATCCCCAGCTAACCCTTATCATTAATCACATTGGTGCACTAATAAATTTCATGTGACGTAGGAGCCATACCAATGCATAATATGGGTGAATCCAATTTTTTACTGTCTCTCGTGGTCAATATCTAACCTATTTGTTCAATAAATTATTCGTATTCTATGTTTAAACCTGAATCACGACTTATGCACTGCAACCCCCTTCTCCATCCTTAATGCAGTGTTAGAGGATATCCCCATTAACTAAACTACATGCCATATTCTGTTTCCTTGATTAATATATTAAAAGAAAATTAAGGTATCCGCAGCCTTCCCAAACGAAATTTTCACTCTGCAGCGGAGTGTCAGCTAGTATTAAACTTCCTGGCAGATTAAAACTGCGTGCTGGACCTAGACTCAAACTCGGCACCTTTGTGTCTCATGGGCAAGCGTTCCACCGTCTGAGCTATCCAAGTACGACTCACGACGTCCTCACACCGTCAATTCCGCCAATACCTCGTCTCCTACCTTCTAAAGTTGACAGAAGCTCTCCTGGTGACCTTGGAAGGTAGGAGACGAGGTATTGGCGGATTTGAACCTGTGAGCACAGGGCGTGAGTCCTGCTTAGATAGTAGAGCACTCGCCCGCGAAAGGCAAAGATCAAGAGTCTGATTCTCGGATCGGCTCATAGTTTTAATGTGGCAGGAGTTTTCATCCACTGCATTATCTAAAACAATTATTACATGTAAGCAATAAATGCGCCAGAAGATAAATTGTTGAAGAGAAGGAGGTGTAAAATGAAGGTGACACTATTTTATATTTTATTTTATAGAGGTAATCTTTAACCTAGTTACCCAACCAAGAACGGCAGCCTGCAGCAAAGTTTTATATAGCTCTCCTGCAATCTATGTATTGAATTTGTGATAGGGTAGTAATCTTTCATTAGCGTACCCAGCCTCACGATATTTTGAGTTGTGGCTAGAATCGACAGGGAAGTAGTTAGATAAATGAAATTGGGAAGTATAAATACTATGACTAATAAATAAATATCATTCTTGATCTCATCGTTTTTTAATGTTGATCAGAATTGTTCCTTTTGTATTATGATTTTTTTTTGTATTGTGATTTTGGGGTTGTAATTATTTCTTTTGTGTATCGTGTGATGTTGTGGGCACAATAGTAGCGAGACTGATGAACATGTGTTCTTAATTTTCGGTTCGTGTGTGCTAAATCTTAATTTTTGCTTGCGCACACAGTATTTTACGGAAATGTCATCACGCAATGAGTAAAAATTAACTCGTGACGAATGAGGGGTGATAGGAGAGAAAATACGATGCAGTTAGGTGTGCCAGGCTCAGGTAACTACGATTTATTGTCAATAGAAAGTATTCACTTTAGTCTCAAAATTTGAAAACCGAAAAGCGAGAAGTTCTATTCTCTAGCGTCAAAATCACCAGGTTGTAGTGGCGACTTAAATGATGTTGTTGTTTCTTCGAATTATGAGACTGCCAATGCGAAATACAATGAAGGCGCACAGAAAACTAATGGTTGCAAGAGTCTAGAGTCGAACATGGAGTGTTTTACACTTAGATTTTTGTGAAACATGGTTGAGGTAAATGAAAAATGCTTAACAGCTCAGACGTAAGAGTATTCACTCAAGCGAAGAATACAGAAAGACAGAAGAGACAAATTTTTCAAAGGCAGAGAATTGACACCGTGGAAGTACGACAAATCAAATTCCATAAAAAGGTCATGGAATGCGAGGTATTAGTGCAGCAGGATCCGAAGGCAATGCAGGAAAGACAGGGAACAGACAATGGCGTATAGTGTGTCAGTAATAGAATTGGAATATGGACTGAAATCCTAATGGATAAAATGGGGTAGAGGAAGTGATTGTATTATGTTCATTAGGGTGGCTTCTTCTAATGAGAGTCTCTGTTACAACCTAGCGAAAGTAAGTGTTAGATCAACTAATATCACTGAGGTCTCATGCGAGAATTATGTGATTGTGTGGTTAACTTAGAGAAAAAGTCATGTCACAGCAGCGGCAGCGACAGGAATGCTATTAAGGAGATGTGTTACAGGGCATATCATTATGACTCTGAACATTAAATGGTGAAACAGTCTACATCTACATCTACATACATACTCCGCAATCCACCATACGGTGGAGGGTACCTCGTACCACACTAGCATCTTCTCTCCCTGTTCCACTCCCAAACAGAAGGAGGGAAAAATGACTGCCTATATGCCACTGTACGAGCCCTAACCTCTCTTAGTTTATCTTTGTGGTCATTCCGCGAAATATAAATTGGCGGCAGTAAAATTGTACTGCAGTCAGCCTCAAATGCTGGTTCTCTAAATTTCCTCAGTAGCGATTCACGAAAAGAACGCCTCCTTTCCTCTAGAGACTCCCACCCGAGTTCGTGAAGCATTTCCGTAGCACTCGAGTGATGTTCAAACCTACCAGTAACAAATCTAACAGCCCGCCTCTGAATTGCTTCTATGTCCTCCCTCTATCCGACCTGATAGGGATCCCAAACGCTCGAGCAGTACTCAAGAATAGGTCGTATTAGTGTTTTATAAGCGGTTTCCTTTACAGATGAACCACATCTTCCCCAAAATTCTACCAATGAACCGAAGACGACTATCCGCCTTCCCCACAACTGCAATTTTACGCCCAAATATTTAATCGACGTGATTTTGTCAAGCGCTACACTACTAATCGAGTATTCAAATATTACGGGATTCTTTTTCCTATTCATCCGCATTAATTTACGTTTATCTATATTTAGAGTTAGCTGCCATTCTTTACACCAATCACAAATCCTGTCCAAGTTATCTTGTATCCTCCTACTGTCACTAAACGACGACACCTTCCCGTACACCACAGCATCATCAGCAAACGGCCGCACATTGCTATCCACCCTATCCAAAAGATCATTTATGTAGATAGAAAACAACAGTGGACCTACCACACTTCTTTGGGGCACTCCTGATGATACCCTCACCTCCAATGAACACTCACCATCGATGACAACGTACTGGGTTCCATTACTTAAGAAGTCTTCGAGCCACTCACATATTTTGGAACCTATCCCATATGCTCGTACCTTAGTTAGAAGTCTGCAGTGGGGCACCGAGTCAAACGCTTTCCGGAAGTCAAGGAATATGGCATCCGTCTGATACCCTTCATCCATGGTTCGCAAGATATCATGAACGGAATGACTATGGAACAGTAAGAGGAATGAATATCTATAGAAATTTCAAAGGATTTTATCCATAATAGGAGACGGAAAATTTCGACTTCAAATATTTATAGTCAGTGTGAAAATTCGAAGAATTTCGCAAGTCACCCACCTCAAGGATTGGGTGGAGCAGATTCACTACTCATTACCACCCACATGGGCTCGCTGTAATCATACAGTTTACGTGTGAGTATTTGGAAGGCGAATCAGTTTTAATGCGATGCGTTGCATAGAAGTGTACTGCACATCGAGAGTTCTGCCACGCCTTCTTATCAGCATATTGGTCGGTGGCCACGCAATATCATCTAAAACGTAGTATCGCAATGATAAAAAAATATTAGCAAACAGGGGACTCGGGCCCAGCAATGTCCTTTGAACAAATAGTACAAGAGCATCGCTATTTGTCCAACCTATGTAGTCTGGCAGAAATAATTACGATTTATATCATGGTCTTGCCAGTACATATTATACCCATCATCCCAGCATGAGATGCAGGGATTATGCTAAAGTCCTTAAAATGTTAATACGGGAATTGGAACATGATGTGTGGGATAACGTGCTATGAAATGTGGATAGAATTATTATTATATGATAGCATGTAACATAAGTAACTATTGTGGCAAGTGCAACAGACCTGGAAGGATACAGGGACATGATAGGTCTGATAGGTGAAACTATCACAATCTTTGAAATGGAAACAGTTACAATCCTTATGAGCCAGGAAAGCATCCTCTACAAAAAAGAACGAATCGAGCTATTGCAATAGGCGAAATTATCGCAGTGGTAATAAGTGCGAGAGTGAAATGAGCGATAAAAATAGTATTGCATTTCCATTAGGCGTTGAAATACGCTCTGCAGATCCAAGGAGCAATCTGCCAAAAGCCCAATTTCCTCAACGACAATGACAACCATCAATGGCAGAAGATGTGATGACTGACGGCATGAAAGTAGAGTCAGAGTTCAAAATAAATTTCGGCGGCACAGGAGATGTTTGGGTGATGCTCGTGGAAGAGAATATCGTGGTGAAAATTCCGGGGGTACATCCAGTTGTGTCGATTTCTGTAGTTATAGTTCGCCTAAGTTGCGTCTTTGGCATTGAGATGAAGCAGGATTAAGTGAACGGTCGCAAAGTAAGCTGTATAAAAATAATTTTCCGGTCAGATCAACAGTTGATGCCCGTTATACACCAAACGGAAATTTAAGCGGTTTTCTCAAAAGGAAGCTGTAAGAATTTTTCACGTTTGCGCAGTTTTATTTTTCAAAGAGTAGCTAAGAAATGGCCATAACCATCAGCGAAACTATTGTTCCACATAATACTTGCTTAGCTTCACTAAGTATTGGAAAACATGTATAGTCTACTAATATACCGATAGAAGAAATCTTAGATTATCAGGAAAAATTTGTTTAAATGCAACAATATTAGTATTCGGTAGATTATAGAAATTCTATATTTATTAAGGTTGTCCCTGTCTTTTAACTTTTGTACTTTCAACGGGGAGACGTAGTTTCATAAAGATGGTTTAGCCATGGACATCTCACTCTTCGGGATTTTGGCGGCTATTTTCATTAACAACAGGTTTTTCTAATCATTCCATAACCTCACGATTAGTATCGTGTTTTGCCGCAGGTATGTTGATGAAACGTTTCCGCTATATAAAGGCAACGAAGACGAAGTTACAAATGCATTCCACGATACAGTTTGCAGTTGAATTATGACAGTACTCAATACTGAATTTCCTAGATTTGACAACTAAGTGGGAGGGGTCTAAGATATTAATGAGAAACCCATAACTACAGACGTAATAATAATAATGTAGTATGATTTGCTGCATACACAGTTTTCACACGAAACACCTTACCTGTACGAACTTCTCTCGCATCCATGCACCTGTCAGTCGTTCCTGATTTTGTCATCCTCAGATTTGATACCCAATAACGCTAACAAAGCTACCTAATTTTTAGCCATATTTAACACAGTTAATTAGCTGCAGCTCAGACATTTTGTGGTAAAGAGGAAAGCAGGTATTATTACTAAGATTTCAATTTCTTACGGATACTACGATAACACTATTAGATTGATAGGCGATAAAATTCGAAACTAAGAGAAGACAAAGACAGTTAACTCACCTATCAAAGATGAGACTAGATTTGCGCCCGTACGGTCCTATTTCTGAACAAATACGTAATGCGTTTAAAAAAAGCAAATTTCAAAATAGGCTTTCAAACATATTACAAACTAGGTTCTTTTATTGGTCATAGTACACAAAATGGAACGAACAATAAATTTAAAATGCCATGGGCCTACAAAATTATTTGCGGTTGTTGTGATTGTTCCCACAAATGTCACACCGGGAGAGATTACGTTACTCAAGTCAAGGAGGATATGTACTGGAACACCAGAACCATGGGTATAAATCTTAGAAATGAGAATCACACATTCTCGGATACGTCAACATGCATGACAATTTTGAATGTGAAACCGAAGGGGATGCATCTCGATATCCTTGAAGAACTACAGATCGATATCCATCGATCCAAGAACCCCGGAAAAAAAATTAACGATCAAACAGGAGCGACACGCCAACTGTTTCTTAAAATATTCAATGAATTAATGACTGACTAGCTTAACTCCCATTAATTCTTATGTACTTCGGGTTACCCGTAGTAATCGCGCAGGTATGTAGCATAATTTGCTACATACACAGTTTTCACACGGAACACCTTACCGGTACGAACTTCCCTCGCATCCATGCCCCTGTCAGTCGTTCATGATTTTGTCATCCTCAGGTTTGATACCCAAGTATTAACAATTTGTACTTTATTCGTTCTTTTGCCTGCATGATTTTAAACTTTTTATTCTATATGAACATAATACTTCATCCCTTCTAAAATATTTTTAAATAACAGTATATAAAACCTTATTTTAAATGTTAGTAACTCTGACAGTGATTGCCTATTTGACTTCATCAGCGTCTGGTCAATGGTGGACGATCAACTGGCTCGTCACAATACAACAGTCACTACTCTTGATGAACTGTGGTATCGTGTTGAAGCTGCATGGGCAGCTGTACCTGTACTCGCCATCGAAGCACTGTTTGACTCAATGCTCAGGCGTATCGAGGCCGTTATTACGGCCAGAGGTGGTTGTTCTGGGTACTGATTTCTCAGGATCTATGCACCCAAATTGCGTGAAAATGTAATCACATGTCAGTTCTAGTATAACATATCTGTCCAATGAATACCCGTTTATCATCTGCATTTCTCCTTGGTGTAGCAATTTTGATGGGCAGTAGTGTATGTTAAGCGCTATAGTGTGACAACCGAAGTTACTTATTGAAGCAATAGTTCATTAAACAATCTCAAATGAAGTGAAATTTCACTTGATAAATTTTTACACCTCGACTAGCTCAAGGTGATAATGACCAGACAGTCCGCACACAACCTTAAATACCAAAGCACCGTTTGACGGCAGACAATTGTTCCTATGATAGTTGACAAGAAGTTAGCAATTCCTATTTAAAATGGTGGCTGAAGTTTTATACAGAGAATAAACTTTGATTCATAATATTTACCATTTACCATATTAACAATTACAAATAAAAAAAAGGAATCGCCGAATATCGGTCACATTTGTAATGCACCGGAACCAGGGCACAGCGCTGCTAGATGGACTTGAAATATCAAGGATCCTCGTCCTGCGTCCAAGTGGTTTAGGGACAAAATGGGTCGCCATTTAAAGTTAGTCCAGGCGATCGCCGTTAACATGCACGCCAGGGTAAACTCCCGCGCCGTTCTCAGTTTACAGATAGGCACGTCTCTTGAACAGAACCTAAGTTGACCGGTGACTGCTTCCGCACTCCACTTGCACTCGCCGCCAGTCCCGTGCGCCAGAACGTCAACAGCATGCGTCCTCGGAGTACACCAAGTTCCGACTGTCTACCGCAGTGCTCCGTACGGCGTCTTCCTTCAGCCACTATAGCTAACTGAATCTCCGTCACTGTCCCGACAGTGTCTCCTCTCGCGAGCCGCGGCCGTCCTAAATAGAAGGAGCTAGCCAACCAGGACGCCGCAAAGCGCGTGATTTCGGCAGAGAAACTATACTGCCAAGAGCATCACAGAAAGTCATGGTTCAACCTTCCCCCCCCCCCTCCCCTTAGTACGGAACTGTAGTGGAGCAATTTGCACTCTCTTCACTGGAACCCTTATGTGCGCCACCTACCCCAGCTTCTTTAATCTGGCTGAGATGTACCCTGGTTTGCTTACCTGGTTTACTGAGTAGGAAGTTCACCGGAGAAAGCTTCTTCAATACTAGGTATGGTCCCACAAATGTCGGCAATAACTTCTCTGCAATCTCCTGGCTGCCTTGAGCTTGCCTGTGGAAGTTTACTCGCCTGCCTTTATTATACTTTTATCTTTCTCGGCAATGCGCTATTCTGATCTTCCTTTCGGCTGCCTCTGACAACCGCCTAATGTCATCAGGAATAAACTGTTCTGGCAAAAAGTCGTTGAGAGTCCACAAGTTGGCCAACAGTAAGTGCAAGCTGAAAGAAACCATTAATTTGGCGGGAGCCGTCCTATGTGCTTCGTCATTTGTGGTGTCGAACGCGAAGGACAATTAATTAAGGGATGAATCCCATCTCAGTTGTTATCTCTTTTACATAAACACCTTTTCTATGTCCCATTATATCTTGAGAGCTATGCTGGCGGGAGCCTAATCTCCTGGTAGGGTCACCCAAGCCGGCAAGGTCGAAATGTTGATGCCAGGCGAAGAGCACTCCGCATCGAGAAATGTTGGTGCCAGACGAAGAGCACTCTGCAACGAGGTCCTGTAGGTTTGATATTAGAGTGTCTCCAGGAGGTCTCAAATATGTGTCAGGAAGGACTCTTAGACATGGTGAAGTCAACCACCCTAAAAGAAATAACCCTGCAGAAAAATTAAATTGCTGCTGCCATGCAGTCAGGTGACTGGGTTACCAACCGCTAGAGGAAGTGCACCTTGATAAAAAATTACTGGCAAGTTACGAGGCCGATTGGTGGCAGACCCACCACATGTCTAGCATGGATACAGAGTGCCATCCAGTACCAGGAACTCTAATTTACTCATAATCCATCAGTCAGGTGGATTAAATAGAAGACGGCCCAAGCAAGAAAGACTTGGAGTGTGAGAAACTGACACTTTGAAGAAACAGTCCTACATAAAGAATTACACCTAAGAAATATTAATATTGTAACAATTACAGGAACAAAGAAAAAGCTGAGGCGAACTGCAGATTTGATGTCAATCATTTACAGCGGTATAAGAAATGACATAAGAGAAAGTAGTAAGTGACAGAATACTTCAAAACCGTTCAAATGTGTGTGAAATGTTATGGGACTTAACTGCTAAGGTCATCAGTCCCTAAGTTTACACCCTACTTAACATAAATAATCCTAAGGACAAACACACACCTCCATGCTCAACGGAGGGCTCGAACCTCCACCGGGACAGAATAGTAATATTGAGATTCAGAACAGACCGAGCTCATGTACCATTGACAGAGGTGTATGCTCGTGAAGACGGATTAAAAGAAGAAACCGAAGCTTTTTGAAACGCTACACAGAGATGGAAGTAAATACAACAGAAAGACAGCCTATTATGTTATGGAGATTTAAATACCAAAGTAGGAAATAATCCAGTGCCTCTAACAGTGGGAACGTTTGACGAACAACATAAATTTTAATGGACATTCTCTTATACAGTTTCCACCAAGTAATGGACGGAAAATTATTAATTCCTTTTTTTTAATAAGAGAGACATACGTCAGTACACTTGGAGCGCGAGGGGACAGAGAATTACAATAGATTATGTGATGGACAACAGTAAAAAATGCATGCAAATTCAGGATCGTGTTTTCAGAGGTAGTGACACTTATAGGACCTGTACCTACAAGTAGGGAAGACAGCTATGCTCGCTAGATGGAAGAAGGCAAGAAGTGTTTAGACGAAAATGATGTTACGTCCATGTATTACAGGAGGGTGGCATAATACACCTATGGCAAAGCAGGCTGAATCTTGCCTAAACCGGAGTGATAGTTTAGGAAGGGAATGACAAAACATTAAGCGACGGATAGAAAAGGCTACGATGGGTCAGTTTCCTCCCTGTCTATGCAGGTGAGGGCCATTAGGTGAGTCCGGGCTGAGCTGTGGCCTTTATTGAGGCTGCGTGAGACGGGCTTTCCAGTTCCATTTGCAACCGAGGTATTAATGGCCATGAGAGGGAGGCTACCCTTCCTCTGCAGACTTTGCACGACCTGCAGAAACCGCAGCTGCTTGCTTTCGCTCAGCCGAGACCGGTTGATCTTTGGGAACCGCTACGCTAATGACGATGAGCGACTACTGTCAGCTATAAATTTCCCGCATCAGACATAAAGTTCAGCGTAACGCCAGAGCTTTACGGCTTGTTGCAGCACACGTGCCGAAACACTCAACTGTGTGCGGCAAGATATGATCCCTAAAGCGAATCATAATAGGAGGGTTGTCGTATTCAAGAGAGCCATGGATATGCTAAACGTGAATCCTAGGAATCAGCTTGATGACAAGAGGAAGCACTGTGAACCCTACACAGTGGTACTTGACATCTTACAAGATGTGAGTATACCTGCATGAGGTTTCGCATGTGGAAAATTAGGGATCACTCACTCCTACATTAATGGATAAAGTCAGACAGGGGGAAGCAAACTCTTTTTCTGATCGCTGTATGAACAGGAAAATGTTCACTTGTATCTGTCAACATGGAATAGACTTCAAAAAGTTACCATGTTTCTCTGACCGAGACATCCACTTGCTTGTTGACAGATGATATGCGCTAGGTCGGGAGGTGCAGTGCACGAGGCAGAGGCGATTTCATTGGATATCCAGTGCCCATCCTCAACACGATGCTCCAATGACGTCCTCCAAGTTTATCATCCGAGTCAGATCCAAAGATACGGTCCTCTTCCCCCCCCCCCCATTTGTTTGAGAGATCAGTGATTTGATTTGTAAAATGTGATTACAATGCGATATGTAGATTCAGGGTGAACATGTGTGTGATTTTCTGTCAGAGGTTGCTAAAGTCATTGTTCAGCTGTCTCAGGAGGCATATTTTTCTAATTCTTCGTATTTCTGTTAATGTTGTGTTAAGTGTCTATATACATAACTGCACATCACAACGTAATGGTTAGGTTAGGATCTGGGTTTAAAGTCTGTGCTACAATACCCGTCGTCAGCTGTCGACACAGCGTCCCTCATTTCCCCCACTACATTGACAGTATTTGTGAAAAG
Source organism: Schistocerca cancellata (assembly GCF_023864275.1). Taxonomy (NCBI): domain Eukaryota; kingdom Metazoa; phylum Arthropoda; class Insecta; order Orthoptera; family Acrididae; genus Schistocerca; species Schistocerca cancellata. Next base: position 447,339,315 of record NC_064630.1, on the reverse strand, counting down.
ACCCACAGTGTTTTTTTGTCACCTGTAACCGATGGGAAGCCGGAAGCTGACGTGGCAACACTGTAGCGCCAAGTGACAAGCGTCAACTGTCAACTAATTTAAAGGGGAGCATGTACATCCTATATCTGCAGTGTTAAATTTGCAGTATTGAATACCCATCACCTCAGAACGTTTGACAGATGGACTTCTGAAATTTTTGGGAAGTATAGTTTCACTCCTTCTTTAATTACTGAAGTAGAATCATAAAATAATTAGTTATGTTTTTTTAAGTTTATGTTCAATTTTTTTATATCCACTTTGGCTTTTGTAAGTAAAAAAAGCATTATAAGGAGAAATGTTCCGGTGGTTCAGCAATAGCAGTATACTAAGAGGTAAGAGAATAAAATCAGATATACATGTCTGTAATACTTCATGACATAATGAGTCAAATATTTAGAAAAATTAATATTCAGGAAATCAACTTTAAACGTTTCATTTGATCAGTGCTAACACGTGGAAGCATGCCAGCTCCTAGAAACAGCCAGGCCCATAATCCTGTTCTTGAACATCTTGAAAACGTAAAGGCTTCTTTCTTTTCCTGCCTCTTGCTTCTTTAGCCATTTCCTCTGCTTCATACTGGGCTTTCATGATCTTAAGTCGATCCATTCGCTGGAAGGCTGGTAGTGTGTTGGCTTCTGAAATTATACCAAGATGATAGAGGTTTCATTCTGCAAAGACATTTCTTGGTATTCGTGTTTTGCGTTCGACCATGGAGACATTTCGAAAGGTCAGGATGAGTTAACTCTCTACATATTTGTTTAATAGTTTCCATCATTGCAGATGGTATGATATTTTTGTGACTAAATTGTTCCTCTGTATCCGCTGCCTGAGATTTGCGGTACTTACACCATAAATCAGCACCAGGTGGTCAAAGAACATGTAAGGTGTATCATCAGTGGCTAATTTGTGAAAGCATGTAGCCCCCTCTGCTGTTTTCACCCCCTGTAGGTCATATGTATTGCTTATTATTGCCATTCCATAATACTGCTGGAATTCATCAATGTTTTTGACTGTAAGTCTTCCTTTAATTATTAGAGTCCCCAGAAAATGCATGTGCTAGACCACCATTTATGTTTACACACTACATCCGACCTCTTAACACGTGCATTAACATTAATTTAAGGAATAAATAGCCGTAAACCACAGCCTTCTAAATTAAATATTTCTGGAGGTAGAGATACTTAAGAAAGTCAGTGCAGAAAGACTGGATTTTTTTTACACTTGCACAATTAAGTTTGAAATAATAAAAACTACATTTCCAATCGGAATTAGTCGACAAATGACGCATCAAATCATTCAGGAGAGACAAAATATTATTAAAAGATAACAACCGGAAAATGACCAAGTCCATTACACCTATTCCTCTTCAGTGTTTCAGGAATTCAAACCAGTCCATGGCCTTCATGAGTGATTTTCATCAAACCGATTCGAAATTACTTCCCTAAAATCACTACAATAAGATAGAAAATTGGCACACGCCTTAACTGTTAAAAATATGGAACAGAGTTGTAATCCCTCGGAGACGTACTAAACATTCAAAGAATTTGAACCAGCATTTTTGAAAGAATGTTGATTACCAAATTACAGATTGAATGTTGGGAAGCATGCAAGAATATTAGCTAACCATTTTTGATGAAAATGATGTTAAAACGATCAATAACGGATAAGGACTTAATTGTATTTTTCTTTTTCAGATGTCAACTATCTAGGTTCAATGAACATTGTCTTGTTTTTACCATGAAACCGAAGTATTTTGTGTAATAGTAGATCTCACGAAGAATATTTATCAAGAAAGGAGACAACCCGACAGAGGAAATTACTGTAGAAGGAATGCCGATAGGAGCATTTCACCACTTGAAGTTAGGATTCACAGATTTTACGATCTACCAAATGGTTATTACAGGACGGGTGATGGATCGCTCATAAATGTAGCTTATAGACAACTTAGGGAAGATTTTCACCGTTAGAAAGAGGACTATTGGCAGAACCGTGATAGACGAATTTAAGACAGACCGCGTGATCGAAGAAAGAGTGACGAACAGTTGCCAGCCCGATCTTCAAAGTTAAACTAGAAGAAGTTTCTAATGGGAGTAGGTCCTAAACCATAACTGAAGCTACCGAATCAACCCTTGCTATTAACACTATTCACTTTGATGCGGATTATGTTGTAACAGGTGATTTGACGGGTGGGTGTGAAGTGATGACTGAATATGTCTTAACGCCTATGTTTGACATTAATGTTTGTACCATTAATAGTAATGGGTTTCTGGACAGCGGCAGTCAGGTCCGCGCAGTGTCAAATACATTGTATCTACAGTTAACTGGGATCGCAAAAATTCCATCTTTCCTATGAGTGGTGAACGCATTACAAGTGCTGTGAGACTCAGAAACAAGTCGATTAAGAATCAGATATTTTCGTTGATGGAAAAGAATACGAGCAGTTTTCCCTGGTAGTTCAACATTATCTGTTGGGTGTACTTTAAGAACGGACTAAATGCCGGTGAATGTATTTAAAGTAGAATTTGTTGGTAGCAGGCTATAAATGGCGCTTCTAAATTTCGGTTACAGTGTCTTAGGAGCTGTAGAGGGGACTTGATACAAACAGTTTTAATTACGAATCCACGTTCGGAAAAGTACCATTTGGATATAAAATAAATTTGAAGATCGTATCATTCTCAGATCTTCCGCTCCATGGTATGCACACAAACTGGGAATACGGCACCGTCATCGGTCACTATTGTGGTTATCTACGATTTTCGACCCACTGATACAACGGCTGTGACAAACTGTCTGTGGTGCTCCACGGAGGCGCAGCACTCTCCATACTGAAGAGGATGTCCTCCATCACGTAGAAATGAACGAGACGACGAGTGCTGGGCTCATTGCCCATGCCATGGAGTCCTGTACAACAAGCAGATCACAGTTCAGCGGTTATGATGTACGCTTACATCGAGTGCTATACGGCAGTATGCGTGAGCCCGAGTAGATTTGTGGACGCATTTCCAGGAGGCGACGTTGGTCTGGTAGTTTTATTGAGTAGCATTTATTATTTGTTGGGCTGTTTCTTAATAATACATAGTCGTTAAATAAACCATCAAGTGACACAATGGGCATTTTTGTGGGTTCATTAGAATAATAGTAGCCCTTGTTATGTATTTGAGGACGTATGGATTAACCTTCGAGTGCCGCAGAACTGTCCTGAAGCTATCAGCACTACCTATCAGTATAGTTCGAGAGCTCACTGAGTAGCCAGCTTGTCAGAGCTGGGAACAAAGTAATACCCAGAAAGAAGGTAATAGGGATGGAGCATGTAATTAGTACCAGTTATTGATCTGCTATATTCTCACTCATTTTTGGAGCAAATACTAACTATAGTATTAAGAGCATTCGCGGCCTAACTAAAAAGGTTCTCGGCGGACGGAGGCATTACAATTAAAATATTTCCAGGTATAAAATTATTTACAGCGTTTCCATGGTAGAAAATTAAATTTTTCTGTCTCATGAAAAAATCGTATTCCACATTATTGCTACTTTACGTGAATGCGCAAGGAAACAGCGGAGAATTGGTGTTTGATCATTGAGTGTTAAAACAAGAAAAATATAATTAAATCACTAAAATATGCAACCTGAATGCCATTCATAGATGTTGTTGGCAGTTTCTTGATTTCCACTGGACACCGAAAATGCCCTGAGAGTCCTTAGATACACTCCTGGAAATGGAAAAAAGAACACATTGACACCGGTGTGTCAGACCCACCATACTTGCTCCGGACACTGCGAGAGGGCTGTACAAGCAATGATCACACGCACGGCACAGCGGACACACCAGGAACCGCGGTGTTGGCCGTCGAATGGCGCTAGCTGCGCAGCATTTGTGCACCGCCGCCGTCAGTGTCAGCCAGTTTGCCGTGGCATACGGAGCTCCATCGCAGTCTTTAACACTGGTAGCATGCCGCGACAGCGTGGACGTGAACCGTATGTGCAGTTGACGGACTTTGAGCGAGGGCGTATAGTGGGCATGCGGGAGGCCGGGTGGACGTACCGCCGAATTGCTCAACACGTGGGGCGTGAGGTCTCCACAGTACATCGATGTTGTCGCCAGTGGTCGGCGGAAGGTGCACGTGCCCGTCGACCTGGGACCGGACCGCAGCGACGCACGGATGCACGCCAAGACCGTAGGATCCTACGCAGTGCCGTAGGGGACCGCACCGCCACTTCCCAGCAAATTAGGAACACTGTTGCTCCTGGGGTATCGGCGAGGACCATTCGCAACCGTCTCCATGAAGCTGGGCTACGGTCTCGCACACCGTTAGGCCGTCTTCCGCTCACGCCCCAACATCGTGCAGCCCGCCTCCAGTGGTGTCGCGACAGGCGTGAATGGAGGGACGAATGGAGACGTGTCGTCTTCAGCGATGAGAGTCGCTTCTGCCTTGGTGCCAATGATGGTCGTTTGCGTGTTTGGCGCCGCGCAGGTGAGCGCCACAACCAGGACTGCATACGACCGAGTCACACAGGGCCAACACCCGGCATCATGGTGTGGGGAACGATCTCCTACACTGGCCGTACACCACTGGTGATCGTCGAGCGAGGGGACACTGAATAGTGCACGGTACATCCAAACCGTCATCGAACCCATCGTTCTACCATTCCTAGACCGGCAAGGGAACTTGCTGTTCCAACAGGACAATGCACGTCCGCATGTATCCCGTGCCACCCAACGTGCTCTAGAAGGTGTAAGTCATCTACCCAGGCCAGCAAGATCTCCGGATCTGTCCCCCATTGAGCATGTTTGGGACTGGATGAAGCGTCGTCTCACGCGGTCTGCACGTCCAGCACGAACGCTGGTCCAACTGAGGCGCCAGGTGGAAATGGCATGGCAAGCCGTTCCACAGGACTACATCCAGCATCTCTACGATCGTCTCCATGGGAGAATAGCAGCCTGCATTGATGCGAAAGGTGGATATACACTGTACTAGTGCCGACATTGTGCATGCTCTGTTGCCTGTGTCTATGTGCCTGTGGTTCTGTGAGTGTGATCATGTGATGTATCTGACCCCAGGAATGTGTCAATAAAGTTTCCCCTTCCTGGGACAATGAATTCACGGTGTTCTTATTTCAATTTCCAGGAGTGTATATTAACTAGCATTTTTGCTCAGAGTCATGTATTGCTGACAGCGCCTATCTTTCTAGCATAATATTTTGACACCAGATATCACATTTATACTTCTGTACAACTAAGAGCCGAAAGGACAGCATGTTCTTTCTTAGTTTCATCGATGATGACGGAACAAATTCATATGATCTTCATTTCTCTATTATGAAATACAAGGTGTAGCGGATATAAACGCTGTTTTTCATATTTTAATATGCACACATATCAGTGTGTTGATTGTTCGTTCTCTGGGTCAAAAAGTCTTTCCAAAAACATATCACATAACTTACTAGCTGATGCTTTCGTCATGGTTGTAACTGCACCACTAAGTGGACTTCAACTGTCAGTACACGCTAATCTTTTTGAGTCCACACATCCACACATGGATACACTGCCCAGGGGAAAATAAAGATCAATGGGTTGTTCTTGCAACGTGTACTTAGAGGTAGTAACCAACATGAAAACCTACTAACCCTAATATCTATTAGTGTTAGTCTGAACATGAAGTAAAATACTGATATAATGTTGTTCAGTATACTGCTTTGTCACCATTAAAAATATCGGCGTTTACAAACGTTACACCTATTATATAAAGGGAAGATTCTATTTATTTACTTAGAAATGAGATTATATTTTAGGCACTGTAACGATTTCATTGCTTACAAACCAATTCTAAATTATTTAACATGAATAGTAAATTATTTCTACAAAATACAGTTTTTCATACATCAGGTCAAATGTATAAGATAAAAAAAAAGTTAATGCATTTTTCCAACATTTTAAAGGATGGCAAAATGGATGTCTACATTACTTGACTTTGCGTTGAATGAGTTTTTCACTGTAAACGAAATACAAACTCACATAGAAATGAGTAAAAGATGATGTGCAGAAGATATTGTAAAGGAGCAAGAGACATTTTAAGTGTCAACGGTCTGTAACATTCTCATATCTACGTCCTTCCTAACCATTTCAGAGTAAGATTAGTTTTTTCTACTCATTTCAGTGCAATTCAACTTCTATCTCTCCCACACCCCGCCGTCCTACGCTGTAATGATGTCTGTGGCACACAGGACCTCACCTTATTTCCGTCTCTGAAATTTTGTGGAAAGCTTGCCAGTTAGAGGTGGACTAATACTGTCGGTACAAATCTTATGTGACGTATCTCATGTCTTACTGATCGCCTACGTGTGTTCAGATTAGTAGTCGAAAGAATCTGGATTTTATGGTAGTGGTAGACACGAGGAATTCTAGAGTGCGGGGAACGTCGCTAACGGGTAAACGACGACCTTATATTGCTACTCGTCTGCAGTGAAATATTTTGAATGTCACATAATTTTTTTGTTTCGGGTATTGATTATAAAAAAAATAATATTCCGTCGCTTCGCTTGAATCCCTTTCTGTAGCGATTATTCGAATCTGTAACGTACCCCGTGGCTGTGGCTGGATTGTGGCAGTCTGAATTTCTATGAATGGAAAGGGCGGCAGAGTTATTTCCTGGTTTAGATGCTATCTATCCGTGCACTTCATTTAACTCTCTTTGTTGTCGCATTTACCGGTATTTGCACCGTATTATGAGGCCAGCTACTCGATTTCGTAGTTTTTGTAGGTGAGGTCGCTGCAGTTGTCTTCAATAATGTTGCCACATGCCTTCTCTACGGAATATCATTTGCATACATTTCCGGTAATACATATAACGGAAACGTCCAACAGGCTACAGGTCACTTCTCTTGTAGGGTCCCTCTCAGAAGTGTCTTTTCTGTCCAGTCATCTATGTTTCGAATATTTTGATATTAGCTTAAATGATTGAAAGTCAACTACAGCTGTCATTCTTCCTTTATCGGTTCACTATTGTGCGCATGCCCATATAAGATATTGTGTGGTTGTAACGCATATGTTAAGTATGGTGGTACGCGGAAAAATGTTCAGTTTCAGAACTGTGACATGCACCCGAACTTGGGGTGCTAGTGATGTTGATGTTATGACAGCTAGGACACCAGTTGTCACAAGCACAATGATAGTGGAAACCGTTCAGATTATAACATGTGGAAAAACAGTGATGGCATAATGCGCCATGTCAGAATTTTTGTACAGATACTTGGTAATGGCTTACGACCGAAGTGCAGTGGTACGACGAATATAGAAAAATGGCAGCTGCAGTCGGCATCAAATGATTAACACAGTTCATAGCAGATGCAGATACGGTCTCAACGAAGATCATTTAGATACTTTTCTTTGTGTTTGCTTATAATGTACTAATCTTTACGCCTTTCTATGTGTACTATACATAACACGCTGAAAGAGCTGGGTGGGTCATATCTGATGACTTGGTCGGTGACCCTGTTCTTCCCTCTTGCCTGTAGATAGAGCTTACGACAAGATTTTCTGCCCATAGTTTGTTTCTAATCTCTCTTCCCGTGCTCAAGTTGATCCATTAACTCTTTGAGATGGTGTGTACCAGATTCCAGAGATTGTTTCGCATCACTCGCGTTGTGTGTCGCTCGCCGCTAAATGATGGGCGTCGAGCATCGAGAACAAGAAGGGACGAGAGGGAGACGGTTTGGAGCGATGGCAGTTTTGGTCAAACAACGAATGTCACGGTTAGGAGACCGAGCGGCTTGCTGTGTGTGCTGCACACGGTTGTTGTTTAATGAACGGGCACGAAATGACGAGGCACGGAAGTGTGCCCTAATGATTGTGACAGGCAGCAGTCGACTTCGAGCATTGTTTATGGATACATGCGTAACGACAGATATCTGGAATGTGTATCAGGGGAAGCGTCCTTTTCTCAGTGTCATGTATGACTTGCACAGGCTTGTATTGGTATGGCATGAGCCTCCACGCTGCATAGCGTTGAGTCAGCCGTTGTAACCGCATTGGGCGGCGGCGTAGTGTGGCTCGCAAAATGTGGTGTGCTATGGATGCCATGCGCATTTCGTTGACTTCATGCTGGAAGGTCGTTCGCCTCGTGGAAAGTTATTGTAAGAGGATGGGTGAAGTCCAACTTTAGTAAAAAATACTAAGGTTGAACAAGTCTATGTAATAAATTCTGTTTCATGCCCGTTGTTTGATTGAGTGCCGTTTCATCCTGTGTCTAACTGCAATGACCTTTGTCAGTTTTACGTTCGTATCTGTTCGGTATGTTACTGTTATTAGCGAAAAGACAGAGTTTTGCTCTTACAGGTTGTTTTAAAGTTCGTTTAAATTGTCTTTTAGTGATTTAAATTTTACAAAGTGTTTTAAACTTTGCTGGATTTTATAAAAAGAGACGCTCTATTACTTACTGCAACATGGAACTATTGCCTCAATAACTATTGGCTCAAAAACTGACGGCAGTGATCATTCGTAAACTCTACTGGACTGTTACTGTTAGTGTTTCATTTCTTAAAAGCAAATTTATAGCTGAGTAGTTTCTTAAAAGCAAATTAGCTAAGTAGTTATTCCCATATCATTTAGTAGTTGTCATGTATATTAAAGATGTTCTTCTTTTTTAAAAAGAATTATACAGCTTCTTCTTCTGAACAAGATGTTCTTCATTGTTGCTGTCGTGGTTTTCAGTCCAGAGACGGGTTTATGCAGCTCTTCATGCTACTCTATCCTGTGCAAGCTTCTTCATCTCCGAGTAACTACTGCAACCCACATCTGTATAATGTATTCATGCCTTCATCTTCCTCTACATTCTACACTCTGCACTTCAATCCAATACTAAATTAATGATACCTTGATGCTTCAGAACGTGTTCTACCATCCGATTCCTTCTTCTAGTCAATTTGTGCCACAAATTCCTCTTCTCCCCAATTATATTCAGTACCTCCTCATGAGTTACGTGATCTGGCGATCTAATCTTCAGCATTCTTCTGTAGCACCACATTTCGAAAGATTTTATTCTCTTACTGTCCAAATTGTTTATCGTCTATGTTTCACTTCCATACATGGCTACACTCCATACAACTACTTTCTGAAAAGATTTCTTGACACTTAAGTCTATACTCGATATCAACAAATTTTTCTTCTTGAGAAACGGTTTCCTTGCCATAGCCAGTCTTTATATTATATCCTCTCTACTTCGACCATCATCAGTTATTTTGCTCCCCAAATAGCAAAACTCCTTTACTACTTTAATTGTCTCATTTACTAATCTAATTCACTGACCATCACCTGATTTAATTCTACAACATTCCACTATCCTCGTTTGGCTTTTGTTGATGTTCATCTTATATCCTCCTTTCAAGACACTGTCCATTCCGTTCAACTGCTCTTCCCGATCTTTTGCTGTCTGTAACAGAATTGCAATGTCGTCGGGTAACCTCAAATGTTTTACTTATTCTCCATGGATTTTAAATCCTACTCCAAATGTTTCTTACTTTCCTTTACTTCTTGGTCAATATACAGTTTGAATAACATCGGAAATAGACTACAACCATTTCTCACTCCCTTCTCAACCACTGCTTCTCTTTCGTGCCCGAAGACTCTTATAATTGTCATCTGGTTTCCGTTACTTCATTATGAACTGCTATAATTAGGTCCATTACGTCTTCATTACAATCCCCTGGCTTCGAGTGGGTTTTAGTCTTTGATAGTACGTGCCTTAAAGTAGCTGTGGTTCAGTTATTATATAATGTTCGTTTTCTGTTTTAGAAGTCACCTGTACCAGCCTGGACCAGAATGTTGATGACACTGCAGACGCTGTCAGCATGATATTGGGCTTGGGGGCGTGTTGTGTCCGTCTCTTATAACTCATGCTTGAACAGGAATAAAAATGATGTTTACAGTTATAGCCATTTAGATAGTGAAAATCCTTTGTTATAAAGTGTTGTCATTTTAAAACTTTGTTACCTCTGGGTTATGGTCCCATGTTCCCCAAGTAAGAACGTGAATTGTCCTTCCTATTGTTATTATGATAATCCTTTTTCTGTGTATAGTTGCATGAAGTTTAGTGTTACACTGACTGAAATACGCAGCTTAGTGTCATAGAAGTCTTGTTTATTCAGCGGATGGGGGCAGCTCACTCTTGACATCCAGCAGCACACTGGAAAAGCTTCCAGTTTCCATTTCCATGTGTTCTCCTTCGCGTCCCACTTCCATTCAGTATTACAGAACTGCTTCTTCTGAGATTACTATGTCACTGGGATGTTAGTTTTTCTGAGAGTTGTTTCTTCGCTTTAGCCAGATTTCATTTGTTATCACGCATCCTTCAGCGAACTTGCTTGATCACATTTCCAACGTTTTCTATTTTATATTCCACGAAATTGATACGTAGTCTGATATTTCATGTGGCACTATAGAAACCAAAATTAGGCTTTGAGGCATGGATCCCTCCAGAACGGAACTAATAAAGATGAATCTCAGGGGAAATTAATAGTACCTTTAAAAGTTTTGTGAACTATTCCAGAGAAAATGTTCATATTGACAGTAGGATAAGCTTGCCCGCAATATCGGCGTGTTTAAGTGTGACATTTCATGCCCAGCTCTGCTACCTCAAGAGCATAAATATAAGTATACCTAGACCAACAGTAGGGAACAGTTATTTCAGAAGCTCACTCATATCTTACATTTACGTGAAAGGACACCTGTAATACTCGAAGAACTTCCAATGGCGCTACTACAGGCCTGTATTGTCAACAGAGATTCTTGAGCTGGCTGTAGGGCCAAGTATCCGAAACCCTCCGTTAAATCTAATGTCAAAAGTGGGAGTAATAAATGGTAGGTAGCATCACATCGATAATTCGAACAAATCCATGTTGGGAATATGAGCTCTGAAGCTAAAAGCTTCTGTAGGCGCCTGAAAGGAATCTGAAATGAAAGAGTTAATTAAACCGAATCTAAATGTGCTCTGACATCTCAGATTACAAGAGGCTTGTCAGGACCGGACTGTGAAGACGCCCACCACTCTGGGACACAATGAGTAGAAGAATGGGAAAAGAGTGGAGGCGGTTTACGTCTGAGCTAACGGTAAAGTAGGGCAGAGGCAGGGGTAGAATGCCTAAGCCATCCGTTTCATATAACAGCTAAAACACGAGTGGTCCAGAGGCAGACGACACAAAGCCATCTGTCCCGTTGCAGAACTAAACGACAATAGAACGAAAACACTGGGCCCTGCAGACCAAGGAGCGGCCAGAAATCACCACGTGACGCTTCTGTTACGCTTTTTACTCGATCGCAGTGTGGCGCCTATGACCATTTTTGTTCGCAAATAACTAGTAATAATAGTGTCTGCCGATATCACGTATCTTTCAGGTATGTGGACTCTGAAGGAACTCATGCTGGACATGTAGCTGAAGAACTGCCTCCCCTTTTCAAGAGATTCAATTCCCTGACAGAGAGCACCTAGAAATGCTAAACTTCGAGACTTCATCTACTTCATGTCGCAGTATCATTAACGACATATGTCATATCATTGTTCTGAACTCACGTAATTATAAGGGTCGTTCAGAAAGTTTCAGTTTGAAGACCCTACAGTCCAGATTTGGTATGCCAATCAAGCAAAATCGCTTAGAGCACTCAACGACGCACCAAGTTGGAGATAGCCTTTTCGTAAAACACCGCGGCCCGATGCATGAGGAAGTCAATAACGGCCTGCTGCCCCTTCTCTTCCGACAGGAAACGTCGAATTCTCACAGCCTTTTTTGAGGGCTCGAGCGCGTGTTAATCGAATGGGGAGAGGTCAGTACTGTAGGAGCGGGGAGGGGGGCGGAGGGGGATGCTAGACTGTCTCCCTCTTAAGTTCAAATCTTCTGGGTTCACAGGCTGCGTCATGTTTCATCTAAAATGTTCGACGTTTCTACCCACCTACTGGGATCTTCCTCAGGATCTTTTGGCGTCCACTACTGCTAGAACACTGTCAGAGGCGAGTGTCGCGTTTTTTAAACAATACTATCACTTCTCCAGTACGAACGCCAGAAAACTCCCCGTTTATAAGTGGGCGCGACACTCGTCTCTGACAGTGTTCTAGCAGTAGTGGACACCAAAAGATCCTGAGGAAGATCCCAGCAGAGGGGTCGAAACGTCGAACATTTTAGAAGAAACATGACGCGCCCTAACAACCCAGAAGATTTTAGCTTCAGTGACAACGGCCACGAAAGCCTGCAGACTTATATGTCTCCCTCTTGTTCGTAATGGATGAGACTGGCCTCCCAGATCAACCGGCGTCATGTGTCGAATTGCGACCAGCACAGAACTTGGTGCAACCTTCCACAAACGGTTTTCGATGGACTACACATTCTTTATTCTCCGATGGTTGTTTACTGGTGATTGTATTTCGGCAGCCAAGAAAAGAATAACAGTACGTTGGTCCTGTTTGGACACATTTGGTAAAAAACGTTTTTATAGTACAAGTTCACCTTTTCGTATTTGTCGCACGCATCTCGGAAAGACACAAAGGCTACACTAATCTCTTGCCGACATGTCGCTGCTTGCGTAACCGCATCAGAGTCTATACATCAACGCCGTCAAGAGAGAGACTTTTTGATCGCTCCTTATATATCTTTTCATGGTATACACGGATGTATCATTCTAAGACGGTAACTAATTATGAATGTCGTTGGAACCAACGTGTGGGTACGTTGACTGGAAATGTTTTGAAATGCTGTAAGAAGACCAGCAGTTAAGTTTCGATAATGTGTGTGATAACGACTACAGTCCGAGTTGTAGCCGAAAACTATTTTCATGTATTCTGCTTTTTCTTCCCCTTCTTCTTCAGTACAACATTGATCTCTCATAGCCGTCTAGGGTGGCCGAGCGGTTCTAGGCGCTTCAGTCTGGGACCACGCGACCGCTACGGTCGCAGGTTCGAATCCTGCCTCGGGCATGGATGTGTGTTATGTCCTTAGGTTGGTTAGGTTTAAGTAGTCCTAAGTTCTAGGGGACTGATGACTTCAGAAGTTAAGTCCCATAGTGCTCAGAGCCATTTGATCTCTCATAGCCTACGTGCAGTAGCCGTCCAAGGAATGAACTGAAGTCAATAGGTGACAGGGACATCTGGTATCAGTATACATTTAATTTACCACTCTCACATAGGTTGTTGAGAAGACAGAACAGAAACCTGTAAGTACAAATTTCGTGATATAAATACAAATATGAATAACATTTCAACAGTTTGTCAGTGGGGCACGATCCTGAAGAACTTGTTAATCAGGCGGCATTCCACCTTCAGTCGACACACAGGACTTACAACGCAACTGATTATTTATTTCAAGTGGTCGCTATTAGTAGACGTTCCACCAGTATTGGTAGATGGGTAGTCTATTTTTCTTTATTGGTTTTATCTTTATGTTAATCCATGTGCTGCAGTAACTGTTCTTTAATTTTCCAACGAGTTCTTTTAATTTTTTGGTTTTTAATTTTTCGCGTTATCCGGAAAACCTACCAAATTTGTAAAAAACAGTAATTCCGCTCGTGCGTGAAACTGAATATCAGTTCACTGTTTGCTTCTTGGCATAAAAGTAATGACATGTACCAAATTTACCCCATTTTTGTATCACTTCATTTTGTCAACACGAAGGATTTTTTTTTATCTCAGTTGAGAGTTTCGCGTGATCACTGGAGACTGTAGGTTACTGATCCGTCTCAGAATAGTACCACTACCCTAGCCACAACTCTGGGGATCTTAAACTACCTTACAGCGTCTACAGCTGTAGTTATATCTTCATGCTATTCTTCTGTCCATTGTTAGGCCCGAAGATTAAGTTTTTTTACTGATGCTTGTACATTTTCAACCAAAAATTATTTTCAGCCAGTACTTCCACAATTATTTTTCCCATTACCTTGTGAATAATTGTAGCCAGTAATTTACGAGCGTAAGATCTCTGTGAGACACTCTAATACTCCTCACCTACACAGAAAACGTCATAGGGGAGACGGCTGCTATTTGGCACAGATTTTGGTTATTCTACGGTTTTGTGCAATACTTGGAGCGATTCTGGCGTATACAGCGGATAGCTTGAGGTTAGGGCAAAAAAACATGTAGGACCCAGTAATTAGATGAGTATCTAGGTAATCACAAAAACACCTTTCATAAAAGCTTGTAACTAAGTCAGCTAACTGCTGGTGAGTGGTTAGTTGGCACACGCTACAAGCTAGTGGGAATAAGCCGATATGCTTAGGGAAACCTACACAGAATACAAAATTTTTCGAGGAAAAGCTTTTCGTGCTATCAAACCTTCAGGTAACTTCGTTTTCCAACAATAAATTGTTCAAAAAATATATTCCTGATGAAGCAATAAAAAACAAAAATGTAGTCTACTTAAATGTATAAACAACGATTTGAACTTAAATGTATGAGCAAACAATGAATTCTTCAAGTAAAATTTACTCTGCTTATTATTATAGTTACCTATAGTTATTTAAATACAAGAAGTTCAATGTTTTAAATGAACCACAAATGTGGGAGTGAGACTGAATGAACATTGTCTGGCCATTTCCAGTTATTCCCCTTTTTGATCGCGGTGAACAGGCGAAAGCCATAGTTATGGATTTCCACAATCTTCCCAGGGTAGCAACAGCGAGGACAGTACTTCATCAAAGAAACTCACTTACACGGAACTCAGGGTGATCCGGAGACCTTTGATATTATGTGAGATTCGTTGCTGGTCTTCTTCGATGTGACCCATTGGTATCTTTTCGAGGTTCTCCAAGATTAGTTGCCCGCATCTCGTGGTCGTGCGGTAGCGTTCTCGCTTCCCACGCCCGGGTTCCCGGGTCCGATTCCCGGCGGGGTCAGGGATTTTCTCTGCCTCGTGATGGTTGGGTGTTGTGTGCTGTCCTTAGGTTTGTTAGGTTTAAGTAGTTCTAAGTTCTAGGGGACTGATGACCATAGATGTTAAGTCCCATAGTGCTCAGAGCCATTTGAACCATTTGAACCAAGATTAGTTGGAAATGTCGAACGAAAACTCACACCATCACTTAGGCAGGAGGTTAAGAGTGAAAGCTCTTCGCCGCTGTGAGCTTCTTCATCTTATGAATTGTCATTAAGCGATGCCAAGCTGCTGTAATATCTGGAACATCAAATATCTGACTTGTAGTCAATAGAATCCGTAGAAGAAAGTTCAAATCCACGTAATCTGAGATTTTTCCCCTTCGATTAGTAAACCGTGGCGATGTCACAGTTTTTGACTATACGGTTCTTTTTCTTCTTATTGACCCTTGCACAAAGTTTCAGTTCTGACGGGAGTGAGTGTTAGACTATTAGTAAACCTCCATTTTCTGCCGTGGTTGGATTGTAGTCGTGGTCCAGCAATCGGGGAAGGACGAATTTCTTCTGGGCTGATTGATATTAATTCATTTTCATAGAAATTGTTCAATTTTATCAAACAATACTGGAGGGATTATTTTGCATCATCGTGGAGTGAGTTGTCTTAGGAATGCCAATCGACATCATACCGAGCTGTGCCAAATAGCCTCACGGCGATACCAGAAACGAAATGGACACCACACAATCCCAAACATCATTATAGAAGATTGTGATACATGCACGCAATCACAGTTAGCAACTCTTTCGAAGAGCACCTTCTTCAGCTCCTCAATGCGATCTACAGGTTCACCCGAACTAAAAAAAAAAAAAAAAAATGTTACAAAGAAAAAATTTACTCGTCATTCAGAGAAACGATGTAATTTAATTGATGAAGGTTCCCAGAAGTCTGCACTTACGTTGGATGTTGCACATTTACAAGCACACCCCACTAGCACGATGACAGTGTTCTAATTCGAGGCTCCAGGAAACAGAAGCTGTGTGCCAACGAGCCACTTCTGCCAAGTAAACCCGGTTTCTCTTACTTAACAGCAGAAACTGACGCTGGTGAATGTAAACGGTAATGGAAGCTAAGAAGTTCCTTAACGCAACGGACAGCAAATGTGCCGCTTGCGAGTTAACTGCGAGCGTGCCGTTGATATCTAACTACCCATTACACAGGTCTGCAAAAAAAATTTTTTTGTCAACTCCATGAGATATTTTTACTGAATTATATGATTTAGAATTCGCTGATTTCAGATGTTATGTCCATTGTTTCTATCAAATCAGGATTTTTTGCAAATTCAAACAAACAATTGCTAAAAGCATTCGTTTATTCAAAATTAGCTAACATAATACTTTTTTACAACCAATGAAACATTATTTTGAGAGATGTAGTAACAATCCTGCCCCATGAACCATGGACCTTGCCGTTGGTGGGGAGGCTTGCGTGACTAACGGTACAGATGGCCGTACCGTAGGTGCAACCACAACGGAGGGGTATCTGTTGAGAGGCCATACAAACGTGTGGTTCCTGAAGAGGGGAAGCAGCCTTTTCAGTAGTTGCAGGGGCATCGGTCTGGATGATTGACTGATCTGGCCTTGCAACACTAACCATAACGGCCTTGCTGTTCTGGTACTGCGAACGGCTGAAAACAAGGGGAAACGACAGCCGTAATTTTTCCCGAGGGCATGCAGCTTTACTGTTTGGTTAAATGACGATGGTGTCCTCTCGGATAAAATATTCAGGAGGTAAAATAGTTCCGCATTCGGATCTCCGGTCGGGGTCTACTCAAGAGGACGTCGTTATCAGGAGAAAGAAACCTGGCGTTCTACGGATCGGAGCGTGGAATGTCAGATCCCTTAGTCGGGCAGGTAGGTTAGAAAATTAAAAAAGGGAAATGGATAGATTGAAGTTAGATATAGTGGGAATTAGTGAAGGTCGGTGGCAGAAGGAACAAGACTTTTGGTCAGGTGAATACAGGGTTATAACTACAAAATCAAATAGGGGTAATGCAGGAGTAGGTTTAATAATGAATAAAAAAAATAGGAGTGCGGGTAAGCTACTACCAACACCATGGTGAACGCATTATTGTGGCCAAGATAGACACGAAGCCCATGATTACTACAGTAGTACAAGTTTATATGCCAACTAGCTCTGCAGATGATGAGGAAATTGAAGAAATGTATGAGGAGACAAAAGAAATTATTCAGGTAGTGAAGGGAGACGAAAATTTAATAGTCATGGGTGACTGGAGTTCGAGAGTAGGAAAAGGGAGAGAAGGAAGCAAAGTAGGTGAATATGGATAGGGGGGAGAAATGGAAGAGGAAGCCGTCTGGTAGAATTTTGCACAGTGCATAACTTAATCATAGCTAACACTTGGTTCAAGAATCATAGAAGAAGGTTGTATGCATGGAAGAATCCTGGAGATGCTAGAAGGTATGAGATAGATTATACACTCCTGGAAATTGAAATAAGAACACCGTGAATTCATTGTCCCAGGAAGGGGGAAACTTTATTGACACATTCCTGGGGTCAGATACATCACATGATCACACTGACAGAACCACAGGCACATAGACACAGGCAACAGAGCATGCACAATGTCGGCACTAGTACAGTGTATATCCACCTTTCGCAGCAATGCAGGCTGCTATTCTCCCATGGAGACGATCGTAGATATGCTGGATGTAGTCCTGTGGAACGGCTTGCCATGCCATTTCCACCTGGCGCCTCAGTTGGACCAGCGTTCGTGCTGGACGTGCAGACCGCGTGAGACGACGCTTCATCCAGTCCCAAACATGCTCAATGGGGGACAGATCCGGAGATCTTGCTGGCCAGGGTAGTTGACTTACACCTTCTAGAGCACGTTGGGTGGCACGGGATACATGCGGACGTGCATTGTCCTGTTGGAACCGCAAGTTCCCTTGCCGGTCTAGGAATGGTAGAACGATGGGTTCGATGACGGTTTGGATGTACCGTGCACTATTCAGTGTCCCCTCGACGATCACCAGTGGTGTACGGCCAGTGTAGGAGATCGCTCCCCACACCATGATGCCGGGTGTTGGCCCTGTGTGCCTCGGTCGTATGCAGTCCTGATTGTGGCGCTCACCTGCACGGCGCCAAACACGCATACGACCATCATTGGCACCAAGGCAGAAGCGACTCTCATCGCTGAAGACGACACGTCTCCATTCATCCCTCCATTCACGCCTGTCGCAACACCACTGGAGGCGGGCAGCACGATGTTGGGGCGTGAGCGGAAGACGGCCTAACGGTGTGCGGGACCGTAGCCCAGCTTCATGGAGACGGTTGCGAATGGTCCTCGCCGATACCCCAGGAGCAACAGTGTCCCTAATTTTCTGGGAAGTGGCGGTGCGGTCCCCTACGGCACTGCGTAGAATTCTACGGTCTTGGCGTGCATCCGTGCGTCGCTGCGGTCCGGTCCCAGGTCGACGGGCACGTGCACCTTCCGCCGACCACTGGCGACAACATCGATGTACTGTGGAGACCTCACGCCCCACGTGTTGAGCAATTCGGCAGTACGTCCACCCGGCCTCCCGCATGCCCACTATACGCCCTCGCTCAAAGTCCGTCAACTGCACATACGGTTCACGTCCACGCTGTCGCGGCATGCTACCAGTGTTAAAGACTGCGATGGAGCTCCGTATGCCACGGCAAACTGGCTGACACTGACGGCGGCGGTGCACAAAATGCTGCGCAGCTAGCGCATTCGACGGCCAACACCGTGGTTCCTGGTGTGTCCGCTGTGCCGTGCGTGTGATCATTGCTTGTACAGCCCTCTCGCAGTGTCCGGAGCAAGTATGGTGGGTCTGACAAACCGGTGTCAATGTGTTCATTTTTCCTTTTCCATGAGTGTATAATGGTAAGACAGAGATTTAGGAACCAGATTTTAAATTGTAAGACATTTCCAAGGGCAGATGTGGACGCTGACCACAATCTATTGGTTATGAACTGTAGCTTAAAACTGAAGAAACTGCAAAAAGGTGGGAATTTAAGGAGATGGGACCTGGATAAACTGAAAGAACCAGAGGTTGTACAGAGTTTCAGGGAGAGCATAAGGCCACAATTGACAGGAATGGGGAAAAGAAACACAGTAGAAGAGGATTGGGTAGCTCTGAGGGATGAAGTAGTGAAGGCCGCAGAGGATCAAGTAGGTAAAAAGACGAGAGCTAGTAGAAATCCTTGGGTAATAGAAGAAATATTGAATTTAATTGATGAAAGGAGAAAATATAAAAACGCAGTAAATGTAGCAGGCAAAAAGGAATACAAACGTCTCAAAAATGAGATCGACAGGAAATGCAAAATGGCTAAGCAGGGATGGCTAGAGGACAAATGTAAGGATGTAGAGGCTTATCTCACTAGGGGTAAGATAGATACTGCCTACAGGAAAATTAAAGAGACCTTTGGAGAAAAGAGAGCCACTTGTATGAATATCAAGAGCGTTGATGGAAACCCAGTTCTAAGCAAAGAAAGGAAAGCAGAAAGGTGGAAGGAGTATATAGTGGATCTATACAAGGGCGATGTACTTGAGGACAATATTATGGAAATGGAAGAGGATGTAGATGACGTTGAAATGGGAGATACAATACTGCGTGAAGAGTTTGACAGAGCACTGAAAGACCTGAGACCAAACAAGGCCCTGGGAGTAGACAACATTCCATTGGAACTACTGACGGCCTTGGGAGAGCCAGTCCTGACAAAACTCTACCATCTGTTGAGCAAGATGTATGAGACAGGTGAAATACCCTCAGACGTCAAGAAGAATATAATAATTCCAGTCCCAAAGAAAGCAGATGTTGCAGATGTGAGAATTATCGAACTATCAGTTTAATAAGTCACAGCTGCAAAATACCAACGCGAATTCTTTACAGACGAATGGAAAAACTGGTAGAAGCCGACCTCGGCGAAGATCAGTTTGGATTTCGCAGAAATATTGGAACACGTGAGGCAATACTGATCATACGACTTATCTTAGAAAATAGATAAAGGAAAGGCAAACCTACTTTTCTACAATTTGCAGACTGAGAGAAAGCTTTTGACAATGTTGACTGGAATATTCTCTTCAAATTCTAAAGGTGGTAGGGGTAAAATACAGGGAGCGAAAGGCTATTTACAATTTGTACAGAAACCAGATGGCAGCTATAAGAGTCGAGGGACATGAAAGGGAAGCAGCGGTTTGGAAGGGAGTGAGACAGGGTTGTAGCCTCTCCCCAATGTTATTCAATCTGTATATTGAGCCAGCAGTAAAGGAAAAAAAGAAAAATTCGGAGTAGGTATTAAAGTCCATAGAGAAGAAATAAAAACGTGAGGTTTCTCAATGTCATTGTAATTCTGTCAGAGACAGCAAAGGACTTGGAAGAGCAGTTGAACGGAATGGACAGAGTCTTGAAATGAGGATATACGATGAACATCAACAAAAGCAAAACGAGGATAATGGAATGTAGTCGAATTAAGTCGGGTGATGCTGAAGGAATTAGATTAGGAAATGAGACACTTAACGTAGTAAAGGAGTTTTGCTATTTGGAGAGCAAAATCACTGATGATGGTCGAAGTAGAGAGGATATAAAATGTAGACTGGCAATGGCAAGGAAAGCGTTTCTGAATAAGAGAAATTTGTTAACATCGAGTATAGATTTAAGTGTCAGGAAGTGGTTTCTAAAAGTATTTGTATGGAGTGTAGCCATTTATGGAAGTGAAACATGGACAATAAATAGTTTGGACTAGAAGAGAATAGAAGCTTTCGAAATGTGGTGCTACAGAAGAATGTTGAAAATTATGTGGGTAGATCACGTAACTAATGGAGAGGTATTGAATAGGATTGGGGAGAAGAGAAGTTTGTGGCACAACTTGACAAGAAGAAGGGATCGGTTGGTAGGACATGTCCTTAGGCAGCAAGGGATCACAAATTTAGCATTGGAGGGCAGCGTGGAGGGTAAAAAACGTAGAGTGAGACCAAGAGATGAATACACTCAGCAGATTCAGAAGCATGTAGGTTGCAGTAGGTACTGGGAGATGAAGAGGCTTGCACAGGATACAGTAGCATGGAGAGCTGCATCAAACCAGTCTCAGGACTGAAGACAGCAACAACAACATCGTAGCAATATTATACTTCTTAATGTCTTTTATGAAACCTTTTCTTCTTTTCCTTGATACTTCACCAAGCCCCTTTCTGATTTCTATCTTTAGTTTACCGCTTAAGCATCCAACAGTAGTCAGCAAGCATAGTGACATCCCATCGTCCTTGGTACCGTCTCTCGATACCACGGACATCCTGGTGAAACCGCTCACCCTTTTCTTCACTGAAAGCTCCCTGGTTTTCAGGAAAACTGTCTATGTGGGAGTGTAAAAATGGACCTTCAAGCTCATCTTGCTGCCTTGAGCTTCGTATGCTCCTACCATCCGTTTAACTATGGTTTCTTAGTCAGGATCCTTGGCGTTTCCCAAAAACTTTCTAACTACATCCTTGAACGAGATCTATGCTTCTTTTTCCTTCTCATTCATACTTTCCACAAAGAGGGCGTCGGTTAAAAGTTTTCTTATGTCGGGGCCAGTGAAAACTCCCTCCTTCAAGTATGCTTCTGACAACTTCGAGATTTTTCTACATAGATATTTAAAACAGCCCCATCTTTTGTAGCGATTTTACAAATTGTTTCATCAACCCCATTTGATATGGAAATGGGGTAACAAAACCTTTTCTGGTGGTACCAAAATACCCTCCTGGAAATGGAAAAAAGAACACATTGACACCGGTGTGTCAGACCCACCATACTTGCTCCGGACACTGCGAGAGGGCTGTACAAGCAATGATCACACCCACGGCACAGCGGACACACCAGGAACCGCGGTGTTGGCCGTCGAATGGCGCTAGCTGCGCTGCATTTGTGCACCGCCGCCGTCAGTGTCAGCCAGTTTGCCGTGGCATACGGAGCTCCATCGCAGTCTTTAACACTGGTAGCATGCCGCGACAGCGTGGACGTGAACCGTATGTGCAGTTGACGGACTTTGAGCGAGGGTGTATAGTGGGAATGCGGGAGGCCGGGTGGACGTACCACCGAATTGCTCAACACGTGGGGCGTGAGGTCTCCACAGTACATCGATGTTGTCGCCAGTGGTCGGCGGAAGGTGCACGTGCCCGTCGACCTGGGACCGGACCGCAGCGACGCACGGATGCACGCCAAGACCGTAGGATCCTACGCAGTGCCGTAGGGGACCGCACCGCCACTTCCCAGCAAATTAGGGACACTGTTGCTCCTGGGGTATCGGCGAGGACCATTCGCAACCGTCTCCATGAAGCTGGGCTACGGTCCCGCACACCGTTAGGCCGTCTTCCGCTCACGCCCCAACATCGTGCAGCCCGCCTCCAGTGGTGTCGCGACAGGCGTGAATGGAGGGATGAATGGAGACGTGTCGTCTTCAGCGATGAGAGTCGCTTCTGCCTTGGTGCCAATGATGGTCGTATGCGTGTTTGGCGCCGTGCAGGTGAGCGCCACAATCAGGACTGCATACGACCGAGGCACACAGGGCCAACACCCGGCATCATGGTGTGGGGAGCGTTCTCCTACACTGGCCGTACACCACTGAATAGTGCACGGTACATCCAAACCGTCATCGAACCCATCGTTCTACCATTCCTAGACCGGCAAGGGAACTTGCTGTTCCAACAGGACAATGCACGTCCGCATGTATCCCGTGCCACCCAACGTGCTCTAGAAGGTGTAAGTCAACTACCCTGGCCAGCAAGATCTCCGGATCTGTCCCCCATTGAGCATGTTTGGGACTGGATGAAGCGTCGTCTCACGCGGTCTGCACGTCCAGCACGAACGTTGGTCCAACTGAGGCGCCAGGTGGAAATGGCATGGCAAGCCGTTCCACAGGACTACATCCAGCATCTCTACGATCGTCTCCATGGGAGAATAGCAGCCTGCATTGCTGCGAAAGGTGGATATACACTGTACTAGTGCCGACATTGTGCATGCTCTGTTGCCTGTGTCTATGTGCCTGTGGTTCTGTCAGTGTGATCATGTGATGTATCTGACCCCAGGAATGTGTCAATAAAGTTTCCCCTTCCTGGGACAATGAATTCATGGTGTTCTTAATTCAATTTCCAGGAGTGTAGTATTGGTACAATTTTTCTCCCCAGGACTTAAAGTTTCTCGGGGTGGTCAATCGCCTTTAGTCGACTGCTGTTCTCTGGCTCTGTATCCCACAAGCATAGGAAGGATGGGTCCTCATATTTGATTTTTTCCAGGATAGTAGCCAAATCGTTATAGTTTTCGTCCATATGCACAGAATGTCCCATTGGAAGCCATACAAATTTATTTCCGTCGTGCAGTAATACTACTTTAAGACTAGTTTTGGATGAATCATGAATAGGCGCCATTCAGATGAGTCACACTGCAATTAAAAGCATCATTGCAAAAAACTAAATTTCCTTCTTTTGAGAAAAACTGTGTAAATTATTTTTCTCGGTGTCTGCAGCATGAAAATGAGGTGCCAGATGATAAAAGGCTTTTATTTTTTAATTTTTAATCTAACAGATCGGCTGCATCTTTTGAGAAACTTAAATTTCTTACTAGATCATTGAGCTCACTTTGAGAAAATAGTTGAGGACTTTCGTCTCCGTCTGAAAAAAATATGAGCTTCATTCACCCTGAGGAGGTAATGTAACTTCGTCCTCCAACTCACTTGTGTATTCATCCAAACTGGAAGGCGGTTATGGGATAGGTATTGCACAGCTATTGGGCATTGGACGTATAGCTTAGTCAAGGTTACGATAACTTATGCTTCTTTTGTTTTTTGAACTGAATCCGTTTACGTCAGCTGCACAGAAGTAGCAATCAGTGGTATGGTTGTTCTGCTCACGCCATATCATACGAATTCCAAATCGAAATGCATTTTCCTTCAACCACAAACGAAGATCTTCTTCACGTCTTCTACACACCTTATATGGGGCCCATGGTTTATCTTGATCACCAAGTTTTAATTTAGAGTAAGCAAAATAAACTTTACTCACAAAATCACATGTTTATCTGTGGACTTTTAATAGGGTATTCACCACAGATATAACAAAAACTGTTTGGAGAAATAACACAGCCTCTTGTAGCCATGGCCGGCCGGGGTGGCCGAGCGGTTCCAAGCGGTACAGTCTGGAACCGCGCGACTGCTACGGTCGCAGGTTCGAATCCTGCCTCGGGCATGGATGTGAGTGATGTCCTTAGGTTAGTTAGGTTGGAGTAGTTCTAAGTTCTAGGGGACTGATGACCTCAGAAGTTAAGTTCCATAGTGCTCAGCGCCATTTTTCTTGTAGCCATGACTAGACAGTAACATCAGTACTGTTCACCTTGAATAACAATACGTCTACTGAGAGTTTCTCTTCATTTCATGCGAGATACAAATCATTTGACTTGTCGCAACATGATGAAACTGAACAATAAGATTGATTGCGTTTGATTCTGGCGCCCAGGAGTTCACGGTAAAACCTGCAAGTGTAACAAAGAATAGTACACATTGTAAATTTTTTAATTTAAGTTTATTTTATCAGTTATAATTGATATAATTTTTAATAATTATTAAATTTAAAAAAACATAGGTTTATTACTACTGAACATAAATACGGCAATATACAAAAAAGCTTATGTGATAGAGTTTTTTGAATATTTTTCCTGTTTTTTGGAGGTCAAAATCCATAAGAAAGTGTAAAAAAATCTTATGCAGTTTTTTAGTCGCAGACCTGTGTTATCGACAGCTTTACCATCTGGCGCGTATTACTTCCTTGTTATCGCTGCCCCGGCTGGGCTTCAAAAGCGGCTGCTAGAGTTACATAGGGAAAGGTGTTCGACCAGTGCAGAGGAGGCAGTTTATGTGTAGTGTTCGCGCAGTGTGGAGCCGGGGCCAGCAGCAGTGCTCGGAGCAACTGACACGTGGTGCGGGTCTGCACGTCGTCCTTCCCTGGTCGTCGTTCACTATTCTTCGCCGGGACTGGGTGGAATGTGAGAGGCTACGTTGGCCTGTGCTGTGCGTACCTGGTTGTGCAGACTGTGCACCGATTTCCCGCTCCGTAAGTTGTCTGAGCTGATCTTTCGCGTTTATACTGATTCAGTCGTCATGCACGCCTTTGTCATTTGCCTCTGTGTGATCCTAGGACACAGTTATTGTCGCACGTGCTCTATGTGCTATTTTTTTTAAATGACTTGGCTTAATCTACTGACGGAGGCTGTTTCTCAAAATTTCCCATAGTGAATTATTCTGAAGTTGTCATGTTCATGTAATGTGGGTTTACCATATTCTGCCCGGCCTTAGACTGCAGGTTTCATGCCCCTTTTTGTATCGTGCGGGCACCCTCGATCAAAATTACGGCTGTTTCTTTGTGGTGTATGAAATTTGGTGCCTTGCGACGTATCTAGTGGTTATGGAGATTTGTGTGCCCCGAGTTCACCCATAATTATGTCAGGGGCCTATGAATTATCTGCTTTTTAAAATTTGGAATTTTTTTAATTGTTTTATGTGAGAGAACAAACTGTTTCTATATTTTAATACTTGTTTTCACTATGTTTGCTGTTCAGTTTTGGAACACAACCTACGACCAGCTTTCTGCAGCACCTGACCGTCATTTTGCAGGACAATGCTCAAGCACCTACAGCGCAAGCCGTTACTGATTTGTTTGACTGATGGAAATACTAAGTACTATTCTACCTACTACACTCCCCTGACTTAAGCCCT
Source organism: Schistocerca cancellata (assembly GCF_023864275.1). Taxonomy (NCBI): domain Eukaryota; kingdom Metazoa; phylum Arthropoda; class Insecta; order Orthoptera; family Acrididae; genus Schistocerca; species Schistocerca cancellata. The sequence continues at coordinate 447,313,659 of NC_064630.1, read as the reverse complement.
CGTAAGTTCAACTCGATTTCTAAACTGAAGGGAACACTTCACGGAATTCGTTTCAGAACTGCTACAAATTCGTCGGGCGGTAGACCGCGCCGCTCAAACTGTCAACACAACTGGCACAGCAAACAGTATTCAACGACTTCCACATCGTTGGCAACGAGTTATACACAATGCTGGTGACTGCTTTGAAGGTCAGCAAAACTTTAAAACAAGTATCTATTTTAGTTACTATTATAAAAGTTTCAACCCTCGTACATATATTCTGCAGAAAGTGCATAAAATGTCTCGTACCTCTTGCTCTTCAACGATCCACGTCGGCTTACAAGACTTTACTTTTACAAAGGACAGAAAACTAATCCCATATTCAGACTAATTACAATAACATTATTAAACGATTGGGAAAATCAATGGATTGAACTGCATGAAAAGCTGGATGTCTGAACAGAAAATGGAGATTGATTCGCACGTGTTCGTACGAAGTTGTGAACTGAACAAAGAACTAGCATATAGCACATCAAATACGATCGAGTAGAAATTCCCCTGAATAAATCTGGCAAACCCCGAAATGTGTAACTACACAAAGGCAGCCATCTCATCATCATTCTGGAGGATGACGGTTCAGTATGCCATTTGCAATGTAAGAGGACAAAGTGTCTGTACTAAACAGTTCGGCACATCCATGCGGTAGCACGGAGGATAGCAGAGCGTTTCCACAGCGGTGAGGGGGAAGCTGTATCCATTAGTTCACAAGCCATGCAAAGTCTTTCAGACTGATCCCCAAACCATACATACTATTGGCAGGCTAGTATCACATTAACTCAACTCTAGTGGTACAAGCATTTCTCAACTGAAGATAAAGCTGCTCTAGCAGGCGGAAGAGTGGCTGTAGGGTCTTTGGAACAAGCAACTGTTATCGATATGCGTGTGAATATATGGAGTGTATGAGAAAGAACTTCACAACTTTAAAAATGCACGTTGACTTATTCACTTAAGTTACAGTGTTATGATGTAATTTCATAACAAAGTGCATAACGTTACTTAACCTTACTACCTCTGACCTCTGACTGAGGATCCAGCAAGGGTGGACCAAACACGGTATACTTGATGAATCCCCGAAACAAAAAGTGAAGATGTATGAGTTTCGGTGAATATGAGGGCCATTCAGTAGGAGCACCTCAGGCCATCCAGTTACCTGGAAAGTCGACAGGTAGAAATCGTGGCTGTCTGAGATTCAACCGTTATTTTAAAACAAACACAACACTCCTACTGTATACAGGTCGAAAAACTCTCGAAAAACATCCCGGATCGATTTTATAGGACTGTTCATAAAACTTTGTTTCACTTGTTCTATGACGTCGTCAAATGAACGGGAACGACCCGAGTCTATATAGGTAAGAGCAGACATGTATGCTGCAACTGCCTCTAGCGCTTGCGGTGGCGCGATTCTCTACTAGCGTACCACCTAAGTCACAATTTGATCTACTTCCCTTCTAGATGACACCAAGACCTAATCTGTAAGTCGTAATTTTCTTTTTTATGCACCCATTACAGAATGAAAGGTGTCCATAGCAGACAGCTTTCAATGTTAATTCACAGCTTTGTGTTGTCTTCGATTTCTACCACAGGTATCGTGTGGAGGCCAAGTTAGATGTTTTCTTCCCCCCCCCCCCCACCCCCACACCTACCCACCCACACACACACAGGGTAATAATGCCCCAGCTAGCCTGGATCCATGGTACAGTTAATGTTTAGAGTAGCCATTAGCCCGCATGATGGTGTTTCGATCGACTAGGTGACACTCGCGATTCCGTGCCCATTACAACTCCAGCTGACGATCTCATAGGGTCAACGTCAGAACACCTATGGGTGCTTGCCGTGGAGCCCCATATACATCAATGTATGCTGAAATATGTGCTCATACGATGCTCTCTTGTCAGATGTTCCACAAATCACCGCTTTGCAGGACGAGAAAGGTTCTAACCTCCATATTCTGTAAAAAGGTGTGTATTTCCAAACGCTTCTTTCCTACTCGTGGTTTGTCCATCCGTTGATCACGTTTCACAGGTGTTCATGACAACAGGACACGATTAGCCGACCAGGTGCTTGACTATAGCATTGTGCCGTTTGTCAAATTCGAGTCTGTTAGTGGATTCCCATATTTGCCGTTCGTGTAGCAGCCAGGTAGAATGAACCAGTTGTATCCTCACCGGATCGAGGATTTTTCACCCCAGAGCGCACGCGCAGATGCATCTTCAAGCCTTCACAGATAGCGCAGCGTTAGGGTCCTGTGCTTAACCGTACACGCACACACTTTACGCGACCACACGGAAGTTTCAAGCAGTTAGAGTACGTTAACGTGGGTGAATGTAAGGATGTGACTCGGTGTGAAAAAAGGACAATCGTGATTAGCGTTACCCCTGACCCTACAGTGCTTCAAGAGGCTGGATTTATAGGCATCAGGCGGCAGACCGTTCAGCGTGACAACAAGTATGCATGTAACACGTGTGGGTACGAAACACGACTTCAGAGTTGTAGTCAGAAAAAAATCCTGACAGAGGAACTGTAGAGCCGTTTCACGGCTTGTGAATCGAAATCACTTCCTAACACGACAGGAATTGCTGTAGGCAGTGAATGAAGGTCCATCCCCACCTGTTAGCCAGAGAATACTGCGACGAGAACATCATGCAATGATCTTTTGGAGTCTGTCAGCTCGCACGAGGCGATTGCTCACACAGACACAGAGCTGCGTGTCTTCTGTGGGCTGGAAACCATCGAATGTGGACAGTAGCTCACTGGTGGAACGTAATGTGGTCTGACAACTCATGTTTTTGCCTGTGTTCAAATGATGTACTTCGTCGACGGCACTGAAGGCCAGACGAAGCCTCATAATGCGGATGTGTGCAAGGTCAGGTTCAAGCCGGATGTGGGTCTGCGGTGTTTTCCTTTATCATGAACGGGGCCCGCTCCTGAGGCAACCACTTACATGAACTAGCATGTCTATTTAAACATCTGAATGATCAGGTGTCGCCTTCCAGTCATCTGCATAATGAGTTTCCTATTGATACCACTCCTTTTCATGACCACAGCAAAGTTGATCGGGCTGGAATAATGGTTGACTGATTTTCTAAACACTCCCTTCCCTATTACATCTCGACTGGCTTCGGAATTACTGCCACAAATATCATAGAAAATCTGGGGCATGTCCAAACAGAGTGTAAAACGCGGACATCAACATCCCCGCAGTGTGGAGAATTTACGTGATTAAATTTTGACAGTGACTTAACCTGGATGCGCATATCTGCACAACCTTGTGGATTCACTTCCTAACCAAACACGGGGGCTATCAAGTCGATGGGCGAAATTACGTGGTACCACATTCAGTACATCCATGCGGTAGCAGGGAGGATAGCAGAGCGTTTCCACTGCGGCAGGGAGGTAGCAGTATCCATTAGTTCACAAACCATGCAAAGTCTCGCAGATTAATCCCCAAACCACATATCTCCAACGGAGACTTATTTTTGGTCCTTCCCGCGTCAAGTATTCGCAACGCCACTGGGCAGTACGCACTCTCGCGGTAGCAGGTGGTCATAATGTTTTGCTGATCTGTGCGCACTCGATAATAATTTAGCAGCTTTGTACATATAAGACAATCACGTTACGTTATAGATAAGGACAAATGATCAATTGAGTCGGCACTTAACGCATATGGAAATCATTGACAACTTAGAACTAACCACACAGCCACATTCCACACAATAGAGTGAACAGATCATATCACTGAAACACGGTTAACTACACAGATACCGCGGCACCGTGGAATAAGTCTCAGCTGTGGGGAGCATTAACATGTCAGGCTGCGCCGGCTGCCCGGGTAATTGGATGGCGCCCTGCCGCGAGCGAGTTGCGGTTTCGGCCATTGGGCGTCCGCCACACCTCGGCCGCTTGCTAATTAATTAGCCGGCAGATCCCGAGTCGGAATGTGGGTTCCGCGAGCGGCCGCCGTCTTCCACACTGGGCGACGCCCGGCTCTCGGGCCATCAGCGCTAATAGCTAACCTCGCTGTGCGATCCCGTGTCGGCACGTCTGCGGTGGCGGTCCCAGCATCGGAGATGACCTGACAGATTGTGAACGGACACAACATTCGAGGCAATGAGAACTTGTCTCACTCTCGCCCAGACACGACGGTAATATCTTTGATCTTTGTTTTTTTTTTTTTTAATTCCAGTCGATGATCAGACTATCGATTTCAGTCCATAACAACCATCTTCGGATATTTCAGAAAAACGAAATCAAATACAATTGCTGTAAAATGTAGATTAAATTGCGAAATAATGAAAGGCTCCTAACCACTTCATATAGAAACTCGAGCTCAAAAACACACCTGACTAAAACAGAAGACTCACATTGACTTAATATGATTAATCCAAATTGGTATCTTCGAAAGATACAAATCATGTTAGGTTGGTATTATCTAAGTAATGTAGTGCGAATCGGGTCACACCATCAAGTCATGGCATACTTCTACGCATAGTTATTTTTGTTCTGGTGTCGAGATACGAGGAACAAACTTTACGCACGCTTATCTCTTCTTGAACATTTGATTTAGAGATGCTTCTCCATTGCAGTTTGTGACACAAGTTTGACACACCACTTAACACAGTCTGCTCACAACCTATTTCCAAAAATCAAAGTTAATAATGAAGTTCATTGTGACCAGACGTGAGAATTGTGTTGCTTGTATATTTCGGAGTTCCAACGCCTTTGCCGCAGTCGTACCACCGGGATAACTGTCAGTGTCAATGAAATTAAAATGTTATATTTATATATGTTCTGGACGAGGAAACCCCTAGCATCTACGAGGATCTGTTTTCATTTCAAGTGAAACGTCACACATTAATCTAAGAAGTACAGTAGTATCCATATTTACGGCCTGCGTACTACGTACTCGCGATATAATTAGTTGTCACATCATCAAAAACAACTTGAATCAAAACACAACGGCAGTCGACATATTAAGAAAAGAACATCATGCAAATAGAACGCTGAGAATATTTACAAATACCTTGTGGGCCTATACTATACAGCAAATCGAAAATGAGTGTTATGATTTGGTTTCCTTTATATCACTTAACAGGTCGGTATTACCAAGGTGCAACAAACTAACAAGGATTTCAAATCCTACTTAACCAAGGGGACTCCTTCAAGTTCTCAGCTCACAATGTCATACTATTTCCTTGGAAGTGTAAGGCTGTACCCTAACGACCTGTCTATAGATGATGAGGCCATCTAAATATAAGGACATAGCAATATTTCTCTGGATAGGTACCGTTGGTATGGAATAAATAAAATGTAAGTGAGTCAGCGAAGACCACAACATCATCAAAGTTGAAGCGCACCAAGAAGCATCGTCAAACTCTATGAACACCAAAACACGTCTCTAGTAAGATCACCATAACATTCTCCCCTAAGCTGTACGGAGAAGTAAGGACAACGCTGACACGCTGATAAACTGTCTGCGCCCTAATCATACTCATATGATGTAGTCAAGACGTACCGAGTTCCTACAAGTCCACTATGGAATGTGTCAATTTGGGTATAGAAATGCAACATGCTAAAAGGTGTTAACTGACAATAGATGATACAAATTCCCACCATAACGAAGCAGTAAAACACTTCCTTATTCTAAGTATAAAGATAATGTGTAAGACAACAGCCGGCCGCGGTGGTCTAGTGGTTCTAGGCGCGCAGTCCGGAACCGCGGGACTGCTACGGTCGCAGGTTCGAATCCTGCCTCGGGCATGGATGTGTGTGATGTCCTTAGGGTAGTTAGGTTTAAGTAGTTCTAAGTTCTAGGGGACTGATGACCACAGCAGTTAAGTCCCATAGTGCTCAGAGCCATTTTGTAAGACAACAAGAAACCAAAAACATGGTCACTAATCAAAACATACTGCCTATAAGGAAGTAGACTCCTATAAAGCGGGATACAAATTGTTGCCGAAACAAGCAAGATCAACGAGCTCACATGAAGGTGACATATTGTATGCATCAGCCAAACAAATCAGTTTGTTAGAGTAAGATTTAAAATTACATTCGTAATAAGACTTTTTGACAACAAAATTATAGGTGAAGAAAAAAAGGTGTTGACAGAAACATAGTGCTCAAACACGTCAAAGCTTAAATTAGTATAGATGTCTATAAATACCGGTGAACAAAACTAACACCTATCATTCAAAGAAAAACCCCAAAAGATCAATACGAAATTTACGTAAGTAAGTCCCAGAAACGACGTATCACTAGACACTGTGAAGTTTGGAAGGTAGGAGACGAGGTACTGGCTGAATTGAAGCTGATAGCGCTGGCCGGAGTGACCGAGCGGCTCTAGGCGCTACAGTCTGGAACCACGCGACCGCTACGGTCGTAGGGTAGAATCCTGCCTCGGGCATGGGTGTGTGTGATGTCCTTAGGTTAGTTAGGTTTGAGTAGTTCTAAGTTCTAGGGGACTGATGACCTCATAAGTTAAGTCCGGTAGTGCTCAGAGCCATTTCAACCATTTGAAGCTGTGAGGGCGGGTCGTGTGTCTTGCTTGGGTATCTCAGTCGGTACAGTACTAGCCTGCGAAAGGCAAAGGTACCAAATTGAGTCTTGGAACGGCACACAGTTTTAATCTTCCAGGAAGTTTCATATCAGCGCACGCTTCGCTGCAGAGTGAAAGTCACATTCTGGAAACATCCCGCAGGCTGTGGCTAAGCCATGTCTCCGCAAAATCTTTTCTTCCAGGAGTACTAGTTCTGCACTCTCCTAAGAATAGTCTTCTTCGAGTTATTGTGTTTCCTCTCCGCCATCTCACTTTACCGTATAAGTCATCACCGTCTTGTCTGGTCTGTCCACAGCTTCTTTCGTAAAGTTGTAGTTTAAAATAATTTAAGTTTTCTCTTGGTGCTACCATTGACTTCTGCTTTGACAATAGGAGCATTGCTTTTAGTTAAACAAGCGTTATGTGTTTTGTGAAAGCAAATGTTTATGTGTAATTAGAAATTCTCATGCCATGATTGGAATAGTTTTGGTGGGATGGAAGGCTTATCTTTTTTCGCACAGTTCCGGTAATTGTGACATTTCTCTTAGTCACAATTGTCCTAGCTCGCAGTAGGTGAAAAAGTTGTCGCTGGAAATATTATACCCTTAATTCCATAAGACAAGTCGGTTACAAATCTTCGATCTTTTCAGGGACACTGTCCAGTTCTTATCCAGAATACGGCTCAATTCTCCATACATAACTTGTTCCATTGTCACAGAATACCCAAATTTGAGACCGTACTTCGCCAGTTTACTAGTTATATACTGGAAAAAAGGGCAGTGCCGTCTGAATGCAACACGTTGTTGTCTACTGTAAGAAACATGTTGTGATTTTATACACTACTGCCCATTACAATCGCTACACCAAGAAGAAAAGCAGATGATAAGCGGGTATTCGTTGGACTGATGTATTATACTAGAACTCACATGTGATTACATTTTCACGCAATTTGGGTGCATAGATCCTGAGAAATCACTACGCAGAACAACCACCTCTGACGGTAATAACGGCCTTGATACCCCTGGGCATTGAGTCAAACAGAGCTTGGATGGCGTGTACAAGTAGAGCTGCTCATGCAGCTACAACACGATACCACAGTTCATCAAGAGTAGTGACGGACGCCATTGACCAGAAGTTTTCAATTGGTGAAAGATCTGGAGAATATGCTGGCCAGGGCAGCAGTCGAACATTTTCTGTGTCCAGAAAGGCCCGTACAGGACCTGCAACATGCGGTCATGCATTATCCTGGTGAAATGTAGGGTTTTAAATGTTCAAGTGTGTGTGAAATCTTACGGGACTTAACTGCTAAGGTCATCAATCCCTAAGCTTACACACTACTTAACCTAAATTATCCTAAGGACAAACAAGACATCCATGCCCGAGGAAGGACTCGAACCTCCGCCGGATCAGCCGCACAGTCGAAGACCGATCGCCTAATCCCGCCCGGCAATGTAGGGTTTCGCAGGGATCGAATCAAGGGTAGAGCCACGGGTCGTAACACAGCTAAAATGTAACGTCCACTGTTCAAAGTGCCGTCAATGCGAACAAGAGGTGACCCAGACGTGTAACCAATGGCACCCCATACCATCACGCCGGGTGATACGCCAGTATGGCGATGACGAATACACGCTTCCAATGTGCGTTCACCGCGATGTCGCCAAACACGGATGCCACCATCATGATGCTGTAAACAGAACCTAGATTCATGCGAAAAATGACGTTTTGCCATTCGTGCAACCAGGTTAGTCGCTGAGTACAGTATCGCAGGCGCTCCTGTCTGTGATACAGCGTCAAGAGTAACCGCAGCCATGGTCTCCGAGATGATAGTCCATGCTGCTGGAAACGTCGTCGAACTGTTCTTGCAGATGGTTGTTGTCTTGCAAAGGTCCTCATCTGCTGACTCAGGGATCGAGACGTTGCTGCACGATCCGATACAGCCATGCGGATAAGACGCCTGTCATCTCGACTGCTAGTGATACGAGGCCGTTGGGATCCAGCACGGTGTTCCGTATTACCCTCCTGAACCAACCGACTCCATATTCTACTAACAGTCATTGTATCTCGACCAACGCGAGCAGCAATGTCGCGATACGATAAACCGCAATCGCGATAGGCTACAATCCGACCTTTATCAAAGTCGGAAACGTGATGGTACGCATTTCTCCTCCTTAGACGAGGCATCACAACAACGTTTCACCAGGCATCGCCGGTCAACTGCTGTTTGTGTATGAGAAATCGGTTGGAAACTTTCCTCATGTCAGCACGTTGTAGGTGTCGCCACCGGCGTCAATCTTCTGTGAATGCTCTAAAAAGCTAATCATTTGCATATCACGGTATCTTCTTCCTGTCGGTTAAATTTCGCGTTTGTAAACATCTTCGTGGTCTAGCAATTTTAATGGCCTGTAATGTAATTTAAGTAATATATCTGCCCTCTTCTCTCATGAATTCCTTGCAGGATCCAACTAACGTTACTCACATTTTGGAGCCTTTTCTGAATGTCATGGAATCGACTAACCCCTGACACCTTTTAGAACGTTTTTAATCATATTGTAAAGACGGTGCGCCTAACCCCTGACACCTTTTAGAACGTTTCTAATCATATTGTAAAGACGGTGCGACCTTTGTAATCATCCCATTAACTGCCAGTTGACGCATTATTTGACTTTTGACTTCCTGCTAATAACAACAGGCCTATGTGAGCATGTAGGTCAAGAAATGTCGATATAAATGTATTCCTTCAGCTTTAAAATGGATGAGTATAATGTTTCCAGCTTTAATTTTATGGACAATGCCTCAACAGCTAACATAGTCTTAAGTTTTATCCGCGAATGTGTCTTTTATCATTCTATTAAAGGGCGTGTGCCTTAGCCTCATCTTTCAGACACTTCTCCTACCTGCACTTTATCTCTTCTTCGCTCCCTCTGGTGCTGTCTGTCCGACTTGGTGCTTGTCTCTTCACCATCTGAGTTCAGTCTTGCCTTGTGTTTTTAGGCTGGAGATTTTAGTGTGTTACAGAGCGGCTGGCTCAATCTTTTTCTATTCTTGCGATCAGTCAGTCAAGGCCTCCAGCTAAATTGTTGTAACACGTTCTAGAGCTCTTTCCCTTTTAGTTAATGTTTTCAATTCCGGCTTGATGTTTTCGTTTTCTCCTATTATTATTATTATTATTATTATTATTAAACATTTTCCCCTTAGGACCTCACGACAGTGAACTTGAATGCTATACGATTGTTCAGTTCTTTTCCTATTTCCATCTCCTCTTTCTCTTCCAAATATCTCTTCATTCTTTGGCTGTGTTCCTGTTTCATTTATTCTGACTATATTTTTCCTATTTCCTTACTCTTTTTTTTTACTTCAGTTTTGGTCTTCATAGTTTTGTTCCAGATTAGGTCTCTTTCACTAATCATTTCACTATTGATTCCTATCTTAGGTCTTCTTATAATTCTTGAAACCAATTGTTGATCTCTTCATCCGTGTACCATCTCTGTGCATTGTCCCAAAAATTTTTCTGCTGATTTTACTTTCTGGTGTCTGTGTCTCTGTGATGTCTGATGCTACGGTTCTGGTCGTTTCTGATGCACAAAATGTTTTTAGTAGAACAAATGTGTTTTAGTGCCAGCACCCAGCCTGTCTTGATATATTTCTATAAGTGCAGTGCATCCGTGTCAGTTCGTACGCTTTCCGAAATTTTTCTTTTCCTTCTAGGCAGGATGCCTTTTTAGTCATTATATTTGGCCAGATTCCCCTAAATACTCGAATTATCTTGACATTTTAACGTTTCTCTTTTTTAAGCGCATGACTCGTTGTTTCTTTCTACGTATTACTTTGTCTCGTATGATACCTGTAAACCTGTTCTGTCAGGCTCTTCATGTAAGCAGCACAGAGCTTCTTGTTCTTTTTGTCTGTTGCTACTAAGTATTTCCAGGTCAGACGCCAGGCATTTCATGATTGTTTTGTTTGCACTTGCTGTTCCTAACTGAATCCCGTTTACTTTTTCTCCCCATTTTTTGATAATCACAGGTTCCACATCGGTTCAATACATGATTTTGGTATTCACCTTTGAATCAGCTTGTGGTTTTATTTATCTACCAGTGGTACCCAGAGAAAATGCTACTTTAATTTATAGCCTGTTTCCAGTTATAATGAAACAACAGTAACTGTATTTTCTTTTTTTTTAACTTTATATTTCAAACTAGTGCTGAAACATAGAAGTAAGGTTATATAAGAGTTCCTGCTGTCAGCAGTTTCGTTGTAAAATGTCGTTGGGCAGACCGATGCACTCACGGACACATAATTAAATAGTAAAATCCTTGCGGCCACACCACACGAGTAGGAATGCGGCTAAAAATTAAAGTGTCATCTTAAAAAAAAAATCGAAGAAAATTTGTGGGGGCACAAAAATAAACTACGCCATAGCAAACGTGTAGCATGAACCACTCCAACAATAAAAAAAGAAAAGCTGATTTATATAAGAGTGTCTCTACTAAGAGTCCGCAGCTCGTGGTCTTGTGGTATTGTTCTCCCTTCCCGCGAATGAGGTCCCAGGTTCGATTCCCGGCTGGGTCAGGGATTTTCCCTGCCTCGAGAAGACTGGGTGTTGTTGTGTCGTCTTATTCATCATCATGCATCCTCATTACGGTCGGAGGAAGGCAATGGCAAACCACCTCCGCTAGGGCTTTGCCTAGTACGGCGGTGCGGGTCTCCTGCATCGTCCACCACGCTGCTCGGAGTATGGGACCTCATCATCATCATCATCTACTAAGAGTCGTCAGGCGAATGTTCTCTGGTGTTTAAGCAGATACTTGCAAAGTCATTTTTTCAATGTGTGGCTGCAGTCAACCCAAACCAATGCTGCTCATCGCGTTTCCCAATCAACGTCCAGTGTGTATATAGAAAACGTCGGGTTATTTCCCATTATACATAAAATTTTTGTCGAAATGGAATTTTATGAGCCCATTCGGAAGAGAGATCTGAAGTTAGTCTAGTGTGTTATTCGCTTTATCAATATGTTTTAACTGGGGCAGTAAAACACGAAGAATAACCCATGCTCCGGCAGCGACAAAACCAATCTGGCCCACAATCACCGCTATTGGCATGCACTGCTCGAATGGAAAATCGCAAATATCTGGCGAAACACTGGAGAATATGTGCCTACGATTGTTACAGGACACCCCTGTACATATTTGAGTTGGCATATACACTGGGCGATGGAAAATTTGCGTTCTCTGACACTGCAACGCGATTTCTCGCATACACGCAATACAAAAATGTCACAAAATTTCGTCATGGGCAGATTTCCGGCAGTAAATGGATATTAAATATTGGCAGTCTGGCACGACTGTAATTACATGTACTGAGCTGCCGAGCTGCCTTGTCATATACACATATGCAGCTAGGCAGCTATGATAGGCCACTCTTAGAGAAGAAAAAAGAACACCGTGGAGGAATTATCCGAATCGGGTGAATTCGGTAGATATGATGTTCATGTACCGACAAACAAATGAATACTATTTCGGAAAAATTTAATAATTTATTCAAGAGAAAGAGCTTCTCAAAGAAAACAAGGGAATAAAGCGTTGGTCCGCCAATGGTTCGTATGAAAGCGGTTATTGGGCTTGGCATCGATTGATAGAATTGTTCCTCTTGAGGGATGTCATGCCAAATTCTGTCCAATTCGCGCGTCGGTTCGTCAAAATCCTCACTTGGTAGAAAAGCCATGCCATAATGCACTAAACTTTAATTGGGGAGAGATCGGGTGACCTCGCTGGCCAATGTATGGTTTGGCAAGCACAAGAAACTTTCTCCTTGTGCGGGCCGGAATTATCTTGCTGGAACATAGGCCCGGGATGGTTAGCCACAAAGGTCAACAAAAAGGGCGTAGAATGTCGCCGGCGACCCGCTGTGTTAAAAGGGCGCCGTGGATGACAGTCAAATGAAATGGCACAAAGACCATCACTCATGGTGGTCGGCCTGTATTGCGGGTGACAGTCAGGGTGGTATCGAACTGCTGTCTAGAGCGTCTCCAGGGGCACTATTCTGTATCTTTCGGCCGCTCTGCCGATCGGATCGCAGTGCACCTAAACACGAAGCCACCAAGAGACATACCAGTGAGACGGTGTCACAGACCTCACGACAGTAGTTCTAATGCTAAAGTGTACATTACTGTCTATAATGGGCATCCCTGTCGAACAGAGCGGCGAATTTGCAAAGATTCTACAGTCTACCATTGAGAAGCACTTTCGATATTGCAGCTCATACGAAACGGAGTGGCACCTCGACGAAAGCGCCCGTGTAATGCATATTCTGAACAATGGCAGTTTAGCACATATGACTGCCGCGATCAAATATCTGACTGAAGTCTATCGCAGCCAGTGCCCCTAGTACGCGGCGCACCTTAACGAGGGCAATCAGGTCCCTGTAGTGGCACAGGGAGGAGCGAATATTATGCGTCCCATCCATAGATGTCTGTTCCACTGACAGGACTTGAGATGTCGTACGCCAAATTCAAGCTGCTAATAGACCTGTGAAGATTTTCATATCACAGTTCAAAAAAGTAAATGGTCATCAGTCCGTAATACCCCCGCGAAGTTTACAGGTTGGGATGATGATACCTTCCACAAATGCAACCGGAAGTTGCACCTCTGGTGTTATGAGCTCTTGACTTATAGCAGTCCAGTTGGGCACCAATGGTCTCTGGAACATCTTATAAAACTTCAAGTTTAGCCCGTCCAGCCCTAGTGACTTGTTGGATGCCCCTTTCCCTATGGCATCCAACACTTATTCTTCTGTCACCGATTCTAGCAATTCCTGTTGAAGTTCCGGAGTAACCGTTGTTTGCGTCGAGCCAGCGACAGAAATAATGACGTCTGGATCAGATCGCTTCTCCACGTACAGGTGAGAATAGTGGGTAAAGTATGCATTACTTACCTCTCTTTGCATGACGTGACGGACGCCGTCTCCTGCGGTCACCTCATGGATCGATGTCCTGTGTCTGCGCGTTCTTTCCATGGCTATAAGGTACATGGAGGGCCGGTCGTTGGTGATTCCGACCGTTTGATGTGTACGAATAATGGCACGTCCTAGATGTTGAAGCGCCAACGTCAGTTCGGTTGAAGTCAACTGGACGTCCGGTGATGAGGGTACAACGGAGCACTCCCTGAGAATGGCGTAGCAGAACATTTCAGCGCTTCGCCTCCATGCCACAAATTCCCCACTAAAAGTCTTCAAGGTGCGTCGAAGACACGGCTTGGCGCAGTCCAGCCACCACTGTAAAGCAGATGTATCCGCTCCTTGTTACTGTTAGGCAAACTGCCGCTTGACATTCCGGTGAGGCTAAATGAGCGGTGTTAAGTTTCCACGGGCTGTGGCTGCGCCACGCTCGTTGGCGTCGAAGCATGATGGTACAGATGTGATCAGTAAGTGCTGCTGGCCACTACTCGGCTGCCCTGACCGCTTCCCTGAGAGAGCGGGAAGTAAATATCCTATCAATGCTGGCAGACGAATGTTCCGTAAAGAGCTTCATACCTTCTCAATCAGCACAGATGATGCCCCACGTGTCTACCAAACTGAGCTCGCGAATGACAGCTCCGAGTGCTGGGCATGGTGAATACTGAGGAATTTTGACCTCTTTAGATAGTGTACAATTAAAATAATCCCGATCACCATATCATCTGTCCTGCCTTGGCACAATTGTGTTAAATCCTCAGTAAAGAATAGCGAACGTTCACGCTGCTTGCGGGTAGCGGACGCTGCGTAAATATTGACAAGGTGTTACGGTATATTGATAATTTTTACTTTTGGACCAGGAACTGAACAGTTGTGTTGATGTGATGTTTCGGTTTGCGTTGCCGACAGTCGGAGGTTATTGACAACTTTCGAGTGTAACTTTATAAATGTGTGTCATCTGTTTGTGTATTCGTGTGTGTGTATGTGTATTTGTGTCAAATAGACTTGTTTTGGTAAGTTTTCTTTTTTTTGTTGTGGCTACTTGTGTGAGAGAGATAATTTTTACCATACTATTTCTCTTATTAAGTGTAATAGGGAGTCTGTACTGATGCTTGTGTGCTCATTTATCACATGTTTGGTTTCAGCGATGGATTTCTGAATGTGGAAGTTTTCTTGCATTTGTATAAAATATTTGTCAAATATTCTAAGTATTTTCATTTGTGCTTTGAAATGTGGCAAACAAAAACCCGAAGTGGCAATTATAAGAAGAGGAAAAGCACCAAATTGAACAGAAACGTATGTAGAAAATCGTCCGCGTGACCTGTAAGTAGAATTTAAAATAGTACTACGTCATAGCAAAAACTAACCACCAGAACTGTTTATAACCTATAGGAACAGGGCCCAAAAATGTAAACTAAACAGTAGAAATATTTACATATTCCAGGGCACTGAAGATGCCTTGCAGAAAATAAAGGCGAAACGCATATGGGACAAAAATTGTGATTCATTCAGTTCTAGTTAGGTGGTCCAAAGGTAAAAACTGACAATATCAAGTAATACTACACGCAACTGAGGCAGAAAGGACAACAAAAGTTCAATATGGCTCTGAGCACTATGGGACTTAACTTCTGAGGTCATTAGTCCCCTAGGACTTAGAACTACTGAAACCTAACTAACCTAAGGACATCACACACATCCATGCCCGAGGCAGGATTCGAACCTGCGACCGTAGCGGTCGCGCGGTTCCAGACTGTAGCGCCTAGAACCGCTCGGCCACTTCGGCCGGCTAAAGTTCAATATGTTGACGATGTGTATCCCTTGGACGGTAAGCACCATGGCCCTGGAATTCGTTGGTAACGTATATCGGTGGCTCATTAACCCATCTTTGAGAAGTATTGCGACACCACTGCCCGTATCCGACGCTTGTGATACGCATTTCATGTATCCTGAGATGTCCTGGAAGCCAGGAACGTACACCTTTTGCAATACAGCTACGTCAATGTCGGCCGCATAAAGAGTGTCGCGTAACAATGTCAACTTCTCGCTCGACTTTGTGGTGTTGATGTCAATCGCCGCGAATCGATATGATTGCCGATCGTCCTCGAAGGCACCGGTAGTCATCGGTGTATGCACTGGCGGCAAGTTTGGTCACCTCCACCCCACACTCCCGTTTTTATTATCATGAAGTCCGCAGGAGATGGGGAGGACTGTGTAACTCTCCCTCCTCTGTAAGTCATCTTCCACGTCGTCCGCTCACGAGTTTCCGGAGAGAGGCTATCCGTGTGGTTCATTGGATACCAAAAAAGCCCTGCGTCTGTGCTTCATCGCCCCCTCCATCTCCGAATGGGTGTCCAGGGAAAGAAAAATCCATCTTCTCAGTTACTAAAGAGCGAACAGTGCCAATCGACGCTTCCGGAACAGGGACATTGACCATAGTCTAAATCAGTATGATCATGTGTACCTGCCTACAAAAGGCAGTCGTCCGACGGTATCCGTCGGTGTTTCTTGTGCTTGCGGGATGAACGCTTCTTCCGGAAGTGCGTCTCTGTGTCATAACGTGAATGTAGATGCGACTCCTCTGCGACTTTCGAGAGGATATCTTGGGTTTGCACGACTCGAGGATCAACTTCCATCCGCTCGTTGTGCGGTGGCAGTTGCTTTTCGGGTTTATCTGACGACTCCGTCTGCAGATATCGGACGGTATGTACCTCACCAATAACGTGTCCTCCTTTCTGAGGTGGTAACCTATCCGATCCCCACCGCCAGACGTCGTAGGTGCCGCCACTGGTGCGTAAGTAATTGGTAGAATGCATAGAGGAACATATTGTACCACTTCTCCTAATGCAATCTGGGTGATCCGCCGCTGCCAACAGAGCAAACATGACCCTCCTGTCCACATCCTGAGAACGTGCTTGGTTGTCCATAGCACGTGATAATTGCACGATAACGGGAAATGTTTAAATATGAAGGAACATGCTTCGTCAGTTCGATTTGGGCATGTCTTACTCCGTTGACTACGGAATACTTTTAAAAGTCTGCCACTTCTCAGCCACGTAACTGATGGCAGTACCGTATCGTTATTAGCGCTTTTGACAGGTGGTCACATTAATGCGACTGGAAAGTACAGAAGAGCTGCGCAGCTTGTGATATCTTCTGCGATATGTGATTTATTTTAAAGAACAGGAAATCTGCAATAAATATGGCATAGTGAATGGAATAAAGTGCAGCACCAAACAGGACATGTACTTTTTCGCTGCTGGTGTGAGCGCAACAAGCATTGGCTGGTGGTACAAACTTTTGCGCGATAAGGGAAAATCGTAAAGCTAACGGGGCACCTTGCATGATTCAGTGCTTCAACAACCGAAGATAGCGTCAATAAACTAAAGACAACTATCATTCACAATTACCACATCGCTATTGGAAAGATTACTAATGATGCTGGTGTTTTATTTGGTTAGCGCCAAATCTTCGAATAGGTTGGACGTGAAACGCATTCATCAACTACGTTCCTAAACTGTTGAAATTATCGGTTGAATATTTCTGCTGAATAAGGTAGACAATGATGAATATCTTCTCATATGAGCCACATTCATGAATGAAACTTCTCTCTGTGAGTGTTATGTCTAAATAAAGGTCCAGTAGAGCCAATACGGAGATAAAGTGTCTGTAAAGGCTGATGGTCGCAGCAATATATAAAATATAAAATGTACCTCGTAAGTTCTCCTTTAAGCGTGGGCATGCGACAAGCAAAATTGTACCTGACAGTATTGTAGAGCGGCAGAAATACGACGAAGGCAGGGCAGGCACTGCACGGGCAGTGATGGAGCCTACCGGCTTCTCGCACCCGATCATCCGAATCCAAGCATTCAGTGTGGCTTCGGGCGATAGGCGATAAAAGGCTGTAAGCGTGAAGTGAAACAAATAAACGAATGTCACTACCTGTAAACACTAGTTGACACCAGAGTTGTTACAGTTAACTGAAGCGTAAGACACATAGTATGAGAACACCACGGCCTAATGAACATCTCCAACTAGTTTTTCGTACAGTCTACGATGCTCACCACGGACGGCTCAGCTATTCATTTTGCCTGTAGTCCCCTTAGGCACCAACTGGCAGACCGTCTTCCACTAGGTTTAGGTGTCGTATTTCTGAGACATGTAAATTGACAGGTCGCAATGCGCACTTTTGCTCATTCAATTCCGGCAGCTGCTAGCAGCCTCCTTGTCTCAAAGAACCGCCAACGGCTGCCGTTGGATGGCAGTCCTCCTGTTATCGGTCGGCAGTATGTGAGACTGAGCTGAACCAGGGCTATGCTATGTCGACGCGGCAGACGATGCAATAACCCCCTTGCAGAACGCTATGCATACCGTCCCTTAGCTACATGCAAACTGGCTAATTCGAGTTGACGTTTCCGTATCTAACGCTCTCACGGCTGAGAAAGAGTAGCCATTGTTCCCTGGAAATTTGGTGGTGAACACATACGCGCAGGTATGTGAGCCGCTTCTTGCAAGCAAACTGTGTAAAACATGAATTGTGCATAATAAAGAACGGGCTGGACGACCACTAAAATCCAAAGAAGCAGACCAGAGCATTGAATCAGCCATGAAAGCAGCCCTCACGCTTCCGTTCGTCGACTGAGCCGTGAATTAAACATTCGATAATCTGCTGTCTGACGTACTCTTTGTTTGACGTTGAAGAAAACATCGTACTGCACGCAAGTAACGTATTTCCTGCAGGCGGAAGAGTACGCCGCCCACGTGGAAATGCGTGCTGACCGTTTGGAGGCTATGGAAAATGAAAATCTGTTAGCAAATGGTTCAAATAGTTCTGAGCAATATGGGACTTAACATCTGAGGTCATCAGGCCCCTAGAACGTAGAACTTCTTAAACCTAACCAACCTAAGAACATCACACGCGTCCATGCCCGAGGCAGGATTCGAACCTGCGACCGTAGCAGTCGTGCGGTTGGAGACTGAAGCGCCTAGAACCGCTCGGCCACCACGGCCGGCTAATCTGTTAGCAAGTTTCCTCTGCTCAGACGAGGCAACATTTCATATATGTGGTTTTGTGATCCGTCTCAAATGGTGGACATGTGACGACAAAAAATCCTCATGAGATGTAGGCATTGGAGAGAAGCACCCTGCAACCAAACGTCTCTCTAGGGATACCAAAGCCTAAGAATTATCCATCACATTTACCACGACATGTTTGCAAAATTTTCTGGATACACGAATTTATTAGTAGGACGGAGCTCCTCCTCATTTTACTATCATTGTTCGAGATTTCATCAACCACATGTTCCCTGAATGATTCAATGGTAGAGATTTAATGATAAAGGTTCACCATGAATGTGAGCTCAGAGGTCACCTGACTTTGGTCTCTTATGGTTCCTGACGTGGGATTACACCATGTCCCATGAGCACAGGATTAAAATCAGTACGTCGCGTAAGCAGCTGCGTGGTAAGATTGTAGAGGCAGCTGGTAGGATCACCCCTGATCAACTACGACACCTGTTATGGACTACGGAGGTAAAGTGGTTTGTTTGTGTTGACATGCAGAGTGGCCATATAAAAATTTCTAATGCCTGCTAAGTGCTCTTGTTGTATAGACAAATACCGCAAGGATGGATGTCTTTTCTTCCTCTTTGTTTGGGCTTTTTAGTATAGATGGGGTCTCAAAAGTAACAAGCGATTTTCATAAACCACATATTTATTATAGAAAACATATACTCGTACAAGGTGTCAAAAATTATACCATATTTTGAGAGGTGACAGTAAGGACCAAAATAAAACAAAAAGTGTCCGGTAACCGTGCCTTACAAATGGATACACTAAGAGCTGTGCGCATTTGTTCAGCAGAAGAGATGTAGGTCAGAGTAGTGAATATGAACAAATACGCATAGCTCTTAAGGCATACGTTTTAGAGTTCACTTTTACAAGATATTTTTATCTGGTTGTGCTCCATTTACGGCGTTTCAAAATGTGAAACATTTTCTTTAATGATCTTGGTATGTTGAACACAAATTTCATGAAAACTAGTCATTAATGCAGGGACACCCTGTATAATAAAAATGCGGAAGAAACACGAAATAAAGAGCTCCCTTCATTGGAGTATGCCTCTGCGCGAGATAAGTAATTACGACACTATTATCCCCGGACGAGACGAAGTTTCACCCCGAAAGAGAAAGAGGATCGGTTTAGGTTTCCGCTTTTTCTCTTCAGATACCCTTTTATATCGCCCTTAGGAGGACCTAGGCACCACTGTGGCGTGAAACGCCTAAGGCTACTAGCCGCGCTGCTCTCTTTCCCTGTCGTTAAGTTTCAAAAGATTCGCATCTAACTTTCCTCTTGCCTATAACGAATTTTTCAGATTCGCAATCGACCGAATCAGTTGGGAGCAACTTTACGGCGGGGCCACTGCCGGGCCAACTTGCGGGACGTGCCTTCAGGGGAGTTGGAAAGCGCCGCGGCAGGTCTAGCCGCAGCCGGGACGGGGGACTGCGTGTCCCGTTGCCACACTCCCAGCCGCGCCGCGGCGCCTACTGTGGGAGGGACTGAGCCGTTCCCAGGCAACGTCTTCTGTGTCTCCACTCCGATCCTCCCTAACTTTGCCGGTAACCGCTTTATTCCAAGTTTCCGTAGCCAGCAGATTAGCTTACCAGTTTACGATTCTCCAAATCTATACGTATTATTAAATGAAGGCCCAACCTCAGGATTCACTTTAGCGATTTTGATAAGGTTTTCACTAATATATTGATTCATGAGGATGATCTTTGTTTATGATGTCTATATATTTCATGGAAACTGACTGAACTATGATGAATTAAAGTTACGCGCAGTGTTTCTCTGTCTGTGTTTATAGGCTAACCTCAGGAACTATTGTACGCATTTCGATACGGTTTCCAATAATAGAATGATTCACGAAGAAGGTTTGAATATACAGGGTGTCACAAAAAGGTACGACCCAACTTTCAGGAAACATTCCTCACACACAAATAAAGAAAAGATGTTATGTGGACAAGTGTCCGGAAACGCTTAATTTCCATGTTAGAGCTCATTTTAGTTTCGTCAGTATGTACTGTACTTCTTCGATTCACCGCCAGTTGGCCCAATTGAGGGAAGATAATGTTGACTTCGGTGCTTGTGTTGACATGCGACTCATTGCTCTACAGTATTAGCATCAAGCATATCAGTACGTAGCATCAACAAGTTAGTGTTCATCACGAACGTGGTTTTGCAGTCAGTGCAATGTATAGAAATGCGGAATTGGCAGATGCCCATTTGATGTATGGATTAGCACGGTGCAATAGCCGTGGCGCGGTACGTTTGTATCGACACAGATTTCCAGAACGAAAGTGTCCCGACAGGAAGACGTTCGAAGCAATGGATCGGCGTCTTAGAGAGCACGGAAAATTCCAGCCAATAACTCGCGACTGGGGAAGACCTAGAACGACGAGGACACCTGCAATGGACGAGGCAATTCTTCGTGCAGTTGACGAGAACCCTGGCGTCAGCGTCAGAGAAGTTGCTGCTGTACAAGGTAACGTTGACCACGTCACTGTATGGAGAGTGCTACGAGAGAACCAGTTGTTTCCGTACCATGTACAGCGTGTGCAGGCACGATCAGCAGCTGATTGTCCTCCACGGGTACACTTCTGCGAATGGTTCATCCAACAATGTGTCAATCCTCATTTCAGTGCAAATGTCTCTCTTTACGGATGAGGCTTCATTCCAACGTGATCAAATTGTAAATTTTCACAATCAACATGTGTGGTCTGACGAGAATCCGCACGCAATTGTGCAATCACGTCATCAACACAGATTTTCTGTGAACGTTTGGGCAAGCATTGTTGGTGATGTCTTGATTGGGCCCCATGTTCTTCCACCTACGCTCAGTGGAACACGTTATCATGATTTCATACGGGATACTCTACCTGTGTTGCTAGAACATGTGCCTTTACAAGTACGACACAACATGTGGTTCATGCACGATGGAGCTCCTGCACATTTCAGTCGAAGTGATCGTACGCTTCTCAACAACAGATTCGGTGACCGATGGATTGGTAGAGGCGGACCAATTCCATGGCCTCCACGATCTCCTGACCTCAACCCTCTTGACTTTCATTTATGGGGGCATTTGAAAGCTCTTGCCTACGCAACCACGCTACCAAATGTAGAGACTCATCGTGCTCGTATTGTGGACGGCTGTGATACAATACGCCATTCTCCAGGGCTGCATCAGCGCATCAGGGATTCCATGCGACGGAGGGTGGATGCATGTATCCTCGCTAACAGAAGGACATTTTGAATATTTGTTGTAACAAAGTGTTTGAAGTCACGCTGGTACGTTCTGTTGCTGTGTGTTTCCATTCCATGATTATTGTGATCTGAAGAGAAGTAATAAAATGAGCTCCAACATGGAAAGTAAGCGTTTCCGGACACATGTCCACATAACATATTTTCTTTCTTTGTGTGTGAGGAATGTTTCCTGAGAGTCTGGCCGTACCTCTTTGTAACACCCTGTATAATTTACTATCTCTACACCAGCTATCTCTACACCAGACAAGTTAGCGGCCGAAAACCTCAAACCACACACACACACACACACACACACACACACACACACACCAGACAAGTCATCCGGCCTTAGATACTGTATAAGGAAAACCACACATTGAAACCCCCCTCAGATTTAGTGGTTTAAATGGCCCGTTCGATATCGTGTCAAAAACTGAAAACAGGAAGAAGGCATACTGACTTGTGAAAAAAGTAAAATAGAAACAGTGAACGGTCCAAGATCAAGATATGAACCATCGAGCGGATTACAAGAACCACGCCGTCGTGGTTGTGTGGTCACGGGGTGCGGCTGGTATCAGTGTTGAAATTTCCCCCACGCCCAATTCTTTTTTCACAATATTATGTACTTTCCGTTCGGTTACTGACGTGTCAATCCTACTCTTGTTGTCTTTAAAATTGTTACTCTATACATTCGTTGTAGAATATTGCGTCATGTAGAAAGAACATATTACGGTCGCCAGTTAATGTGACGAATAGCCGGCGGGGTAACCGAGCGTTTCTAGGCGCTTCAGTCTGGAACCGCACGCCCGCTATGGTTGCAGGTTCGAATCCTGCCTCGGGCATGGAGGTGTGTTGTCCTTAAGTAATTTAGGTTAAATTAGTTCTAACTTCTAGGGGACTGATGACCTTAGATGTTAAGTCCCATAGTGCTCAGAGCCATTTGAACCATTTTTTTTTTTTTTGTGATAAATTCTGAGAGCACGCGAGACGTTGCATAGATCTCTCACTGAAGTAGAAACAACAAATCATCGGTTGGGAACTATGTTACAATAAAGCAATTCAAAAGTGTAAACTTCCAAAACGTAACGCAAGAGTCATGAGACGTGGTACTTGTGTAGAGCAAATAGGAGGTACGTACGTCTGTAGGTTCCTTCCCTACGTCTCACTGTTGCGACTGGGCGTTACACCACGAGACAGACACGTATTGGAATACAGCGAACCGACACGTCAATAACCGGACGGACAGTTCATAATTTTGTGGAAAAAATTGGACACAAGGTAGATTGGAAAAAGTATATCTCGTTCTATAGACCAACACCGTGATCAGATAAACACGATGCCGCAGCTAATAACATTAGTTCAGTGTTGTATTGTTCACAGTTTCGAGTTTTTTTTTCTTTTTTCGCAGTTCAGTATGCTTTCTTCCTATTTTCATGCTTGATTTGTTTACAGTTTTTGACGCCCTATCCAGTGGGCCATCTTGACGCTAAAACTGAAGGATCTGCGACAGGGAGTTTCCCTTGTAAGTTCTACCCGTGGGAAGCAGTTGTGGATTACTAGTAAATGTACAAAACTATGTTTGTGCTCTCCTTAAAAGCCGAAACATTTTGTCACAAAGTTCAAATCCCAGTTACCTGCTGTACTTGTGGTAAATCAAATAATTTACTTAATATTCCAAGAACATAAGTCAGCTAATAATCAAGGTTGTTGTCATTTGCAGCCATTACAAAATTTTCTTTTATCGCTACGTACAAAATAATCAAACCGCTTAAGGCAATGCAGCCTCTTTACATCACCGACAACCGCCGACATTTAGACAGATAATCACTCTTGCATTTTCAAGACAACAGTCCAACGATAGAGCGCTTTTATAAAGTGCCCTTTTTTCACCTGTTATTGCCAGACTGCTTACGGAGTTAACGCGCAATGGAGTCGGCGGCAATAGGGACTGCCAGCCTTTTTAGATACGTAGACGATACTTTCGTTGTTTGATATTATGGTCGTGAGAATTTCATTTTAGAACATCTGAGTTAAATCCAAAGGATTATTTACTATGGAGGTGGAAAGGGTTGGCACCCTACCCTTTTTGCTGTTTTTCTCAAGAGCGATGTTAATGGCGCCTCGGGATATTCTGTATATAGGAAACCAACTCATACTGATCTGTATCTCTAGACTGTATCTTTCTTCGTATGGCCACGTCATCTCAGCCTTCAATGCTTATCAGCTGAGTTCGTCTACCTAGAAGTCACCTTTCTCCAGGGAAAGACAATCACATTTGCGTTGTCGAACTACCACGAATCGTGTAAAAGTTTATAATAATGAGGTGAAGGCCTTTTTGCTTTACGCAGGCAGAATTTTCCAAATGATTAGTCGTTTTTCACCGAGAACGGTTTTCTCGACAACTACCTTAGATTAGTGCTCTTTTATGGTCTGTGAGGGATGATGTAGATTTTCTTACTACTGATATCTACCATATACCATGCAGGTGTGCCACATCATACACTGGAAAGACAACCAGGACTGTGGAGGGCTGATGTATGGAGGACAAGCATCACAAACGTTTACAGCAGCCGAAAAAATCTGCTATTTTAGAATTCTGCCGTGGTAGTGATGTTCCTATTGAATATAGCAACAAAGGTTTTTTGTTGCATGTTCCCATCTTTCACTTTTGCCTTCATTTATGGCTTTAGTATTTGGTTTCCAGTGTCAGGATCTCCAGTTACTTGTTGTTTGCAATCAATCATTTAATAATATAGTAGTAATTCGTTTATTACATTAACTAATAGTATGTGTGCAATTTTACCCTGTAGATGCCATACGCTAAATAAATAAATAAATAAATAGCAGCAAAGAGATTCTGGTGTGCACTTCCAAATATTGCGATAGTGCTATTAAGGAAACAGTCAAGATGAGGTTAGCAAGTGACCTTACAAAGAGGGACAGAGTTTTTGCTTAAATTTTTCTTAAAATCCTGATCTTACCCTGCTCAAACAACAAAGCAACGGAGTTGATGCTCACCCTTTGATTATGAACAATCACTATCAATAACTTCTGGCGTTGGGTGTGTGGTAGCGCTAACTGTTTACAGTGTGTGTGTTTTGTCTGTCTACAAATCCGGTTCCTGACAGAAGTAGCCTCGCCTACCGCGGTCTTAAATTTCCTAGCACTGCGTTTGCTTGTCCCATTCGTGCCTTGAAAATGACGGTACGCCCGCCTCTCGAAACATCGGTGCCTGTTGAAAACTTCATCCAGTCGCTTTCAAAATAGTTCAAATGGCTCTGAGCACTATGGGACTTAACATCTATGGCCATCAGTCCCCTAGAACTTAGAACTACTTAAACCTAACTAACCTAAGGACATCACACAACACCCAGCCATCCTGCTTATGTAGCTTTATTCGTATTGTTTTGTGCTGACACGGCACGCGAATGCGACGTTGACTATGGATTGTGTATCACAGACACAGTCCCCCTGACTATTCAGAGATGTCACTAAACCCGCCCATAGATGTAAACAACCATCCATGAGCAGTACCTATTAGACGGAGGGGCTCCGACAGCCGATCAGTTCGTCATTCACCAGGAAAGAGGTAAACAGCTCGTGTTGTCTGTAGTTCAACCATGCGTAGACGGTCGCGTCCGCATTGTCACTGTATGCCAGCAAGAGCTCACAACAAGGGATATGTCCAGCGTCTCGGAGTGAACCAAAGCGATGTTGTTCGGACATGCAGGAGGAAAGTTCCAAATTATTGGAAAAGAGCACAGGTAGTCGCAGTCTTCAAGAAGGGTCGTCGAGCAGATGCGCAAAACTATAGACCGATATCTCTGACGTCGATCTGTGGTAGAATTTTAGAACATGTTTTTTGCTCGAGTATCATGTCGTTTTTGGAAACTCAGAATCTACTATGTAGGAATCAACATGGATTCCGGAAACAGCGATGTGTGAGACCCAACTCGCTTTATTTGTTCATGAGACCCAGAAAATATTAGATACAGGCTCCCAGGTGGATGCTATTTTTCTTGACTTCCGGAAAGCGTTCGATACAGTTCCGCACTGTCGCCTGATAAACAAAGCAAGAGCCTACGGAATATCAGACCAGCTGTGTGGCTGGATTGAAGAGTTTTTAGCAAACAGAACACAGCATGTTGTTATCAACGGAGAGACGTCTACAGACGTTAAAGTAACCTCTGGCGTGCCACAGGGGTGTGTTATGGGACCATTGCTTTTCACAATATATATAAATGACCTAGTAGATAGTGTCGGAAGTTCCATGCGGGTTTTCGCGGATGATGCTGTAGTATACAGAGAAGTTGCAGCATTAGAAAACTGTAGCGAAATGCAGGAAGATCTGCAGCGGATAGGCACTTGGTGCAGGGAGTGGCAACTGACCCTTAACATAGACAAATGTAATGTATTGCGAATACATAGAAAGAAGGATCCTTTATTGTATGATTATATGATAGCGGAACAAAGACTGGTAGCAGTTACTCCTGTAAAATATCTGGGAGTATGCGTGCGGAACGATTTGAAGTGGAATGATCATATAAAATTAATTGTTGGTAAGGCGGGTACCAGGTTGAGATTCATTCGGAGAGTCCTTAGAAAATGTAGTCCATCAACAAAGGAGGTGGCTTACAAAACACTCGTTCGACCTATACTTGAGTATTGCTCATCAGTGTGGGATCCGTACCGGATCGGGTTGACGAAGGAGATAGAGAAGATCCAAAGGAGAGCGGCGCGTTTCGTCACAGGGTTATTTGGTAACCGTGATAGCGTTACGGAGATGTTTAACAAACTCAAGTGGCAGACTCTGCAAGAGGGGCGCTCTGCATCGCGGTGTAGCTTGCTCGCCAGGTTTCGAGAGGGTGCGTTTCTGGATGAGGTGTCGGATATATTGCTTCCCCCTACTTATACCTCCCGAGGAGATCACGAATGTAAAATTAGAGAGATTAGAGCGCGCACGGAGGCTTTCAGACAGTCGTTCTTCCCGCGAACCATACGCGACTGGAACAGGAAAGGGAGGTAGTGACAGTGGCACGTAAAGTGCCCTGCGCCAGACACCGTTGGGTGGCTTGCGGAGTATAAATGTAGATGTAGATGTAGATACAGAGATACAGGAACTATCGGTGACATGCCTCGCTCAGGCTGCCCTAGGGCTATTACTGACGTGGATGACCGCTACCTAAGACTTATGGCTCGGAGAAACCCTGACAGCAACACCACCATGTTGAATAAAGCTTTTCGTGCAGCCACAGGAAATCTTGTTACCCCTCAAACTTTGCGCAATAGGTTGCATGATGCGCTACCTCACTCTAGACGTCCATGCAGGTAAAGGGTATGAGTGTCGGGGTGGAAGTGCGTTTGAAAAAGAATTGCTACGTTTTCCTTGAGTAACCGTGGCCTGAAGCGAAATTGTATCCAAATACAAAATTCAGCTACGTTTAATTTTCTACGAAAAGGTCATCTTGACTTTTGTTCTGTACGATTAACAGTTTGCGAATAGTGAGCGAGAGAATATGAAAATATCGTGCGATGTTTGTGAAGGCCAATCATGACATTGAGGACTGCATAAAACGACAGCGGTAGCGGCAGTTGAATCACAGGGTGTAACAGATATGTGTACGGTATTTTCAGCAGTTACGACCTTTTTAAATTCTCATTTTGTTATATTTCATTCTAATATCAATTCTAATTTTAATTCTTATAATTTATTCTGATGTTTCTTCTTCAGGAAGATTTCGTGCATTCCCTTAGATGACACCGATTGTAGAAACTTTCGAAGCATAGAAATTCCGTATAACAGGAGCGTCGCGTGAGGGTTAGTTTGCCACCGTCACATTTCTTAGTATGAATCTCTCTGGGGAAAGAAAGGTTGTTAACATTTTTTAAGATTTCACGTATTTGCTGTTTAGCGGCAAACCACGCAAAACCGATCACTTTACCGGAAACTGGAGCTCGCAGTACATTATGAATCAAGGTATACTGCAGGAATTTCATCGAAAACGATGCCAAATAATTTTCTCATTCATTTATTGTTTTTTATTCATTCACCAGACATACAACTATTTGACGAGTAAGAACAACTTTATTTCAGTAGACAATGTTATTTCAATATACATAGGAAAACACTTGTTCAGTAACCTCCTACGGTCATCGTTAGATAATTGAAAAACCAAAATAAAAATAATAACCATGTTCCGAATATGGGGCACAAAAGTGTGAATCCGCGACACTGGCCACTGTGTAACCGCTTCGGCTAAACTATTTACTTGCTATAAGGCACACAAAGCACCTCGAAAAATTTACTGTCGCTTTTCCGAATCGATCGAGTAGCTAAGTGGAAGCCAGGACTCGTGTTCTCTAATTGTGACCTCGTCTCACCGAGCGAAGTTCTTGGAAAATCGGATTATGCCTTTTGATGAGTTCTCCTCGTAAGCTACGACACATGCACACTGCCGGTAATGTTGAATATCCTCTCGCCCTTTTATGCCACCAGCTTTGGTTAACATCCGTAAGCTTAGAGTAATGAAAAAAGACTTTTGTACACCTTATGGAAAAACTAATTACGTTTACAATTCAATGTAAACTTAACCCATACAGGTACAGTAATAAGGAATTAAAAAGCCCATAGAAACAAAAGGACATAATTCTTAATTTTACACTGATATTTTGACAGTGAAATGTACAAAATGTCAGAATTACACTTTCTAAGTGCAGACCATGCTAATGACAAAATGACGAGAAGATATCCCAAATCCTCGCGTGTCGTGCATGTAGCTTACGTTAGCCAGTTTGAGGTTATTTTCCTGTGTTAGAGACCCCAAATCGTAGGTCTCGATATCCCCTTCAGAAATGTGGCATGTTATAAACGGTTATTGATTAATTCCTGTACATCAATTATTCAGTACATGCTGGACGTCGGCGGAGCTATGGTGAAAATAAGCGTTTACAGTGAAAAGTCGAAGCTAAGAGGCGCATACCTTTCATACGGTCGCAATCTATCATTCATAATACCGCAACAAAAATAAATAACTCTTTCACGTCCCATCTAAAATCGAATATGAAAAGACTCAAGAAATGGCTTATTCAATTAAAAAATTGAGACAATAGTGATCACGGCTACCTGCCTGTGTATTCAATTAATAAACAGTGACGTATTCTGCAGAATCCATAATGGGTAAGTTTAATAATCAGAAAATGTCCCTGAAGAACCTCCTTTATTTTGACGGCTGAACTCGGAATCTTAATGTATAGGAGATTAACTGTAACACGATTACCACAACTGAATTTTAATTATTTAAACCATAATGATGATGATGGTTCTTTTATAGGGCGTTCAACTACTCGGTCAGCAGCGACCGTACAGAGTCCCAATTTATTCGCAGTCCATTTTTTTTCACAGTAGCTCTGGAAGACCCTGCGCATAAATCGTTATCATTTGGGTAGAGAGCGAGTCCTGTGAACAATTCAGTGATAGTGTTGTTCATGTCAGAACCGATATCAAACCAAAACCGACAACGATTGTTCAGGTATAAGTGCCGACGTCGCAAGCAGAAAATGAAAAGGTAAAGAATATGAAGATGTTGAACAGGTAATTCAGTATGTAAAGGGAGATAAAAATCTAATTGTCATAGGGAGTTGGAATGCGATTTTAGGTGGAGAAATATGAGAATGGACTGCAGGAGAATATGGGTTTTGTAGCAGGAATGAGAGTGGAGAAAGACTAATCGAGTTCTACAATAAATTTCAGATGGTAATAGCGAATACTGTGTTCAAGAATCACAAGAGGAGGAGATATATTTGGAAAGTGAGAAGATAGGTGAAGATTTAAGCTAGACTCCGAAATCAGATACTGGACTGTAAGGCGTAAGCAGGAAGTGACAGAGACACAGACCAAAATTCAGTAATGATGAACAGTAGGCTGAAGTTGAAGATACTAGTCAGGAAGAATCAAAGTGTAAAGAAATGGGATTCGGAAATACCAGGAATGAAGAGCTACGCTTGAAGTTCTCTAGGCTATATAAAGGGCAATAGTTAGTAGTTGGGGTAAGCAGTTCAGATGAAGAGGAGAGAACAGCTGGAAAAAGGGCAATCATTTGAACAGAAAAGCATAGGTAGAAAGAAGATAACTGCAAAGACATGCTCCCGCTGACCGAAGGAAAAAGAATTTTCAAAATCGTTCAGGGAAATTCAGCAATACAGACGTAGAAGTTATTGAGGTATGAAATAAATGGAAAGTGCGGGGAATGCCAGGTGGAATGGGTGCCTAAAAAAGTTAAGAAATCAAGAGAGAAATGATTGTCGTAAGGACGGACTCAACATAAACTAAAATCGAAACAACCTCAGGTGAAATTAAAAGCAAGGCAGGTAACATAAAGAGTCCAATGGAAATTCCACTGTTAAATACAGACAAGAGAGATGATAAGTAGAAGGAGTACACTGAAGGCCTCTCTAAGGGGGAATACTTGTCTGATAACGTGACAGAGGAAGGGCGTCGATAGGGAAAAGATAGTGGACCCACTCTTAGAATCAAAATTTAGAAGATCCTTAGACGACTTAAGATAAAATAAGGCAGAAGAGATTGATAAAATTCCATCACAATCTCTAAATTCATTGGGGAAAGTGGCAAGTGGGGGAAGACATTGATGGGTAGATGTCTGAGACCGGCGATGTATCATCGGACTTCCGAAAATTGAGGATCTGTTGGAGGACCATCTGTCTTTAGGAATGAAGACTAAAGGGGAATTAAAGACATTTACATACGTTTTACTGTCCTGTAGAAAGCGTTCGGCAATGGCAAATGATGCAAGATCTTCGAAATTCTGAGAAAATTAAGGGTAAGGTACAGGGAAAGGTGAGTAATATACAATACGTTCAAGAACCAATGGGGAACAATAAGAGTAGACGACCAAGAACGAAGTGCACGGATTAAAAAGACTTTAGGACAGGTATGTAGTCTTTCGTCCCCAGTATTGAGTCTATACATCGAAGAAGCAATGACGAAAATAAAAGAAAGTGTCATGAGTGGATTGAAAATTCAAAGTGAAAGGATATCAGTGATAAGATTCCTAGGTGATATTGCCATCTTTAGTGAAAGTGGAGAAGAATCACAGAATCTGCTGAATAGAATAACCAGTCTAATAAGTACAGAATATGGACTGATAGTATATCGAAAAAACAAGAAAGTAATGAGAAGCTGCAGAAATGAAAGCAGCGAGAAATTTATAACAGGTTTGGTAATCACCGAGTAGATGAAGTAAGGAATTCTACTAACTAGTTAGCGAAATAACGCATGACAGACAGAGGGAAGAGAACTTAAAAGGAGTCTAGCACTGCCAAAAATTGTATTCCAGGCCAAGAGAAGTCTAGGAGTCGTAATTTCAGGAAGAAATTTCTGAGATTGTATGTTTGGTCCACATCGTTGTATGGTAGTGAAGTTTAGACTCTGCGAAAACTGTAACAGAAGAGAATTTAAGCATCTGAGCCGTTGGGCTACAGGGAAGTATGGAAAATTAAGTGGACGAAGGCAAGGAATGTCCGCAGTCATGGTCTCACGGCAGCGTTCTCGCTTCCCGAGCACGGGATCCTGGGTTCGATTACCGGCGGGATAGGGATTTTCACATGCCTCGAGCTGACTAGGTGTTGTTGTGTCGTCATCTTCGTTCCCCTACGCTCTGTCAAGAAGCATGGGACTTCATTGCCACTCCATTCCAAAGTATGGGATGAGGAGGTTATCCGCAAAGGACAGGATAGTAGGTTGTCTGTTAAAACATCAGGGAATAACCTCCATAGTACAAGAAGTTACTGTAGGTAACAAAAATATAGAGGAAGACAGAGATTGGAAATCCAACAAGTACGTAAGGAAGTAGGTGCAAGTTCTTCTGTGAGATTAAGAGATTGACACAGGAGATAAATCCGTAGAGGGCCACATCAAACCTGTCATATGTTACGTGAGATGGCCACTTGTTACGACTTCTGTAGTACTTGTTATGGCCGTTTGCTACTTGTTACGACTTCAGCAGACACACTGGCTACGCCGAAGACTGAGACGGCGTGGAGGTTTACAATTATTTATTGAGCTTTCTAGACAATTTCTCCCTCGTCGTCACTGCCCAGCCCTGCGGATCCTTCCGCCTGGCTGCTGCTGTGTAGATTCTCCCACAATGCGCGCAACGCTCACCACCAGTGCTCCGCTGAAGTCAGGATGCCCCGTGATTGTGATGAACTCGTCGCCGCTCGGCAGCCCAATATGGCACCCCCACGGACCCACGTCGCCCTGAGGACAGCTGCCGCCGCCTGTGCCCAAGACTGCGCTGCGAACGGTCCTGCTGGAAGTTCTCGCTGTAGTTAGTCAGCCATGGTGCCGACTGGACTCCGGCCGACCCCCAGAGCTGAAGTAGACATCTGGCGGCGAACGGTTGACTCCTGCGAGCTGGAACAGACTTCCGGAAACGTCACCCCGAAGACTGAACATTCTGACACGGACCATGTCCGTCCTCAGATCCGAACTGCTTCCTGATGGCTTCTGTCCGTTGCTACCTGCGCTCCACTATTTATATCCGGCAGGATGACGTCTTTTACTCTCGGTGGCAGCTTCTTATTATTATTCCCGCAGTATATTGCAGCGTAATTTAATGTGCTGGCCTCACTTCCTTTACTCAGCACTCTCCAGGCTTCGCTCGGCGCTCGGTCTGCATTAGTCCTTGCGTTAGCCGGTTGTTAGACTTCAACTGTCAGCAAGGCTATCTGTGCCGCGCCTACTTCGCAATGCTCAGTCACCGGCTTCCTCTGTTTTGCCATTCTCCACAGCGTGAAGCAACGCTTACTTCATGTGGCCGCAACAGAGGACTGATTACTAAGACTATTAATTTCGAAATAAACAGAATTGTGCCTTCAAATAGTTTTTACACCATAAATAATAATAATAACAACAAAAACTTATTCTTTGCACTATAGTATTTTAAGACAGTAATCTTATTTGGCCGCAGTGACATAGGAACCGGCACCAACCGAGAACAAATGAACTGGATCCAAAATATTTCAAATGTCAGGCCATTCAACTTCTATAGGGGTACAACCATAATAGAACTGTATGCTAAATGAACAGTTTCAAAGAGATACACTCTACAACCTAGAACGACCACAGCTACGCTGCTAATAATATGGACAATACGACTAAGTAGCCTTTGTAATACCATGCCGACGGAACATTATGGCTAGCTCTGTTGATTGAAACATTACCACTACATTAATCAAAAATGAATGAATACAGAAATAGCTTTCTTATGCAATCGAAGTCACGCCATGCGGTACACAATTCAAGACTCATAAAAGTTACAGTGTGTTAGGAAACACAGCAATATCCACTGGTTGCCTGTAGTGCTCTCAGTAACCTCTGCAAAATAACTTCACTCTGACAACACCCCTCAGTGGCCCAGCAAGTAGATGTGGATCACAAAGACCAACATTTAGTGCTCTGTATAATACGGTAACAGTTTCACCGAGCTAGGTGGCACAGTGGTTAGCACAAAGTAATCGCATTCAGGGGGACGATGCTTCAAACACACGTCAGGCCATCCTGATTTAGATTTCCCATGACTTCCCTAAATCGCTTCAGGCAAATGCCAAAATGCTTGCTTGAAAGGACAAGGCCTACTTCCTTCCCATCCTTCCCTAATCTGATGGGACCGATGAACTGACTGTGTGGCCCCCTCTCCCAAATCAACAAACCAACCAACTATAACTGGGTAACCACTTTCGATGCTAGTCAATTGTCAGGATGAGCATTACTGCAAAGGGCATTTGATTCTAAAGCATTATGTCAGGGGGAAAAACCATAAATAAATTACTTTTTCCCTCTTGACAACAAGTGGGCAGGGTGGTTTCTTCCTTGGCTCGGGTATGAGGTAGGATGAAACAGCATTTTTACATAAGATAACTTTTATTGAAAGATTTGTACAATGGTTTCCTTATGGATTGTTCTGGCTGGAAGAGCGGCAGCTGCGTCGTTTGCGAAGTCTTGCTGCGTGAGCAGCGGCGTCTGATTATGCCTGGCGGTGTATATCTCGTGTCGCTGTTTCGCCCAATTGACTGGAGACGCGCATCGTGAGACGACCCGTTTAATTATTGAGAACGAAGTCGTGAATCGGATGGTGATACCTTGGATGTGGCGTCCCAGTGTTTCTCTTCTCTATGTGGCTTCATCTGTCCATGTTGGGTATCGGCCAGCAGAGCGGTGCGGTGGGGGGAAGGCCAGTGTCCTGGACTCGAACAACTGACCCCATCTTGCCAGTTTCATGCTGTCAGATCTTCATCACCAGCTCACAGGTGCCTGCTGATGTGAGGCCGTCTCCTTCCCATCCTCACGAGTCACCCGGGTACGTAAAAATCAGTCTTCAAATACCTTCTAACTTCTCTCTTCTGGTGGCGAGGCTGCTGCTTGCTATTCCATTACAGCGGCGGACTTGGTGCTTCTGTGTACGATGTAGTCTCTTCCTGCATGACGGTCTTCAGCACCGAAACTGAACTGAAAACTACTCTGTCGTGCCCACTGCATCTCGCGTATTTACATACTTCAGTTCACTGGAGGTGAACGACTTCACGGTCATTGCCTCTTCTGTCACGTTGAAAAGCTTCTCGAAGAATCTTCTTAACGTCGGTCATTGGCTCTTGGATCACGTGTGACAATTGAGAAACATGTGAGCCGGTCGGGCGATGCCCTGACGGCTGAATTGACAGCGTCCGCTTTTGTGGGCGGGGGGGGGGGGGGCGATGGCTTCTCCTGAACGTGCTGACTTTACAGTCATTGCCTCTCCTGCTCTGCCTGCTGTTTGCCAGTGTGTAACTCTTTTAAACTAAACTAAGTTTTTCATTTATTTTCTAATTTCTACTTCACTTAACATTGATTTAAGTAATTTATTTACCTATCTTAAGTACCACTCAACACAACCAACACTATATATAAAGGCTGTACGGAGGATGTTACAGAGTTCCCCAACAAAATCACTGAAGGCACCGAACCTTTCAGGCTGTCGCCTTTAGTGGCATGTAGTGTTTGATAGGGTACATTACCCAGACGCCTTAGGCTGAGTCAAATCCAACCTGAATGAGTCCATGGCCCGTAGAGAGTGCCAGGTTCAAAATGGTTCAAATGGCTCTGAGCACTATGGGACCTAACATCTGAGGCAATCAGTCCCTTACAACTTAGAACTACTTAAACCCTAACTAACCTAAGGTCATCACACACATCCATGCCCGAGGCAGGATTCGAACCTGCAACTGTAGCGGTCGCGCGGTTCTAGACTGAAGCGCCTAGAACCACTCGGCCACAGCGGCCGGCGAGTGCTAAGCCCCTAGCGCCTGGTGCTAGCGTCGAGGGGACCCATCTTTCCACTCGGGTTGATGAGAGTGCAGCTCCAAGTGTGCGGTAAACTCCATCTGAGACTAAATATGACCACGGCACCGATGATTCTGTCCCACTGCATTCCGACAGGACTAGGGCAGAAGGCAAACCCAACAGCGTAAACATCCCACGTATCCCCTGCCGTTCACATGTTTCGGTCAGATGATGATAACCTCCTTCTTGGAACGCAGGGGCTGTCTGCTCGTTGACTTCCTCGGCAGACGCAGCACTATGAAGACACTTTGCAGAATCTGCGACGCACCCTGAAGTCAGAGCCCCCCAGGAATGCTGTTGTACGGAATCACGCAGTTGCACTATAATGCCAGGCCTCACACTGACAATCGTACGAAGGGACCGATGGAATCGATGAGTTAGCTGTTTGTACCGTCCCCCAAATCAAACAACCAACCGACCAACTAGTCTCCACCGTTTCTCATTTCGGTATGCGACTACCATCTTCTGCTCCCGGCGGAGGTTCGAGTCCTCCCTCGGGCAAGGGTGTGTGTGTTTGTCCTTAGGATAATGTAGGTTAAGTAGTATGTAAGCTTAGGGACTGATGACCAGTTAAGCCCCA
The DNA here is from genome assembly GCF_023864275.1 of Schistocerca cancellata. NCBI lineage: Eukaryota > Metazoa > Arthropoda > Insecta > Orthoptera > Acrididae > Schistocerca > Schistocerca cancellata. Next base: position 447,277,869 of record NC_064630.1, on the reverse strand, counting down.
TAAGATTTAACACACTTTTTTTTAACTACCATCTTCTTCTGGACAGTGGGAAAAGACATCATCTGCGCACTAAGCGGACGATATCGACAAACAGCTGGCCACACATATTCTTGACCGTTCTCTCCACACACCGCCTCTCTCCTCGGCACTGCACGTCCCAGACTCTTTTTTTACTTCTGCCTCGCTTGCGGTCGCCAGTCAACTTGCTCTCATCAGCACTGTGGTCTTCTGTCGCTACTTGGACCAGTAACGCCAAACTCAAAACAAGAGTGGCCAGCATCCCAACTCAGCCCGGCGCCATGCCAGCTCATGGCTTTTCAGCCGCTGGACACCGCTGTCTCCGTGAGGCTGAAAGTTTTGTCGCCCCATCTGCCCTGCACCGTCAGACACAGCCCACCGACAGAAAACCCTTCCTGGCTCCCAGCGACAAGCAACAGGATTGTGAACAGCTTCCACGGCGTCAACAGCGCTGATATCCAAATGACCTTGCAGCCACTTCACAGTACAGCAAACTTCCCACTGCTGATCGCGCAGGGTGGCAAAGCTCGAAGTAGTGTTGCCGCCGGCCACATACCGTCAAACGCGTCGTCTAACTACACTCCTGAGCACCAGCCCCGCACAAGTTCGACCAGCTGGGCCGGGTGAAGAGAAGCATAATATGAAATTCAAGTACAGAACAAGAACAGTAATGAGGTCGTTGAGTGGCTGTTGGGATTTCTCGCTATGAAGATGGTATAGCGTCTGTTCCTATTAGTCAACATCTTTATGCAACTTCCTGCATCCTGTTCGTTAAGACAGAGAGCCAACTAAGTTCTCCTCTAAAAAATATTACGACTTACACAGTCAAATATCTTTCATAAGTCATGGAAGAGTTCATCTTGTCATGTTTAATAGTTCAAAAATTTTATTATCTACTCGGTGAAGGTATAAATAGCTTCCTCAGTCAATGAATGTCGTTTTTTTTGTTTTTTTGTAAAAGTTTTATTAGCCAAGCTCGCATACGGGAAAACAGATAGCTTCTTTCGATTATTTACGATCATCAGAATAAAGTCATGTCAGAATGTAAAACGACACTTTTGTCCATTGGCAGTTCAAGCCACAAGGGAAGCTGATATTCCCTTCCGTTGTTGACAGCCAATAGACAGAACTGCGCTCTTATCTTACACTCGTCTTTATATTCAGATCTGAACATGACTGGAAAAAGTCTAAACTACTTATCTACATGCGATTATTGTTAATAAAGTGTTTACAAAGAATCAACATGCAGTAAAATGAGAGATAGATGTTTCTACAGTGACACTGAGGTAACTACAGCTTACTTTGACTTAAATACTTTACTCGGGAGAGCGGCAAATATCCCATCATAACAAATTATAGAAAACTATGTAAAAAGGGATACCGCAAGTCGAGACACGTGCTGATTGTGCTTTTGAGAGCGTCATCTGTATCCAACGTGTGTGTGCGCGCGCTACCGTTTTCCAAAGGGGAAGTAACTTGTCATTTTATTTTGTTTAGTTTGCTTTTCTGTTGACTAATTAACCAGAGATTCTAGTAATGGCAGGGCTGGTAGACAACATCGTATATGCAACAACATATTAAATTGCACTAACATCATTTAAACGTAATGCTGCACTTTGTATTCGGGAGGACGACTGTTTAAACCTGCTACCTGCCATCATCTACTTAGATTTCCGTCCTTTCCCTAAATTTCTTCAGAGCAAATAGCCGGATGGTTCCTTTGAAAGGGTCCAACCGACTCTCATCCCCACCTTTCTCTATTTCCCTAATGCGATGGGGCTGATGACCTTGCTGTTTGGTCCCTCCCCCAAATCAGTCAACCAACCAACCAAGGGCTGTACGAAGGATGTTACAGAGTTCCCTGATAAAATCACTGAAGGTGATGATTAACTCCTCCTCAGAATGCAGGTGCCTACTACTCGTCGAGCTCCTCGAGCGTGGAACCACAATCAAGACGCAGCACGATGAAGACATTTTGCAGAAACAGCGATGCACAATGATGTTAAAAATCTGCTAGGAATGCTGTCGCACAAAATCATACCGTTGCACGATAACGCCAACCCTCACACTGTCAATCGTATGAAGGCTACGCTTCATCGATATCAAAGAAGAAAGGATGGAAAGAAGGTTGAGTTTAATGGCCCGTCGATATCGAGGTCATTGGAGACCAAGCAGAAGCTCTGACTGTATCAAGGATGGGGAAGGAGACCAGCCGTGCCCTTTGAAAGGAACCATTGCTGAATTTACCGAGAGGGATTTAGGTAAATCACGAAATACCTACATCTGGATGGCTGGATGCGTATTTGAAACGCTGTCGTCCCGAATGCGAGTCGTGGACTAAACTCTGCGCCACCTAATTCGGTATTACCGATTAGGTTCGGGAAAGCTGCTATATCCATCATGCGGCCCAGGTCTTTCGCCGTGGGATTATCAAATCTTCGGCGATCCAAAGGAAGATATGCTTGGACGTCAATCTCAGTAGGACGAGGAAGTGCAAGATGGGGATGTGGTTTGGATCCGTCAGCAGCCGACCGCGTTCTACGAAACACGAATTCATTGTCCCATCTCCCTGTGGAGAAAATGTGTTAATGCGCGTTCAGTTTTCATTTGACTGCTCATTATACGTTCAAAACAGTAAATGTATCACACCCTCATTGTGGAATCTTTGTGTTTGATTTATAAATCTGTATTCGCTTTTTGCAGAAACAAAGCAATAGTGACATAGTCCGCTGTGGACACTTGCCAAACGGGACCACTGGAAGTCCTGGTTTAACCAATGCCCTCCGAAACTTCCTAATTTTTTGTCGACAAGTGTGACAGAATGAGATCTATAAAGTCTCTGTTGGATTGACGTCGCTGTACGGAAAAGGCAGGGATAAGGCTGAACTTTCATCACAAAGACGAGAAGGACGACAGCCATAAATAAGCTGTATGTGCGTTATCGTAGTGGTATGACATCTAGAGAGTTTTATTCGAGAATCACGGGTCTTTTGTGGAATGCTCGGCTTATGTTAATGTAGACGAAAATTTAATAGTAATTTGGGAATGGAATTCGATACTATGAAAATAAAGATAATGAAAAGTAGTAGGTGAATATGAACTGGAGGTAAGGAATGAAAGAGGAATTTTGCACAGGGTACAACTTAATCATCGCAGACACTTTGTTTGAGAGTCATGAAAGAAGGTTGTATACGTGGAGAGACCTGGAGTCACCAGAAGGTTTCAGACGGTTTATATATTGGTAAGACAGAGATTCAGGACCCAGGTTTTCAACTTAAGACATTTCCAAGGGTAAGTGTGAACCCTGACTACAATTTATCGGTTGTGAACTGTAGATTAAAACTGAAGAAACTTTAGAAAGGTGGGAACCTTAGGAGATGAGACCTAGATAAACTGAAAGAACCAGAGGTTGCAGGGAGTTAAAGGCGGAGCATTAGTGAACGATTGACAAGAACGGCGGAAACGAATACAATAGAAGAAGAATGGGTTGCTTTGAGAGGTGAAATAGTGAGGACAGCAGGAGTTCAAGTACGTAATCAGACGAGGGCTAGTAAAAATCCTTAGGTAACAAAAATATATTGAATTAACTGATGAAAGGAGAAAATATAAAAATGCAGTAAATGACGCAGGCGAAAAGGAATACAAACATCTAAAAAAAAGGGATGGACAGAAAATGAAAAATGGCTAAGCGGGAATAGCTAGACGGAAGATATGAGGATGTGGAAACATATCAGTATGGGTAAGATAGATACCGCCAACAGGAAAATGATAGGCTTAGGAAAGGAAAACCTACTTTTATAGCATTTGTAGACATTGAAAAGGATTTAGACAATGTTGACTGGAATACTCCTTTCAAATTCTGAAAGTGACAAGTGTAAAATACAGGAATCGAAAGGCTATTTACAATTTGTACAGAAACCAGATGGAAGTTGTAAGAGTCAAGGGGAATGAAAGTGAAGCAGCGGTTGAAAGAGTGAGACTGGGTTATAGTCTGTCCCAGATGCTATTCAATCTGTATACTAAGCAAGTGGTAAAGGAAACAAAAGAAACAAAATGGAGTCGGAATTAAAATCCAGGAAGAAGAAATGGAAACCTTGAGGTTTGTCGATGACATTGTAATTCTGTCAGAGGCAGCAGAGGATATGGATGAGCAGCTGAATGAGCCTTTTAAAATAGTAGTTGAGTTTTATTTGATCAGAAAAATAGCTGATGATCGGCAAAGGAGAGAAGATATAAAATGTAGACTGGCATTGCCAAGGAAAGCGTTTCTGAAAAAGAGAAATTTGTTAACATGGAATACAGATTGAAGTGTCAGGAAGTCTTTCTTGAATGTATTTGTATGGATGTAGCCACGTATGGAAGTGAAACATGGGCGCTGAGCAGTTTAGACAAGAAGAGAACAGAATCTTTAAAAATGTGGTGTTACAGAAGAGTTCTGAAGGTTACATGGGTAGGTCACGTAAGTAATGAGGAGGTACCGAATAGAATTAGGAAGAGGAGTAGTTTGTGGTACAACTTAGCTAGAAGAAGGGATCGATGGGTAGGACACACTTTGAGGCATCAAGGGATCACCAATTTAGTATTGGAAAGAAGCGTGGAGGGTGAAATTCGTAGAGGTAGACCGATATATAAATACACTAAGCATATTCAGAATGATATATGTTGCAGTAGTTACTCGGAGATGAAGAGGTTTGCACAGGATAAAGTAGCAAGGAGAGCTGCACCAAACCAGCATTTGAACTGAAGACCACAACAACAATGTCGTCCTATGGAACTTTGTGAGATCTGCCATAAGTGTGTGCACTGTCGAGAGTCTTGGTTATTTACACTGGTAAAGATATCTGTATGTGGAAGACATGCGTAGCAAGATTGGCCATCAATCGCACTTTCTTTCGCCAGGTGTTTCATCAAACCGTTGTGTGAGATATCAGAGTGGTCTTACTCAACAGTAAATGGACACGTCTGTGTTTGCTTTCACACTTGTCGCTTAATTACATCAACCTCATAGTGTTCTAAATAGTATTTTGCACGAGAGGTGCCTAATTATGAGCTGAAGTCGAAAATATTAGTGGGAATGAAAGTAACATTGTAGCTACTGTAGGATAAAAATTGATGATAATTAGAAAATATTGCAAAACCTGAAGTATAGATTTTATTTATGAAGATAGGTTGTTTTACACTTTGTACATATTCCGTATGCCTCTCATTTATTCTATTAGTCATTGAGCGAAATATAAGGCGATGGAGCTAACATGTTGTTTTGTTCCTGCTACGCTGGGACTCTAATTTTTAGCGTGGCTCTTTCTTATGGCTGGTCCAGCAGTATTTAGTTCAGAAATGGAGACCCTTTCCACCTCACGAAAGTAACCCACAGCTAAGCTGTTGAAATGGTCTCATGCGGCCCGCGGCGAACTCCTCTCCTGCACAAACCAATTTGTCTTGAAGTAGTGCTCACACCCTACGTTCTCTATTATATGCAGAATGTGCTTCAGTCTCGGTCTTCACCCTACAGTTCTTATCCTATACAGATCCCTCTGGTACAACAGAGGTTATTCCCTGGTGTCTTGACACTTGCCCTATCTACCTGTCCCTTCTTCTTTTCCGTGTGGTCCATATGTAGTGTCTTCATCGATTCTGTGGAGAACCACTTCATTCGTTATCCTGTCAGTCCATCTAATTACCAACATTCTTTTGTTGCACCACATCTCACACCTTCTTTTCCGGTTTTCCCACATTCCATTTTTGCAGCACAGTTTCAACAGAATCTCATAAATAAGATATTTCAAGTATATACAGTATAATTTTTTTTTAAATTTAGACATAAGCCATGGTTGTGAAACATTTTATTTATAATTTAGATATATTTCACAGTTTTGAAGTAGTTCTAGAGTAACGACATTTTTAAAAAGCGTAAATTCTATCCGATATTTTATTGTAAATAATACACTAGTGAGTACTAAATACGGTTTACTGGCAGTTTTATTGCACTCAACATGGTTTGCCATCGACGTACCTTTGTTCGGTTGCCTCGCAATTTAACGAAACATTAATGAAAGCCGTCGAAAGTATAAGCTTACTCGTAAAAGGTACAAGTTGTTTCAGTGGATGATACTAAAATTTGCATTGCCGGTTTCTGCAATACTAAAATGTAACAACTCCAAAAGTCAGTCTATAATTAAGTACAATATAAATTTCATTTTATTGATTTGTTACTACAGTAAATAAACAACGTTAAGGAAGGGCCTTAATATTTCTGTCATCACAATGACAATAAATTAAAATATACTAGTATAAGAGACACAATGTTGTTTACGTGCTTAAGTAATTCACATTTATGTGACTAGCAATAACATTAGAAGCGCAGTCACCTCGAAGAACATATAGCAGATCTTAGTTATAGTTATCCAGATCGTCCTTGGATTTGTACCAATAGTCCTATTTTCCCGATGAAAACGCTACACACGTTACTTGTAACGGTAAGTATGTTTTTGACATTTACCCATGTTTACATGCACACATCCTGACAAAGTTGCGATTAGCGGGAATCTGAAATTAGTTGTAGGTGACATTTCTCGGTTTATCGTGGAACTATGAACTCATTTGAATAAAACACTTCAGGTACACATCCTATAATTCTAACTACTGTTTCTTATGTAATGCCTCTTACACTGGTTACATATGAGATCTCCAAATAAGAAAATTAAGGTGACGTCAGTCTGTAATTGAGAACAAGCATTGTGTGGCCCGTTATGTCTCACAGCGAAGAATGTAAGTTGGAATTTAGTAACACATACCACAAAGAAAGAAAACTTGCTAACACACACACACAGCTTCGGGTACTTTAGCACAAACATTCCTGCATCCTTCCATTAACGACGTACAACAGGACGTACACATGTCATAAGATACAATCAAGAAGCCTTCGCCTTGTTCTGCGTAAAGAGCCTAGGACTTTGTCGGCGTGATTTGGTCCACGGAAATTAAAGCAGAGAGCCATACGGGCATCCTCTGAGAAACAAAATGCAGCATCAAAGAGATGAATACATACTCTCAGTCTTCGCTCAAAACGTGAGAGAAATGTGTAGAAATATAGGAAACGGGACACGCAGGCAGAACAGCTGCTAACGGTCAGTTACCGCAGAACGTATTAATGCCGCTGTTTTGGTGATGTTATCATTCTCTACCAACCATCTCAAAAGCGAGGTATAATTTCGGAGAAATAAAGCGGGAAGCACGTGCATGTAATTATGAATAACATTTTCTCAACCACTGACGTACGAGAAAATTACTTTCATTAAAGTATTCAGCAGAGAACGGTCTCATTCATTATGTTGAAATAACTGACTCATTTCGTCGTTTATCTCTGACTGGACTGAGAAGTGGGAAAAGGATTATCCAGTTAAATTTACGGTTCTCATTATGGTACTGAAGTTGGCTACTTTACTAATCTAACTTCTATTTCCGAAGAACTTGCCTTCAATGGTAAACCAATTAGCTGACAGAAAACGTAGTTTAGTTCCATTCAGAGTGTCGCTCTATTCTCCGCAGAAAGCATTTATTCCTTGTCTTAAATTGTGTAATAAGCACTGAAAAACACACTGTGGTCAAGGCTCATCAACGTTCCTTGTTTCCTTTTCTTACCTCTAGCTTCACCTTCAGTCCTACACATACATCTACATCGCCCTCCCGTAGGCTGCCCAACGGTTTGTACCATCATGTTATCGTCTCTCTCTTATTTCGCCAGATAACCGGTAAGCCTTCTCAGACGTTCAAATTTGCCGTCAGCTTTTGTGCGAGATATGGTTTGAATAAAATATGGAAAGAGCAAATACACAGTACCAAGCCTAATAAGATGCAAGAAAACCACTGGCATTCAAAATACCTTACAGTCGTCTCGGAATGGGTAAATACGTGTCCTGTATGGGATTCAAGGGGCTCATATGTCTTTCTTCCTGCAAAGTAATGACAAGTTCAGGTAAGACGGTGGAGGTGGATAGCGACTGGGGGCTCTTTTCCCGAAAGCAGACCACCAAGGTTCAATAATATTGAAATCTAGTGACTGTGTTAGACAGGGGAGACACAACGCCTGCTCTTGTTTAAAAAACCGGTCCTGGACGATACGAGCTGTGTAAACACTAGCCCTGTTTCTTGGAACACAGCGTCATCATTGAGAACCAACGGTGTACCATGGGATGGACCTGTTCAGCAATAGTTGTCACGTAGGCCTTGGCAGTAGTGTGACCTGGAATAGTGCCCATGGGGCCCGTTGAATACCATGCCCAAACCATCACCAAACGACCGCCATGTTTTACTCTTGGGACATAGCCTCCACCGGAAGTTTGAAACACTGTGCCAAATGACTTTCCTCCACTACTCCATTGTCCAAATTTTGTGGCTTTGGTACCAAGGTTTCCTGTAACGGGCATTTCTATCACTGTCGAATGAATTTGAAAATCCCTGTTTATGGGGCACGCTTCGTTTTGTTTTGGTGCTGACATGTTCGCGAGTGTAACATTCAGTACTGCAGCGACTTTTACAGCTGTCATCCTCTTATTTATAGTCACAATCCTTCTCTATTACCATCTGTCACGGCCACTCAACGCCCTTTGTCATCCGCGTCGTGACTTGGTAGATGTATTTCTTCCGCTTCCTCTGTATGCAGCACAAATCTTCGACATTTTTGTCTCTGGGACATCAAACACTTCAGATTACTTCGTTACCGGAGCGCCAACAGTTTGCTCATGTTCAAAGACCCTTAGGTCCTACATAACGCACCCAGAACTCACAGTACACTCTTTTGACCACAATAAACACATGAAACGTACTGAGGAGACTGCACAGGTGCCATTTTTGGTCAAATATAACAGCTCAACCTGCAGCCTTGGCTAGCATCGATTCTATTCAAGCATACCTTTTTGCGGCGTTTCTACAGTTTCGTTCAACCTCTGTATATGTAAGATGGCTACTTATTGCACCACTCCTATTGTGGTTTGTAGTGTCAGTATTTTAAACAGAAAATCTCATCATGAGGTAGCTTTGCGAGGTGCCGGGGCAAGCAGTGTATTTAACACTAAATTCATCTAGAATCTCCATATGTAAATGATGCTCTAAGGCCCCCCTATTCTAACTCCGACTTTTGCTGTTGCACATGGATTAAAAAATATACGCGAACTGACTGTAATCAACCCTGCAATTGCAGTAGAAAAGAGTTTGGCACCTGCAAATAATTTAATTTGATAAATAAGTTACACTCCTGGAAATTGAAATAAGAACACCGTGAATTCATTGTCCCAGGAAGGGGAAACTTTATTGACACATTCCTGGGGTCAGATACATCACATGATCACACTGACAGAACCACAGGCACATAGACACAGGCAACAGAGCATGCACAATGTCGGCACTAGTACAGTGTATATCCACCTTTCGCAGCAATGCAGGCTGCTATTCTCCCTTGGAGACGATCATAGAGATGCTGGATGTAGTCCTGTGGAACGGCTTGCCATGCCATTTCCACCTGGCCCCTCAGTTGGACCAGCGTTCGTGCTGGACGTGCAGACCGCGTGAGACGACGCTTCATCCAGTCCCAAACATGCTCAATGGGGGACAGATCCGGAGATCTTGCTGGCCAGGGTAGTTGACTTACACCTTCTAGACCACGTTGGGTGGCACGGGATACATGCGGACGTGCATTGTCCTGTTGGAACAGCAAGTACCCTTGCCGGTCTAGGAATGGTAGAACGATGGGTTCGATGACGGTTTGGATGTACCGTGCACTATTCAGTGTCCCCTCGACGATCACCAGTGGTGTACGGCCAGTGTAGGAGATCGCTCCCCACACCATGATGCCGGATGTTGGCCCTGTGTGCCTCGGTCGTATGCAGTCCTGATTGTGGCGCTCACCTGCACGGCGCCAAACACGCATACGACCATCATTGGCACCAAGGCAGAAGCGACTCTCATCGCTGAAGACGACACGTCTCCATTCGTCCCTCCATTCACGCCTGTCGCGACACCACTGGAGGCGAGCTGCACGATGTTGGGGCGTGAGCGGAAGACGGCCTAACGGTGTGCGGGACCGTAGCCCAGCTTCATGGAGACGGTTGCGAATGGTCCTCGCCGATACCCCAGGAGCAACAGTGTCCCTAATTTGCTGGGAAGTGGCGGTGCGGTCCCCTACGGCACTGCGTAGGATCCTACGGTCTTGGCGTGCATCCGTGCGTCGCTGCGGTCCGGTCCCAGGTCGACGGGCACGTGCACCTTCCGCCGACCACTGGCGACAACATCGATGTACTGTGGAGACCTCACGCCCCACGTGTTGAGCAATTCGGCGGTACGTCCACCCGGCCTCCCGCATGCCCACTTAACGCCCTCGCTCAAAGTCCGTCAACTGCACATACGGTTCACGTCCACGCTGTCGCGGCATGCTACCAGTGTTAAAGACTGCGATGGAGCTCCGTATGCCACGGCAAACCGGCAGACACTGACGGCGGCGGTGCACAAATGCTGCGCAGCTATCGCCATTCGACGGTCAACACCGCGGTTCCTGGTGTGTCCGCTGTGCCGTGCGTGTGATCATTGCTTGTACAGCCCTCTTGCAGTGTCCGGAGCAAGTATGGTGGGTCTGACACACCGGTGTCAATGTGTTCTTGTTTCCATTTCCAGGAGTGTAAATAAAGGAAGGTTTCATTAACATAGTGAGAAATGATGGATTGCTGTACCGATTAACAGAATGAAAGTTCTGTCCAAAATAACAATAAGATTAATTAAGACTAAACACAAAGTAATAAACAAAAACACATGAAACATTTACAATACATCAAATTGGCTCAAATTGGATACTCAAACAAACGCTATGAAGGTGAAGTTGTCCCTAAACTAGATTGTGAGGTTTAAGACGAAGGGGTATGTGGAGCCAATCCCTTGCCACTCAAATCTTAAGAGAGACACACAGCTAACCCAACATTAATTGCTGCTACTCAAGGCAGAACAAAGTTAGATAAAGACGAACAGGCGCGCTCTGCTGAGCTCTGATTATCACCTAGGAAAATCCCTATCTGCCGGTGCTGCGGACATACATTACCAAACTGTCTTCTTAACTGCCAGAACACGATCTGGCGTACCGGAGGCGATGGCTGGTTGCTTCGACATCCTCGACCGAAAGGCGAGAGCCGACTACTTAGAGCACCCATACAGGCCGAACACAACATTCCCGCCCGCACGTCAGTGGATGTGGTTAAACGTTCCAATCAGCAACTCGAAAACCGGCGGAAAATTCCACTCTATTGCCGGAGCACTACCATTCCACCAATGGAGATTCTTGGCGCCAATTTCTGCGCTGATTTTGCTACGTCACGGAGCTATGCCCTGAGCAAGCCAATCACAATTACTATTTTGCAGAAAGCGCGAGAATTTTCCCGCCACAACTGCCTGAGTACACAAGTCATTCCCACGCCTCGCTGGTAGCCCGCCAGAAAGTGTTTTCGCTAAGTTTCTGCGAAGTAACGGAACCTCTAGCCCAGCCGCTACTTCAGACCCCTCTGGGCGTGTCTTTTGACAATGTCGGCGTCTGCAAAGCATTCACTCGACTTCCTCACACCCGTCGGCTTAACGCTTTCCAGATCGGCAGAGCCCGCTTGTGACCGGACCACCCGGGTGAAGAGAGACACTGCGTGGGAAGTCCGCATGTGAAGGAATAGCGACTTTTCACTGTATGCAATTAGAGAGGAAAATCGTAAGATAGAAATATGAGAGGGGTCTCATGCCACCCCTCATAGACCCTACGCCATTTTAGATTGTAATTGGTGAGCGGTTGGCTCACTTAGGAGCAAGGTAGTGAGTCAATCGCTCAAGAACAATCTCGCAAACTGGCTGCACATGTCGCACTCTATAAAGAAAATCACTGGAACTGAAAAATGCAGCTCATAGAGGGAGGATTATTTATGATGTAGCCAACGTCACCTTCTTAATATGGAACACTAACACTCACATCACCCATCCATACCCAGGGAGCCCCTTCCAAACACCGATTCACACAGACATTCACTCTATAAATATGGCCCGGGCATGTGAGCCAAATATGGAGCAATTTATTCTTTACAATCAGAGTTGGAGTGCTCCGCAATTAAATGCCCAAGATGTTACTACAATTTTAATCATTAAACTAACCTGAACTCACTCACACATGATACTATTTAAGTTAACAATCTCTTTGTGAGCTTTCAGAATCTAATTACAACCTCCGATTCATTCTGTCTCCCTGCAGCAAGAATAACCTTTACAAAATGTTCACTGAACTGATGGTCCATTCCCAATGACAGTGGTGGTATCTGCTTCGGTTTATGGGGACTTCAGGCACACTGTTTGCATACACACAACAATAAATACAAAATACAAAAAAAACATGGTGTGGAGAACAATACAGTAATTTGTAATAAGAATTACAGTGTAAAACACAAACACACAAGGTATAACATACATTACAAAAACAACACTAGAGAAAGAAATTTAATAAAAAAAACAAGGTTCGTGGGGCATCAAGTTGTGCGTGCACATTGCACAAAGTTCACGACTGTGCTGAGAATGAGGCACTAAATCACATTGTTAGAAATATTCGATGCACTTCACAAATTCCACAGTACTGACATCACATAGGGCTAAACGCCGGGTGTTGTTGCTACGTTGTTGCAACGGCAATAGGGTGTGCTGGAGCATCTGCAGTACTCTTTTGAGATTGCACCAAGACCTACGCATATGATCACGGCAGTACGGTAGGAAGACACAGTGATAGGCTCTCCTCACGTCGATTAATTGTCTCTGAGGTCTACTTGTTGGGATAAATCACTAGTCTAGGTCTCTCCTCTCGCTGGACAGTACTTTACGTTTCCCAATATTGCAGTTCGACGAGGGATGATGGCACGTGGAGTGACTCCACAAATGTGTGAGGTCATCCATACAGGATCGAACTAGGAGCGACGATTGCTAAAACTGCTCTCTAATAGAGAGGAGAAGTTAGAAATGAGACCATTCATTTGTTAGTGTGGCACGATACTGCTTTGTGTATGCAGATCGGCCAATGATAGTGAGTTGTAAAAACCCAAACAGGTGAGTATATAGCGTCCCTTTCTGTCCTGAGGCACATGAGGTGCAGGTTCTGACACGATATGTGATCTTCGTGTACTCACGACAACGTGGTCTGCCGCAGGGAATCCCTCCAAACGGCTGCCGCGTCCGGAGAGCTAGCAGGCTGTCGCGTGTGGGTCGCATGTCAGTGTCAACGGCCAGCCTCACTTTCGCTTTTGGCCCGGCGAGGATCCCGCCTAAACCCTCAGGTATACGGCCCGGTGACTGTCAGCTTGCAGGACCGGACGCTCGCCTTCTGGCAGGTAGCCGAAGACCTCTTGTTTTTGCGCTGGCTGGCCTCTGCCTTGCCACGATACCCGTCATCTGCACAGTTCTGACAAAAATCTTATGCCTAACTTTTTCCCATGACCTTCTATGTTATAATAAATTTACATAATGACACATTGATGGTCTGTCATTTCAGACACTCTTATTTTACTTTTATAGTTATTAATCTATGGCTATCATTATAACAAAATAGAGACCGGTCTCACTACTGTACATGGTGTGTGACGCTACACTGGATGAACAGCTAAATGTGCGGGCCCGCACTAATATTACTATTAATTATATAGATCGACAGTAGACATGCTCAAGAATTAACTACCATTTGCCTACGTTCTATGTCTTTTAATTAAATTATGTTGTTATGCAGGTCTAAGTTTTACTGTGCTATAAAGAACATGCAACTATGCTACTTTCGTTCGCCCGTCGTCCCTCCATCTCGGGTCTGTGGTTTGGTGACCTGAAAAATAGCATCTCAACAGGCGCGCGCCAAACACTTGTGGTGGAAAACCGCCACACTATTAAGGATCTAGTTATTGTAAAATCCTAAAGTTTAATTTATCCTAGTATATGGTACTCTCTCTATTATTATTTTTTTTACCTTATACAACTCTCTTACATAATTCCTGTTACGCTGAGATGTCTCGCTGCTCGCCGCTATTGACGACAGTGATGTGCGCGCCGTAGGACGTAGTTCTCACTACGCCTCACTGAAACTCCAGAGACTGGGTTAGCCATGGCTATACAAGACAATAAATTTATAGTTGCAACTTCTTTTTCTATGTTATGCAGTATTCGCGATCAAAGCACACCTTTCTAGAGGCAATGTAATATGACCAAGCCAGGACTGGTTCCTGTTGAGGATTCCATCGCCCACCACACATCAGCTACACAGTATGTCACGAATTTCCAAGTTTAATTCCTTGGTTATTCATCTGTGACAGTCACAAGCAGCACGCTAAATCCCCAACCAGCACATTGGCATGGTAAGCTTTATGCCCGCATTTCTCTCATCTAGGGCACCATTGGAGTCAAACGCTCACAGGTTTACCCCGACTTGCAAGACAACGATGCTGGCGCAGCTCTGCAAAAAACTATACTGCCCATATTCATCCACGAAATCACGCAATATACCACAATCTTGCAGTGCACTGACGCGTGCCTGCAAGCATTCGTATGAACGTCTCACGAACTGGTTGTGGCCGCTATGGAGCGTATCACGACTTCTCAGAACGCTTCTAAGAGCACGTTCTTGTATGCGCCCGTTTGTGCGACATCTCGTCACTCATCTTTATCCCTTAACATGGATACCAGATAGGAAAGGACAAAAACATTGCTCATGGAAAGGTAGTGCCTCTTATCGCAATGACAGAGGAGATCCCGAACATAGACAAAAAAGATTAACAGCAGTAAATTCTTATGCGAGAAAACGCAGCGTGTTAATACTTTTACAATCTTAATCTATTAATGCAACGATTATTGTTCCCCGAAGAACGGTTCATATATTTGCCTATTCTACTATGTAAATTACGTAAACTTCTATTATTCCACGAACTTCTTTGTGTCAGAGATGTGGTGGAGTCCTATGGACTAGCGCCAGTCCCTTGTTAGACTCCCCCTTCTCTGACGTGCATTAGGATTTGCAGGCCTAATTTCAGTCTCCTGGTTCTCCTGTTGTCCTTGATTTCGCTCTCTCCAATTACGGTCGCTTTGCCGTTCGTTATTTCTCCTGTCCCCGCTTCCTTGTCTAGCATGACCCTGTTCCCTGACGTTCTGGTTTCCTTGTCTCTGGTTTCCATAACCTTGAATAGCGTAACCTTGATTTCCGTAACCCTGGTTTCCTAACTGACGAGTGCGATTATGCGATCTGTTGTCGTCTTCCCTTGCTGGCCCGTGGTATTTGTTATTTTGCGCCTTCTTCCTGTCCTTTGCGTCTTGTTTATCGAAGACTACTTCGAGTTCGCGCAATAGACTCTTGAATGCTTCTATGTCAGATCCACACTTCCCGACAAGTGTCTGTTGATACCTAACAGGCAATTTGGAAAAGCAAAATTTAATGATTTCTCCGTTGCTATATGGACTATCTAAAAACTGATTCTTCTTGAGTAAATCATCAAAAAATTTGGTTGCGTTCTTATGCCCAGACACTTCCAGTTCGGGACAAAATATTATTTTCTCTTTAATCCTGTCTTGCGTTTCCTTTGACCAGTAGGTCCGCAGGAATGCACCAACAAATTCCTGATAAGTCCGACACGTCGCTGGCACACCCCTCATCTTTTCCGCGGCTTGGCCTTCGATGTGTCCACACATGAATTCTAATTTTGGCTGGGTTGGCCATGATGACGGTAATGAATTTGTAAACTGCGTCACCCAGCTCTTCGGATGCATCGACTCTCCATTATCTTTGAACTTCTGGAATTTTAGTATCGACAGGAAGTGATTGTGATCAAAATCCTGTCCGGTCCTCGCACTGGTGTTGTCACTCGTTTCCGATACTTGCATGTCTGCTGAGTGTCCTGACTATCTTGCTGATAACTGTGATGTCCTACCTCTCTATCACAGTGGAAGTGACATTCAGCATTCACTCTTCTAAGTGGGCTGCAATTATCGGAGCTATTACTCTCTGTTTCTGCGTGTGCATTGTTAGTTCCGCACTCTGTCACTGGGCTAGAGCACGGCGGACTTTTCCTCGGAGACACAATGCTGTGTACTCCATCATTGGTATCCGAACGCGCTGTGCTCGTGTGCCCGTTTCGCTCTAGTTTTGCTATCCGACTCCCTAGTTCTTTCATTCGTTTCGTGATGTTCGTAACCACAATATTACCTTGAGTCTTTAAGACCGCTGGGATTTTGAGTGTGCTTGTGTCGCACGTCGCAAGCACCCTGCGGGTTGAGAAGTTACTTTTGCTATTTTCATTGCCCCTGTTGCTGCCGTTTTGGCTAGGCCTGCTACTTTTTATGCTACCATTGAGATTTGTTTTGCTTCTCCACATTCTTTCTTTATTGTTAGTAATTCCCCACGAATTTCCCCTATATGCGAAATTATTGCCTGAGTGTCCTTCTTACGCTGTTCGTCAGCTTCTTCCTTCTCCTTCTTACACTGTTTCTCATCTTCTTCCTTCTCTTTCTTGCGCTGTTTCTCATCTTCTTCCTTCTCCTTCTTACGCTGTTCGTCAGCTTCATCTTTCATTGATCGTAGGAAGCTCAGTATTGGGTTAATGTCATCATTTTGATCCTCGTCACACATGGGTGATGTAACTCTGGACACCTGGGCGCTAGAGCTCTGACGTGACCGAGCTGGCCTCTGTCTGCACTCGTTCGTTTGATTATAAACTTCTGCTGCCGTCTCGACCTGTGTGCCTTTCTCTGTTTCATCCTCTACCTCACTATCATGGTCGCGACGTTGCTCTAAGATCGCGTCTAAATCACCTTCCTCATCAATGACCCTGTTGTCCGGTGCTGCTATAAATGTGCCCATCTCATCTCCGAACCTATCCTCGTCAGTAACGTGCCTCTTATCCATTATGCTATTCTCTGTTGTTTTAATTCCGCTCGGTCATAGTCGTGCCTTACTTCTCGTGATCATTCATGAAAAAACAAATTTATCTAAAATTCACAATAAAAATCATCTACTCCCAATATTTTTCACATAGACATACAATTTCAACAACGCCGTTTCAACGCTGTAACTACAAGCACGATTTGTTGTGGTACAGAGACTGCACACAAATCCGACAAAGTGTGATGTGGTATGGACACCACATCAAAGAAACACAAAAAACAATGAACAAACAAAAAAATATATACACTGAAAACAAAAACTGTAATCATGCGCCGATACTTAACACTAAACGCGGAACTACCAGAAAAAAACTTGGGTATTAATCAATAAAAAATTAAGCAAAAAAAAATTCTGAGTGTCCCTACTACTAATACAGCTTGCTTATCAGCGATTCACAGGAAAGATCCGAGGCTAAGGGTCGCCATTTTATGCAAGGTGCCGGGGAAAGCAGTGTATTTAACACTAAATTATTCTAGAATCTCCATATGTAAATGATGCTCTAAGCCCCCCCCCCCCTATTCTAACTCCGACTTTTGCTGTTGCACATGGATTAAAAAATATACACGAACTGACTGTAATCAACCCTGCAAGTGGAGTAGAAAAGAGTTTGGCACCTGCAATCATTTAATTTGATAAATAAGTTAAATAAAGGAAGGTTTCATTAACATAGTGAGAAATGATGGGTTGCTGTACCGATTAACAGAATGAAAGTTCTGTCCAAAATAACAATATGATTAATTAAGACTAAACACAAAGTAATAAACAAAAACACATGAAACATTTACAATACATCAAATTGGCTCAAATTGGATACTCAAACAAACGCTATGAAGGTGAAGTTGTCCCTAAACTAGATTGTGAGGTTTAAGATGAAGGGGTATGTGGAGCCAATTCCTTGCCACTCAAATCTTAAGAGAGACACACAGCTAACCCAACATTAATTGCTGCTACTCAAGACAGAACAAAGTTAGAAAAAGACGAATAGGCGCGCTCTGCTGAGCTCTGATTATCACCTAGGAAAATCCCTATCTACCGGTGCTGCGGACATAAATTACCAAACTGTCTTCTTAACTGCCAGAACACGATCTGGCGTACCGGAGGCGATGGCTGGTTGCTTCGACGTCCTCGACCGAAAGGCGAGAGCCGACTACTTAGAGCACCCATACAGACCGAACACACAACATTCCCGCCCGCACGTCAGTGGACGTGGTTAAACGTTCCAATCAGCAACTCGAAAACCGGCGGAAAATTCCACTCTATTGCCGGAGCACTACCATTCCACCAATGGAGATTCTTGGCGCCAATTTCTGCGCTGATTTTGCTACGTCACGGAGCTATGCCCTGAGCAAGCCAATCACAATTACTATTTTGCAGAAAGCGCGGGAATTTTCCCGCCACAACTGCCTGGGTACACAAGTCATTCCCACGCCTCGCTGGTAGCCCGCCAGAAAGTGTTTTCGCTAAGTTTCTGCGAAGTAACGGAACCTCTACCCCAGCCGCTACTTCAGACCCCTCCGGGCGTGTCTTTTGACAATGTCGGCGTCTGCAAAGCATTCACTCGACTTCCTCACACCCGTTGGCTTAACGCTTTCCAGATCGGCAGAGCCTGCCTGTCACCGGACCACCCGGGTGACGAGAGACGCTGCGTGGGAAGTCCGCATGTGAAGGAATAGCGACTTTTCACTGCATGCAAGTAGAGAGGAAAATCGTAAGATAGAAATATGAGAGGGGGCTCATGCCACCTCTCAACTTCTAACGTCTACTACTAGAATTTGACAATTCTGTGGGCTTGGATGAGTCCCATAGTGCTCAGAGCCATTTGAACTATTTTTGTGAGCTTGGAAACATCCCGTGACGGAATGGTAAAAGCTGGCTGTCAGTCCTACAATTTTTCATCACAACAGGGACACAAAGTATTTAAGTCTGCCGACTAGTATCAATTTACAGATATCGCAGCGACACACAGTTCTACGAAGCTCTGCATGCTTGTCTCTATTCCTTTGCTTCTTTCTGACTGGTGCAGTTGTATCTGCAAAATGTAGAGCTCGTTTTGGAAAGCTATAAAATTTATGACTTACACGCAGGATAGACTATCGCATGCCAATCTGACGAGTAAAGATGTTTCTCCACGCATTCAGTTCCGCCGTAAGATCTCAGTTTTCCTTGCCGTTTGGTTGGGACACACTCGATTGAGAGCTGTTAGAGTGGATGGAGGCAACGTGTGGCGTTAGCAGTGTTAAGCAGGAGCTTCGGTAGTCTGTTTCCATCAAGTTTCATCTGTGTAGTACGACAATAGATGCAGCTGCCATATACGAAAGACGGACCATTGGTTCGTTTGATTCCATCTAGCTTGCGACTTTATCACTGTCGTTCTACAATCTCGCTATACACGTACGATATTGGTCAGCTAAGAGTGCCCCTACATCATACATCCGATGCGTGTGGCGATTAAATGCAGTTTCATGTTCATGATGTAGCTTGCAGTAGCTGCTATTACCATTCCTGAGAAGTGTTTCTTCACAATTGAAATTTGTTACTGCTGACAGGATAAGACGGTCTCAGTGGTCTTGATTCGTACTTGCTGTTTTACCAAGGTGAACGTTCTTTACAGAACCAATGCCAAGTGCTAGGCTTGCTGGATCGTTCGATTTTGACCCCGTTCATGTGTTTGTACGAGTACAGATATCCATTGTGTAAGTGCAGGTGACCATCTCAATGTGTTTCCTAAGATAAGTTGTACTGCTTCGTTTTTATTTAATGTTTCTTTTGTCAATCATTTCTTGGTCAAATGTGTATTAGCCTCCAGCTCTATTATGCACTTGCCGGCCAGTGTGTCATTGTATGTTTGGTTGTGAACCTTCAGTTGTTGAAGGACATAACCAAGCTTCCAATAAACTACACTCTATCTGCGAACCATGTGCACTCTTGCACTCTCGTCAATATTTATGTATACGAATGCATGCTGAAAACTAATGCCGCCAAATTTTTACGTCAAATTTCTTGAAGGTTTTTAAATAAAACAACCGTTATTAACATTCCACATCTTCATTCTTCAAGTCTACACATTTGCAATCCCTCCACCACCAGAGGGCTCTAAATTGTAGCGTGTAAAATCACGGTGTGTAACGTAACTATGATGGTACGTGGGAAACAACTTTCTGTAATCGAATTTCGATTTCGAAAAGTTCGTCCAAACACGGAGCACCATCTCTTCCCGCACGGCAATGCTCAGTCCTATCTGATTTTCATCTGCTTTGAGAAACTCACTTTGATACTGATGAAGCAGTGGACACAAGGACCAGTATCAATGAACTCATCTCTGATTGGGAGTAATGACTTCGTTTGAAGCGTGTCTATGTTGAGAAATTAATATTTATATATGAGGAGGAAAGATTTACGAAGTTAGTAACTTTGTTTAAAAGGCTTTAAGAGAATGTTTAACATCAACAATATGGATCTCTTACTTTTAACACACCGTCATATATGTATCACTAATAAGCGTTTCAGTTAAGATGCCTCTCTCTGTAGCTTACAAAATAATGAGCAAGAGTATTTATTTAGGTAGGCAAGTCTAAGAACCGTTAGTCTTTCTGCCGAGTACTAAGATATTCAGCTATTTTCCAGAGGGTTGTAACAATGAACTATAACCCTGAAACAGAACATTATGTTTTCCATGATACTAAATCAAACCGTGTGCAACTCAGTTTAAATGCAATTTGCATCAACTTTAGTTACGGAGCTACAAATGTTGTGCTTAGGTGGGCACCAACATAGAGTACATGTTTGTACGTGGCAGCTTTTTACCAAAACTGACACGCAACGTATTCCATGATACTGTGTTCTCAACCACTTTGGTCAATGTAGTCGATCCGTACGCTGCATCATACTTGCAGACAGTATTCAGTAGTACCAGCGACTGCCCAGTTAAATGCTTTTTCTCTCCTCTGCTTTTATTCCTGGAGAACTGAAAGCTTCCGAGCTGGTTGGGTCAACATAGAAGATTACAGGAAAAGGCTAGGACACGCCATAAACCTACTCAGGACTTATTGCTGACTTCGGTGTAGTTAGTCGTAAGCGAAATTCTCCTCGCCTAGCCCGGCACGTTGGGTGGTCCATAGAGCCTACTGTCTTAAAAAAAAGCAGCACTGTCCAAGACATATGGGAGAGTCCTTTTAGATAAGGTAAAAATTTAAGTGAGGTGCAGCCTGGACAGTAGTGAAGTGGGACTCACTTGCAGATATACGGCGAGCTA
The DNA here is from genome assembly GCF_023864275.1 of Schistocerca cancellata. Lineage (NCBI taxonomy): Eukaryota > Metazoa > Arthropoda > Insecta > Orthoptera > Acrididae > Schistocerca > Schistocerca cancellata. The sequence goes on along the minus strand of NC_064630.1, from coordinate 447,256,630 downwards.
AACGGGAAGGGCTGCTCACTAAATTCCGAAATCGGATCTTCACCGAGGATGTAGAGCATATATTATTACCACCAACTTTCAAATCACGCAATGATGACCATTCAAAGATAAGGAAAATTAGAGCTCGTACTGAGGCGTTAAGACAGTCGTTTTTCCTTCGAGCGATCCGCGAGTGGAACAAAGGGGGTTGGGGGGGGGGGGGGAATATGATTGTGGGGCGAGTTGTGCCTTCTGCCACACACCGCTTGGTGTCTAGCGGATGTATGTGTAGATGCAGATGTAGATGTAGAATCGCCGTTCTCCTCAGCAACCACAACATCGAAGAACGCACGTTTAGATTCCTTGTAACAGGCTGTCCCAATGATTCATAGCTGTTATATCTGTATACGTCTGTACAGTGCTTGCTTTCTCATGTGTGTCTTCGTGCAAGCCTGTCAATGTGACAACTTCAGGACCTTACCACGGAGTGAGAACAACTCTCAGGCTTCCGACTCACACCACTGTATTATTGGTTAAGGATATCAAAGGCATAAGAGTTTTTTAACCTTTTTACGAAATTATTGCTCAATGTAACTCACAATGTCTGCTACTATTCGGGTAGAAACTGTTAAGTTTCAGAGCTTTAAGACAGAGATCACGAGACAGTTGTGGACCGCAGAGAAAAGACGTGATGTTGGGAAATCGATGAGGTACGTCTTGCCGCCATATAGAACGATGTGTCCATTTCAGTAGTGAATAGAGAGACCTAGCTGGCCTCTGAGTCTCCAGCCGTTACTGCTGCCACCTTTCAACTTTCGCGCTGTAGGATTATAGCAAGAGGGGGCCAGTATTACAATCAACAATCAACGATTCAGTAGGAACGTTATGTTAGTTAACTCCCATCAGGAACTAATTGCACAGTTATAATGTTTTGCATCCAGATAGTTGCTCTCGTTTTGGCGATCTTGCTTGGTAATCACAGTTGTTATTCAGGTTTCTTTCTTTAATCAATTAACCATCCTTTCAGTCATTCGCTGTATCCGCGTTTCAATCTCATAATTATGTTTTCATCGTGTTCACCTATTTGAGCCATGGCTAGATTTTACAACTGCACTGAGATGACCAAAGAAGTGGTGTAGCTCCATATCGTGTTGGACCTCCTCCTAGCTGACAGTGCAGCAACATGGTCAACAGGCCGTAGGAAGTACACTGTAGAAATACTGAACCGTGCTACCTCTATAGTCGTACATAACTGTGAATGAGTTGCCTGCACATGATGCTGTGAACTCACTGACCTCGCGATTATGACCCATAAATGTTCGATGGGATTCATGTCTAGAGATTTGGGTGGCCAAACCATTCGCTCGCTCAGACTGTGCCATATTGTCATCCAGAAAAATTCTCTCGTTGTTTGGGGATGCGACGCCCATGAATCACTGCAGAAGGTCTCCAAATGACCGATGGTAACAAAGGACACAGCCCATTCGATGTAACAACAGGCCACAACATTATCTATCTACTACCAACTTGCACATTGTCTTTTTGACAACTTGGGTCCATGGCTTCGTGGGGGTCTGTGTCACACTCGAATACTACCAATTGGTATTGGCACTCGTGTGAATACACCAAGGTTTTCCGATCATCTAGGTCCAACCGATAAGGTCATGAGCCCTGGAGACGCACTGTAGGTCGTGTCGTACTGTTAACCAAAAAAAAAAAAAAAAAAAAAAAAAACCAAAAAAAAAACAAAAAAAAACACTAGCGTGGGTCGTCAGCTGTTCCATTGAACTGCCCTAACGGATACGTTCGTACGTCAAACATTGTTTTCTGCGGTTAGTTCGTGCAGTGTTGCTTGTCTTTTAGCACTGACAACTCTACGCAAACTCCGCTGCTCTTGGTGGTCAAATGAAGGCCGTCGATCACTGCGTAGTCCGCGGTGAGAGGAAATGCCTGAATTTATATACTGTGGATCTCAGAATACTAAATTCCCAAACGATATCGAAAATGGAAAGTCCAACTGCCATTCCTCACCTTCAAAGTCTGTTCAATTCTGTCGTGCCGCCATAATCACGCCAGAAACCTGTTCATATGAAGCATCTGAGCACCAATGACAGCTCCAGTAATGCGCTGCCCTTTTCTATCATGTGTATGCGGTACAACCATCATCTGTATACAATGATAAGCCAAAATATTACGATATCCTGCTTAATACCTTGTTTGTCAATCTTTAAAACGAAACATATTGCGGATTTTGCGCATCAGGGATCTGACAGTTTGTTGATAGGTTTCTGGACGTATGTAGCGTTAGATGTATGCGCAAGTCATGTAATTGACGTAAAAAAAGGGCCGCTGATTTGCGTACGCGGTGATGGCACCCAATACCAACTCAGATGGTTCCATGTAATTGACGTAAAAAAAGGGCCGCTGGTGATGGCACCCAATACCAACTCAGATGGTTCCATAGAATTTAAATCAGCCAAATTTGATTGCCGAAACATCAATTTGAGTTCACTATATAGCTCTGCAAACCACTGTAGCACGGTTGCGGCTGCGAGACACGAACAATTACACAAATGAAAATGACATCGACGTCGGGGAAGACATCAAGCATGAAGGGATGTAGATAGTTCGCGCCTGTCAGCGTGTCTTCGCTTAGTAACATAGGTCCAATGTAAGTGCAGAAAACTGTCTCTCATAGCATAATACGGCTTCCATCAGTCTGGGTCCAAGGGGCGCTGCACGTTTCGAGCCGCCGTCCACCTGGATGACGACGTTTGTGGAGATGATTCACCCGATGAGCCATCACGTCTCCATAGATCGTCCAATCTCGATGGTTTCATGTCATTGCAGCCATAATTGACAGTGTCGCAGGCTTAGCATGTGAACAAGTCGGGGTGTCCTGCTGCGGACCTTCATGTTCAACAAAGTACGACACTTGTGCGTGTACTTCTTTTCGCAGAGATACCATAGATCTCGATCCACCCTACTCTACACAGCAAAGAAGCCTCCGAACCCCACGTTCAGCGAAGAGTGGTGGAAGTCCTACTATTAAGAGCCTTGTGGTAGTTTCACTGTTTTCTACCACTTTCCGTAGATGCTCGGGACAGTAGCACGTGACCATCCAACCAGCTTCGCGTTTTCGAGATGCACATTCACCGGCTCTGCGTAGTAATAATCTGACCTTTTCAAAGTCGCTTATGTCAATGAATTTCCCCATTTTCAGCTCGTATCTTCGTTAGGGTGATCCTCCGTCCGCGTCTGCTCAGATTTCATACTTTTGTTACAGCGTCACCTGCCATAAAGCCACCAGGCGGCATCCAGCATCGTTATGGGCAGTAGTCTTATGCTTTGCCCTTATGTGCACACCTCTGTCCCATGACTTTTTCACCACACTACATAATCCCTTATACTTTGATTAAATGTTCGTTTGCTTCTCTTACTGGGTAGTTCATATGTTGATGCTTCATGAAAATGAATGTGATTGCTATGGTGGTAACTTGTTCCTGTTAAGATAGATGATCCCTCCTTTCATTAACTTATCCATGTGTGTTGCGATACCCATATTTTCTCGCTTCATTGGACCACCACCGTTAATGATCTTCAACAAGACGTTTATATTGTGCGACACTGTCGTTTCCATTTGCATGATCTTATGGGAAACTTCTCTTCTCAGTAGTTCACCGGGCTGTAGCATCGTAGGGTGTGCTAAGCAGCTCAACCGACAGCCATCAGTGTTCTAAAACTCTTAAGCTCTTTAACGTGCCACCAATGGCAAGCACTGCTGTTAAGTTAGCTAAAACTTTACTGTCAGTCAGCCCAACTACCGACAGGTATCGACAGGAAAAAGTGCGAAACCTTACTGATAATTAGTGTCAGATAATAAAGCCAGAGACAGGCTTGGTAAAACCCACAGAACTACAGGCTTACAAGAGAATCTTGTAAGAATGTAAGGTAGGTAGTGTGTTTAAGGCACGAGCAAATCAAACCTGGAAGGAAGTGTATGCGGAAAACAACGTAGATTCTAACTTCTCTAAATACTTTATATAGTTCAAATAAATTTTTGAGGCGACATTTTCAAAAGAAGCCACTTCTACAACAACAGCTAAGAAAAACGAATAGATAAGTGCGTGTATTAGAAAGTCTTCCCAAAAATGAAAATTAGTCTCTTCTTGAAATAAGAATTGCACTAAACCACAGTTCGTAGTTTACTATTACAGACGTAGACACCTAGAGCAAAAAATCATTAAATTACATTTTGAAATGTAATGCAGGAAATATAAGCAATGTGATGCGGAATATCATAAAACAAAAAACTGGAAAGGCAGACATGAGTAGAACAAAATACATCAAACAGAAAATCCTCAGAAACTGGAAAATTTTGCAATGCACTATTTGTCTGGTGTTGCTGAGAAGTTGCTACAAAATCTTCTCAAAACATGTGTACCATTAACAATGAGTTACTTAGGAAACAAAATAATATTGTAAACCCCAACAGAGCTCGAAGTCAAGAATACAATACAAAAATTGAAAAACAGGAATTCAGCAGGTATAGATGAGATCCAGTCTCTCTTCTGAAGGTGTGAATTGAGAGGACACAAGCCTCATTAGCGATCATAATAAATGAGGCCTTCTGTTCAGGTATTTTTCCAGAGTGCATAAAGCACACATAGGCTGTGCCATTACTAAAAAAAGTTTGTGTGAGGAGTGTTCAAAAATACAGGTCAACTTAATGACTGTCTGCATATTGTAAAATAATGGGATCGTTTGTGAAAGATAGACATGATTAAATTAACTATTTTAAGAAGCACAGCTTAGTGTTCGAACTGCGAGGAGTACAACACTGCTTATTGCAGAGTTCACAGAAACGGTAATTGAAGCTCTTGGTAAGGGTTACTTTGTAATGGCAATATTCGTGGGGTTTCCCAAGCCATTGACACTGTTGGCAATAAAATACTACTAAAGTAGATAGGAGCACCAGGTGTAAGAGGGATAGCAAACGAGTGGTTCTTGTCTTACCTAGAAAATATTGTGCTGAAAGTAAATATAGTTTAAACATCTGTTGAACATAAATGATTAGTGAAACAATCATCAAACAATAAGAATATAAATATAGATGTGACTCAAGGCCGTACATTTGGTCCTATGCTTTTCTTAATGTATACTAGCTGACCCGGCGAACTTCGTACCGCCGAACAGTCAATGAATGTCGTGTTACCTTTTAACTGAACTAATTTAGGATTTGATGAACGTAATACAATGATACAAAATAATATTAATATAAATAGAAATATAAAAGCATTTTATTTTGATGAATGATGATGAATACATACAGAATGAGAATAAAAATTAAAAAAATAATAATAATTAAGTATTTCAAACACATGTCAGAAAAAAATCATTGAAAACTATGTTTTGCAGGTTGGGATACACTCTGATTAATTCATTAATCGGATTTTCATTCAAGCACCTTGTGGTAAACGACATTCTTTGTTTTTTGGTCAGGCGCAAGAACAAATAATGCGGATGGTTTGCCGACACGTGAGCATGCCACGTACAATTGACCATGAGAAAAACACGCATTTTCTAGATTGAGGCCACAAATAGTCAAGGATTGGCCCTGTGATTTGTTGATCGTCATGGCGAAGGCCAGACGAATCGGGAATTGAATTCGTTTAAACTCAAAGGGCATATCTGTTGGGATCATCGGAATCCTTGGAATAAGAACTTCCTCATCTTTAAATTTTCCTTTAAGTATCGACGCGTGAATCACATTGCTCATCAGTTTTCTTATCACCAAACGCGTTCCACTGCACAGTTTTGGTTGGTTTAAATTTCTAAGCATGATGACTACCGAGCCAACCTTCAGTTGTAAATTGTGCGGTGGTAAACCAGGCACATCCAAGGAGTTAAAAAATTTAGTTGGATAATTAGTGGCTTCTTCTTCGTTTGTTACACAGTCGATAGATTTGAATGAATACAGAGTACCTACGATTTGATTTTCAATTATAAAATTGAGGTCATCTACATCTTTATTTTTAGCCGCCAAAATTGCTCGCTCACTTAACCATTTAGTATTTTTGTGGTTAGCTATGATATCCGGAAATACTTTGTTGATAAGCTCGTCATTTGATGAGACGAAATTGCAAAAATTTGGAGGAAATGAAATCAAACCGCTCGATTCGTCAACAGGAACACGGCCATTACCGATAGTCAGGAATTGCTTCGAGAAATCATCAGCAGATCGTTCAACAATGCAACTCTCATATTTACAGACAGTTGAATTTTGTTTACATATCGCCACAGATTTAATGCTTTGAGGCAAGCGTTTATTTCGTCGGCAGCAGTAGATCTTGGAATTACTGGTAGTGTTTGTCGGCAATCGCCAGATAGTAAAATAATTGAACCACCAAAACATCTCGAGTCATTGCGCAGATCTTTTAATGTTGGGTCTAGTGCTTCCAATGCGCGTTTGTGCGCCATTGTGCATTCGTCCCATATGATGATTTTTGATGCTACTAAAACTTTGGCCATTGCGGAGTGTTTCGAAATGTTACATGTCGGTTGTTCAGTAGTTTGAAGGTTTAATGGCAATTTTAACGCTGAGTGAGCCGTATGGCATCCGTCTAACAATGTGGCCGCTATTCCAGAAGAAGCAATTGCTACCGCAATTTCGGATCTCGCACGTACAGTGGCCTAAATCAATGACATGAGGAATGTCTTCCCAGTTCCACCGGGGCATCCAAAAAAAATAAGCCACCATTTCCATCATCAATTGCATTAATCAGTGTATCATAGACTTCCTTCAGCTTAGGATTCAACAGTGGTACATTCGTTTGAACTGATTGGATTAGTTCATGTGGATCATATTCACGTTCACGTTCCAATTCTCTATTAAATGCGTCATTCATTCCGCGATCTGGCGCTGGCATTCCTAAACTAACTAACAAACGGCCGCACATGAGGTAACACATATCTTCGATCAAGAGCAAAGCCTGGTTATGCATCTCCTCATTCGCCTCAAGATCGGGATATCTTGAGCTGACACGAATTCGATATAAAATGTCTTCTGACATGTTATCTTTGTATTTGTTCCACAGGTCACGTGGGTTCGATGGGAAGCATGTCGAAATGTTGATAGCAAATAATGTGCGTATCTGACTTGGAGAAGCAGAAATAATTGCTTCAGCGATTGTCGTGTCCCAAAGAGTATCGTTTTCAAGCAAATTCAGCTCTTGACATGCTGCACGAAATGTGGGGCACACTATACCATTAACAGTTCGTAGTGATTCAAATGATGTTGGCCCTCGAACATGTACCAGTAACTACCGCAAATAGCAACATTCATCATTCTTCGGATGAACTGTGTAAATACGACCAAGAGCATCAGCAGAACGCATATCTGGATGACCAGGAACTGCATCGCCTTGCTTCCGACGTTGAAATTTCTTCGATGTAGCGTTCCAAGTGTAATAACGTGGCATTTCCGAGTAAAGCAACGTTCGTGCGAACGGATCGTTTTGATAAATCGCAAAGAAATTGGTCAGAGTTGTCGCTGGAGGTGTTTCGGCACGTTGAGCAGCATTCGACGCTGTGAAATATACTCTCTGATCGTTCTCTAGATGCACCCCCAAATGTACAACAGTGGGATAACGTTCGTGGATAGGGAATGAGAATATACGCCAAATTGCTTCATTGCAGTTCACATATCTACCAACTTGATAGCGCGTGATTTCATCGTTGATATTGGATGTTTGGATACCAATAACCGCCATGTCGCTCCATTTCGTGACATATTTGCAAATGTATTTAATAGATTTGACCGAATTGCAATACTCAACCTTACAATGTGCCTTGAATGTTTTGGAAAGAAGTGGCGAATATGGAACAATCCAACTGTTGTCAACTATGAAATCGTTTCCTTTCACTTTAGTTGTGATAGTTCTACCATTATCATCGGGCGATCGACGCCGATACAATGAATAACCATCGCTGCCTGTAATGGTCTCTGCCGTGAATTTTCGCGGATACCGTTTGGAACACTTGCCGTCGACCATGCACGGTGATTGGCGGTTGATAGTGCCACATGGTCTATGAATCATATTCGTGATTACAACATCATGTAGGTCTGGATCGGTTTCAGGAGCAGGAATCTCCGCACATATGATGTCATCTATTTGATCTGGCCGAATTCTGTCTACTAACCAAATTAGAAAGTGAGCATGCGGTAGGCCTCGTTTTTGCCATTCGACTGAATACATCCAGCATCGAGTAATCCCAAAGACGTGTTGCTTAACAATGTAATTTATTAGTGACCGAATTTTTTGCTTGAAAACCCGTGCGGTGATGTCGTGTCGATCACTTGATGTTTGTCCGGGAAGCAGCAATTGAATAATTCCCATCCATTTCGGATTACATGTAAATGTAATGAATAGATCAGGCCGACCATAATGACGAACATATGTCATTGCATCTTGCGCATATTAATGCATATGACGTGGGCTACTTGTGTATGTCGCTGGTAAAATAGTCAATCGACCAACATTTTCTGAATCTCCTTCTGTGCTTATTGCATCGCGTAAATGAATATACTCTTCCGAACGCAATTTAGCTTGATTCTACCGGATGAAAGTCAGGCGCTCCGTTTCGATTTTAACGTACATGTCAACGCAGTATTGTTGTAGCAGTCGGCGAAATCGCAACTAATAATTGTCAGAATTTTCACGAATCATCAAACGATATGCGTAATAATTCATCGAACTAACCTTCTTGGTAGTTTCCTCACCTGAAACAAATACAATAAAAATTGTATTTTAGAACCCCTAATAGGTTAACGACTCTTACAGCTACTCTCTACTAAATTAGGAGTGACAACTTTTTTTGTGTACCAAAAGCAAACAGAATAAAATGTATATCATGTTAAAATGAAAACAGTGATATTGATCTTACCATTCAATGGATTAATCATTTTGATATTAAAGTGATATCCATCGTCTCCTTGCCAAAACATCAGCGGGTATTGTAACGCGTCAAATGAACGGTGTGTTTCATATATTCTGTGTAGTTGCCCAGTATTGCGTCGTGTAAGCACAATATCACGTGTTTCCAAGTTTTCACCAACAATCAGGATTGCCACTTCATCGATTGTTGGAGCATTAACTGTGCGTTCATGTGTTCCAGCTGGTGTTTTATCTGTTCTGATTACAACTTCATAGTCATCACTTGGCATGCGCTCTAAAGCAGTCTTGAACAGCCTGACCAATGCATGATGTTCATGAAGCATTTGCTGCAAATCTTGGAGAATTGCTCTTTTCGTAACTGTGTTGATCCCTTGACGCCGGTCAAGTTGTTCTTCCATATTGCCCATGAAGTATATTTGCAAGAATTTGTGCTGTGCACCTTCAATAGGTTGCAATGATCCAATGCGATGGCAAATCTGGCCTTGAATCTGTAAATTCAAAGCCATAGTTATAGTTAGATTTACAAACACTTTTTTTTTTTCAAATAATAACATACTATTTTTATTTTAGAGACAAATACAGAAATCTAACAAACTACATTCCAAATTTTTTTTACAATCATAGAAAATAAAGTTTTTAACGTAAATTACCTTAAATGTCGGATTATATCCGTGTTCTTCGATAATTTTCGCCCCAAATGAAGTCATTTGGAAACAGACATTGTATTTTTGAGTGTTCGCTAGAAAATGTCGTGATTATAGTGTTTCGCCACAAAGCAGGGAAGGCAATGGCTCTGGTGGCGGGACCACTAATGGCAATGTCACTTTTCCACTAAGGCAGCACAAACCAGGCGTTTCACCAGCAAACTTCAATGGGCCACAATGCTGGCAAACAACGTCCATTGGACCAATGCAAACTAAACGATGCAAGCTGTAGTCGATGGTGCAATCATATCGAAACGCTGCTCGATTCAAATCAATACTTGAACCATTTCTTCTTGCACTTCGAAGGTTATTCCTCTGTTCATCTGTACGATAAGCTCGACGATTTCTCGTTTCTAATCTAGCCGTTTCACGGGCTGCCTCTCTTTGCTCTTGTGTTTGAGAAGCACGAATTAAGGCCCTTCTTTGCTCCATCCTAACGCGGCGCTCTTCTCGGGCAATTTCTCGTTCTTCGTCAGATAATTGACTCGCGATATTCCGTTGCCTAATTGCATTACGGCTCCGCTGGGAAAGATTAGATCTTCTAGGACGCGGCATTTTTATTAATAGTAATACTGAATATGCACTCGCACAAAACCACATAAAACAATCGAGACATAGACAATAGCTTATCAAGAAAAATCATAGACAACCTATGAAAAGACATTTACACTTTTGTTAACCTGTAGAATAAATCTTTAATTAAGTTAATAAATAATTTACACAAATTAATGTCTAAAACAAACAAATATAACAGTACCTACCTGAACTTTCGAGGTATTTTACACAAAATAAATTTCTGAACGCACACATAAATAGTTGTTAGAGTATTTGACAGGATTGGACAACAGATGTTTGACATGTAATAAACAAATGAGCATTTATTGAAATGATTAAGTATTCATTACACATTTCTGAACGCACACTTAATATTTTTTAATCTTTTTTTTAAAAAAAATGCACATAATAGTTTATTCATCCATTTTAAATAGTTTATGAACGCATGCATAAATGTCAATCATTACTTACAGATTTTGACAAAAAAATTTGACAGCTCCGAAAGTAAAGAACTTTTAGGGAAAATAACGCATTTTTCAAGTATTCGTCAATTTTATATTATTTTTAAGATGTATTCTGCTATTCGGGGCGGAGACAAATCCAACAAATCAAAAACCATGAAAATCTTTATTCGTCAATTTTTCATTATTTTTAAGATGTATTCTGCTATTCGGGGCGGAGACAAATCCAACAAATCAAAAACCATGAAATTTAGTCCAGCAGATCTCGAGTTATAAGTGTTGTAACAAACCCGACTTTGTTTTATATATATAGATATAGATGAACCACTTTCTGGATGAGACATGGAGAAAAAATTCTCTTTCCTGAAGTCAGAAACTTAATAGTCATGAATAAAACACCATAACTAGATAAGCAAGCAAACTAAATCTCAGTGGTATTTACCACTAGGTTGGATGTAATAATTTAAAATCTAACACAAATAAAACGACATATATGAACTTCAGCATAAAGAGGGAAAGTAACTCTGGCGTATTGTGAGTAGATCAAAAATGTAATGTTTTATAACTACGTTTTAAGGATGGAATATTGGATGTCAGTTAAGATGGAATGAACCCATAAATATGTTGGCAAAAAGAATGCCATAACCATCCTTTGCTGTTAGGGGTTGTATCACCAGTTTCTGACAGCGAATTCTTTGTGATGATGTACTGTTCCTATGTGCACTCAGTTCTTATGTACAAGACTCTTTTGTGGATACCAAAGGCATAAAACATGGATACAATCATTAAACTTCAGAAATGAGACGCAAAAATTAAAACGAGAGGGTGCAATCGGCACTAAGGTAAATAACTGTAAATACTGGGTATCCATTCTACACTGAGCAGGTGTATCTACCAATCTGTTGTGTATAACCAGTAAACTATTATATTTTCCATAAAGTGTTCCTATTTGTTGCTTATTGTTGGTGATCTTTATGGTCACTAACGGATCTGGAGACGAAATCAGTATCTTTTATGGTCATGTCACACGTATCTTTTACATGTAAGTTAGTTTGTGTGCTTTAGTCCAGATTCGTCTTTGTCTCTCGGTTTTAAAGGCATTACAGCCACATACTAAATTTAAATTTTTGTTCAATTTCAAGCTGAAGAATGTCTTATTCTGCAGTCCAAGCTATTTTGAACTAAATTCTAGCATTCAAAAGATCGGGTAGTTGCAGTGAGATTTTAATTTGTTACCATTTTTTGCATGTCGATCCTTGCTGTACGTTGTAACAAATACCCATGGAACAGCGATCAAGTTGCAACTATTTATATTCTATCGGTAAGCACTAATCCTCGAATTCAATGCCCTGGTTCTAGTAACAGCGGAATACTGGGTACACGGTCACAGTAACACCTACCATAGAGTATAAGTACGTTGTAAGATTGTCCTACAAGTACCCATTTTCTTGAACGCACAACTCACTGTGCACTTCTGAAGGACTTTCATGGAGACGTAAAGCTGTTTTCGTCACAGAGTGACAAGCTTTCTCGATGCACAGTTTGAAGTTATCAGTGGTTGTGGATTTGGTGACAAACACAGTTCTTTAGAGATCCCCGAAAAAGTAAATAATTAAAAACACATACAGGTGCCGTTAAGAACACCTCTGTGAACCAGTAATGTATGGCCCAAGTTTACGTCTGAATGTTTTACATCATTAAGAGTGATGTGTTAAATTTTGTAACAGTTCTGTCCAATCCGAAACCTCATCCAGTATTATATACATTGAATTATGTTCAACTGGATATGGTGTGGAGCTAGACAATTCCTTTTGTAAGTTAAGGAGGAAGGATGGTCCTCCACGTAGCTGTGATGTGGATCGAATGAACGGACAATGTCAGCTGACTAACACAACATAACTTTTTGTGAAATGGGTGTTGAGTGTTATGGAATTACCTTCAGTCTGTCCCCTGTTTATGACAACACTTTCCTTGCAGCAACTGGCATAAAAAGTTACTTTAATTGAAATAACAAACTGACAAATAGCTTAACTTCAACTTGTTTCCAAGGTAATACCAATAAACAAATGGAATAAATATTTATCACTGAAGCCTTGGGTATACGTATATATTCGCAGAATACAAACAGAAGGGGAAGGGGAAAATCTGTTGACGTTTGTAATGTCCTCCATCAATAATCGGAAGTGCACTAAACTTTCACATCCAAGATACATGGAAAAAAATATTGACAAATATCTCCACTGATAGCCCAGTACTGGGCAAAATGCTTCCGTTCGTTCATAGTTTAAGTATGACATCATAACTGCAATGACAGGGGACACTGGAAGTCAGTAACACGCAAATAAATAAATAAGACACCCAGAAAAACCTAAATTACACACTTCCCAGTAAGCAGTCTTATGTACTGAAACGTAATGTTATAACAGCTGACGTGTGTAGTACTTCGGTAGATAACGCATTCAGCTAAGAAGAGGGAGAATCATTCAGAAAGTGATCTTAACTTATTAGTGTGTATTTAAATTTCACAGCTATAGTGAATGTGATGTTGTCCCGACTCTGGCAGTTAGACCAACAGAAAAACATAACATTAAAGGAAATACTAAACTAGCTCTCTACCAACAGGAAAATACAGATACACGCACGAACTCCAAACCACCGTCTCCTCTTATTGACATCGTATGAATTTGAACACATAGGACTCTGTATTGGAACTGATGTACCCATTGATACACCAGAAAGTTGAAAATCACAACACTTCATTTCTCGGCTGTTCTGCTCCCTCGTGCATCTGCTACCATGCACTTATCTGATTGCAGGAGAGAGTAGCTCATATCAGATTACCTAAGGACAATAGGATTTGAACCAAAAGAGTGACAAATTATAAAGATATGTGCACATAGAAACAAATTTATTTGCGAATCACAACATGAAAATATTAATCAAACTGAAATTTGTAAGGAATAAATGAATTTTTTTGTTTTAGCCCACATGATCCCAATTTAAGTACACTTACACTAACCCTTCAATTTCTTGTCTTGAATTCAGCCATGACGAAAATAATACCACTGATCCAACTTCATCACAATTTCTTTTTTGTGTGGTCACCAAGATGAGAAATGAAAATAACTTGGAAATTCACTTAAGTAATCTGACTTCGTTGATCATAAGAATTTACAACAATATTCTTTGGCCCCACTCTAGTGCAGTCTGTGTTTGTCCTCTCCCAACACTGCATACACTCAGTCTTCTCCCTCTGTTCATCTGTGTATTATTTATAAAACCAGGTAACTATCCTATTCTTCGATACTACTTTGGCAGGAAAGTGTTTCTTTGTGTCTTTGTTTTGCAGCTTATTCTAACAAAGAGACGAAGTCAGAATTGTACAGTCTGTCGTTTTGTCTTTCTCATTGCTTTGCTTATACGCAGCGGACATATTTTCTTTGCCTTTATGTTGGAGAGCTTTCATATTATTAAGAAGTGACATCACTTTCAGTAGATTATCCTATGTCAAACCCTACAGTAATTGCTGTTGCACCTTCCGCTGTAAGTCCTGCAGAATCTCGTGTTGAAACCTTGGCTGAAGTTTCTGCTGAAACTTCTGATGAATTTACTGCTGCCAAATTGCTGGCATCAAATAACATTTTCATTAACATGTCAAATAGCATTACTTTTGAACCGGTCTATAGCAACGGCAACTCTTTCGGCTCGCACTAATGAATTATCGAGTATTTCAATTATCTGAATATGTGTAAGAGACTTTGCAAGTTGTTCACTCTTCCAAGTATTGAAAACTGATCGTAGAACACAGAGAGAGGCATGCAAGGGTTGCAGGCGGTGCATAGTATATACAGGAAGCGTGAGAAAATCACTCCATTATGTCTTGCCAGATTAACTGCATCAGTAGCGTGTGAAATGTGCCCATATAGCAAAACGAACCTTTACTCGCATTTTTTCCGTTTCACAGTTATTTTAAAGTGTTCGAGCCACTGCTCACTAGTGATTCACCCCTCTGTGATCATGCAGATGTAGTCCTTGGAGGTTCTCTTGCTGAGAGCGCAAATTTAAATTGGAGTCTATTATATATAAGCATGGAAGCCACAAACATCCTGGCTGCGTTCATGCAACAAACTACTTGCTTCTTCATCCGCCACTTGTTATCGCATCAACTTCATGCTAAAACTTTCTCAAGTTCATGATCTGTGGACTCAGCACTTTTATGTAACTAGAAAATTCGTGTAACATCCATTCATTTTCGTCAACAATATTTTGTAATGTGTTAAAAAAATCAAGTTTCTCCTTTCTAAATCTACTAGCTCTGACCGTAGGGATTGATTCGGCTGGCTGAGTGACATTTTAGAATGAGCGAAGATAAGTTTGTAAGACCACTTGTCCCAAGCCATTTACAACTCCCAGTTTAATCAATGGAGTAAACTGTTCATTTCTCAGAATTTCTAACAGTACGCTTTGAATGTCATATCTCGCTGGGACAAAAAAATCTTTCTTCCCATAGCAATATTTGATTTACCGGCAATTTTTTTCAATTCTTCAGGACGGCTTCTTCCGAAATACTGTTTCCTCCACCACATTTACATTAAAACCATCAATATGCCTCTTGAAGGTGGTTTTCGTAACATTGCACCTATGTGCTCAACAATTCAACCCTATATCGCTATTTCTGTAGGCAGCTAATGTTCTTACCATCATATCCTCTAACCATGTAACATATTTACCACGTTTTGGTACTATCTTTAAAAACATTGATTAAGAAATAAAATGAAATAAAAACTGATTTTAATATTATTTAGAGACGTACCTGATTTGGTTTGAATTTATTTCCTCGATTGGACCACTCCAAATAATCAGTCCATATAGGAAAATACTGCCGGTCCAATACAGGACGATACTCAAATATTGTTTTCACTAAGGAAACACAGAGAACAAAGATGCCAGTCACAAAGGTAATATATGGTATTTTTGGCACATTAGGCATTGTTTACGAAGTGTATAGTGCAGTTTACTCAACATGAGGAATACTGTGTCTGCTGGTTTAAATGTAGTGATAAAAAATTACATGTTGCAAATAGCTGAAAGAAAAGCACGTGTGACATCACACACATTTATTCCTGAAATGAAAAAAGATCACAGCAAATACTAAACACATGACGAAATTGTAGTTCCGACGCTAGCCACAGCTACTCACTGAAAAAATTCAATGACAACAAGGGAAAATTTGTGCCAGACTGGACTTTGAGCACCGGTTTTTTGCTTTACACCAGTGTTAACGTTATGCACGCTTCCCATCCAGCTCAAATTCCCAACTACCCAATTCGCAAACTACATATGTAGCTTCTCCTGTCCATTATCCTTACCGCTCGTAGCCTCATATTGATTGCTGCAAGAGGTCGGACGAAGAGTGCATCTGCACTGAATGTAAGTTAATTGCTGTCGAGTTACATATACTGATATATATGGTGTCTGTTTTTTTGGACATATCAGAAACAACACACACTGCACATATAAATAGTAAATACGAATGGTGAGCGACAAATGCTACTATGAATCGCTTGATTCATGATAAAGCAGTGATATACAGAAGAGCATGTGCATTTCAGTACCCGTCTGCAGTTCTGAATGCCTACGCGATCGCGAAATCATGACTGAAATCCAAGGAGTCAACAAGCTAAGCACCTTGTGATAATATTTCTGGAAACGTTGGTTGCAGGGAAAGGGCCAGTATAAACAGACAGATGTGAGAACTATCATATCCTTACCACAGTATTCCAGCAATAAACATTAAAATTGTATAATGATAAATAAACTGAACAAAGAGATATTGAGGATCTTTTCATTAATGCCCAGCAAACTGCATAGGAGCAGGTTACAAGATTTCATGTCATGTGCTATGAGTAACATCCTCATGCAGCTACCAGCCACGGCTGCCTTGTTCAAAGATTCTCATCATGGAAGATTCTATGATGTCACTTCATGAGTCTTGCAAAAAATGTGATGCCTTCACATGAATTAGCCCGATCTTCACCGTCAGTTGCGTAAGTCAGAAATTCTCCAGCTTGGGAATGACAATTCTTTACCTCCACAAATTGATGCAACCGGAGAAAGATGGGGGGGGGGGGGGGAGAAGGTAGAGTGAGTGAGAGTGAATGAGTGAGCGAGAGAGTGAGTTAAAGAGGAAGAGGGGGAGACAGGGAGAGCGTGAGGGGGAGAGTGGGAGAGTGAGAGGGGGAGAGAGGGATAGTGAGAGTGAGAGAGGGAGAGTGAGAGGGAGAGGGAGAAAGTGGGAGAGTGAAGGGAGTGAGCGGGAGAGTGAGAGGGGGGAGAGTGGGAGAGTGAGAGAGCGAGAGGAGGGGACATATATATATAGAGAGAGAGAGAGAGAGAGAGAGAGAGATTAGGATAAGATATGCATGCAATTCTGTGCAAAAATTTATATAAGGCTATCGCGTTCATCGTTCTCTAGGAAGAAGATATAACAATTATCATAAATGTTGAAAAAGGTACCAGAACATATCTTTGCCTACCCTCATCGTTCCTACAGATATTCCACTCCACCTCAGTGACGTTCGCTTCCTTTGCCCAACTTATCCCTCTGTCCATCCTAAGGCAGAAATTATAAGTTCAGGAAATCAGTAGGTGCACCACTTCTTCTATCTATTGAACCTGCAAAAAGAAATTCATACTGAAAATTTGATCGGGAAATTTCAGAAGAAATGGTTAATGAATATGATTCCAAAGACTCACATTTTAAAAAGCCAGTTCAAGCTTCACAAGTAACAGCAAACTAAGGCTTGAAATCTCTCCGCATCACATTAACTACAAGAGACAATAACTATCCATAGTACTTAGAACTGACGCAGTCAGGCAACATAAGAGCATACTGTGCTACCGTCTTTTGAAACTCGTGCTGCATCAGTATTTCATAAGCAAAGCATTATATGGAATAATCGCCACAAAATGACTAATGAAGAACAGTGAATCGCAAATGATCGTCTTATACTAAGTGCAATAGATCACAGAGACAATAGATAAATGGTTTTGTGTAGCACTTGGCCTAATGGCCATTCGTATACCCATCGGAAAAACAGGCACACTTTCACCATCTTATAGTACAGGATCAAATCTTCAGAATTTGCTCACTTCCTCCAGCGCAGGCCAGTTGAACAAACCGGCTCGTTGTTTTGCGTTAGGTATAGTTTAATTTGGACCTTACACAGTTCATAAAAGCACCATTTGTTCATGGGTGGTTCCTGAGAATACCCCAAGAAACAATGACTTTTGGGTACGAAAAGAACCAGTTATGGGGACGGCCACTTTCATTATTGCTGTTCATGACAGATCCTCGATATTTTTACCATTTGTTCTTAAGATGCTATTTTCGGGGAGTTTCGATAGATTTTTTAATATCATTACTCAGTACTGAGATTAAGAGATTCAACGTTACCACAATTATGCAGAAAACCGCAAAAATTGGTTTCAGCCATTTTTGCACCATGCAGGGCAATTACCTGATTAACTGACCATAGCCAGTTGCTCAAACATTAGCTGTATATTCCTTAGGCGTTCATCAAGATACATCATTTTTCCGTTTTCGTAAAACTTTATTCGTTATCAAGATACATCCGAAAAACTTTGATTACTGGCCAGCAAAAGTATGACTTGTTGGGATAGCACGTGTTCTTAAGATGATGTTCTCGGGGAATCTTGAACCTTTTTTCGATATCGTTATCCGACATGCAAAAGTTCAAACTCATCGTACTTACGTACGCAAAATGTGCTAGTAGTTGTTGGACTTCGGCTAAATGTAGTTTTAACTGACGTAGTGTAACCGCTCAATGTCATTCAATACGATCACGACGACACCCCTCGACCGACGTTAACACTGGTGGTGTCACTCGCCTTCATACATGGCAGTGGACGTTTGAAAATTCGTGACGCTAACTCAATGGTCGTCAATTGATTTAAATGTATTTCCCGGCTGACTCTTCATTCAATTACTGCCACGGGGGTGAGGAGAAAGAACACATCCTGGTGGTACCAGCATTATGAATATTTAGATGTTCGATTAATCTGAATGGTTTGCAATGTTCCAGCGATTCTACTCGAACTTTATGCTGATGTACCGACAAGGACCATTTTCGCAGATAAACATGCAAGTAAGTAATGGATGTTCAGTTTCTCAATATTGTTCGTCGCACTCACACATTATACATCCGCTGTAAGAACAATTTCATGCATTTACATTTTTTGGTGTCCCAAATTATTGGTTGGCTAAATATTATGACGATACATTGCATACAACTTCCACAGATATTGTTTATCATGTAGTCAAGACTACGTAATGAAGCCAAAATCGTGGATAAAACTGAAATGTAGTTTATATGAAATATGAATCGGGATTGGAGGTGATGATCCTATCCTTTTTTAGTATTTTAGGTCCCTGTTAATTAAGATCTGGTAGTTAATAAGCGAACTATTTTTTATGCTGGCGCATTATTTGTATCTGTTACCCCACGCAACCGTCCAAGGATAAGATTCTATTAATTTTCCGCGCACACGCGTTTCACCATTTTATAAAATGCAGAATTACGTAAACTATAACTTACCGTTGCGCACAACTGTCGTGGGTTCCACAATCATAAATAGACCGATGACCGTAGCAGTCTGGTCCCTTTAATCCCCCAAACCAAAGTATTTTTCCCAGCTAACACAAAGTTCGAATTATGTTATCGGATTCATTTTCACTCCACCCAACAATAAACGTCTCTGATCACTTCGTCACACGTAATGTATTTTAAACGTGCTTGAAGAGTCTTTAAATAATCTCCTTAACGAATGTCGCACTCGCGTACCACTTTTTCATCGACTAGCCCGATCGCGATAACTGATGGTAGAGAGCTCAATAATGTGTTACATGTTATTTTACATGTATTAAAAAACAAGCGCGCCCCTATATCTTTCTGTCCCGCTTGGTCTTTGCTACTATGCTTTTTATTACTTTTCATTATATTGCTTCTTAGTAATACTGTGCAGTTATTAAAGTTTCGTATTGCTTTCCCCTTTTTACTTCTTCCCTGATTTTACTTAATATCATGCTAATTGACACACCTGCCCGCAAAGTACCGTTATAGTAGTGAAATCGCAGTAAGGGTTCTAGGGTGATCGTAAGGGTTCTGAGGTCAGCTATTTTTCACCAGTAACACTTTATGACAAGCTCTGTCTCCATAATGGGCACATCTAACTTTTTCAAATATGCCCAAAGTCGTACCGTGGTGACAATTTTCTTAACATGAAAAGAATGACTGCCAAAAAACGTGTAAAACTGGAACGGCAGCAAATTCAGTAAATTATTTCTAATATCGTTTTTACTCTTTTAAGATACATATCGCAAGCCGGCGGTTTTCGATGAATAAAAGTTATACATAGTGGTTCTGGATCGCAAATACATAATAAACAGAAATATGTTTTGCTGTTTGCAGATGACAAACTGTAGATTGCTTAGTGGAATTAAAGCTACTAGCATAAACGTCCAAGGTTTCATGTAAGGTATATAAAGAAATGCATTCATCCACTTACTTTCCATATGTAGTACAGATCTAGAGCCTTTATACACATAGCAAATAAACGACATAGAATACTTCACAACAGTGATACATGTCTCAATTCTGTAATATATGCAAATCAATGCAAAATTGTTTGACAATAACGCTCATTTTACATGTACACTAATTTTTCCAGAATTTTCTTTAAAGTTTAACATGTAACGACAATTTTGCCGAAAAAAATAAACAAATGAATTTACTGAAGATAGCACAAAAAGTTTTGAAACAAGTCTAGGTGAAAACAAAACAGCAAAGGTATCTTGCATGTGGCAGAATTCCTCTCCAAGAACGGAACTAGAGGAAAAGTGCTCCTATCAGAGCACAAAAAGGCGAATACGTTCCTCTTTAGAAAACCCTGATAGAAAAATGGGGAAATAGCCACCCTCATTTCGCCTTCGTCACAAAAATTTTGTCATGCAGTCATATTCGTCCATTTTTCTGCTGAAAGTGAGTAGCAGAGAGCAGAGAGACAAAGATGGTGGAAGAGACAAAATGTAGTGCCAGTGGGAGGAAGAGAGAGAGGAGACAGTGATGGTGGTAGATACAAAATGACAGTGAAAGAGAAAGTGAGATGGGTGAACTCAATAGCAGTGGGAGCCAGCAAGAGGGGAGATACTGATGCCCAGTGAGACACAATGGCAGGAAAGGAAAAGAAAAATTTATGGAGGTAGATGCAACGAGAGCAAAACAGAGAGGCAACAATGAAGTAAATTGAAATGAAAAATATGGATGATTGGAGAACCATACATAGGCTTGAGGATTCTGGATCCTCCCAGACTGGTGAACTTTAACACGCTGGTTGACTTGGGAGGGAGGTGGGGAGCGTATTTTGACCGTAGTTTTTAACACGTAAGAATAGCGGGAAAAGTAAGTTGAAAAGAGTAGCAGTGAGACTGAGATGATGAGTATGAAGGTTTAGGCTGCAGAGAGGAGCTGGGTAAAGGATTTAGAATAGACTGCGTTAAATGGTCGCGAATATGTTCGCATGCGAAAAGTTTTGACGAAGAAAACTGAATGAGGATATGGTGCATACGGTTCTCCCTTTTCTCTCGGAGTCTTTTACAGAGGAATAAGTTCACTTTTTGTGCTTCGACAGGACCGTAGTTCCTCTCGTTATTCTTCCCTTTGTCCAAAAGAACTACAACCCGTATACATAACCTATATCGTACATATAACATCTAGATAACAGTTGACCGTTCATCATACGCAGTATAGCAAACAGAGGAATATCGCAATGAAGGCTGTGTAATAACAATGTTTTCTGGTCTCGGTTTAGGAGGAAGATTCAGTTGCAAAGTGTATGTATTTCAACTAAGTGTGCATAGATATTTTCTCCGCAAATGATAACTTTATAGGGAACAGTAATGTTATATTGCCTAGTCTGCATACATGATGCGGAGGGGGAAATAGACATTCGATTTTTGTTTTTATTTTTCATTCAAACTCAGCTAGCGTATATCATGGAGAAACTATAATCGGAACGTACGCATCAACGTACTTCTGAAGTAGTATTCAGCGCATTTTCATTTTGCGAATCCTGAGAAACGATTAATTAATGTCTTGCAGCTATGATAATGTCAGGTGTTAATTTCATCTTTGATGAGCATACATAAGTGCTGCAGACATAAATTTCTCCCATTTGTTTGTTGTTATGTTGAATAGGTGATGTCTCTAACTGAAATTTTTCAATTCAGTGTATATTTAACTGATAAAGAATTCTGATTTTTAATGAAACTGATTTTTAAGTAACTAATTTTTAAGTAACTAAGAATACATACAAATTGTTTTATTCAAGGCAAGCTATTTTCGTAAAAACTATGTGTTTTTGAGTTAATTTTCTGTAAAAGTTAGCTTAGTTTAAGTGATGTGAATACATCGTCGTTATGAAGGAAGAAATTATTTTGAGTGATTTTAATTACATTTCTATTCCACAAAGAACTACTTTGTGATTTCTCGCTGTTTGCCTTTTTCCGTCCACCCACTTCCCTGTTCCATAAACTAGTATTCTAAGATCATGAAAAGTGTGTCGTCTGACTTCTCAGAAATTTTATTTTTAATTTCGCTTAATTGTGCCAATGACCGTAGAAAATACTATCATAGTTTTGAGTAAGAGCGAGACTGTTGAGTGTATCCTATCAGCACGTAACGTCTACTCGTTTATCTGAAACATGAGTATTAATGGAAACAATTTTCATTGTGTTGGATATCGCTGGAGGTACAGCTGATTTCAGCTTAAATTGTCCGTTGTTATATTTTGAGTAGATAAAGTTGCTCCTCTATAAATCAACTACACTGGTGCCTTTGCAAACCCATCTCTCAAAAAACTAAGACCCAATTCCGTTCTCCTCAGTATCCACTTCATGAATTATTATTATTTTTCTTCATTTTAAATTTCGTTGTGTGTTACAGTTCATTGATTTGCGATACAGGTTTATTGGTCATACAATTTGTTGGTGCAGATGCAATGACTGTTTCTGCAGCAACTTCAGCCACCACTTGCAGATAATGAGCTCCAGCCGCAACTGCTACCAAAGTGCAGGGAAAGTAATTTCTTAATGATTTCAGTTATTTGAGTCTTTATTCTGAAAACATCCTTGAAGTTAGAGGTTCAACATAGATCCAAACTAATCTTCGGTAATCACCCTACGACTATAACTGATATATGTTAAAAAATGACGTAATTCCCCAGCTGTATTAAGGTGTTGGTTTTATTGGCAACTAGTTTTGATGTTGTTACAACAACATGTTCAGGCCTATACTTGTTGACAGTAACCGTATGTGTCTAACACTAGTAGTCAGTGGTGAGATAATTTTTTTGTTTTTTGGTGAGGTAGGCGTGTTCCATGCGGAAGGCAGGTAGTAACTGATATGAAGTTAAAACTAGTGGTTCAAAGATCCTAACTAAGACAACTTCAGCACCAAAGGTACGATGTCATGGAAGTAGTCCACTTTGAGTATCGAGAATCAGAATATTCTACGCATACATAAAAAATTCTTACAGATACGACGCAAACTTCTCCGAATCAACTTCTAACATTTGTCGTGCATATATTCTAAAGTAGCCTTATCATTGGCTGACACACGTAGGGAAACCTTTCATACGCATGAACATTCAGTAACAAGGACATATATTGCATATCGAGAGTGATGAAGGACGGGGTAGAAGAGATTTTTTTATCTACTTATTAAAATGTTGTCGTATAAAATACTTCGTCATATGTCTGATTGCAAAGCGCATAGGTTGTGTATCGAAGTAGTCATAAATCTACGTACTAGAAGTATAATGGTCTTACATGATTATATATGAAAGGTGTACCAATAGTTCACAACTTTCGTTTTCCATATGTACAGACCACTGCTACTAGTGTTAGACATATACGGCTACTGTCAACAAGTACGGGCCTGAAGATGATGTTGCAGCAACATCGAAACTATTTTCCAATAAAACCAATCCCTTAATACAACTGGAGGAATTACGTCATATTTTAACATAAATTATACCAGCTGACGTCCCAAGTCGTCCGTTTTAATTATGGATATACGAAGATATAACTGATATATCCAGATACATCTCAGATCCCTTGTCGACCTTTGTCAAGGCACTAGCTTATGGCAGCTAAACCATTTTCTTTCCATTTTTGTGCAATAAAGTCAAAAACGCTTCCCAAAACAGAAAATGTACGTCTAGTTTAAAGTGCATGTTTGACGCTGTAGCTGCCCCTTTGGCATGTCGGTCACTGTTGCTGCACAGTGAGTGTTGCCAGTGCGCGAGTACTTCCAGTGCTGGGTAACGAGGCCGGTCAGCTCTTCTCGGCGCCTGGCGGCAGCGGCTTTCTTTCAGCGCAGCACGCCACAGCCCCCGGCCGCCGCAGGCCGTATTGGCAGCTGGCGCGCCAACAAAAGAGTCTGCCGCCGGAAGTCGCACTCACCGACGGAAAGACGGCTTTTCACTCC
Source organism: Schistocerca cancellata (assembly GCF_023864275.1). Classification (NCBI taxonomy): domain Eukaryota; kingdom Metazoa; phylum Arthropoda; class Insecta; order Orthoptera; family Acrididae; genus Schistocerca; species Schistocerca cancellata. Next base: position 447,232,406 of record NC_064630.1, on the reverse strand, counting down.
GGCCGCCCGCCATCCATTAGGCCAATTCATCAAAAACTGTCAGACGAAAACGCATTTATTGGGTAAACAATTTATCACGGCCTCCGGCGAGCTCGGAAATTTATCGAGAACAAATTCCGCCGCTTCGGCGCGTGTAAAAATCATACACGAAATTTGTGATTGGACTTCTTCTTCTGTGTGGGTGTTGCAGAAAAGTACACAGTCAGAAGCACGCTTCCGTTACAAGAATTTCCATGCTGATGAAAGTGCCACCAAGTGCTTTTTATGAATTGGCCATTCCGTAAGAGGACCCTTTACAGATTTAATGGGTGTTTGTCAACTGTTAAATGGATAACTACGAGATAGTCTATTTCCAGACAGAGATAATAATGATCGAAAATCACCTTTTACAAACATCATATGCTATGCAAAACACGGCGTATTAAATCACCATTCGGCTTTACAGATTTAGGATTTCCGTGGTCGCCCTGAATCGTATAAAGCGACCTTTGAATAGGACGTAGCAGATTTCCCCATTTCGATTATGTGCTGTTTCGAATGACTTCGTTGCAGCCGAGACGGAACACTTATTTTGCATTTTATTGTCGTCGGTTTCTATTATTCTCATAATTAGGTACAGGAAGCGTTTTAATCACAGTATTTGTACATAAATACGTGACGTTACTCATGACGTGATTTTTCACTACATAAGGTGCCTTACGCAGTTTTACTTGAGATAGATGCTGGGTTATGTCTGTTGAAATTATTTTATTTTATTGATCGTGACGCCGCCGCTGGGGTAAGACGTTTTTCATTTTTAAAAGTTGTTGACTTCTGAAGAAGGCTGTATTTTTATCGTTGAAACCATAGTCAAAATTTAGTATAGATATACTTAGTGCAACCGTGGCTGTTGTTCATTCGAAACAATTTCGTAACAGTTGCTGGTGTTGTTGCCATGATGAAAATAACGGCTAGTGAAATGTGATCGTCATGAAAAAACTCCCAAGAGACAATAGGGCAGAGGTGCTGAAGAACTGCATTGGCACCGGCACGGAGAGCGACGTGGCAGTTGATCTATGAGCACTTGGGTGAAGTCGCTTGCCATGATCAGCGCAATTTGCTGGCCCTGGAAGAGAGGTGCGATTTCCTTGGATAAGAAGGCCGAATGTTTGCGTCAGCGACCCAGACCAAGTGTCGTATAGATGCTGACGGTCCTGACGCTACCAAACGTGAGAGCGATATCTTTGGCGCCAGCGAGATCGGCAACAATATTAACGAGGACACCGTCATGTGGGAGAATCACCACGCCGCTACCAGCAGGGGAAGTATGGGAGACGTGTGCTGTAAGGCCATAGGAGTTTACAACATGAGATTCCTTAAGGAGGGCAACACCAATGCCTGCTGTGTACAGCATGTCATGGAGTAAAGCCAGTTTGTCGCGTGTGCAAGTAGTACTGACATTTTTCGTGGCACTAAGTTTGAAAAGCTGCCACCGCCGGGACGATGGGCGATGCAAACTCGGTGGAAGCACAGGGTGCTCTCTGTCTTGCCTCCATCGGAAGGGCACATCACTGTTTTGGGAAGGCAGCCGATCCCACGAAGGGAGTTCCATCGATGTGTACATCTCTAGAAAGTCCATTCTCAACTTCAACTTCGTCCGCCCAAAAGATAGTCTCACTGCACCGGGCTGATTCAGTGGACCACTACAGAAGGGGGGGGGGGCACAAGTATACTGATACAGAATGATAGGAAACCGCATCACATGCAGGCGTGGGAGGGTCGATGTCCTTAGATGGATACAGTCTGGATGAATACAGTCGCGTCGTCTGGAGCCAGACTATCAGAGGACAGCACATCATCAGTAGGAAGATGTACGGCGTTGTCTCACCCCCTCCTCCCGGCCGGCCGGGTGCCCGAGTGATTTTAGGCACTACACTCTGGAACCGAGCGACCGCTACGGTCGCAGGTTCGAAACCCGCCTCGGGCGTGGAAGTGTGTGATGTCCTTAGGTTAGGTAGGTTTAGGTAGTTCTAAGTTCTAGGGGACTGATGACCTCAAAAGTTAAGTCCCATAGTGCTCAGAGCCATTTGAACCATTTTTCTCTCCCTTTTCCCCTGTGACGATTGTTTCCTAACATGTTGTTTCGAGCCGCATGGCGGCGACTGTCTTCCGGCATGCGGCCAGACGGTGGAAAGTCGGAGGTCGGCACATCTCCATGATCAACAACAATCAACAACCATGGGGTCGGGACTGATTGCCTCTGGAGGAAGTGCAGAGGAGACAGGCAAAACGCCCATCGCGTCGGCGGTGGCTGATTCACAGTGTACGCAATAGGCAGCCCTCCACCTCCCCCCCTCCCTTTCCGCTCCCTCCGGACGCGTAAGACAGAAATAATACAGTGGACACCGCAGGGAGAGCAGCCTGAGTCGGAGACATTCAGAACGGACATGGCCTTCCTGGCCACAACCTAAACAAGTGTGCTGCTGGCAATCGTACATGACGACAGACATGCAGCCGGCAATAACTGAGGACGATTTCGTCAGTTCACTTTTTATCTGAAGGATACCATTGAGGACGCGGTAGCTTTCGAAAGTCTGCCGCTCTTCATCAAAGTGAACGACGACGTTGACATAAAATTTAAAGGCGGGCACCACAATGATTGACGGCACATCAAATGAGAGATCGAAAACCCTCACCTTTCAGAGGCCGAAACCAGCATGATGAAGCACGACAATCGCTACAAGGCCCTCAGAGTATTGGAACTTCAGATCATGATAGTGGCGCCCACAGTGTCGGTGCTCAGCTCTTCATTCGCCAGCTTTATGTACACAGAAGTACCGAGGATCGAAAAATGAATTCAGTGAACATCTTGCGGCGGAAGATGCATTTCGTCCAGTATAAACCGTTCTGCCTCACTGGCCATTGGTCGCTTTTGAAGCAAAGAAGTTAATTTAATCGTGGCATGGTTGTAGGAAAATTCCACGATGGTCGATGAAATCAGTCTCTAAGATGAGCCGCTCGCTCACAAGCAGCACACCAGGCAGACTTACTGGAGCACAAGTGTACTAGAATGAGATTTTCAGTCTGCAGCGGAGTGTGCGCTGATATGAAACTTCCCGGCAGATTAAAACTGTGTGTCGGACCGAGACTCGACCTCAGGACCTTTGCTTTTCGCGGGCAATTGCTCTACTATCTGAGCTACCCAAGCACGACTAACGCCCCGTCCTCACAATTTTACTTATGCCAGTACCTCGTCTCCTACCTTCAAAACTTTACAGAAGCTCTCCTGTGAACTTTGCAGAACTAGCACTCCCGAAAGAAAGGATATTGCGGAGATATGGCCTAGCCACAGCCTGGGGGATGTTTCCAGAATGAGATTTTCACTCTGCAGCGGAGTGTGCGCTGATATGAAACTTCCTGGCACATTAAAACTGTGTGGCGGACCGAAACTCGAACTCGGGACATTTGCCTTTCGCGGGCAAGTGCTCTACCAGTTCTGCAAGGTTCGCAGGAGAGCTTTTGTAAAGTTTGGAAGGTAGGAGACGAGGTACTGGCAGAAGTAAGATTGTGAGGACGGGGCGTGACTTGTGCTTGGGTAGCTCAGATGGTAGAGCACTTGACCGCGAAAGGCAAAGGTTCCGGAGTTCGAGTCTCGGTCCGGCACACGGTTTTAGTCTGTCAGGAAGTTTCACAAGTGTACTGTTACTAGGTAGATGAAATGGCCGTTACGCCACACTGGTACTGCGGCTATTGCAACTGCATCGATTACAGTAATACATCACCCTCCCCAATACGAATTGCAACTTGCACCTCAGCCTTAGTGTAGGATACATTAAGTTACGTTGTGGTTTCAATTTAACCATTCTTATCAAACTAGTGGTTCATTGTGCAGCACATCAGATAGGCAACTGGCTTTTACTAGCATTAAATCTTAAGTTACTTCACGAATTAATTTTATATTCAGCGTGGTATCACGAACAGCAGTTAGTTAAATGAATGTTTGTTTCATCGCATGATTCTCCATGATTTCTTATTGTTTGTACATGCACTGTAATAAGCTTTTGAGTTGTGCATGGCAGAGGATAATTCGTACTGTCAGTGATATCAGTATTGTGCAGAGGTCCGAAAAGTTTGTCGTTCATACTGCTCGGAAAGATCCTGATCTCCGTTATCGTATTCTCGTGACCCCTGCGCAAGAAATACCACGAAGGTAGTAGAGTCTTTCTGGAATTCGATTCCGTTAAAATTGACCATCAGGGCTTCATGAGACCAACATCCCTATTCCACCAAAGAATTTCATTCAAGGTCACTAACCATCTTTGTGACCCTTTCATGTAGCTGTACCGAGCTACTGTAACATAGGAGCGCTTCTTTGGATGTGTTCGATATCTGTTGCCGTGCCTACTTGAAAAAGACTAAAAAAGAGATTCAGAAACTATCACACTAGCATTATATTAGGATTTACTTAATATATACGCTGAATTATCCGAAAAACCTTCGCTTAAGATGAATGCCGGGATGAGCTCATATACCAATAACACATGTGATTTCTTTTCTGTCCTTCCCTAATTCTGGTTGGTAACTCGCCCTAATGACCTCATCAGCGGCTGGTAGTTGAACAATAATACGTCTTTCCGTCGTATGTTTATTAATATAAATTTTTACTCAGATAGGCCGACCTTAGTGACAGATCGGTTCTAGGCGCTTCAGTCTGGAACCGCCCGACCGCTATGTCGCAGGTTCGAATCCTGCCTCGGATATGGATGCGTGTGATGTCCTTAGGTTAGTTAGGGTTAAGTAGTTCTAAATTCTTGGGGACTGATGACCTCAGATGTTAAGTCCAATAGTGCTCAGAGCCATTTGAACCATTTTCTACTCAGATACTGATTCTAACTCAGATGTATGTGAAGGTGGTTACAATCAGGACAATGAAAAATTTTGTTAACTTTTGTAAGGATATGCAGAAGAGAGTTAGCGAGTAAATCATTGAAAGAAAGAGATCTTAATTTCCACATGAGAGTGTAACATTTATTAACAGCAAACCATATTTTCGTTCCAAGCTACAAACGTTGCTCAATGTGACGACCATCTGCATCCACGAAAGCATGGATGTGAACTAGAAATTTTTCAACTGATGCCCGAAACAGCTGTGGACGATGGAATGTTCAGCTCGGTGGACGATGGAAAGTTTAGCTGGTGTGACACAGGTTTTGCGCTATTTGAGAGATCGCATACTGCGTCAATTATTCTCAGCCATGGCAACAGTAACTTCTTCAAGAATTTGACCGTCGGTCTGTCCTAAAAGCAGTTCGCAAATCACCATTTATTTCGAACTTCAGATAACGATCATCAAATCTGGTGTGGAAACAGGACCTTCACGTATTCCGCTAAAGTGTCGGTACTCGCTGAGAGCAGCAGTGCTATTGCTGTTCCATCAATAAAACAGCTTTATGAGTAAAGCCCTGCTCACCTTGTCCAGACCATGTTCACTCTCGGAAATCGTAGCGCACACTGGTGCTTTAGTTTCGACTCTAGGTCGCCATACAACTACCGGCACCTAACGGCAAGTCACTAACGGCAAGTCACCTACACTGCTAACGATGCAAATTCTGCAGTCCGAATATCATATCTATAAACTGCGCATACGGTAGATAGTTCTTCCATCTACACTGGCACAAGCAGAGGAAGTTTAATCGTAACGTCCTGTATATTCCACCAAGACACTACCACTAATTTGTATGTATGTTTAAAAACAGGGCGTTCGGAAATGTTATTTTAATTCTGAACAAATACAAGTTCCATTTGCGTAAAATTATTTTTTCCGAGTCCCCTTTCGACTCCTTGATAACTCAGGACAACTTCGGAGACGGAACTGGTCCTTATAAAATTAAAAAAAAGTAGTATGGAACTAGAGCTGATGCTTTAAAAGTGTACACTGTTTACAGGTAATGAAATGTAATAATTAATAATTGATCAAATCCAAATCACAATTTAATCTAGTACAAAATTAGACAGTGGCACATTAGGTAGATCACGAATTTCAATGGAAAAGCAACTTTGTATTTTGACACATACCAATTGAAAATCAAGTATTTACTATCCGCAAGCAATGTAATGATCTATCCTTATCTACTTAACTCATAGAGTGAGAGTCCTTTTAAAAGTTATGGTCAGATAAAACTGACTACGTTCTATCTACTATTTTCAGGCTTAGGGCCTCCTTGTCAATCCACAAATGTAGTTCTGGTCAGATAGGAATCAGGAAAACACCGTCGACCTACTTTCTGATTGAGTTATTAGACAACATTTTGCATTGAGCCAGCAAATGTTTGTTGATCTCACTGCCTCATTTTCAGGCTGGTGAATGACAAAAACAACATACCATCGATCACGCTCCTAAGATTAAAAATGGCTCTGAACACCATGGGACTTAACACCTGAGGTCATCAGTCCCCTAGAACTTAGACCTACTTAAACCTGACTAACCTAAGGATATCGCACACATCCATGCCCGAGGCAGGACTCGAACCTGCGACCGTAGCAACAGGGCGGTTCCAGACTGAAGCGCCTAGAACCGCTCGGCCACATCGGCAGGCCTAACTTCATTATATTAAAGCAAAAAAACATTCTCTCTTTCTTCTCTGCTGAAAATTGTTACTAAGTAAACAAGGCACTGTCCTGTTGCACGTTTCAGCAAAGAAAGGAAATAAATAAAATGACTAACCTAAGACAAACATTCATATCTTCATCATATTTAACTAAGTCATTAATAAGAAAAAACACTATATTAATGTGGGGATGTCTTAACGAAAATCTCCAAAATTCATATGTTTATAGGAACAGTTCTTACGCTAGTTCCCCTATTGTTTGGCACGCTCTACGTTTGAGTAGTCATACGGCACTATGAAGTCACATGCAAACCATCTAGGGTAATTGTCGGGGAGAGATTTCCTCCACAGGAACTTGGAGGTAGCCTCTTGCACTCTGCCGACTGGCTAACTCATGCTGTCTCCTTAAATTTATTGTTCCGTAAACAATTACTTTCTGTAAAATTATGGTGGTAAGCTAGTTGTGCATTTACAGTCAACACTGTCATAAACTAGTTCCCCTTTTTTATTACTATTAGAGTTAGTGGTATGGATTGGACTAACGGTAAGTCAGTTCTAGCAATCCAAATAAAACTGTATGTCTAACAACTACACTGCATTTATGTGCCTCTAAGTTGTTGACCTATTTCACTTTTCTCAGTCTACTTCCAAATTCTTTAAACAGTAATTTGCCATGGCTCACAGGCCTAAGTTCGGTGATGAAGTTTCTTTTATTTCATTTTTTTTATCTGGCTTTAAAGACTCAAGCTACCCTTTGAAAATCGAAGATAACCTCGAAATTTTACAGAAAATAGGAAAAAGTAAAACAATGGATACCATGGAAGAAATTGAAATTTTCATACATAATACAAACCATGTAGATAACGTTCTTAATGAAATAATCGAATTCAAAAACTCAAAATTCTTCAACAGTCTTAAGCCAGTTCTAACTCAATAGATTCAAGATGTGTCAATGTAAATAATTGACTACAAATCCGTCAGTGCCAAGAGTATCGATACAAAACCTCGATAATCGATACAGACTCACGTGCTACAGTCCGCCATTTTGTGTTTTGTGCGTAACGTTTACATGTATGTGGAAGCAATTTGTGCAGTGAATTACACTGGCAATCAGTGACAAAATACAATGTGCAATAGTGTAATGTTAATCAACAGCTGCGCCATTACACCAGTGATGCAAGGGAAGCAGCAAGATGATGAAATCGTAAATGATCAACTGTCTTATAAAAGCCTTTCACACTATTTTCGTAACACATAACTAATGCAAGTCTGCCTGCATCCTATACAGGCTGTGGTATCACACACAGTCAACCACAAGGAAGAAAACCGGCAGAAGACATCACTGACTTCGATTTCTAGCCATCCTCTGCCCCCTCCTCCCCCCAAAAAGCCACACCAGCCGCTACAGCGACAAACAGTGGACAGTGAGTTCTAGATTAATCTAATTTAAGATTGTTTATTTTTAAGTAACAGTTGTCGGTATGCATGTAAAAACGCCTGAAGATAAACTGAACATGTACGAAACGCGTTGTATTATGTTAGATTAAACAAAAAATAGAAAAGCGACTGGTAGCAAAGATCAGAAATGTATAATTAGCCACTTTGACCGGCCGTGACCTTGCCGCAGGTAGCCGCAATGCATGCCGTAGCGCTCAGGTCAGTGCGTCAGCGTGCACCAACGTGGCTGCTGTCACCCATTCAGTCGCCACCACTGCTGCCTGGTGGTGGCGGAGGAGGAAGGTAGTCAGAGACTCCATTACCCAATCCCAGACCTGCTGCCCGCGTTCAAGCGATCAGCTGTTTGACAGGGACAGGGTGTCCCGTGTCCTTCCCGTCCGGAGTCGACCGGCTGCCCTTTTATGCTCGCCGTCACTTTGCAACTTTTATTCAAAACAATTGTTACTCCCTTAAATTTAGGTGGTATTCAATTACCCTTAGTGGTCATAAATCACTCTTGTTTGTACCAGGTACGATTTTCACTTAACCTACATTACTTCGAAAGCTAATTATCTAAGAATTTCGCCAAAACTTTACAATTAATGGCAAATAGTTATTAACAAAAATTGAAAGGATCCTAAATAGCCGTACATAACACGTTTTCTTACAAACACAGGCCTCTAAAATGTCCTTTCACATCTCTGAGGCATTTTACACTTACTAAATGACTTAGCATTAGAAGCTGTTTCGATTCCTGAATAACAACCGAATAAAGATAATACGCCTCTACAAGTCTTTATAGTATTGGAGACATCCTACAATGACTAGCCTATTTGTTATTTTAAAAGGCATTCGATTGGCTGTAAATGAGCTAATTGTGGAATCAGTTAGGACAGGTATTTTGGGTTGTGAGAATCGGTATGCATTTCACTACACCACCACCACTATCTACATCTCCATGTCCTACTATTCTACATGCTTACCATCTCATAGGCTATCTGGTCTAAGTTACATGCTGGTTACCCAAAACATTTCGAAATCACAATATGGTCTTACGATCACACTTTCCTCTAATCCACTTCCAAAAGAGGTTAGATGTCAATTTCCTATACTACACACAACAATCAAAACAGATGACGTATCTGCTCATCCATGAGGGTATGACCAGGATAACAGACCATCAAATAACAAGTAGACAGTTACAGACTGCAAGAGAAAAAAACATATATAAAATCAAAACTAAATGGCACTATACCACCTGGCCCCCCATGAACCATAGACCTTGCCATTGGTGGGTAGGCTTGCGTGCCTCAACGACACAGATAGCCGTACCGTAGGTGCAACCACAACGGAGGGGTATCTGTTGAGAGGCCAGACAAACCTGTTGTTCCTGAAGAGGGACAGCAGCCTTTTCAGTAGTTACAGGGGCAACAGTCTGGATGACTGACTGACCTGGCCTTGTAGCATTAACCAAATCGGCCTGGCTGTGCTGGTACTGCGAACGGTTGAAAGCAAGGAGAAACTAAGGCCGTAATTTTTCCCGAGGACATGCAGCATTTCTGTATGGATAAATGATGATGGCGTCCTCTTGGGTAAAATATTCCAGAGGTAAAATAGTCCCCCATTCGTATCTCCGGACGGGGACTACTCAGGAGGACGTCGTTATCAGGAGAAAGAAAACTGGTTTTCTACGGATCGGAGCGTGGAATGTCAGACTCCTTAATCGGGCAGGTAGGTCAGAAAATTTACAAAGGGAAATGGATAGGTTAAAGTTAGATATAGTGGTAAATGGCGAAGTTCGGTGGCAGAACGGACAAGACTTCTGGTTAGGTGAATACATGGTTATAAATACAAAATCAAATAGGGGTATGCAGGAGTAGGTTTAATAATGAATAAAAAAATAGGAGTTCGGGTAAGCTACTACAAACAACATAGTGAACGCATTATTGTGGCCAAGATAGACACGAAGCCCACGACTACAACAGTAGTACAAGTTTATATGCCAACTAGTTCTGCAGATAACGAAGAAATTGACGAAATGTACGATGAGATGCAAGAAATTATTCGGGTAGTGAAGGGCGACGAAAAATTAATAGTCGTGGGTGATTGGAATTCGAGAGTAGGAAATGGGAGAAAAGGAAACATAGTAGGTGAATATGGATTGGGGCTAAGACATGAAAGAGTAAGACGCCTGGTAGAATTTTGCGCAGAGCATAACTTAATCATAGCTAACACTTGGTTCAAGAATCATGAAAGAAGGTAGTATACATGGAAGAACCGTGGAGATACTAGAAGATATCAGATAGATTATGTAACGGTAAGACAGAGATTTATGAACCAGGTTTTAAATTGTAAGACATTTCCAGTGGCAGATGTGGACTCTGATCTCAATCTATTGGTCTTGAACTGTAGATTAAAACTGAAGAAACTGCAAAAAGGTGGGTATTTGAGGAGATGGGAGCTGGATAAACTGAAAGAACCAGAGGTTGTAGAGAGTTTCAGGAAGAGCATAAAGGAACAATTGACAAGAATGGGGGAAAGAAATACAGTAGAAGAAGAATGGATAGCTTTGAGGGATGAAGTGGTGAAGGCAACAGAGGATCAAGTAGGTAAAAAGACGAGGGCTAGTAGAAATCCTTTGGTGACAAAAGGAATACTGAATATAATTGATGAAAGGAGAAAATATAAAAATGCAGTAAATGAAGCAGACAAAAAGGAATACAAACGTCTCAAAAATGAGATCGACAGGAAGTGAAAAATGGCTAAGCAGGCATGGCGGGAGGGCAAATGTAAGGATGTAGAGGCTTACCACACTAGGGGTAAGATAGATACTGCCTACAGGAAAATTAAAGAGACCTGTGGAGAAAAGAGATCCACTTGTATGAATATCAAGGGCTCAGATGGAAAGCCAGTTCTAAGCAAAGAAGGAAAAGCAGAAAGGTGGAAGGAGTATATAGAGGGACTATAGAAGGACGATGTTCTTGAGGACAATATTATGGAAATGGAAGAGGATGTAGATGAAGCTGAAATGGGAGATATGATACTGCGTGAAGAATTTGATAGAGTACTGAAATACCTGAGTCGAAACAAGGCCCCGGGAGTAGACAACATTCCATTAGAACTACTGACAGCCTTGGGAGAGCCAGTACTGAAAAAACCCTACCATCTGGTGAGCAAAATGTATGAGACAGGCGAAATACCCTCAGACATCAAGAAGAATATAATAATTCCAATCCCATAGAAAGTATCCGTTGACAGATGTGAAACTTACCGAACTGTCAGTTTAATAAGTCACTGATGCAAAATACTAACGCGAATTCTGTACAGACGAATGGAGAAACTAGTAGAAGCTGACCTCGGGGAAGATCAGTTTGGATTCCGTAGAAATATGGGAACACGTGAGGCAATACTGACCCTACGACTTATCTTAGAAGCTAGTTTAAGAAAAGGCAAACCTACGTTTCTAGCATTTGTAGACTTGGGGAAAGCTTTTGACGAAGTTGACTGGAATAATCTCTTTCAAATTTTGAAGGTGGCAGGGGTAAAATACAGAGAGCGAAAGGCTATTTACAATTAGTACATAAACCAGATGGCAGTTATAAGAGTCGAGGGACATGAAAGGGAAGCAGTGGTTGGGAAGGGAGTGAGACAGGTTTGTAGCCTCTCCCCGATGTTATTCAATCTATATATTGAGCATGCAGTAAAGGAAACAAAAGGAAAATTCGGAGTAGGTATTAAAATCCATGGAGAAGAAATAAAAACTTTAAGGTTCGCCGATGACATTGTAATTCTGTCAGAAACAGCAAAGGACTTGGAAGAGCATTTGAACGGAATGGACAGAGTCTTGAAGGGAGGTTATAAGATGAACATCAACCAAAGCTAAACGAGGATAATGGAATGCAGTAGAATTAAATCGGGCGATGCTGAGGGAATTAGATTAGGAAATGATACACTTAAAGTAGTAAAGGAGTTTTGCTATTTGGGGAGCAAAGTAACTGATTATGGTCGAAGTAGGGAGGATATAAAATGTAGACTGGCAATGGCAAGGAAAGCGTTTCTGAAGAAGAGAAATTTGTTAACATCGAGTATAGATTTAAATGTAAGGAAGTCTTATCTGAAAGTATTTGTATGGGTGCAGCCATGTATGGAAGTGATACGTGGACAATAAATAGTTCGGACAAGAAGAGAATAGAAGCCTTTGAAATGTGGTGCTACATAAGAATGCTGAAGATTAGATGGGTAGATCACTTAACTAATGAGGAAGGATTTAATAAGATTGGGGAGAAGAGAAGTTTGTGGCACAACTTGACAAGAAGAAGGGATCGGTTTGTAGGACATGTTCTGAGGCATCAAGGGATCACCTATTTAGTATTGGAGGGCAGCGTGGAGGGTACAAATCGTAGAGGGAGACCAAGAGATGAATACGCTAAACAGATTCAGAAGGATGTATGCTGCAGTACGTATTGGGAGATGAATAAGCTTGCAAAGGATAGAGTAGCATGGAGAGCTGCATCAAACCAGTCTCAGGACTGAAGACCACAACCACAACAACACCACCTGGAGTTATTACCACTTGGATCACACTCGTGCATTATCGAAATCGGACATTTTCCTCTTAATTCTCTCTAGTTTAGTTTGTTAAGGAAACCACTATGGCGTTGCTCACTGAACGTCGTATAGAAACATGATACTTCAACTTTAGTTATGGCACCAATTCTTGTTACTAGCAGTTCATCTCAATCTATGGTCATCAGGATCCCTTCCTCTTTAGTGCCTTTCATTCCCTGTGAACAAAAAATCAAGCACAAATGCCGCATATCAAATACATCTTCTTATTCTACAAGTATCATCTTTAATTAAATAAATCTCATTCATGACTATAACTAGTACTGCCTTCTGTTACCTCCATAAGCTTCCTCTCTAGTTGGTCCTGCCTTCATTCCTCTGGATGGTTTACCTCCAGGATATTTAACTTGCCTCCATCTGATTTTCCTCGCTATCGTCTGTCTTGCACTCTAAGTCAGTAACATTTCATAGCGGCTGCGTATCTGCACACCACTATAACACAAATACAACACCACACAAAACTCGGTGTCTTCAGCAACCGACAACTGGTCCCATTGCTACTTCGGCGCGAACCATTATTACACATAGACGAATCTATGGCGTCTTTCCCCATCATTGTGAATTCCGAAATCTTAACTTTCCTAGCGTAATTTCTTCCTGATTCCCTTGTAAGTGATCATCGCTCCTCCAGAGCAAATCCCGACCATAACGTACGAATATCTTTCATCGACACTCGTTATTGTTAGTCATACATAACGGACGACCAGGCAAAGATAGTAAAGAGTATCAAATCCTTTACACATTATGAGCCGGCCGGTGTGGACGTGCGGTTCTAGGCGCTTCAGTCTGGAATCGCGTGACCGCTACGGTCGCAGGTTCGAATCCTGCTTCGGGCATGGATGGTTCTAGGCGACTGATGACCATAGATGATAAGTCCCATAGTGCTCAGAGCCATTTGAATACATTATGTTGTAGAGTATAATTTCTTTTATACAAAACTATTTTGTTATTTTCTTGAGATAGCAGCTCTGCCCCTAATTCTTACTCCATCCGTTTCTTAATATCAGTTATGTGATGCAAACCCCTAGCCCTACGTGGCCTTATCGTTTCAACTTCAAACGCGTTCTGATAAGCGACACACATCACCAGAAAGGGTCCAGAATAGACATCGAAAAATATGCTGCTAAAGAACTGGTCTCTTTTGGACCAACTATGAGTTTTAACGAGAACTTTATCTCCTATTTCAAAGGTAAATTGTCTTTTACGTCTCCTACTTTGAGCTTCCAATTTTAAATTCCATATGGGCCTAGCAGAATCTGAAAAAACGGTTTGGTACTTCCTGTGAATCCCACGTAGTTGCTCCCCTATCTCTGTCGATCCTAAATATCGAGTTTTCGCGCGTATTACGTTCTCTGCTGTTTCCTCGGTATCCCGAACTCCTTCCTCTGCCTCTATCATACAGAGGCATACTTCGGCGTCACCACACTTGCCGATCATGCGTATACCAAGGGACGCAAATCCTACTCCTTCTGCTCGTCCTCCATCGAAAGCAACATTCGTTTTTGTTTTGTGATCACGCAAATGGACGCACGTACCACCAAAATCTAGAACGACCTTATAATGTCTTAGAAAGTCCAGGCCAAGCACTACCTCAGCTGCTAGTGACGGCACTATCAGGAATACGGCCGTAAAGTCGTACGGCTGACAAGTAAAATCAATGAACGCCTGCTGTTCCGTCTCTACGCTTTTATTCCCTAAGGCACCAAGCGCTTACGTTTTCTGCAAGGGAAGCGTCGGCCACAGACTCTTTACACTGTACCGCGCGAACACATCTTGTCTAATCACCGATGCTTCGGTTCCTGAGTCAAGTAGACTGGGAACAGGAATTTCGTTAGTTGTTATGCTGATCGTAGGGCGTTTCACTGAGTTTACTACTGCCGTCTCCTCTAATAACACGTCCCGGATGTCATCGTATTCTAGGCACATAGAGTTGACATCGTAAGTTTGATTAGTTTGCATCGCAGATGTGCTCGCTCCTATCATTGCTAGTTACGAGTCCCTGCTTTCGTTAATATTGTTGCCTCGGGAATTATCGTGTGGCTCCACTGACATCCAGTCCGCTGCTATCGGGACAGGGCCGATCTTACCTAGAACGTCTCCAATCTCTATCATTACGCCGTGGGCTCCAAGGTCCAAGTCCACGCCTGTCATTACCACGAGCATGATTGTTATTGCGACCAAACTGTGGCCTCCAATTCTGGTTGCGCCACTGTCCGTGATTCCCGTCATGATTACCTTAGAACCTAACTACATTTTTCTGCTTAATTATATTTCTTTCAGTGCCTAATTCTTGCATAAGGTTCAGAATACTACTAACGTCATCTGTACCTCTCCCGCAGTTATAATATCTTTGCGCAGTTTATTCGGAAGCTTAGTCAGAAAAATTCTGTTAAGTTCCTTGGGATCAAATGGTGGATCAAGCAACTGATTACTTTTCTCAAGTTCTTTGTAAAATTCCACGGGGTACTTGATGTACTTTCAGCATAGTTTTCTTCCATCAAGATGCCTAACTTCAACGGTTCTTGCATGCTCCGAGACCAGAACTCGTAGAGGAAAGCCGTTTCAAAATCCTCGTACGTCCGACAGTCCTGAAGCATTATTTGCATTCAGGTAGCCGCTTCACCTCTCAAGTGACTGCACACAAATTTTATTCTGAGTATTTCTTCCCATGTACGAGGTAACGAGTGCTCAAACTGGGCGCTGTCGTGATTTGGGTCTGGGAAAAGAGAGTAATATTGTACAGAGACAAAGTGTCTCTCTTCGAAGTCACGGTATTCCTCGTCTTCTCCACGCCTGCGCTTACGGCTGGTGTTTTCCTCTCCTCTAACCGTGTTAGTAATAGTTGCATTGCCCTCTGCGCTTTCGTTTGCCGTTTTTAAACAAGTCAGCTATCTGGTCCCGACGGCGTTTATTTATGTCTGATTGCACCCTTTTACACCGCAGCAGTGATTACACTTCTTCGGATTCCGCAGTTGCGGCTGTCTGTTTACTGTCCGAGTTTGTCTCATTCGTTAGCGTGGTCTTTTCTACTGTATTCGTTAGTGCGCCCACCTGATTGGTTACTTTCTCAATCTCATCTGCTTGCGCCGTATTCTGCGCACCCTGTGCAGCCACTTGTTCGCTCACACGAGCAACAGCTTCTCTCTGCTCCTTGCAGACTCCGAAGGAATGACGATTTCTCGCAAGGACAGTTCGTTTCCTACCACTATCAGTTGGTTTTCAAGCCTGCCTGTGGCCTCACTCACTTTGGTTTGCACCGATTGTATCTCCTTTAACATGGAGTTAGCTTGTGCTTGGTTTCCAGCAGCTGCTGTTTCGATTATAGTTTCTAACGATTCTAAGCGTTCCTGGTGGTGCCCTAGCTTGCGTTCTTGTTCGTCAAATCGCGTATTGGCTCGTCCAATTTCCTTGTCGGGTAATCTCGCAACTCGTTACTTAAGTCGCGCAAAGCTCCACTTAATACTTTCTCAGAATCTTTCAAATTATCACTTAATGCTTTGATTGAATTGTTCAATTTATCACTTAATTCTTTCTCTGAATCTTTCAATGTATCACTTAATATTTGGTTTCAATTGTTCAAGTTATCGAATGACCTCTTCTCCTCAGCGCTCTACCTAAGTAGGTAGATTACAGTCGGTTTGTCATGTCCTACAGCTCTTGCAAGCTGCAGTTGTAGTAAATGATTTCTTAAATTCGTGTAGTGCACGAAATTACTGGCCCCTACGAGTTATTGCCGGGTATTAATAAATTATAGCAGAAGATTTTAACCTGACGGGAAAAATTTGTACGCTATGGATAAAGCAGTATATTTTTAACCACTACAGAAGGCAACTATACAGGGCTGAGTAGGGAGTATATAGCTTTTATTTGCTTTTATGACCCAGGATTCGACTGAGGTACTGACTTCCACCTATTCTTTATGATGAAGGGAACAAATAATCAGCCGAGGGTATGGATTAAATGATATTTATTCAGTACCGATGGCATTTCAACAACTAGCTGTGTTTCTCTTGCAAAATACATCATCACAACTGGTCTCTCTAGTTAACATGGTTCAGTTTCACCACGTAATTATGGAATTGGACTGGGAGCACTGACCTGGCTTCAATGTAATACCAACACACAATTAATCCTAAACCCAAGCTTATTACATTCAGTTACTACAGGTGACTCAGAACAAGTTCAGCAAACACACTACAAGCAAACTAGGTCAGGGTGGAAGAGTGTTTCGCAAGACTTTATCAAATCGATGGGCATTTAAATCTGTGGCACGAGTATAACAATGTATTTCGCTTAACACACAACATTGCCAACAAACCAAACAGTTATGGGGGAGCACAAGAAACATGCTATTCATCACGGTAGCCAACTGAAATCCAGAAAAGTACGGAAACACAAGATTATTCCTTCCCTATTTAGCACTCGCCCATTATCGTATAATTATTGATCGTGTACAGTACATTTTCAGACCGAAACCACAATTTATAAATGTGGCGGTTGGTCCAACCGACCATGTGGCGCGAAAGCAAGTTCACAAATCAAACATGTGGAAAATTAATAAAAAAATCCCCCAAAATATTACTGTAAATGAAAGAGCAGATTAAAATACATTGAATGAGTGAATTTACATTAAGCACAGAGCAATAATATGACCGTGAGCTTGAGGCCCATGGTGCTTGGCGTGACCAAGTGACAAACGCATAGTTCTACTGAAATTCAAATAAATTATTAAAATAAATTCCCTTATGGGGATTTCAACATCTGGACTTCATTACCCAGCAGATTTCAGACAATCTAATATCTTTGTTAACATTACCAACATCGAGAGCTGCGTCTCCATGTCTGTGCAGTGCCGCGACCCAGGAACAAGTCGACCACCGAACACCTCGCCTAACCGTTCTTCGTTCAAAAGGGTGGTAGAGGGGATGGTTCGTAAACCTATCAAAGCCAGTATTCGTGTCTTCGCGACCTCTCTGACCTGATTCGCCCACCATCCTTGCCCAACGTTTTCACGTTCAGGGGTTGGTACTGTCCTACCACAGAACGACTCTACACATGCAGTGCTACGACCTCTGACCAGAGCTTTCTGCTACATCACATACTACATCATTCATACAGCCCAAGGTCGCATATAGCAAAGGATACAACGAAACGTGGCACACATGAAATAAAATGAAAAAAATAAATAAATAAACACCACTTGGTCCATTCTCTTCTGTTTCCTATACACAAAAATCACTTCCGCAAACTCAAAACACTCTGGCTACGGTTCTCCCGTACCGGAATTTATTGGAAAAATATGTAACGGGACAACAAGTACCGTTTAAATACCATCTGCCATTTTCGAATTTGAAGTACTAGTCATTATCTTGCAGTTTAGTATCGGATTTTTCATACGTGAAAATCATGAACTACGATTTCGCGTTGTAAAATTGGGTCGCAATTGGAAAAAGGTGTAATATCTGCCACACAATATTTACTTTTCGTATGATGGAGGGGTGAATACAGAGGAGGCAGCTCGAAAGATTTGAACTGTCTGTGGAGCGAGTGCTTTTGCGAAAAATAATCGAAGAAAATATATTTTTGTTTCAACAAGGTTTTGAACGATTTTCCACATTAAAGAAGTCTCGGCACACTTAATGGTGGAGGTGAAAATTATTCTTAGGTATCAAAGGCTCTGTCCCACGAGAGGGCTGCTAAATCGTCGTACGAGACGCCACGTCCAGTCGTCAGGATTTAGCCACTTTCATGGTACTGCCCGCTGCAGTTTTCTACGTTCATATCTGTGAGCACACTGTAAGGTGGAGGACGTTCGCATTTTTTTTTTTTTTTTTTTTTTTTGGGTCATCAGTCTACTGACTGGTTTGATGCGGCCCGCCACGAATTCCTTTCCTGTCCAACCTCTTCATCTCAGAGTAGCACTTGCAACCTACGTCCTCAATTATTTGCTTGACGTATTCCAATCTCTGTCTTCCTCTACAGTTTTTGCCCTCTGCAGCTCCCTCTAGTACCATGGAAGTCATTTCCTCATCTCTTAGCAGATGTCCTATCATCCGGTGCCTTCTCCTTATCAGTGTTTTCCACATATTCCTTTCCTCTCCGATTCTGCGTAGAACCTCCTCATTCCTTACCTTATCAGTCCACCTTATTTTCAACATTCGTCTATAGGACCACATCTCAAGTGCTTCGATTCTATTCTGTTCCGGTTTTCCCACAGTCCATGTTTCACTACCATACAATGCTGTACTCCAGACGTACATCCTCAGAAATTTCTTCCTCAAATTAAGGCCGGTATTTGATATTAGTAGACTTCTCTTGGCCAGAAATGCCTTTTTTGCCATAGCGAGTCTGCTTTTGATGTCCTCCTTGCTCCGTCCGTCATTGGTTATTTTACTGCCTAGGTAGCAGAATTCCTTAACTTCATTGACTTCGTGACCATCAATCCTGATGTTAAGTTTCTCGCTGTTCTCATTTCTACTACTTCTCATTACCTTAGTCTTTCTCCGATTTACTCTCAAACCATACTGTGTACACATTAGACAGTTCATTCCGTTCAGCAGATCATTTAATTCTTCTTCACTTTCACTCAGGTTAGCAATGTCATCAGCGAATCGTATCATTGATATCCTTTCACCTTGTATTTCAATTCCACTCCTGAACCTTTCTTTTATTTCCATCATTGCTTCCTCGATGTACAGTTTGAAGAGTAGGGGCGAAAGACTACAGCCTTTTCTTACACCCTTCTTAATATGAGCACTTCGTTCTTGATTGTCCACTCTTATTATTCCCTCTTGGTTGTTGTACATATTTTACATGACACGTCTTTCCCTATTGCTTACATCTACTTTTTTCAGAATCTCGAACAGCTTGCACCATTTAATATAGTCGAACGCTTTATCCAGGTCGACAAATCCGATGAAAGTGTTTTGATTTTTCTTTAGCCTTGCTTCCATTATTAGTCGTAACGTCAGAATTGCCTCTCTCGTCCCTTTACTCTTCCTAAAGCGAAACTGATCGTCACCTAGCGCATTCTCAATTTTCTTATCCATTCTTCTGTATATTATTCTTGTAAGCAGCTTCGATGCATGAGCTGTTAAGCTGATTGTGCGATAATTCTCGCACTTGTCAGCTGTTGCCGTCATCGGAATTGTGTGGATGTGGCTTTTCCGAACGTCAAGATAGTACATCGCCAGACTCATATATTCTACACACCAACGAGAATAGTCGTTTTGTTGCCACTTCCCCCAATGATTTTAGAAATTCTGATGGAATGTTATCTATCCCTTCTGCCTTATTTTACCGTAAGTCCTCCAAAGGTCTCTTCCGATTCTAATACTGGATCCCCTATCGCTACTAAATCGACTCCTGTTTCTTCTTCTATCACATAAGACAAATCTTCACCCTCATAGAGGCTTTCAATGTATTCTTTCCACCTATCTGCTCTTTCCTCTGCATTTAACAGTGGAAATCCCGTCGCACTCTTAATGTTACCACCGTTGCTTTTAATGTCACCAAAGGTTGTTTTGACTTGCCTCAATGCTGAGCCTGCCCTTCCGACAATCATATCTTTTTCGATGTCTTCAAATTTTTCCTGCAGCCATTTCGTTTTAGGTTCCCTGCACTTCCTATTTATTTCATTCCTTAGCGGCTTGTATATCTGTATTCCTGATATTCCTGGAACATGTTAGTACTTCCTCCTTTCATCAATCAACTGAAGTATTTCTTGTGTTACCCATGGTTTCTTCGCAGCTACCTTCTTTGTACCTATGTTTTCCTTCCCAACTTTTGTGATGGCCCTATTTAGAGTTGTCCATTCCTCTTCAACTGTAATGCCTAGTGCGCTATTCCTTATTGCTATACCTATAGCGTTAGAGAACTTCAAACGTATCTCTTCATTCCTTAGTACTTCCGTATCCCACTTCCTTGCGTATTGATTCTTCCTGACTAATGTCTTGAACTTCAGCCTACTCTTCATCACTACTATATTGTGATCTGAGTCTATATCTGCTCCTGGGTACGCCTTACAATGCAGTATCTGATTTCGGAATCTCTGTCTGACCATGATGTAATCTAATTGAAATCTTCCCGTATCTCCCGGCCTTTTCCAAGTATACCTCCTCCTTTTGTGATTCTTGAACAGGATATTCGCAATTACTAGCTGAAACTTGTTACAGAACTCAATTAGTCTTTCTCCTCTTTCATTCCTTGTCCCTAGCCCATATACTCCTGTAACCTTTTCTTCTACTCCTTCCCCTACAACTGCAATCCATTCGCCCACGACTATTAGATTTTCGTCCCCCTTTACATACTGCATAACCTTTTCTATATCCTCATACACTTTCTCTATCTTTTCATCTTCAGCTTGCGACGTCGGCATGTATACCTGAACTATGGTTGTCGGTGTAGGTCTGCTGTCGATTCTGATTAGAACAACCCGGTCACTGAACTGTTCACAGTAACACACCCTCTGCCCTACCTTCCTATTCATAACAAATCCTACACCTGTTATACTATTTTCTGCTGCTGTTGATTTTACCCGATACTCATCTGACCAGAAATCCTTGTCTTCCTTCCACTTCACTCCACTGACCCCGACTATATCTAGATTGAGCCTTTGCATTTCCCTTTTCAGATTTTCTAGTTTCCCTACCACGTTCAAGCTTCTGACATTCCACGCCCGACATGTGGAACGTTATCATTTCGTCGATTATTCAATCTTTTTCTCATGGTAACCTCCCCTCGGCAGTCCCCTCCCGGAGATCCGAATGGGGGACTATTCCGGAATCTTTTGCCGATGGAGAGATCATCATGACACTTCTTCAATTACAGGCAACATGTCCTGTGGATACACGTTACGTGTCTTTAATGCAGTGGTTTCCATTGCCTTCTGCATCCTCATGTCGTTGATCATTGCTGATTCTTCCGCCTTTAGGCGCAATTACCCACCCCTAGGACAAGAGAGTGTCCTGAACCTCTATACGCTCCTCCGCCATCTTTGACAAGGACGTTGGCGGAATGAGGCTGACTTCTTATGCCGGAAGTCTTTGGCCGCCAATGCTGATTATTTGTCGAAATTTAGGCAGTAGCAGGGATCGAACCCGGGACCGAAGAAGTTTTGATTACGAATCAAAGACGCTACCCGTAGACCACGGGGTTCTCTCGTTCGCACACGCTCAACTAAAAGTGAGCTGTCGCGAAGTGAGACCAGAAAGCTGGGTCATTAGGCTCCCGATGAATGTCGAAAGTGGGCAACCTTGCCTTATTTTCCAACCCCACGACCATTACCTGAATCAGCCCACATCCTCGCCGGATGATAGGAATAAAGGAGGGTGGAAAACCAAATTTCCATTATGGAGAACAAGATACGATGCCTCACCTTGACGAATACATTGTCAAAAGGAACAGCAATCTTTGCAGCGCTGTCTGCAAGCCTCTGATAGTGCTATCGAATAGCGACATTTGCCTGTGTTTGTTTGTATATTAACTGAGCCAATTGGAGTTACTTTTTCTAGTAACAGAATGTTTGGGAGCATCTTGCGGCAACGCATCGCCAGGAGTCGTTCAGAAATTTTATAATCTGCATGAAGTAGGGCGGTAATGTGCTGTCGTCGCTTCGGATGTCCGTTTGTGTATGGGTATAATAATTCACGTGACAGAAGCTGTCAGTAAGACGTTGTTGGCCGTCAATAGTTCCTGAAACATTGTCGGCCACCGCGACGCCTTTAGCACAAGGAAAGCGCGATAAAATTCTATCGTCGACGCCAGGTGACTTATTCAGAGCACCTTTGTTGACTGCATCGAGTACCTCGTCGCCTGTAGCCAGCCGTTGTGGCCGAGTAGTTCTAGGCGTTTCAGTATTGAACTGCGATGCTGTTACGGTCGCAGGTTCAAATCCTAGCTCGGGCATCTATGTTTGTAATGTCCTTAGGTTAGTTAGGTTTAAGTAGTTCTCAGTTCTAGGGGACTGATGTCCTCAGGTGTTAAGTCCCATATTGCTCAGAACCATTTCAACCATTTTGAACTGGCTACGTCAGCTTAGGCGCCTCGCCGCTGGTGAGGGCGTATATTGTGTATGCTAAAATAACCTCTTCAGCACGTGTTAAGTATTTAAGTGTGTTATATGAAACAACGAATGACGAAATATGTGGATCAGTCCTGCATGTGTTTTCCTTAAAGCCATCCCAAACGTAACACTGGTGTTTCACGTGTGTTGGTAGGTTCCTCCAGGTACATTGTGTTATAGTAGTGTACAAAGGCAATGACAATTGAATTGTAGCCTGAAAAGCAACAAACTAGTCGCTGTATGTGTATATCGCTTGATGAGACGTTATCGTCGATGTGATACAGGGTGGTGCAACATCCACGAGATAAATTTTAGCTACAGTGTGACGAGAGGAAATTACGCCTCTAACAGTTATAAACGTTATCTATCCGACATATGAAAAAACAGTGAAATAAATGATGATAAATATTAATTATTTATATAATATTTTATGATGTGATTGGACATATGTGGATCATACAAAGACTATGATAATTGTAAATTCCTTTTATGAAGTGCGTTTGTCTTCCTTTGTTTTTACCTTTTGTTGGTTGGCTTTTGTAGGTTGCGGACGCAAGACGCGTATCAAACTGAGGTCTGTTAAGAAATTGTAATTCTTTGTTAAATATTACTTGAGAATAGAGTTCATTATTTTTAATATGATTGATTAATTATGTGTAACTGCATTGTCTATGTTAATTATTTCTTACCGCTGCAAGGAGCGCAGCCATTGATGATAGCCATTTGTATCGCGTTTTGTCTGTGTTTCTTAGAAAAAAATCAAAGGTTTGCTTGATGCAAATTACTCTAAATGGTGCACAATATGAAAGTAAAGTTTAACAAGCATTTCAAATACTTATCCTGTTAAAAAGAAAAGTCCCTATCAACTGTCTGCCGCCATCTTAACAATTATTTCAGCGGCAAATGCAAATTACGCAACTCTGCAGACATAAAAGACGATGGTAACAAAAATGTGTAAAAATAAATGTGCACCGGTGGTCCCGAACTAAATTTAATGAAAACAGTTCGAATCAGATTGGTACTTTAAAAACAATGTTCATAGCACGATCGGTATAACAAACTTTTTCTTGCTGATGTATGGAGCTGAAATTAATTACGCACGAGTTGCGAAGAATAATGTTTCAGCTAATATACGTAAGTGTTATTTGTGTATATGTTTTAGTTATAAGATTATTTTGTGTCAATTGGTGCTTGTCAGTGACTTATATATTTGTTGTGCTATATTGGTGATACAATGGTTAAGCTAAAGCAATAGATTAAACCGAATGAGCATAGTGATGCAGAAATGACATCAGAGTCTCAGGTAGAACAATCTACCCATATTTCTATCGAATTATTAGAAAATTTAATTATGAATGATAATTTAGTAACTGATGTCTTGAGTGATAGTAAAACTGAGGAGTTGCCAAAACAAACTGACACTCCTGTATTCAACCAGTTAGAAATTAATTACAATATTTTCTCTGGGCAAGGGGCAGAAGTTAGCAATGGTCAAGCTATGTCGATACAGGCAGTGACCAAGAAAAGGAAAAGAAATTTATGGAAAATATAACAATATTTTTCTGGAAAGAGATAAAGAAATTATAAGTAGGATAAAGCAAATGTTGGTCGATCGTGACAATACTGTTACTACCCATTTTAAGCAGGAGATCGATGCAGTAAAAACCACTATTCAACCGTTAACAAACATTCCAGTTCAGGTCAATAGCCTTCATACTGAAGTAGATAGACTAGACCAAATCAAAGCTTTGGCTACCGCTGTGGAAAAAATGCAGGAGGACATTCCCTCGGAAATCCGAAAGCAAGTCCGAACAGAAGCAGCCAGGGTGCTGAGCTCTGAAAATCAAAATTTTGAAAATCTGACAGTATGCAGTAATGATAACACTGGTACTGACAGGCAAAAGATCGCAGATAATCTAACGGGGAATTTTAATGCACCACAAGGAAGACCGAATTTTGGTAATCAACCGATATTACCTCAGCAATATGTGACACCAAGGAACAATAATAGTGGAATAGAATGTATTTGTAATAAAGTACCCACACCACCTGCGCATGATAGCAGTTCCATGCACTGAACTACTTTGATGCGCTAAGAAAGCCTGATTAAACATAGACGGTTTCAAATATTCAACGAAGAAAGCAAGAAAAACATACATTCAGTAGTTTTCATTCGAAACTTCACGAGTGTTCATCCAAAAGCATGGCCGGAAGAACAGAAAATACAGTTTGTGGTTTCACATATTTCTTGTGATGCATCGCTCTGGGCATTAAATGCAGTAGAAACTTCTATGACTTCACATGACTTTGAGAAGGCGTTCCTTAATCAATTCTGGTCAGCGTCTACTCAAAAGCGACTCCGTAAAGTTGTTTACAATGAAGAAATGTACAATCCGAAGTCAGGTTCCCTAAGGAAGTACTTTCAAAAATATATTAACAAGACCCGGTACGTGGATGAGCCAGTAACCAACAGAGACCTATTGCGAGTGTTAAAAGCTAGATTACCCATACATACTACAGACACCGATCTGAAAGATATCTGTCTGTAATTGATTCTCTGGATCTAGTGCAAGAAGACTCCATAAAAAATCCTGACGTGATCAGCAATACCAATAGTCCTAATAGAAAAAAATTCATGGAATGGAAATAATAGAAATAGGGTTGAAGGTAGTCCAAAGAAAAATAAAAGTAAAGCGCATAGTAACGGAAAATACAATAATAATAATAATAGAAATCCATACATCCAAAATTTTGGTTCTCCTGATAATAATAACAGTAATTATCAAAAGGCCGAGGAACACCAACAGCCGAATGGTAATCAGAGGCAGCACCACAATGAAAATCCAAACAAAAACAATAGCAACCGTAAGAGACGAAATGACAAGTCAGACAGTCCATACAAAGACAAGCCTAAAAATATGTGGGGTGACAGTGAATATTGGCGACAGCCAGGGCGAAGTCATTGGCAGCCGCAGCAAAGTTCTATCAATTCAGGTCAGCCAATAAATTATGTACAGGCTATACCGATACCAAGCAATCAATATCCACCGTGGTGGGATCCAAGAAGGCCACCTCCGACTGAAAACTCACAAAATGTTAGGATAGTGGAGGTACCATCGAAAGCAAATCAAAACACTCAGAAGCCAACAAACTAATTTCGGTCCCTGTTGGCCTTCTCCTAGTGACCGAGGCCAACAATGAAGGCAATAGGTCGACGACACAAAAAATAAACACGATACGGTATCAAGATGGAAACAGGATCGGAGATCAGCTATATCAGGAACCTGCTGTCTCTGATAAGCCACAGAGGGAAAATATCCAAGCAAGTGTCACCGGAGCTGTAAATGGTGTAACAACTACTATTCTTCTTGACACAGGTGCGAATGTATCAGTTATGAACACGAAACGTTTCAAGAAGGTATCGGAGATACGAAGATTGCCGATTTTACCTGTTGCAAATTGTAAAGTTACAGGGGCATTGGGAAAAAAGGCACACAGTATAAAAGACCACAGGTGGAAGTTTCCTTGGGAAATGATCGCTTATTATGCACGTTCCTACTAATGGATAATTTGTCAGTACCGGTGCTTCTGGGTCTTGAGTTCCTTCGGGAAAGGGAGGCTGTAATTGATCTCGCCCGTGGGACATGTGCACTTAAGTACTAACAGCGACCGACAACATTAATGCTGAATCGGCAGTTCGGTGCGAACCTTCTGCTGATGAGAAAAAACGAATCTTTCTGTCAGCAAACAGAAGTTGTTAGTGTTGGATCATAAGCACCCACAGGTGTGTCACCAAAATCGAAATAACGATGCACCCAGCAACGTAAGTGACATCGTCAGAACAATAGAAGAGAAAGTACAGGAGGCAGCTTGCATTAATGCTTCAGAGGCTAGACCATTAACAGAATTATTATCCGAATACCACGAAGTATTCATTGAACGCCCTGGAATCATAAAATATTACCAGGATAATATGAAAGTATATCCGCACAAGACCTATTGCAGAGCATCTTACTCGGTCCCCTGGACTAATATACAGAGGACCAATAAGAAGTGCAAGTACACTATCCCACAACTTTAAATATAATGTTTATGGTAAAATAATTAGCAGTAATAATGTGATAGTATTATGTATGTATTAGTTTATAAGCTTTTATGTCAAGTATTACACTGTAATATTCTTGAATTATTAGAACAAGGAGTAGAGAATCCCCATAATAAATGTATTTTACTCTAAAACGGATCAATAACTTGACAAAAGTTCACTTGAGTGTTACTGCTTTAAATGTGAGGTATTTTACCTTTCTATACGTAGCATAGACATGATTCAAATGCTTAAATAATATATTTATTCGTGTGTAAGAATGGATATAACAAAAATATTTTCGTAAGATTGAGTCATGTAGTCCCACACACGTAGCGAGCGTTGATGGTGTGTGAGCTGTGTCACTGAAAAGAAAAGAAAAAAAAAAAGAAAAAAAAAGCTTTCACCACTAGTTAAGCGACATCTGAATGTGTACTGATTTACGTACACGGATTCATTACGAAGTCATTTAAAATGCTCTTATGAGCAGCATTCCGGTTAGGTAAACCGAACATGGACATCTGTCCCAAAAACATGGTAAATAACAATTCCAATAAAATAATTTAGAAATATGTATAAATATATGTATCTGTAAAAAAAAAGGAAGTGTACTGTTATCTGGTCAGTTCATTAGTGATCTCATGGTCAAGATAATGTACCAGATTCTGAAAGTTTTATATTGTCTCATGTTTATGTGACAGTGTAAAATTTTAAATTTTGTTATTCAGTCATGGTAATTTGAACTTATGTGCAAGTGTACCAGACCTCATTAGTTGAAAAGTGTTATTTGCATACAGATTGTCTGTTAAGTACTGTGGAAAACTATTGACAACAATCAGAATAGTGAAACGTGTTTCGCAGGAACTGGTGGACGCGCGAAGACCTGTGATTTACTTTGTGAATAATGATGAACAGTGATAAAAACTGTGATCACGTAACTTTATGAACGCTCTTTGAGTTTTAAAGTTAGCAGTAACGCTATGAACGTTCAGTTCTGTTGACTGTATTAATAATTAACTTTAACTGATGACCTTTAGTAGTTTGATACAAAGCGTCATCGCGTGCCAAATTTAATGTGACAGACTGTACAGCCGGCCGCACGGCAAAACAATAATGCAACGTTGGCTATGCAGCGCGTGGCGAAAATATTTACATTCGGCTTAAGTGAACGAAGCACAATACGGACACTTGTATAATTAACGGTGCAGTGTTCAAAATGTGCATATTGTGATAAACTTACATGTGAATCACTACATTACAGTGTCAAAATACAAAACATACTCCAAAAAACAGTCTAATTCCATCCGTGTGTATGCGAGTGAAATGGACACTAATAAACTTTTCCACAGGATTAGAATAGTAATTATCTTGTCACTGATGCATATATTTTGACATTTCATGTACCGGTCTTAAACTGAGGGACGTGGGAAAGTAGAAGCAAGACCTGCTGGAGAGCGACTTCTAGCCACCAGCAGATACCAAACCACGACGTCAGCGGCAAATTGTAATGATATACCACCATGAAAAAAACATTCATTTTCTCAGATACTTACAACAGAGTCATAAATTTGCGTTTTGCAGCATATATTATTACATTCATGTCAAGCCTGACTGTTAAAAGTAGGTGGCTGTATTTTTTTGAAGCTACTTGGACGGTTTTATTCCCGGTTTTCCGAGTCCAGTGAACCCATAGGGGGGAGGGGGGGGGGAGATAAGCTAATACGGGAAGTATACACAGCAACTTCCGAGATAATACAGTCACTGAAGTTATTTAAAGTACTTGATTTAACTATAATTTTATCATGTGTAAAACAACATTGAAACTAAACATTTGCATCTTGAGAGTAGCAAATCTACGTGGATTACGTGGACTGGTAAAAAATATATACAACAGAAAAACTAATTTTTTTTTCTCAGCCCAAGGGGCAATGTGTCATCCACGAGGTAAATTTTAGCTACAGTGCGACGAGAGGAAATTATGCCTCTAACTGTTATAAACGTTATCTATCCGACATATGAAAAAACAGTGAAATAAATGATGATAAATATTAATTATTTATATAATATTTTATGATGTGATTGGACATATCGATGTGGATCATACAAAGACAATGATGATTGTAAATTCCTTTTATGATCTGCGTTTGTCTTCCTTTGTTTTTACCTTTTCTTGGTTGGCTTTTGTAGATTGCGGACGCAAGACGCATATCAAACTGAGGTCTGTTAAGAAATTGTAATTCTTTGTTAATTATTACTTGAGAATAGAGTTCATTATTTTTAATATGAGTGAATAATTATCTGTAACTGCATTATCTGTGTTAACTATTTCTTTCCGCTGCAAGGATCGCAGCCATTGATGATAGCGATTTGTATCGCGTTTTTATCTGTGTTTCTTAGAAAAAAATCAAAGGTTTGCTTGATGAAAATTAGTCTAAATAGTGCACAATATGAAAGTAAAGTTTAACAAGCATTTCAAATACTTATCCAGTCAAAAAGAAAATTTACTCTAACAATTGAAAGTCTCTATGAATTGTCTGCTGCCATCTTCACAATTATCTCAGCGGCAAATTCAAATTACGCAACTCTGCAGACATAAATGACGAAGGTAATAAAAATGTGTAAAAATAAATGTGCACCCGTGGTCCCGAACTACTTTTAATGAAAACAGTTCGAATCAGAATGGTTCTTTAAAAACAGTGCTCATAGCACGATCCATATAACAAAATTTTTCTTGCTGATGTATGGAGCTGAAATTAATTACGCACGAGTTGCGAAGAATATTGTTTCAGCTAACATACGCCAGTGTTGTGCGCGACTGATATTCGGTAGTTTTAATGACCATTTTGCTGAAAATAACTCTTTCCATCATAATCAATAATTGTATAGAATCTGTTGCATGAACTGTGATTTATTGACACTTTCACAGCTTACAGACAACAGTTTAACAGAACGTTAACTTGGATTTCTTTAGCAACTTGACCATATCTTTAGCCGGGAGAAAAAATTATTTAGTAATTACTCAGTATAATGAAATAAGATTATCATTTTCATTTACAAATTAGTTTAATACCAAATCACTGAATAACTCAACGAACGCCACAGTGGGGTGTTCCTGTGCAGCTGAATCTTGACGTCACCACCACCTCCTTCAGACTACGGCGTGTCTGCGTCACAGTCTGTTCCTTAATCCTGCTATGTTCCCCCTGGGGTGGGCGGCTGGACGTCCAGATCGCTGCGAACAGTGTAAAAATAGTCGATAGTGTACCGGCACCAAGCAACTACTTCCTTCCCATACTGAATCAAGGTGCGTCCAATGCCAGGTTTTGCTCCTTCCATCTACCAAGTGAGGGTTATGCAGAATTGTAGCAAGTGATGTTCATAGGTGGCCCATGACTCGGTAACTGGTTGAAGACATACGGAAACGTAGATACGAGAGGTGTCTAACTTTCATGGTACACATCAGCGCCAGACCACTTCTTGTCGGAGGAGAATGTTGCAGATGTAGGCAGAGTCATCCGAAAAGGCTAAGGGCTAAGGTTCTGCACCTCGGGGTGCTAGCGTGCGTTCCTGAGAGACGTAAATCCTGTCAAGCCCGCTCGCGAAGTGACCCATCTGGTAAGTATGTCCCGGTGCAACGCCATGCCGAACTTCTATAGTGTTGCAGAGCAACAGATCATGGACGTCAAGACGCAATTGTTGAGGGGTGTTGCAGTGGGACATTTGACCCAGAGGATGCAGGACAGAAATAAAATCACCCCCAGGCAAGTAATGGTCTCAGCGACCAAGAAATTAAGGGGCAGTTTCTTCTGAGTAGGAACGTGCTTTGTCATATCTTCCGATGGAGCCTGGCGGAGGGCAAATATTAACAACAGGAGCACCCATGAAGGTGAAGGTGATTGCCATGCCTCTGGCGGATGGAAGGAATGTGACATCAGCTACCAGGATGCTCTAGTGGCCATAGATGCCTACGCCACATCCCAGGAGGTCACGTGTAGATGTTAGCATAGACACTTGCTATTCGGTACGTCTGGAGTCGAACCCTCCCATGTAGGAGAACTCAGTCAGCGGGGTTTGAAGAAGGGCGCGGCAGCGGTGAGCCATACCATATGCTATCAGACGTCGTTGGTGTCGGCGTAACTATATCTACGGTAACTCCGTCCCCAGTATGTAGTTCAGGACATAGTCGATATTATAAGTGCACGCCACCGAAGACTGTCGCTGTGGCGGCCGTATGTACCTCCTCGCCAGTAGGAGCAGAGGACGTTTCGGCGGTAGTGGTAACAGCAGAGTGCATCGGTCCATGTGCACCTGGCAGAGATGAAGGAGTAGGTACCAGGGCAGACAGATCCAGCGTCGCGTTGTCGTTACTTTCTCCGCTGCGCTTATTCCCTGGAGCCTCAGGACATGGTGAATTGTCTTGGAACGAGCCTGTACGACGCCTTCTCTTGCGCCGTTTAAGTGAACGTCGTTTGCGTGTCCGTCCCTTTGTGTTGGAAGGGAATCACGGCGGTCCATACTGTCGGGCGCGAGGGTATCAGCAGTCGTCGCTGTTGGTACTGGTAGTGGCGCCAGTCGCATCACGTAGTGAGCGTGACGCGTTGACCCAGTCGTTACTCGTGCAGTTCGATGGGACTGAAGAGAGAGGGCAGGAGGAGAAGAGAACACCGATACTTAAGTGATCGGTAAAACCGTCGTCGGATTCGATGGCACCATGGTATCGGCCTGCAATTGGATGACGCCCCGCTGAAGACACTCAGACTTCAGGTACCTCCTTTGCCGCAGGTCTTGGGTTGGTCGTCGTATACAAGGGTCAAGAGGCGACCGCTGACTTGTAGATAAGGCGGAAAGGGGCAACGGAGATCGATGGCGACCTTTTATACAATGTCGTTGTGTCGAGCCTTCAGCGGTATGACTATGTACAGTTCCATAGCAGCCGAACGCAATGATAACGTCTTCCACTTAGTGCTCGAATGGCAGCTCAGAACCTCGTATGTTGAGCATGGAAAAACCGGCGTGGTCGACAGTGGCAGCGTCGACAATGCTGACAGCTTGCAAAAGCGTAGTTCTTGTTTGGTGTTACGAAGTGTTCGTTTGGAAGCCGCGTCACTGATGACTTTGATGTACACTGCATCACCTAAGATGGACGAATGGATGCCCCGAGTCAGTAGCTAGGATCTTAGCTCCGTTTCCAGAGCTTTTGGTTCGGTGTAATCATTGCAGAACGTGAATGTAATATGGATTTGCGAAAACTGTCGGCCATGTTTCTGGCACACGTAAGCGACATTTATGTGACGGTCGCTTCGAAACATGTCCAGCCTGGCCGGACGGCCAGCATTCGTTAATGACAAAAGGTGTTCGTTGTGGCGTTGCGGCTGCAGAAGTGCTTTACTGTCCCTGATTACGGTAACCGTTCGGGCACTGACTGACTGGTGGAAGGCGTTGCAGCCTGGTGAGCGCAGGGCCTAACATTGTACGCCAGTGAGCCCATCTACCAAGGCTGTCGTCGTTACAGCTTTATGTGTTGCTTTGAACAACGGTTAGTAGACATCAAATGTGACCTCGTAAAGTTTGCTCGGAAAATAGTTAAAGTTGACCTGCAACAACTGACACTAGCTATTACTACCTGGTTTGAAACCCGGTGTCATTTACAACGTGTGCCACTCGTTTATGATCCCAGTAGGTTTGAATGTCCTTACGACCACTGTTAGCATGAGATGGTTGTGTGTGATGCAACATTCTTTGTAGACAAAATAGTGTCGCCATCAATTCACCAGCAGATAAGCCAACTTAATGCACAATATCTTGGGCACGTTAGAACACAATATCTCCTTTCTGTTCATGTAGACCCATCTTACTGTGTGGATACAATACAGCCACTCGGCACATTGAAACCCCTTTACTGCCATGCTTTAGGTCAGCGGTGGAGGCCAACATGCTCCAAAGCTACAGTTACGCTCCTTTAGGGGTTGGGAATATTATGTCCAGTGATAACATTGATCAATGTTAGCTGTTTGCTAAAGAAGATGTAAAAGTCAAAGATATGCTATCGCTTTAATTTCTTGTACTGATACACTGATGCCTAAGCTGGCATCATTGTTTCCTGACTGAAGCGATATTTTTAAAGTGAAATTGCGACGTGTATAGTCCTTGAGATCTTCTGTCATATCTATTCGCCAGCAACTTTTTTTTTTTTTTTTAACTACGTCGATCAGTACTGAGTCCATTGAACACACTGGACAATCTTAATGTAGGGCCAACTATTCGTACGTTCAGAACTTTTCGTTTTATTTTGATAATTTGCAATAGCAGAAGTCTATATTTTGTTGAAGAAAACGCAAATAATAATTGTTATATTCCAATTATCAATATTAATTGAATTAGAATATAATTTTATTTTGTATTCCACTAAGAATAAGGTTATCGATAACTTGAGAGGAACCAATACTGAAGTTATTAGAGTCGATTTGTTGTGTGACAATAGCTGCAGTTGAGACAGTGAGACAGGGATGTAGCGTATCATGTACGATTCTCAATCTGTACATTGCAGTGAGCGAAGTGTGTGGGAACAGGAGAAAGTTAAAAACGAAATTAACTTCACGACGGGGAAACTATAGCCTTGAGATTTGTAGACAACAATGTAAACCCATCAGAATAGGGCTTTGAAGAACATTAGAACAAAACGGGTAACGTCTCGAAAACGGAGCATAAAAAGAATTTCAATAAAATAAGAGACGGGTAATGGGATGTATTCGATTAAATCAGATGAAGCAAAGAGAACTGGAGAACGAGACGATTGTGGCACTGCAATATTTGTTATTGGGACAGCAAATTAGGTGTCATATGAGGAAGAAAACACACACACACACACACACACACACACACACACACACACACACACAGTGAAGCGCCAAAGAAACTGCTGCAGGCACGCGTATTCAAACACAGAAATATGTGAACGGACAGAATACGGCGCTGCGGTCGGCTACGCCTCTGTAAGACAGCAAGTGTCTGTTGCAGTTGAGATAGGTTACTGCTGCTACAATGACACGTTATTAAGATTTAAGTGAGTTTGAACGTGGTGTAATAGTCGGCACACGAGCGATGGGACATTGAATCTCCGAGGTAACGATGGAGTTGAGGTTTTCCCGTACGACCATGTCACGAGTGTATCGTGAATATCAGGAATCCGGTAAAACATCAAACCTCCGACCTCGATGCGGCCGGAAAAATATCCTGCAGGAATGGGACCAACAACGACTGAAGTGAATCGTTCAACGAGACAAAAGTTCAACCTTTCCGCAATTCATTGCAGATTTCAATGCCTGGCAATCAACAAGTGTCAACGTGCGAACCATTCGACGAAAGATCGTGGATATTGGCTTTCAGAGGCGAAGGCCCACTCGTGAACCCTTGATGACAGCACGAAATAAAGCTTTACGCCTCATCTGAACCCGTCTACACCGACACCGGACTTCTGATGACTACAAACACGTTGCTGGTCGGGCAGGTTTCGTTTCAAATTGTTTCGAATGGATGGACGTATGGAGACAGCCCCATGGATCCATATACCCTGCATGTGAGCAAGGGACTGTTGAAACTGGTGGAGGATCTGTAATTATGTGGCACTTGTGCAGTTCTATTGATATGGGACCTCTGATACGCATTGATATGACTCTAACGGGTGACACGTACGTAAGCACCCAGTCTGATTATCTGTATCCATTTATGTCCATTGTGCATTCCGACGGAGTTGGGCAACCCTAGCAGGACAATGCGACGCCCCACACGGATTGCTACAGAATAGATCCAGTAACACTTTTGATTTTAAACACTTCCAATGGCGACCAAACTCCCCAGACGTGAACATTATTGAGCCCTCTGGGATGCCTCGCAACGTGCTGATCAGAAGAGTTCTCCACCCCCTCGTACTCTTACGGATTTGAGGACAGCCCTGCAGGATTCTTCGTGTCAGCTACCTCCAGCACTACTTCAGGCATTAGTAGAGTCCGTGTCACGTAGTGTTGCGACACTTCTGCGTGCTTGCGGAGGCCCTGCCCGATATTAGCCAGGCGCACCAGTTTCTTTTTCTCTTCAATATTGTTTCGTACAAACTGTCTGAATTATGATGAATTAAAGTTAAGTTTTCAAAAGTACGTAGGGGCCAAGTGGAGACGCTTCTGCGATAGCTCAGGATAGCTGCTGAGAACCTGTGAAGTCTTTTCAGCGCAGGTAAAACATAACTAGAGTATTTCGGTTAATCACAATTTTTTTCCAAGTTATTTGCTATTCGAGATGAGCCTTGACTGTTGCTCTTCGGGATTTGTAGTGTATTCTAGCTGACATCTGTCCAGGCAAGCGAGATTTAGCCAATGTGGCATCGCGACAGTTCGCCTGAGACTATTTTTGGCCATTGTCCAATGAGAAGTGGTCTCAAGCCGGCTTCTGGAGTCCTCTTCGTTCTAATGAGAATTCTTCAATGACCACTGATGACCCACCCCCGACGTAAATGATGTCGGTAGTCATGTGGTCGGTTGACGTTCTCCCTACCGCCTGGTGAGTCCCAGCATCTGGAGGTGACTGAATGATGAACAGGCATGTGCACCCCAAGAGGAACTTTTGGTGGATTCTGCGTTGAAGTACAGTGCTGGAAGCAACTTTAGATGTGGTGTTATCACAAGATAGTTAGTTTTTCCATCGACAAGTTCATCAGTCGAAGAAGGCCATCATCGAGAATATAACATGAGCTTGTCCATAAACTGTGGTGGAGCATCTAGGACATACGATTCATTACAGTATCATCGTCATAGAATCGAGTGCCATTACAGTGAATGCCGTCGATCTTGATGATTAACTCAAGAGCTGGAGAACTGGGGTATTTAAAGGGAACTGATGGAAGGTTTTGATGCTAGACTCGCTTCGTAATGACCACATGTCCTTATTCTTGTGTATTTACTTAAAAGGCTCATAAATGCTGTACTCTTGTGCAAGAGATAGAATTTCCTGCAACATGTCTTCTGAGTTAGAAAATATCTTGTATTACTTCCATTGGTTGTCTATCACAGTCTGTTTTCTGGTGAATGCGTATTCTCACTAGGCAGACAACCTGACAACCTGAAGCATTTGTGAAATACCGGCATGCTTCCTGCTACCATGACCAGATTTTGTCTGGAGCAATGCTTATAAGTTTTAATAAAAAATATCTACTTTCCTACTCCTTACTTTTCGGTTCCATTGCCTCCTAGCAAACAGTTCTGTAACTGAGTGAATAGCAGTGTTTTGAGAATGCAACAAATAGCATTTAATTTGCATGTGGCTTTGTTGTCTAGTGGTAGGGTGTGTGGGTGGAACCTGAAACATTGTGGGATCGAATGGTCTCTGGGTCACTTTACTCACTCTAATTTTAACTTAGCATCCATCTCCCAATGATGCGGAGATACAAATTACGAAATACAACAATTACATACTGCCAGTTTCTACTTCACACAGATTAGCTGTCACAGTTTACATACTTAATTAACTGCAAATTCTTCAAACGATGGGCAGTGATTTATTCAACTTTGGTGTATTATACTACATATGACCGAGCGAGGTGGCGAAGTGGCGTGGTTAGCACACTGGACTCGCATTCGGGAGGACGGCGGCTCAATCGCGCGTCTGGCCATCGTGATTTCGGTTTACCGTGATTTCCTTAAATCGCTTCAGGCAAATGCCGGGATGGTCTCTTTGGCAGTGCACGGCTCACTTCCTTCCCTAATCCCTTGAGACTGATGTCCTCGCTGTTTGGACTCTTCCCTAAAATCAATCAATCCGAACTACACATGACCAGAAACGGATAAATAGCCATCTCATAATCAGGCTGTGAATTGAGACTTAAGTTTTGAAATAAATTAATATTTAACCAATAATTTATGTTCAATCGTTTGAGAACAATTGCTTAGCGAAAAACCACGTGAATTCAAAATATGCAACATATACTATGTTATTTGAGGAGCGCAATGGACGACTACACTTTCAGCTTTCTGCTTGAATTGCATCAAAGCTAGATGAAGACACTTTTTTTTTGGGGGGGGGGGGGGGCACAGCGAAGATGTCCGTCATTAAGCGTTCACAGTAAAGAATGATGGTAATGGCAATGCATCACAGTGTAAACTTGTCT
Organism: Schistocerca cancellata; assembly: GCF_023864275.1. Classification (NCBI taxonomy): domain Eukaryota; kingdom Metazoa; phylum Arthropoda; class Insecta; order Orthoptera; family Acrididae; genus Schistocerca; species Schistocerca cancellata. The sequence continues at coordinate 447,195,453 of NC_064630.1, read as the reverse complement.
TCACGACAGGAGTGCTGTAAAACGAGCTCAACATGTCCACCATACTTTCTTCTTTATTTCTCCTTTTATTTTCAAAACTTCAGTAAGCCTCCAACACATACTAAAACATAACACCCAATCCCCGAACGGAGAAAACCTCCGACCCAGCCAGCAATCGAAACCAGGTCCCTTTTTTTATCTGTCCACTACAGTAACCGAGCAACTACCGAATTACAGGCCTAGGTTCTATGAAAGTGATGATATTCCGTTACCTAAAGGTATTCTCCCGAATGCAACACAAACCGTCTAGCTGCAGTTACTTATTGCTACTCATGTTAATCGTGGAAGTGTCGCTAATTTGAGAAACATTTTAGTAATTTAATAATGGGTGTACTCGGTATTGAAACATAGCAGTAGGCTCTGCCAGAAATGTCTACTCTTAGACAATGTGTCTAGTAGAGTATTTTATGACAATATGCCATCTTAGATAATTTAAACACTCGAAACACTTGATAATGGCACTTTGAAGCCGAAATGATGATTTTAAATGTAACACTGTTAATGTACAGCAGTCTAATGGCGGTACTGACTTTAAAGAAATAAATTTTCAGTTTTAGAATATTTTCTCTGAAGGAATTTGAGTGCAGACTTTCACATAAGTGAAAAGTTGATAATAAACACTTCAGACAAAATGAAAGTAAAAACTTCTCAAATATGGCATACAGAAGGATGTGCCAGACTATATAGTAGATTGGGAAACCAATGATGACATACTGAACAGAGTAGGAAAAAAAAAATATCATCACTCAGTTAGACATAAAGTAGTGATCAGTTGACAGAATACTTCTTGAGGCATCAAGTGACTATCTGTATGGCAACTGTGTGTGTGTGTTTATGAGTGGGTGTGGGAATACTGAGAAGAATAAAGTAGGTTCAAATGGACGTAGGTTGCAGTCGTTATGCAAAGAAGAACACGCTTGCATGTGATAGCGTAGTGTGACAGGATGCAGCAGATCAGTCTTCGGACAGAAGATTATAATGAAAACATTTTGTATTCTTCAGTACTCTATAGTTTCCACTTTTTGGACGGTTTTATGTGTGCTGTATAACTCGAAAGACGCACATTTTGGCTCACCGTCATAAGAAGCTTCTCTTATATGTTGTTAAAATGCTATGGGGTGAGCGATCACAACGTTTTTCCTGAGCAACTGTGACGTAACCTACCTAACCGTACCTTACGACAATAAAATAACACTTTATCACGAAGACCAATATGTAGAGAAAGACTCTTTTCTCAAATTTTGTCTTGTCCGGGGTAGAGCCCTTCGGAACTGAGTTCTACAATAGCAGAAACTGATGACAGATGTCTCCATCTGTTATTTGTTGAGTGTAATGTCGGCATCACCTCAGCATTTGGGGGTCAACAATAGAATCTACTGGCCAGCTACTTGCTTGCCTCGGCCCACCGGACTGAACGGTGTGAGCCTGGGGGCAGCCAGTGTTGGGGCAGCAGTCGGGCAGCCGCCTTGTCGCCGGGGCGTCCCCGCGGCCGGCCCAGACCAGACCAGAGCAGAGCACACCAGAGCAGAGCAGACCGCCAACGCCGCCTTTAATCCCGCGGTCTGCGAGCGCCGGTAATCGCCTGCGGCCGGCCGCCACCGCATCGATCTCCGCCACCTGCGGCGGTCCACCGCACCGCACCGCACCGCAGCCGGCGCGGGCGGGCGCCTCGCCGCGGCCGTGAGCTATCGCCACACTATCAAACCGTGCTCCGGGCCCACAATTACCGACCGCTCCCCGTGCGCGGCATAACTAGATATTACCTCTCCCAAACGTGCCGAATGCACCATCGGTATCAAAGGCTCCATTTATAGAGTTGGTTGATTTTCTGTTTCATTAAAAACTTCTTCAAGGGGGGAGCGAGTTAACAAATTAAATATTGACACTTGAAGTAATGTGGTGCAGGAATCTAGTGAGAGAGGTAAGCGGCTGCGGGTAGCATTGCCGTAACTTCTTAGGTAAATACAAATAAATAAAATTGACAGAACATGCAGAATAAACAACTATCGAAGGACTCACTGCACAGAATAACAAGCTGAATTCACTATGAAGTTTAAATCACCCAGAAGTCACACAGAATGAGCAACAACCCAAGACTTCAGCACACTGATTAACAAAATAAGACCTACGAACTGTTACAGACCACACATTTATAATTAACTTGCCCCAACAGACCCAATTGACGTTAAAATATTAGGACACAAATACAAGTTAGCTAGCATGACACTAGTACAAATACAAAAGAATTTCACTAAATCAGACCCTCTGAGTTGGGCTCCGAGCACTATGGGACTTAACACCCGCGGTCGTCAGTCCCCTAGAACTTAGAACTACTTAAACCTAACCAACCTATAGACATCACACACATCCATGCCCGAAACAGGATTCGAACCTTTGACCGTAGCAGTCACGCGGTTCTGGACTGAAGCGCTCAGAACCGCTTGGCCACCGCGAGACCCTCTGAGTTCATTCAAGCTACACACAAGGGGATAACTAAGAATAATAATGCAAAGTGGAAGAATATAAGGGCGTTAATTACCGGATATCAACCCAAAACCAGCTTACAATAATACCTAGCCAAAGCCAGAACCATGGTTAATATTAAACAGACAAAAAGACTGACAAAATTCACAAAGTACATTCTGTAGCATATACAATGTCAGAGTAGTTAAGCGATGATATCCAAAATGACTGACAATTTAATTTGTCACTTGGCACTCCTGTGTCTCAGTGCGTAAACTTTGGGCAAGTCAGGTAGGCAAGCGCTGCCTTCCTTGTATGAACCACGCTACGGGTGTTCGAGATTTTGGTTCGTAGGCTGCTGTGCCCTGGCACGAATGCCATAGTGCTCACCTTTGCTGCTCACTTCCCCCAACGCCACTCCGCTGTCTCAGCGTTTGGAAGGAAAGAAGGCGAAAGTGCGAACGTGCCACACTTAATATCAGTGAAATCAGACGGCATTGGAGCTGGTTTTGCATTCCACGTTTCTCAACAACGTAAGTCAGAGGCAAAATATTCAATAAAAGTAAATAATATTTGACACGCTGAAGACAAAAAAATTGTATTAGCTGATACAAACTGTCAGCAAACAAACGCAGAACATTTCACAGACACTTGGCAATCAGGTTTCCATATAATCGTGACTTATTTAGATTCATAAATGAAAACTGTTGAACACAAATATGTCTATCGCAATACTGTACCATTTCGGCAACTTACGGAGATTTGGAAGCTGTAGCAGAGGGAGGCAATGTAAAAGTTCTGGACAGTTTTAATGTAAAAAAATTTGTCATTAAATAGGAACTACCTTGCAGGTCAATGTTACATCCACACATACAGAGAGATGGTTCAAACTCCAGCAACATACGATCTCGAAAACACCTCTAAATTAGGTGAGAGACTGACAGTGTCCTCAAAATCCTTATAATACTTGTAATTCTTTCATGACCAGAATGAACTCTTCAATTTTGGATTTTTTTAACAGCAATGAGCTTAGGAAACTGGAATACAGTTGTCATAAGGTGTCCCTTCTGTAACATAATTTTCTTTTAAAATGTATGTGCACCAAAACAGGAAGAAGTCGTTTCTCCCTAGCAATATCTTCCTTTTGGCACTGCGCAGTCAACGCTACTTTGAATGCGAGGTCAGTAATCCATTCCAGATGTTTAAACCTTTGTTCCTGAACTCGTTTTTCCTTCGTAAATTCAACAAAAAAATGGTTCGAATGGTTCTGAGCACTATGGGACTTAACATCTGAGGTCATCAGTCCCCTAGAACTTAGAACTACTTAAACCTAACTAACCTAAGGACTTAACACACATCCATGCCTGAGGCAGGATTCGAACCTGCGATCATAGCGGTCGCGCGGTTCCAGACTGAAGCGCATACAACCGCTCGGCCACACAAGCCAGCTAAATTCAACAATAGTTAGTTGTGAATAAACAAATAGTTCCAGGCATGTCTTTTAACTTCCCAACGTATTTTTTAGAAATATATAAAATCTCCATATTCTTCGTCCCACTCCATGAAAAACTAACTAACACTGTAATAATGCGTGGGGCTTCAGAAATATATAAAGTCTCCACATTCCTCGTCCTATTCCATCAATAACTGACTAACAGGGGATTAATACGTAGGGTTTCAGATATTTTACTTTTCATACTATCAATCTCTTCATGTGCTATATGCCTGTATGAAACGTCCCCTTAGAAAAATTGTACATGACCGTGCTTAAACTGACACACAATATTTTTTTAGCGCAACGCAATCTGACTTTCAAAAATCCCTTCAAAAGAATGGCCCTGACTAACATTAACCTATACCTTTTACAAATCACTTACCTCACAAAAATTTTCATTACTCGAACTACTGCAATACAGCGAGCGCCACTACTGCCAGCTAAATAAAAGATTCAAACTACGGAAGGCACTAACTACTAGTAGGCAGAGTTAGCAAATGAAAGATTTTAGTAGAGAACAAGCAATGTATTTACCTTAATAGTCATCAAAAGTCATAATATATACAGCAGCTCATGACATCCATTTTTACAAATTTCAAAACTCCGCCATATCTCCTCACATCCACCAATGCTGGCGGCTCACCTCCCACTGCGCAACGCTACGCACTGTTCACATCCAGCTGCCCAACACTACAATGGCAGACAACAATGCAAACTAGCCACAGACTGCGCACAGCACAGCCAGTAATTTTCATACAGAGCGCTACGTAACGTTGCCAATAAGAAAACATAAACAGCCCACTTACATATTTTTACAGAATCTGGAATTACAGTTAACTTGGAAAAGTCTGAATTCGGTAGGTCAAAGGTGAAGTTTTTGGGACATATTATTTCTTCTGAAGGCATTCATCCGGATCCTGGAAAGCTAGAAGCAATCAGAGCCATTCCAGTTCCATCCACAAAAAAACAAGTCCGCAGTTTTCTAGGTCTCGTAAATTTTTACCGTCGTTTTCTGAATATGCAAATTCTTGTTACACCAAAACTTTGTTCTCTCACTGGAAAAAAATACTATTTGGAACAGGGACGAACAAGCACAGTTGGAATTCAATTCTTTGAAAGAATCGCTACTTAACGCGCCCATACTAGCTCATCCAGATCTGTCACAAGATTTCTGCCTTAGCACGGATTGTTCTAAAGTCGGTCTTGGTGCTCATTTATTTCAAGAAGCCACAGAAAATGACACTACTGTTCAGAAAACCATTGCTTTTGCTAGCTGAGTGCTAACAAAATCTGAAAAAAATTATTCCGTTACTGAATTAGAAGCTTTAGCTATCGTTTGGGCATTTAACAAATTCCGTTTCTTTCTTTCTGGTAAGCACATAAAAGTATACAGTGATCATCGTGCATTACAATTTCTTATGTCTTCAAAATTAAATCATGACAGGTTAAAACGTTGGGCATTGTTTCTGCAAGAATTCCGCCTCACAATAGTCTATATTCCCGGCAAGGAGGACATTGTTGCGGACGCGCTGTCACGCGCACCGGCTGGGCTTGAGGAAAGTAACACAGAAGGCAACGTCGAAAAAAAATTCAGTATTCTTTACATTCAGAAAGTCGCCTTTGAAAACTTAATCACCACATCTTTAAAGGACATTGCTCATGAACAAGACAAAGATCCGATTTGGAAAGACATCAAGAGCAAATGGCATGAAAAGACACACACACAGATTCGGCATTATTATCTGGTGAGAAACTACATACTGTTCAAACGCTGCACTGTTGATGACAAGCTATGGGTACTTTGCATTCCAGACGATTTTGTTAATAAGCTCATTTGGTACATTCATTTCAGCTACGCACATTTTGGTCCACGAAAATGTTATCATATTCTTCGGACGACTTGTTATTTTAACAATATGGAAAAGAGAATTCGAAGAGTCTTGTCTATTTGTAAACTTTGTCAAAAGGCGAAACCATCTACTATCTCCCATCGTGCTCCGCTGTTTCCTATCATTCCTTCTAAATGAAAAGAATTTGCTACTGTTGATCTCTTGGGACCGCTTGTCAGAACATCTAATGGATTTTCGTACGTTCTAGTCGCTGTTGAACTTACTTCAAAATTTGTTTCTTTCACTCCGTTACGTAAAGCCACTGGACGGTCTGTATCCAACGCCTTTGTTAATAATTTCTTACGTGAAGTTGGCCACGTTGCTAAACTCATTTCAGATAACGGACCGCAATTCAGATCTGCTGTTTGGTCACGCATGCTTCGGAATCATAAAATCAAACCTGTTTTTATTTCATTGTACTCACCACATAGTAACCCATCCGAACGGATTATGAAATAAATCAATAAGCTTTGCAGACTTTATTGTCACAGAAAGCATCAGCATTGGGACAGATATTTACACTTATTTCAAAACGTGCTGAATAAAATGCCTCATGACTCCACTGCTTTACCACCTACTCTTGTACTGAATAATGTAGAACCACCGAACAGAATCAGAGTGCTTGTACCTTTCCTGAATACACGTAAACTTCGACACAAAGACATAATTGATTTGGCTCTTAAACATATAAAATCTGCAGCAGACTAAAGGAGAAAACTACACGGTAAAGCAAAGGCAAAGAAATTATGTATTGGTCAGAAAGTTCTCATTAAAGCTCATTCATTGTCACATAAGAAGAAACACTTGAGTCACAAATTCTTTCTAGTTTACAATGGACCTTACAGAATCCGACGTATACCACATGGTAATTGCGTCGAAGATGAAACACTACGTACTAGGAAAAGTAAAGGTTTACACCACATTTCACATGGGAAACCGTTTATTGAAAGATAATCTGCCTTTTTAACTTTGTCTTTGCCATATAACTTTTCACTTTACATTGCTAGTATGCTTTGTCAGACTTACAATCTGTTACCATGCAACAATGTTTGAAGTTAAATATCCAGTCAAGAAGCAAGAGAACTTATTTAAAAAAAAATATGCGAAAGCATTGTTATTGTGAACAGACGACACAGTGTTAATGTGTGTGTGCATTCTTGCTTGTTAGTTGCACGACTACGTAACGACTATAAGGCTCACATACTTAGAACATTTACCAGTACTGCTAATGAGATTTTAATGCAACATTTTGGTTTACTTGAAAATACATTTGGGATTTAAAGTACTTTCTGTGAGATTAATGATGACTTAGTATTTAGTTTCTTTGACAGCTACACGATTATATCACGACACTACTAATGTGTGACACAATTTACATTGTTGCTTTTGCGGAGTATCTGTTTTATATCTGAGTAGTTTTTCTGAATTCTTCTGGAAAGTAAAACATGTTTAATAGTAACTTTTGTGGTATAGCTACAAGGAGACAGCCTTTTCCGTAGCACAACAATACATTACAGCACAGTACTTTCATCATCACAACAATAAGCGTAATAACTAAGATATCTCTACGCAAAGCATTTCACTTTTGTGTATCATGAGGTAAGTACATTGACTTCTGCAGAACTTAGCATTCGGAGGACAATAACTACGACACTTCCACAGAGATTATCTTACAACAAGATGCACATTTAGCACTACAGGACACGCATTTCAGTGGTTCATTTTGTACTTAAAACATTTATTTTTAAAGATTTTTGAATTACAAAGAAAGTTTTCCGTGATACATTTCATTCCATTGCTGTAATCTGTAACACCTGAGGGTATAATTACATTAATCCTCAGGGGGGTACACGCTTACTTTGTGTACCATGTGTTTGGCAAGCACAAGGAGCCCTAGCTAATATGGTATTTGCTTATACAAATTTACACATCGGTACCATATTTCTCTAACACACATATTACACAACTATCTGATCATTTAACTGAGAGATAAACATTTTTTTTACTACATCAGTGACAGATGTTTACATAATTACACAGTTGGATAACTTCACACTTATGAAATTGTATTTTGTCTGTACTTTGTGAAATGCACATATTTTTTGGAACCATTGTGATATTATGAGAGCTTTGAATGATATATTTGGTATGGGATCACGATTTTTAAAGTATGTTTGAGGCAGATGACACTTTTGACATGAGCAGGGAATTTTTTTAGGTTTTGAAATTATTGGAGGAAGCTACGACGATTTTGAGAGTTACTGAGGTGTTATGATATTATTATGATGACTATGTGTATTATGCTGTTGCGGTATGTTTATGATCAATAAGCTGATGCTATATGAGGAGTTTGATTATGCTATGTATTTATTATGATGAAATACTGAAGTGACGTCGCATGTATATGTGTAATAGGGTAAGGAGTAATGAGTAGTGGTTAGTGACTCTAGTTTGTGAAAAAGGTTGTTGGAAACCAAGAATCGTTCTTTAAGAGTTATGAAATGTATGTAAATGCGTGAATGTATTACAACGCCGACGAAAATTTTTTGGACACTGTTATATCAATAGCATTTTGTTTCTACAGATTTGTAACGCAAATTCTTGACCTGTGAAATATTTTCATATGAGACTGTCACTGTAGCGGAAACTGCTGTCGTAAATATTTCCGTAAGAAAGTTAAGTGACCACCTGCTTGTAATGCGTCGTGGGCACCCAGCTATGTCAGTCGCCTGACAAAAGAAAGCCATTAGGAATAGAAAAAAAAGAGGCCATTATCCTCGCTGTTGACATTCCTTTGTAGAAACATCGTAAATACGACACCCGCAAACTTGAAAACATGATTACACTGTAGAGTTCTCAATTTATGATATTTACTGAAGTGAAATGATGAGAAAAATTTCATGTGTATTGTCTTGCTAGTTGAAAGATTGTTTACTGCATTATGAAATGCCATATGGCTAGTGAATGACGTTTCATGCCTTGCTTTGCCTATTTTGTTTAATATCTAGTTCCTAGCTGCACTGCAGCATTGGTTAAAATAAAATTTTATAGATGTACTAATATAAATATTTTATGCCTACAGATCCAGTAAATAATTTTATGATCTATTAAAAAAAACGAAGGAGCATAAAAAGACATTTCCCTTCACAGGAATTGCATACGGAATTTTCTTATCAACTACTTGGTAATTTTTTTTGGTAGAATTAGTTTTTGTGGTGCGCCACTTTAATTACATAGACATTAAGATGTGAATATGCATTTCCCTTGTCTGCACTGTTGTCTTTAGTGTAATATTTTTTTCTGCTTGAGCTATGTCATGTATAGGTATAAGTTACTGCTGTTTTCCAGGCATAGTGTTACTGAATTTGACTTTGTGTTACTCTTCTAAGCTAGTTTTACTACTGATTTATTTTTCTTGTTTGCTGCACAGTGCCTTACATTAGTTGTAGTACTGCAATTGCTTTGCCTATTTAAAATTTTTGTCCTTGATGTTTGTGTTAATTATTTTGTGCTGCTGCATTGCCTCGTCCCTTAGTTTAGCATCTGAGCTCAGTAGATTTAAGTTAGCTTAAGATGGGGTAGCCTATAAGATAATGAGTTGCGATGAATTTGAAGAAATGCGCTGAGAGGTTATACATGAAAAATACAGAAAGCATGCTTGAATAGGATTTTTTTGGTGGAAGCTACGGTTGAAATAAGATGAACGATCTATGGAATGAAGTTTTGGGTTGGACTGCAGTACCAAATGTAACACTGAAAACGAACCCTGTCCTTTCCTTTTGTGTTATCCCACTATGTGTTTGTGTACCCTTGGGTATTTGTTTTCTTCCTGTCTCTGTGTAGTTTCATTGAATTTTTTCTTCTTCTAATACTAAGCTACATTCACTATCATGAGGAATACTGTTATCCTCAAATATAATTGGCATTAATAATATGTTATTTACCTTGTAAATATGCTGAGACATTATTTATTCTGTTTTGTTTTAATGCTCATGTGTGAAGTTGACGTTTCAAAAGTTATTCTGATCTTTTATGTATGTACTTATGTCATAATTCCTGTAACACTGATGTATATGTTTATTTCTATTCTTTTGTAAAGCCCCTATTACTACAAATGTTATCTGTATTGTTGTGTTCTCTAATGATGTATTTTGTACCTTTGTAATTGTATTCTCATGTTATAATATTGTAATTGACACCAGTTCATCAAATTAAGTAACTTGTAAGTTACATTTCACTGTACACGTTTCAGTTGGTCATAGTATATGGACAATATGTGAGAAGTAGGGACTGATAGTGTTTGCACGTGTGTTAATAATTCAGCAAGGGACTGGATAACAGCATTGCTGGTTCTAAGGACAATTCCAAAAAACTTTATGAGTGCACAAGTGGTGATTATGGACTTGCTATATTCTCCGCAAGACTCTTCAATGGTGATTGTGCACCCGCACAGTCACAACAGATGGCTGCTGGCCATGTCTAACAGGACTACAGTGGGCCTGTCCACACTTTCTACGAGGACTGCAGTGGGTCTGCACCTCTGGTGGCCCACCAATACCACAATCTCTACTGGGACTACAGTGGGCCTGTCCACAATTTCTACAAGGATTGCAGTGGGTCTGCACCTCTGGTGGCCCACCAATACCATACTCTCTACTCTGTGATGACCTGCCTACCAATCTTCTTCAAAACGTCGAATGACTCTGCTGTGGGTTTGCTCTGTTGTGGCCCATTACCTGTCAGCATGTCAAGAGTCAGCACTGTCTTTCAGTTGGCGGGACAACTCTACTTCTTCAAGACTGCATGGAAATCCACTACTTCCGTGTGCATTGTCTTTTACTGCTCAGACTTTGAAAAAAAATAAAAAAACTGAAATTTTACTGTGATGAACAATCTCGACTGTCTTTATGGACTGTGAGAGAATTTTAGCTTTTGACCAACATTGTATAAATAAGTGTGTGCATTTGATATATTTCTTACTGTAATTATGAAATTTTTTTTAAAATCATTATTGGCCACTGACCAAAACAATTTGTAAAATTTTTTTTGGGGAGCATGGGGGCTATGTAAGTAGGCTGTTTATGTTTTCTTTATGTAAGTACGCTGTTTATGTTTTCTTATTGGCAACGTTACGTAGCGCTCTATATGAAAATCACTGGCTGTGCTGTGTGCAGTCTGTGGCTAGTTTGCATTGTTGTCTGCCATTGTAGTGTTGGGCAGCTGGATGTTAACAGCGCATAGCGTTGGGCAGTTGGAGGTGAGCCGCCAGCAGTGGTGGATGTGGGAAATGAGATGGCGGATTTTTGAGTACAGAATGGATATTATGAACTGCTATGTATATTATGCTTTTTCTACACTATTAAGGTAAATACATTGCTTGTTCTCTATTAAAATCTTTCATTTGCTAACTATGCCTATCAGTAGTTAGTGCTTTCCGTAGTTTGAATTTTGTATTTAGTTGGCAGTAGTGGTGCTCGCTGTATTGCAGTAGTTCGAGTAACGGAGATTTTTGGTGAGGTAAGTGATTTGTGAAAGGTATAGATTAATGTTAGTCAGGGCCATTCTTTTCTAGGGATTTTTGAAAGTCAGATTGCGTTGCGCTAAAAATATTGTGTGTCAGTTTAAGCACAGTCGTGTATAAATATTTCTAAGGGACGTTTCACACTCTCGAATGGCGCGCGGGAAATACGAGGACTTAAATTTTTCTGTGCGAGCCCTGATTTCTCTTATTTTACCGTGACGAACATTTCTCCCTATGTAGGTGGGTGCCAACAGGAAGTTTTCGCAATCGGAGGAGAAAACTAGTGATTGAAATTTCATGAGAATTGCCTTTGTTTTAATTATTGCCACTCCAATTCACGTATCATGTCTGTGGCACTATCACCTCTATTTCACGGTAATACAAAGCGAGCTGCCCTTCTTTGATCTTTTTCGAAGCCATTCGTCAGTTCCACCTGATGTGGATCCGACAACGCACAGCAATACTCCAGAATAGGGCGGACAGGCGTGGTGTAAGCAGTCTCTTTGTTAGACCTGTTGCACCTTGTAAGTGTTCTGCCAATGAATCACAGTCTAAGGTTAGTTCTACCGACAACATTATCGGTGTGATCGTTCTAATTTAGGTTATTGGTAATTGTAATCCTTAAGTGTTTCGTTGAATTTAGAACGTTAAGGTTTGTGTGTCTCATCGCGTAATCGAAATTTAGCCGATTTCTTTTAGTACTCATGTTAATAACTACACACTTTTATTTATTCAGGGTCAATGGCCACTTTTAGCACCATACAGATCATATTTAAATCATTTTACAATTCGTTTTGGTCATCTCGTGACTTTACAAGACGGTAAATGACAGCATCATCTGCAAACAATCTAAGAGGGCTATTCAGATTGTCTCCTATGTCGTTAATACAGATCAGGAACAATAGATGGCCTATAATACTTCCTTGGGAATTTACTTCTGTTTTACTCCATGACTTTCCATCTATTACTACGAACTGTCACATTTCTGACAGGAAATTACGAATCCAGTCACACAACTGAGGCTATTTCCTATAGGCACTGCATAGTAGATACTGAGAGTTCTCATCCCTCTCTTGTATTTTTTTTTCTTTTTAGTATTTCAATTCCCCATTGGGGTAGCTGGCAGCAGAATATGCGCTGCTCTTCAGCCGAAAGACATTGAACATACAATATAAGACATTTAAATATAACAAAGGAGAGAATATGGTGAACATAGATATAAAAAAGGGGGAACATCGTGGAAGGCAATAGACAAAAAACGGAGTGACTGTAAAATGGAGATAAAAAACTGTTAAAAAAGTAGCACACACAAAAAGCCACACACTGCGACAATTAAAAGAACACAAGGCACAGTATGACTGGAGCATAAAAGGTATCGACGGATGGCGTAGCACATAACACTGAAGGCGAACCTCAAGGCAGTACACAATTAAAATCACACCTCTTGATGCACAGGAGAAACAGCACTAAACACAACACTGATGTGGCACACAGACGATGATCAAAACGGAGGATCTGCCAGGCGCAAGGAGATGAGGGAGACCGGAAGAAGGGAGGGAGGGGTAGAGAGGGGGGGAGATGAGCGTGAGGCGCGCTAAAGAGGGCCAGGTAGGGAGGGATCTGGGAAGGAAAGAAGCAAGTATGGGGTGCAGGGTCTCAGGGAGGGGGGGGAGGAGGAAAATCCGCTCTGGGAGAAGGTGGGGAGAGGAAAAAGGGGGCCCTGTGGAGTGGGGGGGGGGAAACAAGGCCAGGTTATAGTTGGATGGGAGGGTAGATGTCACCCCTCTCTTGTATTATTCCCTTTCATTTTTAAAGGCTAGCCACAATAAGTCGCAAGAGTGCCTCTTTTTGTTCAGACATTCACTGGACCTGTGAACATCCTACTACCAACATAAATAGCGAGTTGTAAATAGCGCTGACACGACGATTCTGCCGAACTGAAGAGACTTGTGCAGACCGAGAAATACCACACCGCAATATTAAAGGAAACGTATCGCTGTGACGAGTTCTTCCAGGAAGGACCGAGCAAAGCCGAGACACCCGCAGCCGCCGCCCGCACACTCGGTCGCGTGAAGTTCGCCATGCTGCGGCCGCCCCTGCACTACCGCCAGCACAGCAGCGAACTCTTCACTTGCACGTGGCCCGCATTTATTAGTTCGAGGAACCCAGCAACGTCCGCTTCCCTAGCCAAAAGAAAGCCCCATGTTCACAGCCCATCAGCCTCGACCATCCATGTGACAGGCTACTTTACTGCTCAGCCACACGCTTTAAACTTTATCTCTCCACGAAACGGTCCTCTCCTGCAAGATGATAGTAGTGTTCCGTTTGCTGATCAGTTCCCATCTCACTCCCTCCACACCAGCTGCCTGTCGGCGACCGGTGATTGCCGGTGATTGCTCTCCCAACATTTGCCCCGCTCTGCTTGGTGCTTCTCGCTTGTTCCGGAACCAAAACAATCTCAACACGCCACGCCAGCAGCGGAAAGGGCAAATGTGCCACGACTCATGGCACAGTATGTTATGGGATGGCTCTGTAGAGGGCTAGAGAACAGCTGGAAACTTCAATTGCCAAAATGACTTGGTCATAGTCACTTTGAATGATTCTGATACACAACGGTAGTGGACGCTGTGGATCTATATCTGTAGTAGATGTTATTGACATTTTGGCACCTCAACAATTCTAGGGACATACCGGGTGATCAAAAAGTCAGTATAAATTTGAAAACAGAATAAATCACGGAATAATGTAGATAGAGAGGTACAAATTGACACACATGCTTGAAATGACATGGGGTTTTATTAGAACCCAAAAAAATACAAAACTTCAAAAAATGTCCGACAGATGGCGCTTCATCTGATCCGAATAGCAATAATTAGCATAACGACGTAAGACAAATCAAAGATGATGTCCTTTACAGGAAATGCTCAATATGTTCACCATCATTCCTCAACAATAGCTGTAGTCGAGGAATAATGTTGTGAACAGCACTGTAAAGCATGTCCAGAGTTGTGGTGATTCATTGGCATCGGATGTTGTCTTTCAGCATCCCTAGAGATGTCGGTCGATCACGATACACTGGCTACTTCAGATAACCCCAAAGCCAATTATCGCACGGACTGAGGTCTGTGGACCTGGGAGGCCAAGCTTGATGGAAGTGGTGGCTGAGCACACGATCATCACAAAACGACGCACGCAAGAGATCTTTCACGGGTCTAGCAACATGGGGTGTTTTTGTTTTCGTTCTAATAAAACTCCATGTCATTCCAAGCATGTGTGTCAACTGTTACCTCTCTATCTACATTATTCCGTGGTTTATTAATTTTTCAAATTTATACTGACTTTTTGACCACCCAGTATTTTACACTAAATTGCTAAGCCACATTTTAAAACATAAAAGCGCAGCCACTTTGTTAGTGACAGTTTCTGTCTCTACATTTACAGTGCCTACACAGTACTACATTGAGTAAAAGGTATATTCATCCGACGACATATCAATCACGTGCGTAAAATAGCACATGGTCACTTTGGAGTGGTGTGACTCGTAGCAGGCTGTATGTGACCTCCCCTCACTTTCCCCACCCTTGGCGATCCAACTCAAGAAAATATCCGCTGCGGTCGACTGTATCGAATAATAGCAATGTGCCCGATTTGTAGCGGTACGAATGCTCATTGGCGCCCCGCGGTTAGAGGCGCTTTTCACGGACTGCGCGGACCCTCCCGCCGGAGGTTCGAGTACTCCCTCGGGCATGGGTGTGCGTGTTGTTCTTAGCATAGGTTAGTTTAAGTAGTGCGTAAGTCTAGGGACCGATGACCTGAACAGTTTGTTCCCTTAGAAATTCACACACATTTGAACACATTTGAATGCTCATTGCCCAAATTGAACGAACAGCAGCCACGTAACACGGTGTAGGAACAGTCGTCATAAATTGTTCAAAATAAATGGTTCAAATGGCTCTGAGCACTATGGGACTTAACGTCTGAGGTCATCATCACCTAGAACAAAGAACTACTTAAACCTGACTAACCTAAGAACATCACACACATCCATGCCCGAGGCAGGATTCGAACCTGCGACCGTAGCAGTCTCGCGGTTCCAGACTGAAGCGCCTAGAACCGCACGGCCACCGCGGCCGACATAAATTCTTCCCAGCGACCAATACCAGTGATGAATGTTACGCCTTTTCTAAAATAACCGGTTTTAAATAAAAGAGTAACTCCTACATCTAAATCACACCCCGCAAGCCACCTAATAGTGTGTGGCGGAAAGTACTTCTTGTATCACTAACTCGCCTCCCGACCCAGTTTCTTTCGCGAATAGTGCGTAAAAAAAATGACTGTCGGTAAAAGTCTTTATATAGTCCCTAATTTCTTGAATTTCCTCCTCACGGTCATTACCGAGACGTACACCATGTGATGAAAAGTATTCGAACACCCTCAAAAACATACGCTTTTCATATTAGGTGCATTGTACTGCCACCTACTGCCAGGTATTCCACATTAGCTACCTCAGCAGTCATTAGACATCGCGAGAGAGCACAATGAGGAGCTCAGTGAAACTCACGGACTTCGAACGTGGTCAGGTGATTAGATGTCACTAATGTCATACGCCTGTACTCGAGATTTCCACACATATATACATCCATAGGTCCACTGTTTCTGATGTGATAGTGAAGTGGAAACGTGGAGGGACACGTACAACACAAATGCGTACAGGCTGATGTCGTCTGTTGTCTGACAGAGACGGACGACAGCTGAAGAGGGTCGAAATGTGTAATAGGCAGACATATATTTAGACAATCGCACAGGAATTCCAATCTGCTTCAGGATCCATTATTATGACCGTTAGGCGGGAGGTGAGAAAACTTTGACTTCGTGGTTGAGCGGCTGTTCATAAACCACACATCACACCTAACTAAGCCGCGCTTGGTGTAAGGGGCGTAAACATTCGACGATTGAAAAGTGGAAAAACTTTCTGTGGAGTGACGAATCAGGGTACACAATATGGTATGACAAATGCCCAGTGAACGTCATCTGCCAGCGTGTGTAGTGGCAACAATAAAATAAGGAGACGGTGGTGTTACAGTATGGTCGTGTTTTTCATGGAGAGGGCTTTCACCTCTTGTTGTTTAGCTTGGCACTATCACAAGGCAACGGCCTTGCCACAGTGGATACACCGGTTCCCGTGAGATCACCGAAGTTAAGCGCTGTCGGGAGTGGCCGGCCCTTGAATGGTTCACCATCGAGCCTCCATGCACTGTTGCCATTTTTCGGGTTGCACGCCATCTCGTGATGCCGATTGAGGAGCTACTCGACCGTATAGTAGCGGCTCCGGTCAAAGAATACCATCATAACGGCCGGGAAAACGGTGTGCTAACCAAGCGCCCCTCCTATCCACATCCTCAACTGAGGATGATACGGCCGTCGGATGGTCCCGATGGGCCACTTGTGGCCTTAAGAAGGAGTGCTTTTGGCACTATCACAGCACAGGCCTACACTGATATCTTAAGCACCTTTTCACTTCCCACTGTTGAAGAGCAATTCGGAGATGGCGACTTTATCTTTCAACATGGATGGAGCTCCTGTTCATAATCCACGGTCTGTGGCAGGGTGGTTACACGACAGTAACACCTGTAATGAAATGACCTGCACAGAGTCCTGACCTGAATCCTATAGAACATGACTGGGATGTTTTAGAACGCCGACTTTGTGCCCGTGCCCGTCCTCACCGATTGACATTGATACCTCTCCTTAGTGCAACATTCCGTGAAGAATGGGTTGCCATTCAACAAGAAACCTTCCACTACCTGACTGAACGTAGGCCTACGAGAGTGGAAGCTCTCTTCAACGGTAAGGGTGGGCCAACACCACTTTGAATTTCAGTACTGCCGATGGAGGGCGCCACGAACTTGTCTTTTCGAGCCATGTGTTCGGATATTTTTGATCACATAGTGTATGTAGGGGGAGCTTAAATGATGTCTGACTCTGGTCGGAAAATGTTCTCTCAAAATTTCAAAAGTAAATCTCTACTTGATGCACAACGCTTCCCTTCTAACATCTGCTTGTAGTGACAACAGGCACATCTCAGTTAGTTTCCCAACTAACATTACAAAGGGAATATTATGTAATGGACGTTTCGGATCGGCTATCTCGTATAAAGTCATTTCCAACAGCGGTCCAAGCAGAACAGATAATGGACACTAGTTCACTGGGAGAGAGTAGTACGATGCGACAAGTTCCATTTTGGTCAGTTGCAAATGAGAGCCAATCTTGCGCTTGATCCACATTGTGTGTAGCCTTTATTTCAGACCGAAAGTTGTTCTGTGGTATGTTTTTGGAAGGGAGGAATTGAGAGTGTTTCTTCATATCATGAATTTAACCGACTCTTTCAGTTTGTCGTAAACACGAAAAAAGACGCTTCTTTCAACTTCGACGCTGAGCACTTGTTGCCCTTTCTTCTGTATCGTCAGATGAATACCCTCTGGACACTTTCGTCTTCCAAGATGGCTGTTGTCGTTATCACAGGGCTGCAAGCATGTTTTCCTGTACTGACAAACACTCGGGCCATTTTACGGGGGGCACTCAGCCTTGCTCGCTGGCTCGCTGAATCACTCGATCCTAGTCTCATAGAAAATGGTTGGGAGTGTGTTACAGTAAGTCAAACGTAACAATCAACAGCCTCACAAAGTGGTAGCTCTACAGGTACTAATCAACTTTGAATAGCTGCAGCTGGATACGGTACACTTGTACAAAAATGTGCGCTATCTACCTCACAGAACTGAAGCCATTATCAGTCGAGGTGGACACTGGATACTGGGAAAGGGTGGCAGGAATTAGCAACACAAATTAGAAAAATTTTCGGCCTCTTTACACGAATTATTGTTAAGTCTCTCAGCAGTGACATTTTTGTGTATGAAATATATAATTTACTTTCCCCTCGATCTCTATTCTGTACCAGTTTCCTATGGGTGACTTTAAAGTATCCTTTCCTATACGCGATCAAAAACTTCGAAGGCCATACATTCCAAAATCGGTACGTCAGTTAGGCAAAACCTCTGTGAACGCACCAGGTAAAGGGTACCCTTTTCCTAAAACACTATGTCACTCTAGGTGAACATGTCTGTAACGGCCTGCTGTACATCCTCGTCCGACAGCAATCGTCGACACAGCAAGGCCTTTTTCATAGGATGTAACACCGGAAATGCATATCCTTCTATTTCCATTTATTGTACTATAGATTTTTCCTTATTTTGTTACCTGAAGATATGACATTTCTGTGTCTTCTGTGTCTGACACGGTGTCTCGGATGGGAAGTATTAGCTGGTGCACATCAAGAGTCCGTTTCGCCTGGTGACAGTGCCGAGAAGAAGACGCGCCAACAATCCACCTTCTTCAACAGCAACGGCCGACAATGAGTGACTGTCGCCACCTCCTCGACCGATGACTTCAAACCTTCAATCAACCAACAAGGAAGACTGGAACAACGTCAGGTTTTAGAACTGTATGGCGGACTTCAGCTTTTCAAACTATTCCATTAGCAAATTACAGCATCTCAGCATGAATCTTTGTTGCTCATTGTCCCAATTGCATTACCAAGCAGGGTCCCTTCCTTTTCCGGAATGAACCCGAGTGTCGTTGAAATTCAAACGCCAGCATTAAAGTAATATCATTCCATTTCACTGCTTTAATTTCCAAGTTCAGTTAAAGTATTCATAGTTGGCTACAATATTTAGATTACACAAGCACAAATTAAGAGTGCGAGTTTTGTTAGCATATTTTAGCTTACCTGTGACAGCAGCTTAGCTTGGTACGTACTAAATTTTCCTATTGTTAATTGTTCAGAATCATTTAATTCAAGTTCAAAGTTAAATCTCTTATTTCTAAATTGCGTAGATTCAATTACCTTTTAAAATGATTGTTGAGTTAGCCTAAGACTAACGTAATTTTATTGAATTTCGTAGTGCTTCAGAAACAAAGTTCACTATTAATTTCAGTCACTAAATCAACTTTCAATTTTCCGGTTTTATTAAATTAAGTGAGAGTGTAGCGAAATTTTTTACTTCTCTGAAACATTCAGTTTTCACACAACACATGTCAACCTTTAGTTGCCACGGTTTTAGTGCTAAATATATGTGCATTAATCTTTCATTTTCAGTTATTATAGTAGTTGTCCATAGGAATGGCGACTGTAATTTTCCCCAAATCTCAAATATCTAAATAACTCCAATTAATTGTTAACGTAACAACTGCACATTTCCTTTCTTTCTTAAATTTACCCTTTTCTCAAAATTAATTTCCACCAATTTCATTTGCATTTTTCCTTTCATTTAGATGTAACCCTTTCCTCCTCCTTTACTGACAAATTAACTTCGGTGACGATTGCTTTTTCCCAAATTTCCATTAGGTGCACGTGGTTTAATATTTCACTGTCATTAAGGTCGATAAGTGAGGGGGAGGTTACACGTGGCGACCTGGTGACAGGACAATCTTCGGATCTGATGTTGTTCTGGACACGAATTTTGCATTGTGCAAATCTCGTAACGAAGTACTGGTTACGAACAGGTCGTTACGTCAGCGAGAATAAGTAGTGAGAGGAATCCTAATTAGATTTGAGATTTGGCATTGATATTGAAAATTATTCAAATGAGTAAAGGCAACATTTACCAAAATGTGGTAGACTTGCATACGGAACAATCGGTCGAACAGTGGGAAACGCGCAACGCGGAACCCATTCTTCAGGGGCAGGCGGCTTGCATGAAAGACGCGACCACCGAAACGAAACAAAAAGCTGAAATGGAATTCCAAACTTTAGAAAATGTTTCGGAATCGGAAGTGAAAATCAAATCTGAACCCCTCGATGACGAATGCGGGGCGACAATTAAAGAGGCACCCGCTACGGAAGTAAAACCGCTGGTTTACCGGAATTTAACTGATTTGTTGAATGTTTTGATTAACGAAATCAAGGCTCAGTCTAGCAAGATAGAAACTCAATCGGCAGTCTGAAAAAATTGACAGGAAGCCAAACAATCAGAACAAAGCTATCAATGTTGTTAACAACAATGTTGGAGTTGTTAACACAACAGTTGATAAAATCAAAGAAGATATTGTTGTGATTAATACCGAAATCGGTAATCTTAAACAGGAAATGATAGTTCAGGCGGAAACTGCGAGCATAAATACTGGTTTTGATTCCGAAATTAGCAGATTCGAGAAAAGTGTAGGAGAAGTAGTTGCTCCGATGATCGAGACTAAGGTGACGGAACAAATTCAGTTAGTGAAAAAAGAGGATCAACAGAAGGTGGAAACTTTAAAGGCTTCAGTATCCGAAGTAGATACTAAAGTGAGGAAGCAGGCTAATACCTGCGAAGAGAGAAAAAGGGAAGTGGAAACGCTTGCGACAATCACTTGCCAAGTAACTAAGAGAGTGTCGGAATTATAAAAAAAAACTTGACGAAAAACAGAGCTATGTGCCAATCTGTGCACATAGTTTGGAATTGTTGACGAAAGAGGAGCGGTTCGACCCCTTGACAAAAGGCGGTGTACACGCGACGAATTTCATTAAAAATTGTGAAAGAGTTTTAGCCAGATCATGGACTAATGAGAGAAAAATTAATGCGGTTATTGACGTGTTGGCTGGTGATGCCAAGCGTTGGGGCTTAAGCCTCAACATTACGAACCTGACTCTTGACGAGTTTAAAAATTTGTTTCTGGCTGAATACGGGTCTGAGCAAAAACAACAAAGTGTCTGGCGCGAATTTGTCGTATCGAGGCCTTTCGATGCGAATTCGCGTGGCTCGATGAAGGAGTTTTGTGAGGGTTGGATCCGCAAGTTGGAATATTTGCGTGATCGCCGCACGGAATCCGAAATAGTCTGGGAACTCTACAAGAAGCTTCCAGATGATACAAAACGCTACGTAGGAAGCAATTACAAGACAATCCATGATTCCCTGGAAAGAGTTGAGGACAATTGGCGCAATAATCGCAACAGTGGTAGAGGCCGTGGCAACAACAACGGGTACCACAACAAGCACAACAACGATAACAATGAGAATAATGCATACCGCAACCATGGCAGCAATAACAATAACGGTTCTGACCGTAATAACATTCGGTGCAATGCGAATAATAAGAGGAATGATGGAAACCAGTAGCATACTAGCGTGATACGGGCTTCGCAGAATAGTAACAACGCCAGAGGGTGTGATCAGCCACCTCAGCAGCATCCGGGGAGCGTATCTGCTATGACGAGACAGGGAATCCATTAGCCGCGCCGGTGAGGGGCCGACCGGGCGTGGAGAAATTTTAGCGGCCCATCAACAGTAGAAAACCGAGGTGTCGTCGTTATGAAAATTCCGTATGGAATAATCAACGTCGGGAGAGTGTGCCAGTGTTAGGAGAAAGGGGTGCGCCCACAAGTAGTAGATCAGCTGTAGACACGTCAGTAGAAAATACATTTACTGTCAGTGAGAACAATTTAAGTAGTGTTCCGGAAATCGGTTATAAAGTGGCAGTTGTAATACTAACAGCGCAACTGGAGATGGAGTTTAAGAATGATCCGCAATTGCTGAGAGAAGATCAGATGTCGGATAACACGTCCGTCATCGAGCGAGGGTATGCAGAGAGGGATGAGGTCTGGTTAAGGCAGTTCGGTCGCTTATACGACGAACTAAGAGATTATAGGGGCTTGTACGGGAGAGTGTTTATGGGGAGCGCGTGCAGGATTTGCCGCGTCTCGTCCCGCAGGAAGATAGGGTTTGTGATGTGATAGAAAGTTCTAGCCCTAACCGACAGACTTTACCAGAAATAGTTGATATTAATGGGTAGCACGAGCAAGATTCGTAGTGTTTCGTCCCGCAGGAGTTAGATGTTGAAGTAGTAACGGAAAGTTCTCGCCCTGACCGGCAGATTTTACCGAAAGTTATAGTGGTAGAAGTGGCCGACCCATCCGACGCAAAACTCCAGTTTAAACATTGCGAAAGTATTAAGGAGAAATATTACGAGAATTTTAGTGATAGATGGACACGATTGGTAGAAAAGCACGCAGAATACAGCGTGTATGAGGTTAGAGCTGACGTTACACGGTCGGACGATAGCAGAGTGGTTTGTGCAGATCTAGAGGAAGTAACTGCAGAGAGTACTGGGCACATTCCTCCAGGTAGATAAGCAGATGAGGTCAACATGGCCAAAGAGGAATCAACGAAGGTGACAATTAGTGAATTGATAGCAAAGAAAGACTCACTAGTTGACGAGTTACAGGAAAAGGTTCCGGTGTTGGAGGCGAAGCTACAGACTAAGCCTCAGGACAAACGTGTTGAAATTAAAACTGTATGTGAACAGAGGCTGAAAAAGCCGCCAGATAAGCCGAATTTAGGATCAAAGCCAGATGTTCTTTTCTGGAATGACCTGGATATGGACGAGGATTTATTGTGGGAAAATAAAGAAACAGTCGAGGACAAGTGTAGACAGATAGTAGTGTCTGTTAATATGCACGACCTACAACTAAACGTGTTGATTGACACCGGTGCAGAATTGAGTGCTGTATCTGGGAAAATATTTCAGTTACTGAAAGACAGACCTGGTATCGTAGTTACGCCAGTAACAGGAGTGAAAATTATCGGTGCTACTGGGAAGGCCAGTAAACCGGTCACAAAACAGATTTTTGTCAACCTCGAGATATGTGGGCCACGATTTGAACAAGAGTTTGTCGTCGTGCCAGACTTAACTACGGAAGTTATTGTCGGGTTGGATTGGCTATTAAAGTACCGTGCAGTGATTATTTGGGAAAGCAAAACTTTGACATGTACGTCAGAAGATAAAACAATGGTAGTTACTTTTGACGAGGCAGGAGATGGTGTGCAGAGGCAATACCAGCCTATACACATTGTTAACTGGCCGGATGCCGTTGACGTAGGTATGAATTTTAACTACTGTAACGTGAGGAATCTCGGCATTGACAATAGTGTAGAAAGTGAATTGGAAAATATTGTAGACGATGTGTCGAACGTAACACACGAACAAAGACGAGGCCTGTGTGAAGTAATAATGAGGAATAACAGTGTGTTTTCAGACAAACCGGGACTTGCGGAAGGATACAAATGCAAGTTGCATGTAATTCCGCACGAGCCATTCTTCGTGAGACCGTATGCTATACCACTGTCAAAAAAGGAAGCAGTGCAACGGGAGATTGATAAGATGATCGAATGGGGAGTGATTGAAAGAAGTACGAGCCCATACAATAACGGTTTGGTCATTGTAGCAAAACGGGGTGGTAGTGTAGGTATTGTGATTGACGCACACACGTTGAATAGGGTCGTTGAACGCGAGACAGACAGACCAAAGAGTATGGAGGAGAATTTGCGACGTTTTCATGACGTTAAGTTCATGACTAGCCTCGATCTGACGGCTAGCTACTGGCAAATAGAACTTGAAGAATAATCAAGGCCATACACCGCCTTCTTGTTTGTGGGCAGGTGTTATCAGTATAGAGTACTGCCGTTTGGACTTAATATATCTGTGTCCGTACTCATCAGGGCACTAGATGAAGAGGGCCGGCTTTGAGTTCAAGATTAATTGTATATGTTGACGACATATTGTTGGCCAATGCCACTTGGCATGACCATTGTGACCTGTTAGATGAAGTTTTTAGAGCATTGTGCCGTGGCGGAATGACTCTAAAGCTAAAGAAATGCGAATTTGGGAAGCAGGAACTGAAATTTTTAGGACATGTAATTACCACTGCTGGTATTACGAAAGACCCAGTGAAACTAGAGGCAATAAGGAATTGTCCTCGACCCAAGTCTAGGAAACAGTTAAAAAGTTTTCTAGGGCTCACCGGATTTTACCGTAAGTTTGTAAAACGACAAGTGTTTAACGATGAAAATTTGAATAACCTCTTACGCAAAAATGTTCCGTTTGTGTGGACTGACGGATGTCAGGCCGATTTCAAGAGATTAAAAGACGAGTTGTTAAGATCTAACATACTATTTCATCCTGATTTATCGCTACACTTCCATCTGGGAACGGATTCGTCGAATTACAGGGTGGGGGTAGAACTGTTCCAAGAATTTGGTAAAGGAGAGGATAAGGAACACCGGACGATGACGTTCGCGACTCGAACTTTATCAAAAAGTGAGCGAAACAACACGATATCTGAGAAGGAGTGTCTCGCTATCGTGTGGGGATTCAGGAAGTTCAAGGGTTACCTATGGGACTGTAAGGCGCTCACTTATCTGAAGGATTGTAAACACTTCACGAAAGACTGACTTGGTGGTCGCTGTATTTACAGCAATTTAACTATGACATCTGTTACGTAAAAGGGTCCGACAATAGCGTAGCGGATGCGCTATCGCGGTTGCCTGAGTCCAATCAAGATGTATTGAAAGATGAGTCAGACGGAATGGTTAAATTATACTATTTTAAAGAAGTTGAGGGACGTAAATTGATAGTGAACATCTGTAAGAATCTACGTCGTCATCAGAACGTGGACAGTTGTTTAAATATGGTGAAAACCCGATATGACGAAAGGAGTCCAGAAGGAGAGAAATTAAGGAAGTATTACAAGATATATGATCATATCTTGTACATACGTAAGGGTGAAGATAGTAATATTTGGCGGGTATGCTGGCCCACCAAATACGTCACGGAAATAATAAACTACAACCATTTGGCGTATTCGGCCATCGCTGTTGAAGAAGCTGGATGTTGGTGCGCCTTCTTCTCGGCACTGTCACCAGGCGAAACGTGCTCTTGATGTGCACCAGCTAATGCTTCCCGTCCGCGACACCGTGTCAGAAACTATCATAGCAAGTCGAGCGCAATTACATGCTGCCAAACCCCGAAAGCACGGCAACTCGCGGGAGCATCACACAATACACCTGCTCCAAAGCCCTACTCCAGCCAGACTCTCTCTGCTCTGCCCGCACTCCACGTGGCAGAGTTAACACTACCAAAGGTCATAAACACATTGGTTCTCCACACGACCTATCGATGTATTCGTTCGATAGCATAGTTTTCCCTAGGCAAGACCCAGCGTAAAATTACAAATAGTATTCACAAACCAAACCAATTATACATCGACATAAATGCATAAATATATATATATATATATATATATATATATATATATATATATATATATATATATATATATATATATATATATATACACACAAATAGTAAAAGAATTACAATATATAAAGACACAGAAATGTCATATCTTCAGCTAACAAGATAAGGAAAAATCTATAGTACAATACATGGAAATAGAAGGATATGCATTTCCGGCGCTACACGTGGCCCACATTGTCTGAGGATGTTCGTGTAACGTAACAGACTCAGAAAAGTCCCAAAAAGGAAAAAAACAGCGGAAATGCATATGCTCAGAACATCAAGAAAATTTAGCATTGGGCTAATTAACCATAGACCATAATAATTGAGTGGAGACACTCGTAACCTTATTCCACTCTGTCATCTTACACAAAAGAAACAGATTGACAACATATTAAAATTCATAGAAAACATAGAAAATGGTTGATATATTCTAAATCATCAAAAGTCCCAGCAGTATGAAGAAATGCAATACTATTTACAAAATGAATCAGAGTACATGGTCATAAAAACAGGTAAATAAAAATACTCAAATTAATAATTAATTACATAGAATACACATTTTTGTATAACCTTTTCATAATTAATATTCTTGTCATGAGAGTCCACTTAACGCTACACAAGAAAATAATATAGAGCAGATCGAAAAAAAACAACATGAATACTGACAGCAGAATTCTTTCATGTCAGCTGACCGGGAAGAAAAACAACTCCGCCTTCCGTACTCGCAAGTTTAAAGAATGCTGAGAGCAGCACAAGAGCCGACAGCGGCTCCGCCTCGCCAGTATTGTTGCGCCCGCCTGTGCGGCACGCTTGATCTAACTCGTCTGTGTAACGGCATTTCTCGAACGTCCGTTTCACTGAATTCTTTCGGAAAAACTCACTCCCGAGTAATCCCAAGGAGTCCATTAATACCATCACAGTGGATAGCTCAACACTGTCCATCATCACACGCATGTACTAGCCTGAAACTTAAAACAGCGTCTAAGTACATCGGTAATGACTAGCAAAACACACATTCATGAAATCTTACAGCTAGTTTCAAAATCATATTTACGTTCCTTAATCTACTGTGACTCAGCTGAAAACTAAAACTAGCAGCTGGGATTTTTCAATTGATTAATAATCAGTTACTCTCAAATCATTTAATCAAAATTAGATTGCCATGCTTTTGCCTGACCGAGAGGTCATTAAAGAAGTTGTAATTAATATGTGATATTAATTACAACTTCTTTAATGACCTCTTGGTCAGGCAAAGGCATGGCAATCTAGCAAATCGTTAAATATTACACTCTATATATACATACTGTACAAATTTCCTATTCTGTGGTTCTAATCAATCCTAGGTTGGTACAATTTCAAGTCTACAATGTTCCATATACCTAATAGTTTTCCAGAGCTTGGATACTCTAAGCAATAAGCATTTGTATGAGGTATACCAATGACTTTATATGGTCCATTACAAACAAACTTAAATTTAGAGATTTCACTGTCTATCTCGCTCGATTTCTCATGAGCTTTTACAAGTACTAAGTCTCCGATTGAAAACTTAGCAAAATGCGCTTTAGCGTCATGACGACGTATGCGAGCATCGGCTTTTAGCTTCATTATTTCTCGCAAACGATCTTTTTTCACACCAATACTAATGTCAATCCGTGGAGGGAATTTGATTATCTCTTCCACTAAACTTTTACTTCTGTCATCTAACAGGATTTCGTCTGGAGAAAATCCCTACTCATGTCTCAAGGTGTTCATAATTCTCTCAAATTCTGCTACATATTTGCCCCATGCCCTATGGTTGTGGTGGCAATAGGTACGGCAAAGTCGGCCTAGCTCGCGCATATACCTCTTAGCGGGATTTCCAGCCGCACAGTAAGCTGAAATATGGATCACTTCGACCCCATTACTTGCCATGCCTTCATTCCACAATTTAGAAGTAAATTGTGCCCCATTGTCTGATAGAATCGCCTTGGGCTTACCAATATGAACAAAATAATCGTTCACAAGCTTGCTATAGACCGCTTTGGCTGTAGCTTTCCTAATCAGGTATAGTTTGATGAGCTTGGAAAAAGCTTATAGCACTACTAAAATGTAGGCAAAGATTCCTGATGACTTGCACAAAGGTCCGTACAAGTCCACGCACAGTAATTCGAAGTTGTCGTTAGGCCTTGTACGTTGCATAGGAACACGACTCGTACAGTTGGTAACCTTCACCTTCTGACATAAATCGCAAGTTTTCACTCTGTCAGTCACGCGTTTTAACGTGTTGTTAAAATGCACTACTTCACTCAGCTTTTCCGTACATTTCTTTGGTCCACAGTGACCATATGCATAATGGTTGTAGTCTATTATTTCCGTGACGTATTTGGTGGGCCAGCATACCCGCCAAATATTACTATCTTCACCCTTACGTATGTACAAGATATGATCGTATATCTTGTAATACTTCCTTAATTTCTCTCCTTCTGGACTCCTTTCGTCATATCGGTTTTTCACCATATTTAAACAACCGTCCTCGTTCTGATAACGACGTAGATTCTAAGAAGTGTATGGCAGACCTCAGCTTTTGAAACTATTCCATTAGCAAATTACAGCATCTCAGCATGAACCTTTGTTGCTCATTGTCCCAATTGCATTTCCAAGCAGGGTCCCTTCCTTTTCCGGAATGAACCCGAGTGTCATTGAAATTCAAACGCCAGCATTAAAGTAATATCATTCCATTTCACTGCTTTAATTTCCAAGTTCAGTTAAAGTATTCGTAGTTGGCTACAATATTTAGATTACACAAGCACAAATTAAGAGTGCGAGTTTTGTTAGCATATTTTAGCTTACCTGTGACAGCAGCTTAGCTTGGTACGTACTAAATTTTCCTATTGTTAATTGTTCAGAATCATTTAATTCAAGTTCAAATTAAATCTCTTATTTCTAAATTGCGTAGATTCAATTACCTTTTAAAATGATTGTTGAGTTAGCCCAAGACTAACGTTATTTTATTGAATTTCTTAGTGCTTTAGAAACAAAGTTCACTATTAATTTCAGTCACTAAATCAACTTTCAATTTTCCAGTTTTATTAATTGTTTTGCTAAATTAAGTCAGAGCGTAGCGAAATTTTTTACTTCTGACAAACATTCAGTTTTCACACAACACATGTCAACCTTTAGTTGCCACGGTTTTAGTGCTAAATATATGTGCATTAATCTTTCATTTTCAGTTATTATAATAGTTGTCCATAGGAATGGCGACTGTAATTTTCCCCAAATCTCAAATATCTAATTAACCCCAGTTAATTGTTAACGTAACGACCGCACATTTCCTTTCTTTATTACATTTCCCTTTTCTCAAAATTAATTTCCACCAATTCCATTTGCATTTTTCCTTTCATTTAGATGTAACCCTTTCCTCCTCCTTTACTGACAAATTAACTTCGGTGACGATTGCTTTTTCCCAAATTTCCATTAGGTGCATGCGGTTTAATTTTTAACTGTCATTAAGGTCGATAAGTGAGGGGGAGGTTACAAGGACCACAGGTGTTGATAATCGCATGTGGAGATATCAGGTCTAAGGGCTGATGGACGAGTGTGCATCACTTGTGATGACGCAGATTGTGCGTTATGACTTTTCGATATGGTGATGTGCATTATCATGAAGGAGCAGCACCCATTGTCGCAGTATTTCCCGAACTTCCCGCCTTAATTGCTCACCGTTATTTCTCTAGCGTTCCGCAGTAGTGTTCCCTAGTGATCGAGACTCCAGGTTCCTTGAAATCAATAAATAGTGGGCCCTGGTAATCAAAGAACAGGTTGAGCATCACCTTCGTACTGATAGCTGGTTCTTGAACTTCCTGGGGCGAGGAGACGACTCCACTTCCAGTGCCTCCAGCATTCGCTTGCAACAGCACACGCGAGGAAAGTATTACCTTCGGCATTGAAATGCATCAGCCGCTTCAGGCAAACAGCCATCAGATTTGCGTTTTATTTTTTCGGCATTTAGCGCCCAGATTATGCACTGGCTGCAAAACTTACAGTAGCCTACCTCCCACCGGATAATTTCTTGTAAGCTACTGACACTTAGGTCGAAATCCTTTGCTAGTGCAAGAATGATTAACATCTGAGCGCCCCGAACCGAATCATCAACTGCCCGCTTGATTTTTTCAATCCTTCCAAATCAACCAGTATGTGGCGTCGAATCGCGTCCATCATGGAACTTGGCGCACCGTTCCACAACGGAAGTTCTCGATAGGCATGCTGTTTCACATACTTTCCTCCTTCTCCGACGGATGTCTCTCGACGTTTATCCTTGGACTGCCAAGCAAAGTGTAGCAGCACACTGGTCCTGACTGGGCGCATTTGGTTATATTGCTGCCATAGATGAAGTTCTCACTTTTACCACACACACGCCGGAAGACACGAATGCCACACTAATCCTTCACCTAGTTGTCTGTGCTCATATACCCGCATTGGAGTCGCGCTACACTGCATGTGCACTGTAGCACTTGCCTCAAACGGAAAATTTTTTATTGCCCCCTATAATTTCGAGAATAACCCTTAACGTTTAATTATGAGTTATGTGATAAAACTATCAAATTTCAGCTACTATTACACACAGACTTCATCAGGGCGATGAATAATATTTGGTGGTTATTTTATTATATATATTACTTGTAACTTCGTAGCCATCCTTGATTGTGCTGCAAGAGCACTGAAATTGACTGTGGTCACAAAAGCCTATCTCATGTTTTTTGAGGTTGTATACTTTTCACTCAACATAGAGCGTTCGCATTATATCTTGTATATCATAGATCATCAAATAACAAATAACAATAAAACTTTGGATTTTGCTTCAGCATTTTAAATTATCTGGGTCAAAAGAATTGCTTGGAACGACGCTGAAATGTGGACCGTTGCATTTCACAAGCAGTACTATCTCTGAATTATCCAGACTGTCAAACACGAACCGTTTCTCCACTATTTTACCATTCGCTAACATTTCCCACTGCATATAAATACAGAAACTGAGAGAAAACCCCGTAGTTGTTCTGTAAAATGGAGCTTATAAAAATAAATAGTGTTTTAGCCATAAAATTTTGATAACATTCTCTCTGATACATCCGATTGCACCGAATATTGCCAGGGAGGTCTTGCTAGCCTATCGCTGTCCTACCACAGGCCTTTAGTAAGACCACCCCTAAAGAGCCTGCATCGATTCTCGTGTCGGTGAAAGTTGTTCTCAGTTCGCAGCCAGCGGTATATCATTTACCTCGGCTTTGGTAGCGCTTGTTGACTTTGGTTGGGACACGTTTCGGCCGGCTGTGTATTTAGCTTTGGATGACAGCTTGGCACGAAAAAGTGTGAACACCTCTGTGTATTTGTGCTTGTCTGCTCGGAAATGAAATTATTAATTTTTGAGGAAATCGCAGTACAAAACAAGGTGCCCTCTCTTATATAAACTGTCTGGCACAGCACTCGTAATGCTAGGCGACGAAAATGAAAAGAACTCTCCGCAGTTTGCGGGTTAGATAGTTGTGAACAGACCGCTGGGGTTCCAAGTTTATTCCGATGCAGTAGCAAACCGCGGAAGACATCGTCTACTTCCCTACTTTCAGGGGTCGATCGATACCAGCAAAAGGTGGTAAGAATTGGTAACATTAAAAAATAGTTTAGTACTAACGAAAACTTGTTAAAAACATTAAAAAGCTTACATCGCATGAAATACTTCCTTATTTAAGGCAACCGGTTTACACAGACTTTGCTGTCACCTTCAAGTCTGTATCGAAGTGCTTACAAGTGGAATTAGCCTAATAACATAAATTTTAGATGTAATAGTTTGGCATTACAAAAAACTGAAGCGGTATCTGAATTATCAATTTGTTTTGTGAAACATGTTCATTTTACGCTGAACGACATGCCAAGTTCTCACGTGAATAAAAATCAGGACATAATAAAAGATCTGTCGTACCTTAAATATTTAAGAACATCATATCGCGCAGAAGGACATGGCCTTCTACATATCGCTCACAGATGTTTGTTACGTCACCAAAACACAGTATGCAGTGCATAAACCCACAGGTCAATTGGCGAAGGGGAGAAAGGGAGGGGAGGTTCGATGGATTGGGAACAGGTACCCGAGACAACGACAAAGCAGAACTCGAAAGGAGTTGGTTTAGTAGGTAGCATCAAACTACAAAATATGTACAAATCTTCCCAAGTAGAGTATTAAGGCGGTGGGATTAATTTATTCATGTATTATAATAGCTATGTATTATCGACCAGCCAGATTAGCCGAGAGCGCTAATGCTCTGCTTCGTGGACTCGGGTTGGCACTCCAGCCCCAGAGCGAATCCGACCAGCGGCTTAACGACGTGGTCTGGTGTGCTGGTCACACTGAATGTGGTTTTTAGGCGTTTTTCCACATCTCGCTAGGTGAATACCGGGCTGGTGCCCACGTCCCACCTCAGTTACTGGGCTCATAGACATTTGCAACACTTTCACACCATCCCATGATTTCCACTTGACCCAAACGGCTGGGGTACACTGATTCCATCCCACGGAGTACGGTGTGGCGGAAGGAAGAGCACCTGGCCACCCCTTCAAATTAACCATGCCAAATCCAACTGTAACAATGTCGACCCTGCGAAAACTGCGGGACAAAGGCACAAGCGAAAGAAAGAAATAGTTATCTACACTGGCGTAGAATGCATATATTGTATAGTGACCCTAGTGAGACTAGAAGGGGTTGGAGTTCAACCACGAAACACACAGAACTGTATTTTAGTTGGAGTTTTCCTTGAAAGTATGTTAGGCTGTGCGCACATAGGTGTTGTACTACATCATAGCAAAATGTGTAGAGTTTATTACGTAGTAATTGTCACATATATAGGAGTATTCGGCCAACAACAACAAAAAGTAGTAGTACATATTACTTGTTATGCAGGCTGCAACATCACTGCTGTCCTTTTTTTTTTTTTTTTTGTAAGGAATCGTTGAAGTATACGAGACTTTCTTCAATTCTTGGCACTTGATAGACAGAAATATATTACATTATTATTCTACGCTATTACACATAGCTGTTTCTGAATAATTATACCTCGAGGCTTGAATAAATTACTTGGAAACGTTTTTACATATTTGTAGTTTGATAGTATCTACTGACTCTAGTGAAATTTCAGTGCACGCCCCAGGATGAAGGAGCAGCCAGACGGGCATGGAAAAGTGCAGGCCATTTAGCGCAAGTCTTCTATTACTTCACAAGCGTCCAACAACATTTTATCGCACAGATTAATCTTATAATTCAGCTGCCTGGCAAGAAAACACATTTCCTCCGACTTCTCTTATTCCATCTGACCACCATAAATATAGAGTATTTTTCGAACATACATGAAAAGGACACTATTCAATTGAGATTTACAGGTGAACAACACGTAAATTGGTTCAATATAGATAAATAGAAAAAATTAATTTTTAATCACACTGGCCAAAGTTGAATCACATAATTCTGAAAACTGATGTGATCTATCAGAAAATGACGACTGGCAAAAGACATTTCTTCTGAATTCTCCTAGTGCATCTTCCCATCAAAAATGTAGAGCCTTTTTCGAGCATACATAAAAAATGGAAACTCTTCAAGTCAGGTTTACAGCTAAACAGCACGCAATATATATATACATGCCCGGTGGACCAGCGGATAACGGTATATTTCTTATAACACTGGCCATAGTGGATCACATAATTCTCAACACATATTTTCTCAGTCAGGGAAGACTCTTCGGCATATTCATGACACTGGCGTGGAAAAATAATAAAATACCGTTTAACAATTGAGCGTTACCTCAATATTAATACTACTATGTTAAAAACTAAACTTCAGACAGGGAAACCACGGGAGTCGCTGGTAGGGCAGGTCGGTTGTGAATAAGATGTTTTAGACTAACGGCCACTACTGCGTAAATTACGCCCGATTGGTGCAAGATAGAAACTCATCTCATGAGGGATGCCGTAGAAAGCCAGCAGGCCGTAACGTCTCAAGGGCTACAGTGGGACGGGAAACGGCGCACCACCCGCTCGCATGTACACAGCCGACCCGGACAGGCTGTGCCCGGTGGACCGGCGGATAACAAATAACATCCTGGATTAGCGCTTACAAACGCTAAGAACAGTTCAGAAGGCCGAGAGAAAATAAGCAAACATGTAAATCATGCTTCATAATCATGGAACATATGAAAATGCTTAGACCAAGACAAGAAGCTCAATGTTGGTGTGCCCCAAACCCCAACCAAACCTTACGCCTAACAACAAAAATAGCCCGCATCTCGTGGTCGTGCGGTAGCGTTCTCGCTTCCCACGCCCGGGTTCCCGGGTTCGATTCCCGGCGGGGTCAGGGATTTTCTCTGCCTCGTGATGGCTGGGTGTTATGTGCTGTCCTTAGGTTAGTTAGGTTTAAGTAGTTCTAAGTTCTAGGGGACTGATGACCATAGATGTTAAGTCCCATAGTGCTCAGAGCCATTTTTGAACAACAAGAATTTTACAGTAAGAATTACTAAAAGGATTAAGTGGCTTCGAGGGTAACAGACAAATCTTGACTCCTAGCACTCAAGCAACTACAACTACAGTCATGTTTCAAACAATAAATATTAATTTTCGTGAAAGGGCAAAATTTCACCAGAGTTATGGAACTAACTACCCAAAAGAGCGAAGATTCACGGGGCCGCTAGCGCTTGCTAAACACAGCCGAAGGCAATATTGTAGTTGCTTCATCAGTCAGGGAAAGAACAACTTCCAATACAAATCAGACTCAGTTCAGACCTCAGTGATTACTTACATACATGGTGGCCTAGAACATGTGACAATTAATTTCAGGCGCAGCTGTCTAATGGCATTGAACAAGTTATAATTAAAGGAAATTTTAAAACACACAAAATTGGAACCTAAATAATTTCAAACAGAGTCACCAAACGGTAAATTCAGTTCCTCAAACAGAATGATTTAGAACCACAAGCAATCCGTCGTAGCGGGAGCTACTTCAATACGGGAGCACATCCGTCAATCAAGCAACGAGCACCTTACCCCCGAGGGCAGAACAGATGCCATCAGAAAATGAACAGACTCCAACACCCATATCAGCAACTATGCCTCCTAAAAGTAGGGTAAATCGGCTGCGTCGAGATTAGGCCCAAGTACAGCCGACCAACACAGCTCTTGCAACGGCCGCTGTTAAGACAATCGTGCCCCCCTAAGCTTCGTCAACAATCCGCCGTACGTCACATGTACCTTTTATCTCTGTCTCTCGCCCAGGCTGCGACCGACTCATTGCCGATGTGCTCAACAAGGTGCCCAAAGGAACTAAAACCCAACACTCTCCTAACAGGTGACCGAAGCACCACCCGGCGACTAGACAGAGACGGATCGAACCAGTCCGCTAAGATGTAACAAGTGGAACGAGCCAACAAGGCTCACCTAGGCCCTGAGAGTTCCGCTTTGTGTTGTCCAGTTGTACGTCTTCCCAGTCCATTCCTCCATCCTACAGCAATGTACCTGTGCACTTGAGCACCTGTCGCGTTTGCGGAATGCACGCGCCACAACAGTGGAACAAATTATTCAAGAGTGAATACCTCCATTTCCCTATCACGCATGCAGTAATAAGAAGGTGCAAATAGGATTCTGAAAATCGAAACTGTTTCAGTCGTATGTGAAGTACAGTTATTTAATTGTTACCGTTCTTAAATCCAATACACTAAAGTGTTTACGTTTAGATGTGAAAAGAGGATTATTAACGGTCTGTTACATGGTTCAAATGTAAGAGGAGGTTGTAACACGCTATACAAATGTTATCTTTGCAATGCCACCTGTCAGTTGTACCTTACACACCAATTAAAATGGATTTTAACTGTTTATAATACGTCCAGGTTGTGTAGACAGATGTGTTACTGTGTACTGTCTTCTCGTGACGTAACAGGTATCATGGACATAGACTTTTGCGCATGGTGCTTTATGTTTTTAAATATTTTAGTTATGACAGAGCTTTTAAAATGTGCTGATTTTTATCCGCATAAGAACCTGGCATGAGATTCAACGTAAAATGAAAATGTTTCACAACAAATTGATTTTTAAGGTATGTAAATGTACAGTGCCATTTCTAGGTTTTGTAATGCCGAACAAAAACTTTTATCTCAAATATTACGTCTTAATTCATGTTATGAGACTTATTCAATCTATATGCACTGAAGATGACAGCAAAATTGGCCGAAACCAGTTGCCCTAGATAAAGAAGTATTTTACGTGATCTAGGCTGCTCAATTTAGTTGGCAAACAAAACAGATCGTTCCTTCAGTAATCTGACAATGAGAAAATTCAAGTAATAAAAACAGATGTGCATTCCGAGAGTGGAAGAGGGCAAGTTAGTATCTAGCCGAGAGCAGTCTTCAGTGACATCACATACACAACGGCACAGAAAACAAGTCCAGGACCTTGGGTAAGAACACACGGATGAGTACACATCGGAGGAAGTGCGTTGAACCAAGATAAGCAGATCTACGTAACAAAACGAAGGAGAGTGGAATGTAAAGTGGGGGGGGGGGGGTTCGATGAATCATTGCATCCAGCTTGCGCCACTGTCCTGCCGTTGTATCATGAAATGCTTGAGATCGTCAGGCGAATTAAGTTGATAAGCTCGTATCAAAGTAATGCACGGTCACTGAACAAGAGTACGACAGTGGATGCCTGTAGCAAAGTACGGTAGTGGACAAGACAGCAGCTTCTGGTAGGTTCAAGATGTCATAGAATGGGTCTTACGTTGGGAGTCAGGCGTTTTAAAAGCTAAGATCTGCAATTATAGAGCCAGCGCCAACCCACCGAGCGCGCCTTCTGGGATATTTTCATTTGCCCCAGTGATTCCGTCCCTTGGAGGAGTGTCAGCGGCCAGACGGCAGTGTTTTACGAATTCCTGCGAGTGACATGGAAAAGAGGACACTCCTTTCTAATTTGAATCGTTTTTAGCCGTCGCCGCCACCTTTAGTAAAATGTTAAATCCTCTCAAAATGACAGCAGCCGCTATCTGTCTCCAGATTTTGGTTCCCTCGTACATCTGCAATTATTATTTTCTCTCTGAAATTTCTTTAATCCTTGAATTAGTGGGCGAATTCTTGAGTACTTAGAAATAAAAATGATACGTAAATTGTGACTATACCAGCGGATTATTCATCACCAATGGGTGCCGAATCTTCCACCTTACTCATTATTTATTGTTGGGAACTCAATTCATCCTTTGTTTTCGTCTTCTGCGGTTGTCCAAGTACGCGTCACGGCGCGTGACGGTCTTGCGAGGGTTCGTGGTGGTGGTGGGTAGTGTTTAACGTCCCGTCGACAACGGGGTCATTCGAGACGGAGCGCAAGCTCGGGTTAGGGAAGGATTGGGAAGGAAATCGGCCGTGCCCTTTCAAAGGAACCATCCCGGCATTTGCCTGAAACGATTTAGGGAAATCACGGAAAACCTAAATCAGGATGGCTGGAGACGGGATTGAACCGTCGTCCTCCCGAATGCGAGGGTTCGTAACACGTTACAAAACTCCTTGCTTCTCAAGCTGTCCAAAATGGAAAGTTTCAATTTTCTCTAGAATGCTCACCCTTCTATATAATGCTACCGCTCTTTTTCTGACTATTATTATTGTTTGGATTCTGCGTTAAACTGTAACCTACAAAACCAGTTGCGCAGTCTTCAGTGACTACTGGTTGACCTGTGCACTGGAGTAAATTATTCTGAAGTAGATCAGGGACATCTCCATGCGATTTTTTCGTAACTGGATAAGTGACATAACTGCACAGTAATGAGAAAGTATTTGCAGCAACCAGTTGCTATTTACGTTTTCAAACATATTATATTACTTTTTAACGTTTTATAATGTTCCGAACGCCACTTGCGCAAGGTAGATATTTAATTCGGAATGCAATGCGCTGCAGTCCGGAACCGCGGGTCTGCTACGGTCGCAGGTTCGAATCCTGCCTCGGGCATGGGTGTGTGTGATGTCCTTAGGTTAGTTAGGTTTAAGTAGTTCTACGTTCTAGGGGACTTATGACCTAAGATGTTGAGTCCCATAGTGCTCAGAGCCATTTGAACCATTTGAATGCAACGTCTTGGTAATTATAGTGGATTATAGCTTCCAGTTCCTGTTCGGTATTGCTGTGTGGTCCATAATCGTGGAAAATATTCGTCTAAAGCAAAAATATGTGGGGAACAAATGGTATTAGAGGGGTATGGCAGTAAACCTTTGTGTATATGTTTCCAACATGGTCATAATTTTCGAAGGCATCATCTTGGATGCAACTCGGATTTCTCAGATGAACAGGAAATTTTGGAACAGATCCTAAAGCTTCGGAAGTACCCGATTAAGCTATAGTACCTCTCATTTGAAAATAACCCGTCCATTCAAACAATTTCTTGATCGTATTAACGGAGCCGGCCGCGGTGGTCTAGCGGTTCTAGGCGCTCAGTCCGGAACCGCGCGACTGCTACGGTCGCAGGTCCGAATCCTGCCTCAGGCATAGATGTGTGTGATGTCCTTAGGTTAGTTAGGTTTAAGTAGTTCTAAGTTCTAGGGGACTTATGACCACAGATGTTGAGTCCCATAGTGCTCAGAGCCATTTGAACCAATTTTTGTATTAACGGAACACAAAGGGAAGTTTAGTGGCTCTTTTTAATGTTTCAGGTGTTGTACATAGTCTTATCCAAATGGCGTGCTATGAACAGAACGGTTTTAAAACCATGGAAACATGAAAGTCGTTCCTTGTGATGTTTCTCAACTCGAGCGTCTTATTTCTGTAATGTGGCCACTGCAGTTGTAAGGTGTGTAAGTAGACTGTTTATGTTTTCTTATTGGCAACGTTACGTAGCGCTCTATATGAAAATCACTGGCTGTGCTGTGTGCAGTCTGTGGCTAGTTTGCATTGTTGTCTGCCATTGTAGTGTTGGGCAGCGGCAGCTGGATGTGAACAGCGCGTAGCGTTGCGCAGTTGGAGGTGAGTCGCCATCAGTGGTGGATGTGGGGAGAGAGATGGCGGAGTTTTGTAATTTGTCAAGAACTGCTATATATATATTATGACTATTAAGGTAAATACATTGTTTGTTCTCTATGAAAATCTTTCATTTGCTAACTATGCCTATCAGTAGTTAGTGCCTTCTGTAGTTTGAATCATTTATTTAGCTGGCAGAAGTGGCGCTCGCTGTATTGCAGTAGTTCGAGTAACGGAGATTTTTGGTGAGGTAAGTGATTTGTGAAAGGTATAGATTAATGTTAGTCGGGGCCATTCTTTTGCAGGGATTTTTGAAAGTCAGATTGCGTTGCGCTAAAAAATATTGTGTGTCAGTTTAAGCACAGTCTTGTATAACTGTTCTAAGGGGACGTTTCATATGACGACCCTTAGCCGAGGATACCTCACTGGAATCTTATGATATTTTCTTCTAGTTTGTGGAATTAGTGTAGCTTTTGTTTATTGCTAGCACGTAATTGTAGAGAGAATTTCCTTTGTAGTTGCAGCCTTTCATTGTTGTACAGTAAAACAGTTGTGGCATGCATGTAGATTTGCACCAAGTATTTCGCAGCTACGCTTGCAATTAACTAGATATTATGTTCAGTGCTATGTTAATGAGTTCTCTTATTTTTGCACTTCAAATTGTGCTCTTCTGTGTTATCGTGTGAAATATTGTGACAATCATGGCGTGTGAAAAACGTAACACTAGGCTCCAAAGTAAACTGAGAAATAATAGTGACGACGAGCGTAGCTTATCAGCACCACTGTGTAGTGAATTAACAGGCATTCGAAGTAGTAATTTGGTAATTGTGAATAGGGAAATGGAGCGGGCGGCAAATAATGGTGTAGGCAGTGAAACAAGTAGTGAACAAGGAAGCATTATCGATCGATCGGTCGGCAACAGCTCGCTTCAGGAATCCGAAATGATAGGACACAATTTTGCAAATACTGTAGATTCAGGTTGTGCGTCCTCACCGTTTTCTCAAATAAGTCAAGACACATTTTTTGCTTATCAAAATGTGAATGTTCCCGGTGCAAATGCACTGCCGAAAAGCGTAGAGGAACAGATTCCAGACACTAATGCATTGTTATTACAATTAATGCAACAAATGGAACAAAATCAGAGACAAACACAGCAAAAGCTTCAAAAGTTAGACACAATGGAACAAAATCTTCAAAAGTTAGACACAATGGAACAGCACCAGAGACAAACACAGCAACAGTTACACGCAATGGAACAAAATCAGAGACAAACACAGCAAAAGCTTCCATACTTAGACTCATTGGAACAAACTCTCGAACAAACACGTGAAGGTTTAACTGCTGAGTTACATAACATTGAATCGAAATGTCAAATAGTCTGTAATGATGTAAAAACACAAATTTGTTAGCATTTCCAACCTATTTTTTCGCGTCATGAAAATGCATTACAGAATCACGAAGCAGCCATAAAAGAACTACAAACTATTGTTCATGAAAATCATGAGACCTTGTGGGCTAAAATTGACTCAGTTGCATCTACCGATTCGGTTACGCAACTTGCAAAAACTCAGGAAAACTTAAAGGACACAATAGATTCGATTTCAACACAAATGGACACTCTGAAACTTGGTTCAGAAAAACACACTGAGGAAATGTGTTCACTATCAGAGAAAGTAGCCGAACTTTCGGATCAGGTCACTAACTTATTTACAAAGGTAGATGATGATCTGAATGACACAAGACCTGTAGCCTTCACTGACACAGAAGAGTATGAACAAATTAGGAAACTGAAACAAAATCTGAATCAAATTAATACGCAACACCAAAGAGAAATCCGGGAAGTACAAGATCAGCTGACACGGGTAATACAAGAATTACGTATTTCAGAGGCCACTCGCGCTCCAATACGGGAAGAGGGACATAGAAATACGGAACAGCCACAAAATAATAACTCAGGGCACTTCGAAAATTATGAAAGAAATTGGCAAGGCGCATTGGATTTTGAGATGGAACCGCCGAAACGAAGTAACAATGAGCGATGTGCTACTCGCCGACACGATGATTTTGACTATAAGCTGTTCATTACTACATGTAAATTCAAAACGTTTAAGAATTCTGCCGACGACGTTCATCCACAAGCGTGGCTCCATCAATTCTCTCATTGTTTTCCTCCCAACTGGTCATTGGAGCACAGGTTAGAATTTATGTGTGGCTACTTGGAGAATGAACCAGCTGTAAGAATGCGATCGGTCATTCACGATTGTCACAGTGAAGGAGAATTTTACCATGCGTTCCTCTCAGCATATTGGTCACAAGGTACACAAGACCGAGTAAAACATAGCATCATGATGATGAAACACTTTGAACGATGTGAATTTTCCAGTCTTGTCAAATATTTTGAAGACATGTTGCACAAGAATCAGTACCTGTCAAACCCATACAGCCCCTCAGAACTCATCCGCATTTGCTTAATCAAATTACCTGAACATTTACGGCATATTATTTTGGCAGGACGTTGCAAAGACGACATTGAAGCTTTTCAGGGACTCTTACAAGAATTAGAAATTGACACAGACAGCCGTGGGATGCGAAAACAGGAAAACAATCACTACAGGTCACATCCGTCACAATTCCGTGACGACAGAAACAATAAATGACCACGAAAAGCCTATTCTTACAACGTAAATCGTAACCAAAACAGACACCACCTGTATGACAACCACTGGCAGAGTAATAATTAAAGAGAAAGGTCGCATTTCCGTAGTAATGAATATGACAGAGACAATCATAGAAACAGATAATTTGGCAACCAGAACTATTAATATCATGGGAGACAGAATAACTTCAGACGCAATGGTCCAGCGCGCAGTTACGATTCAGGGAGAAATTCTCCACCACGTGACCGACAAGAAAGAAACTATGGAATCTAGGACATGACGACAGACGATATGATCGTAACGACAGACCTGGATTGCATCAGAACTGACGGGATTCAAACAGAGGAGAGCACTCTCGACAACGTGAATTTGTGGAAGTTAGGTCTCCTAATCCCAATAACGACGCGCGCCAACAAAGAGACAATAGGCAATGACTCACACCGCTGGCAGACACAAAACGTACTTATGAAACTGACGACGCAGCTGCCATACCTAATTTTTACGTAAAAATGGAAGATATTAGGGACATCTTACTCCAGGAACACGATGTAAAACATAACAACATTGCATATCCTGTGATTCACGTTACTGTAAATCACGTAAAATTTACGGCAGTACTTGACTCTGGCAGTCCCATTTCAGTAATTAGTGAAACAGCTTTTAGCAAATGCAACAAATCGAGCGATTGCCCCACACCTCCGTTACGTAAGATTAAATTACAAGGTGCAATCTTTGGAAAAAGTGTAGATGTACGCCAACAAACCAACTTAGAATTCTTTTGTCAAAGCCACAGCTTCTCTATGAACTTTCTTATTGTTCCATTATTGTCGACGGAAATTATACTGGGAGTAGACTTTTTGAATGAATACAAAGCAATCTTAAGCTTTCACGATTCTGAAATAAGTTTAGAGAAAGAAGGTAAGTCAATAGCTTTGAAATTTGAAGACTGGCTCTCAAACCATGATGAGGAAATTAATCGGCTTTACCTTCTGTTAGACAACAGTTCGGAATTTTCTACGGAACTAGACACTAACAATCACTCTGCAAGTACTGACAGGGATGATATCGACGGCATATTTGAAATTAACGAGTTAATTCAGAATAAAATTCAAACAATTGAGAATTGTAATGACACTGACAGGCAGGAACTTTTTGAGATTTTACAAGCACATTCAACAGTTTTTACCCACAAAACAGGAACAATCAAGGGATTTCAATACCAATTTCGTGTTCGTGATCATACCAAATTTTGTGTTAGACCATACGTAATACCAGCACATTATAGGGACCGTGTTAGAACAGAAATACGATCTATGCTTGACGAGGGCATTATTGAGCCTGCAGTAAGCTCATACAACAATCCGTTACATGTTGTTGAGAAGAAAAATGGATCGATCAGGCTTGTCTTAGATTCGAGACAAATCAATACTATCATTATTCCTGAAACAGACAGGCCGCAGACGATGGAAGAACTTCTTCAAAATTTTAATGGTGTAAAAGTGTTGTATTCCATTGATCTCAGATCCAGCTTTTATCAGATCGAACTTCATCCAGAATGTAGAAAATACACAGCTTTCCTTTGTTTCGGCGTTTGTTATCAGTTTCGGAAACTTCCTTTTGGTTTGAACATTTCTTCAGCAGCATTCATTCGCGGGCTAAATTCCATACTACCTGAGTTCTTAAAACGTCACATCACCTTATATGTGGACGATATTCTAATAGCAGAAGCTTCATGGGAACAACATAATCGCACCCTCAGCAGTTTGTTACGTATTTTTGCAGAATCTGGAATTACAGTTAACTTGGAAAAGTCTGAATTCGGTAGGACAAAGGTGAAGTTTTTGGGACATATTACTTCTTCTGAAGGCATTCAGCCGGATCCTGAAAAGCTAGAAGCAATCAGAGCCATTCCAGTTCCATCCACAAAAAGACAAGTCCGCAGTTTTCTAGGTCTCGTAAATTTTTACTGTCGTTTTCTGAATATGCGAATTCTTGTTACACCAAAACTTTGCTCTCTCACTAGAAAAAAAT
Organism: Schistocerca cancellata; assembly: GCF_023864275.1. Classification (NCBI taxonomy): domain Eukaryota; kingdom Metazoa; phylum Arthropoda; class Insecta; order Orthoptera; family Acrididae; genus Schistocerca; species Schistocerca cancellata. The sequence goes on along the minus strand of NC_064630.1, from coordinate 447,152,256 downwards.
ACTATTTGGAACTGGGACGAACAAGCACAGTTGGAATTCAATTCTTTGAAAGAATCGCTACTTAACGCGCCAATACTAGCTCAACCAGATCTGTCACAAGATTTCTGCCTTAGCACGGATTCTTCTAAAGTCGGTCTTGGTGCCCACTTACTTCAAGAAGCCATAGAAAATGACACTACTGTTCAGAAAACCATTGCTTTTGCTAGCCGAGTGCTAACAAAATCTGAAAAAAGTTATTCCGTTACTGAATTAGAAGCTTTAGCGATCGTTTGGGCATTTAACAAATTCCATTTCTTTCTTTCTGGTAAGCACGTAAAAGTATACAGTGATCATCATGCATTACAATTTCTTATGTCTTCAAAATTAAATCATGACAGGTTAAAACGTTGGGCATTGTTTCTGCAAGAATTCCGCTTCACAATAGTCTACATTCCCGGCAAGGAGAACATTGTTGCGGACGCGCTGTCACGCGCACTGGCTGGGCTTGAGAAAAGTAACACAGAAGGCAACCTTGAGAAAAATTTCAGTATTCTTTACATTCAGAAAGTCGCCTTTGAAAACTTCATCACCACATCTTTAAACGACATTGCTCATGAAGAACATAAAAATCCGGTTTGGAAAGACATAAAAAGTAAATGGCATGAAAAGACACACACTCAGATTCGGCATTATTACATGGTTAGAAACAACATACTGTTCAAACGCTGCACTGTTGATGACAAGCTATGGGTACTTTGCATTCCAGACGATTTTGTTAATAAGCTCATTTGGTACATTCATTTCAGCTACGCATATTTTGGTCCACGAAAATGTTAACATTAAACTTGGACGACTTGTTATTTTAACAATATGGAAAAGAGAATTTGAAGAGTCTTGTCTATTTGTAAACTTTGTCAAAAGGCGAAACCATCTACTATCTCACATTCTGCTCCGTTGTTTCCTATTATTCCTTCTAAATTAAAAGAATTTGCTGCTGTTGATCTCTTGGGACCCCTTGTCAGAACATCGAATGGATTTTCGTACATTCTAGTCGCTGTTGAACTTACTTCAAAATTTGTTTCTTTCACTCCATTATGCAAAGCCACTGGACGGTCTGTATCCAACGCCATTGTTAAAAATTTCTTACGTGAAGTTGGACACGTTTGTAAAGTCATTTCAGATAATGGACCGCAATTCAGATCTGCTGTTTGGACACGCATGCTTCGGAATCATAAAATCAAACCTGTTTTTATTTCATTGTACTCACCACATTGTAACCCATCTGAACAGATTATGAAAGAAATCAATAAGCTTTGCAGACTTTATTGTCACAGAAATCATCAGCATTGGGACAGATATTTACACTTGTTTCAAAATGTGCTGAATGAAATGCCTCATGATTCCACTGCTTTACCACCTACTCTTGTACTAAAGAATGAAGAACCACCAAACAGAATCAGAGAGCTTGTACCTTTCCCGATTACACGTAAACTTCGACACAAAGACATAATTGATTTTGCTCTTAAAAATATAAAATCTGCAGCAGACAAAAGGAGAAAACTACACGGTAAAGCAAATGCAAAGAAATTATATATTGGTCAAAAAGTTCTCATTAAAGCTCATTCATTGTCACATAAGAGGAAACACTTGAGTCATAAATTCTTTCTAGTTTACAATGGACCTTACAGAATCCGACATATACCACATGATAATTGCGTTGAAGTTGAAACTCTGCGTACTAGGAAGAGTACTTTAAGAGTTATGAAATGTGTGTAAATGCGTGAATGTATCACAATGCTGGCGAAAATTTTTTGGACACTGTTATATTTACAGGATTTTGTTTCTACAGAATTGAAACGCAAATTCTCGACCTGTGAAATATTTTTATATGAGACTGTCACTGTAGCAGAAACTGCTGTCGTAAATATTTCAGTAAGAAAGGTAAGTGACCTTGGCGTAATGCGTTTTGGGTGCCCAGCTGAGAGGTAGTCGTCTGACAAAAGAAAGCCATTAGGTGGAGAAAAAAAGGGAGGCCATTATCCTCACTATTGACGTTTCTTTGTAGAAAGCATCGCAAAAACGACATGGTCGAACTTGAAAGCATATGATTACACTGTGGAGCTCTTCATTTATGATATTTACTGAAATGCCTAATGAAATGACGAGAAATATTTTTATGTCTATACACCTGATTATGACTACTGTCTCTCTAGTTGAGAGATTTTTCTACTAACTTATGAAATGCCTCATTACTACTGAATGATGTTCTTATGCTTTACTTTGTACATTGTTGCTTATTTCATTTGATATCTGGTTTCCAGCTGTCTTGCAGCATTGGTTTCATAAAATAAAATTAAATGCATTTGCTAATGTGAACACTTTCTGTCAACAGATCTATTAAATAATTATTTTATGACCCACATTCTTCGAAAAAGGAGCTCTTGGAATGGAAAGAACAATAAGAAGGGACTAATAACAGTAACTGCATATATCATTTTCTTTTCAAGTACTTGGTAATTTTTTGTAGAATTAGTTTTTGTGGTGCACCACTTTAATTACATAGACATTAAGATGTGAATATACATTTCCCTTATCTGCATTGTAGTTTTTACTGTAATATTTTTTCTGCTTGAGCTATGTCATGTTTAGATATAAGTTATTACATTTACTGCTGCTTGCTTTGCCAATTTGCATTTTTTTGTCATTGCTGTTTGTATTAATTGTTTTGTACTGCTGCATTGCCTCATCCCTTAGTTTATGCATCTGAGCTCAGTAGATTTAAGTTAGCTTAAGAATGGGTAGACTATATAAGAGAATGAGTTGCGATGAATTGGAAGAAACGCATTGAGAAATTATACGAAAAAAGTACAGAATGCAGGTATAGATAGGACTTTTTGGGAATAATGATGAATGAAGGGAGATCTCAAGAAGTAAAGAAAATTTTGTTTGCAAAATACTGCAATAAAACAAAACCTGTCCTTTCCTTGTGTTATTCCGCTATATGTTTGTGTACCTTTGTGTATTTGTGTTCTTCCTGTCTTTGTGTGTTTATCTGATACGATTTATGTTGTAGAATTTTTCTAATACTCAGCTACATTCACTATGATGAGGAATACTGTTAGCCTTAAATATAATTTGCATTAATAATATGTTATTTATCTTGTAGATATGCTTAGACATTATTTATTCTGTTTTGTTTTAATGCTCATGTGTAAAGTTGATGTTTCAAAAGTTATTCTGATTTTTTATATATCTACTTATCTCATAATTCCTGTAACATTCATGTATATGTTTATTTCTATTCTGTTGTAAAGCTTGTACTACAAATGTTATCTGTATTGTTATGTTCTTTAATGATGTATTTTGTACCTTTGTAATTGCATTCTCATGTTATAGTATTGTAATGGACACCAGTTCATCAATTTAAGTAACTTGTAAGCATTCATTTCACTGCACACATTTCTGTTGGTCATAGTATATGGACAATATGTGAGAAGTAGGGACTGTTAGTGTTTGAACATGTGTTAATAATTCAGCAAGGGACTGGATAACAGCATTGCTGGTTCTCAGGTTTGTGAGTGCACAAGTGGTGGTTATGAACTTGCTATATTATCCACAAGACTCTTCGATGGTGATTGTGCACCTGCACCGTCGCAGCAGATGGCTGCTGGCCATCTCTACAAGGACTACAGTGGGTCTGCATCTTTGATGGCCCACCAATACCGTAATCTCTACCAGGACTACAGTGGGTCTGCTCTGTGATGACCTACCTACCAATATTCTTCAGAACTTTGAATGACTCTGCTGTGGGTTTGCTCCATTGTGGCCCATTACCTGTCAGCATGTCAAGAGTCAGCACTGTCTTTCCGTTGGAAGGACACCACTATTTCTTCAAGACTGCATGCAAATCCCCTACTTCTGTGTGCAATTTTTTTGACTAATGAGACTTTGTGAAAAAAAACTGTAATTACTATTATGATGAATGATCAGGACTGTCTTTATGGACTGTGAGAAAATTTTAGCTTTTGACCAACATTATATCAATAAGTGTGTGCATTGGATATCTTTGTTAGTGTAATTATGAAAAATTTTATCAAATAATTATTGGCCACTGGCCAAAACAATTTGTAAAATTTTTTGTGGGGAGCATGGGGGCTGTGTAAGTAGGCTGCTTATGTTTTCTTATTGGCAACGTTACGTAGCGCTCTATATGAAAATCACTGGCTGTGCTGTGTGCAGTCTGTGGCTAGTTTGCATTGTTGTCTGCCATTGTAGTGTTGGACAACGGCAGCTGGATGTGAACAGCGCGTAGCGTTGCGCAGTTGGAGGTGAGCCGCCAGCAGTGGTGGATGTGGGGAGAGAGATGGTGGAGTTTTGTAATTTGTCAAGAACTGCTATATATATTATCACTATTAAGGTAAATACATTGTTTGTTCTCTATGAAAATCTTTCATTTGCTAACTATGCCTATCAGTAGTTAGTGCCTTCCGTAGTTTGAATCTTTTATTTAGCTGGCAGAAGTGGCGCTCGCTGTATTGCAGTAGTTCGAGTAACGGAGATTTTTGGTGAGGTAAGTGATTTGTGAAAGGTATAGATTAATGTTAGTCAGGGCCATTCTTTTGCAGGGATTTTTGAAAGTCAGATTGCGTTGCGCTAAAAAATATTGTGTGTCAGTTTAAGCACAGTCTTGTACAACTGTTCTAAGGGGACGTTTCAGGTGTCAGGCAAATCCAACACCTTCCATGAAAACCCTGATATGATAGCAAGTCTGGCTGTATGTCACAAAGCTCCGAATTAATCATGACATTAAATGAACCAAAGTAATATGATCAACGAGTGAGCAAATGGAATACCACAGACTAACACAAGAACGCCGAAATGCATGTCATACCGTCCCACCGTGAAACAGACGCAGTTCCGAGGGGAGAAACGAGCACAGAAGCCGATAGCAGAGTCGTGTAAGCTAGGAGGCCGTACGATAAGGGACGGACACCCACGTCGCCAGCCGACCGCCAAGACCACCCGTCAGCCCATGTTAAAAGATAGAGCCCTCCAGAAGAACAGTATAGATCTTACAATAACACTAAAAGGTCCACACCAGCTGCAAGTTTTAGCGTGAGACTATACACTTCTCTGCTACGTTGCAAACTTTAAAAACATCGCCCCACCACGAAAAGTATAACGTTTCCCATTGGATAGACAGAATTTTTGTAGGCGGAGCTTAAAGTTAACATTGAGATGCTGATTGGTCAGTTGAAAACACAGCCAGATAACTTTTCTTAAACCAACTTCGGTGAATTGTAGTAAGGAGAGGTTAGAAAGAGTTGCTTCCGAGACAGTGAGGTGTGTGGAGCTGCACCGCCCGTCGCCCCCTGACGCTTCCTAACCAACGACAAGAAATTGAAAGCACACGATGCCGCATAAGAGCGCATAATGCTTGACTCAGAACTGCAGAAGTCTCATCTGTTACACGTAACACTATTGTCGATCGTCAATTAAACTTCGTGGTATTCACATTTGCTATTAGAAGTTAAAATTTGAAACGCGATGATTTTTCTGTTATATAATTATTGAGAAGCCACATGATCCACTGTAATTTACGACAAGTTAAATAAGTAGTTAAAGATAATGGAGGGTCACTGCAGACCATTTTGATAGTTTTCTCTTTTATGAAACTTAACTTAAACCTAGATTATAGATGTGATATGGCATAGGTCATCCTTCGATCCATTATAGAACTTGGAAACCCATTCAGGGAATATTCGTTCACATTTTTGTTGAACTCAGTTGGTTTTTATCATCCTGTATTAAAATATTTCCTTTTATCAATAGTGCAATTTATAAACAATATTTTGTGAGTAGAATAAAAATTCCAATGGTAAACTTAACTGCTTTCTCGACGTTATTTTACCAGCTAATTAAAAATAGGAAAGCCTTGAACCCCTTCCACTAAATTTAGTTAGTGTTAAGATTCTTTTACAGGGAGTGCAGTGGAGCTGACGCTGAAATCATTAAGTATTTGATTATATCATCGTTAGTCTCACTGAACTCTTCTGAACTCTACATGTCATGTGTGGTCTGGCGTCTCCTTTCAAGCAACAGGTCCCAAGTTCAAACTAGTCGATTCCCTAAAAACACGCTCAGAGCGTCGTTGCGCGAAAGTGCTAGGGAGACACGACTTGGAACAGACACAACGCAGAATGTTAGACAGTTACTCTTCTGATACTTTATCGCTTTTTGATAGGTTCGTGCTGATAACACTAAGTCCTTCCAAGTTCTTCCCTGTAAAGGACTGACCACATTTTCCATTTCAATCAGTCAGGAGTCTAGGCTTGTTTGTGTTTGTTCGGGAGTCAGGGTGTAACTTGGGACTGACTTTTCTCATCATGCAAACAATTTGGAGGAAGACTCGAACATTTCATTTAGAGATGTTCCTGCACTGCGATTTGCGACGCAACAAATCTAACACAACATGGCCGCACATCAACTACTTAACAATGCCTGCTCACAACAGACTGGTTGAATGTACATCTGTTGTTTACAGTTGTTTGTTCAAGCTGCCACCGTAGTTCCTCTGTTGACATCGGCCATACAATAAGAACATAATCAGTCTCTGTACTTTTTGGAAGGACGGTTTAGCATTGTTCGTTCCCGAACTACCGGTATTATTAACATTTATTCTTTACAGGTGACGTGAGTACTGATAGCGTAAATACAGGCCGAACACACAATTATCGTCCTGGTATAAGTATAGCAGGGCATTAGCGAAATCACATAGGATATCTGCCATGAGTACCTAAATATACATCAATTAACCGCAGTGAGGTGGTGAAACGTCTCGCGAAATGCCGTGGAATTGGCTCTGACGGAAGCAAACCAGAAGAAGACACGTCTGTGGAAGAAGCAACATCTCGTATCATTAAGTAAGAGCCAAGAGCGAATTATTCTCCGCATTCTCACAGGAAACTGGGATCGGCTGTGGGTCAATTATGTCAATTTCTGCCACGCATAAAGAACAAAATGCAAATTTTCAGATCGTTACAGACTCTTTGCAGAATGAGTAGTCCACAAAATGAACGAATATCATCGTTGCGCCTATGACGTACTGTTTAGGGATGAGGCTAGTTTCTGTGTGAACGGAGAGATAAATAAACAGAAATATAAAAACTGGTCAGTTGTCAATGCACACTGGAGAAACCCATCGAAGGTAGTTGGTGCGTTGAAAATGATGGCTAAAGCAGAACACGGTCTTCTCGTGCTATTGGGTGGTTGTTAATTTGCAATTGGCTGCGCGGTGTAGCCGCGTGGTCTTAGATACCTTGCCATGGTTCGCGCTGCTCCCCCCCAACGGAGGTCGAGTCCTCCCTCGGGCACGGATGTGTGTGTTGTCCTTAGCGCAAGTTAGTTTAAGTTGGATTAAGTAGTGTGTAAGCCTAGTGATCGATGGCGTCAGCAGTTTGGTCCCATAGGATCGTACGACATTAACAATATAATACCATTTGAAATTATTAGATGAAGATACACAAACGTCGCAACTGTCTGGAAACGAGGCATTGCCAACTTTCTTTTAGCACGTTGGTGCCCACCTCGTTAAGGTCCTGGCATTCATGCATGTTCAGTATCCCAGGTGGTTTTCAGTGATGTCCCTGAATCGGTTCTGGCGGATGCTAGGATGGTACCTTCGAAAGGTCTTGGCTGATTTCGTGCCTTATTCTTATTAATTCCGAGCTTGCGCTCAGTTTCCACTGACAACGTTGTACATGAGACGTTCAGTCTTCATCACTCTTTCCCATCTTGTTGAGATTAAACGCCGTTTGACGGTCACTGCGAAACATTTTTCACTCAACAAAATAGGAGGAAATTCAACAAAAGGGAATATTTTGTTTCATCGCTGATAGACAGCTTTTATAAAAGTCATTAACTACATTACATATTAAAGAGCTGCACTTTTTATTTTATTTTTGACTAGCGATACCAATGAAATTCTTACTGTCTTAACCCTTTAAATGCTCTGGAGGTAACACACGCGCCCTTGTACCTGTCCCTGTGTGCTCTTAACGTGTTTACTCGCGCCGCCAGTCCTCCTACCTGGTACTCTGAACGTGTCTACACGTAGACACGTTCATAGTACCAGGTAGAAGGACTGGAGGCGCGCTTAAACACATTCAGAGCACACAGGGGCTGGTACAAAGGTGCGCGCGTGAGCATGTCCGGGCAGTTAAAGGGTTAAGGTAATCTGAACCAAAGGAGAACAACTATGAGTAAAGCGCATACAATAACTGTACAGATTGCCTCTGAGGTGACGAGACACCCTCCTGTAGCATTACTTTTCCTCAGCAGTAGTTAATACCAGTATTATTTTCCGAATTTCGGACAGGTCAATGCTATCTCTGTTGTTTTTCTGAAAACATTCATATAATGTTATACACAGTATGTAATGTTTCAAGCTAAAATTTTTGAAAACGTATTACTTTATAAAAACATTTAGGTCTTGATATCATAATCGATAAGCGCTAGTTCTGAATGCACAGTTGAGGTTATTCTTTATAGAACATTTGAAACTACGATCTATTGGAACAATAAAAATTTATATTATTAATTACGGAATACTGTACTGGTTAATTTGTTTATTTCTGTATTCATTTACGAAATAATAATCAAAAGTTTTAATGTAACAGAAACTAGGGGAAATTCATTTGTTAAGAAAAATTGTAAACCGTTTGGAACATGGTTATTTCAGCAGAGTATGAGAATGGTAAGCATGCCTCTGATGTGACCAGACGTATATTTATATTTTGTGCGAACAATGTAATTTTGGCTTCATTAATGTGAAAAATCAAGAGACACTATGATATACCAAAATGTGAAAAAATTTATTTACGTATAAAATAAAATTCAGCAACAACAATCTTCAAATTTATTTAGATCAGTTAAACCGTGAGGACATAAAATGTGACATTTTCAGCTTCAAGGATCAGACCCCTAGACGAGAAGAACTGGAGCCTACTCAACACGACAAGCTAACTAAACTAGAAAGTTTACTGTAATCTTCGCTCCTCTCAGATCTGCATGAGAGACAAATGTGGACAATAGATGGAATTAAGAAGGAGGGGGGATATTGCAGTCTTAAACCATTTTTGACTGAATGTTATACAACAGTGACTCTTAATTAAATATAGTTGTTAGTACAATACAGGGTTATGAATTGTAGAATTAGAGTATTTAATGATTCATTAAATGTTTACAAGGTCATTGACAAGCATGTCCCTTATTTGAGAAGACGACTGCACATAAACTATGAGACATTCAGAAAAATTCCAGATATCGGTGGATAAGGCATATCTCTAAGTTTCCTTTCATATTACGCAACCTGGATTCGTAGCATGGGGTGGAGGGGTCAGATGTGCGAGGAGAGCTGGCATGTCAGAATGCGTAGAAAAACTATCCACTCGATACTGTCGCATCAAATTCGAGCTTGCATCTAGGCAACCCAGTGAATAGATTTTCTGAGCAGGTTGCTGTCATAAACTCCTGGGCAATTCGTGTAAGCGACTTCAAGGAATTTCACGCACGTATTGACGTTTACAGTATCACAAACTGTGGCCATATTGAGCGCCTCTAATGTGAGTTAAAATCTTGGAGAGATGCTTTGTACACTGATGAGCGCCCATTACCTGTGGCTTGTAGTTTTCGCTCCGTCGGCTTCTGAAACTCCAGATTTAGTTAGGAATAAGCCTAAGTAATATGCGATTTAACAATCATGAACTGTGCCAGGACCAACCTTAGTACCTATACCAGCTGCAACTGTTCCGAGACCGTATGTTACAGACTATATCGTATTTTGAATACTTAGAGCCTGTAACAGTATTTTAGTTGTAAAATATACGTGCAGGTCTAAAATTTCGCTATCAATTAAACTATGAGGGTACAATCACGTGTCTATGTATTTATATTAGATTCATCTCAAACCACAGTCATAAAAAGTTACTGATAATTTTTAGAAGTGCAAGCATAGTGCAGTAATAAGAAGCAAATTGTGCATAGATGCATCTTATTCAAATAGAAACGTGTACTGTAAGAGTTTAATCGGCTGTCAATGCCTTCAACTTAAACTAAGCAGCAATCAGCAGCGACTTGTAGATTAGAGAGACCATTATTCATCTATTTAATGATAATCCTCCTTTTTTAAGAAATACTTTGTTATCTGGATGTGTATCCACAGTCATCCATTTATATTTTCATTTAAATTTTATTGGCCATGTCAGCTACTTATGTTTCCAGTCTTCTCAATAGTCTGATGCGTCCCACCATGAATTCTTCTCCTCTTATCCTGTGTCATCCTTTTGATCTCAGAGTAGCACTCGCAACCTTTGTCCTCAGTTATTTGCTGGATGTCTTCCAGTCTCTGTTTTCCTCGACAGCTTTTATTCTCTGCAGCTCCATCTAGTATCACGGAAGTTATTCTGTGATGTCTTAACACGTGTACTACCACACTGTCCCTTCTCCTTGTCTGGGTTTTTCATATCTTTGTTTTCTCGCCGACTCTGTGGAGAAGCTCCACATTGCTTACATCATCAGTCCACCTAATTTTCAACATTCTTCTCTAGCGCAAAGTCTCATATGTTTCAATTGTCTTCAGCTCCGGTCTTCCCACAGTACGTGTCTCACTACCATACGATGCTGCGTACATTCTCAGAAATTTATTCCTCAAATTAAAGCCTTTGTTTGATACCAGTAGACCTCGTCAGTATTGCTCTCTTTGCCATTGTTAGACTGTTTTTTATGTCCTCCGTGATCCATGCGTCACGGTTTATATTGCTGCCTAGATATTGGAATTCCCTGATTTCATCTGCTTCGTGATCACCAATCGTGGTATGAAATTTCTCGCTGTTCTCACTTCTGCTACTTCTCATTACAATCCTCGTTCTTCGATTTTCTCTCAATCCGCATTGCTTACTCATTACGACTGTTCATTCCATTCAATATATCCTGTAATTCTTCCTCACTTGCACTGAGGATAGCCATGTCGTAAGTGAATCTTGTCACTGATATTCTTTCCCTTTCATTTTAACCCCATCATTGAATCTTTCTTTTATGTCCGTCATTGCATCTTCAAAAATGGTTCAAATGGCTCTGAGCACTATGGGACTTAACATCTTAGGTCATCAGTCCCCTAGAACTTAGAACTACTTAAACCTAACTAACCTAAGGACATCACACACATCCATGCCCGAGGCAGGACTCGAACCTGTGCCCGTAGCAGTCCCGCGGTTCCGGACTGCAGCGCCTAGAACCGCACGGCCACCGCGGCCGGCATATTGCATCTTCGGAGTGTAGATATAACAGTAGGGACGAAAGACTACATCCTTTCCTGGTACCCTTTTGAATCCGAACACTTCGTTCCTGGTTTTCCACTCTTCTCGCATATCACCAGTCTTTCCTCACAGCTTACCCCTATTTTTCTCTAGAATTCGGCATCTTTCATCTATTTTCACTGCCGAACGCTTTTTTCTGGTCGACAAGTCCTATGAAGGTGTCTTATACTAGTATTAATATAAATATTTCAGAATATATTTAATAAATTATACTACTCTTGGTATAACGATTTCAGAATAATTATCGAAAATGGCTAGTGAAGCAATCCTGGGCCAATACTCGATACGTAACCCCGTCTCTACAACTGTTATCTGTCGACCTATGAACCAGACTCATAACACATGCAGTCATGCAGGGCAATTGGTGGACAAGGCAATTAGCAGAGAGTCGAGGCCTGAGCTACCAATGCAAGTGCCCGCAGCTGGTGGTAGGCGCCCTGATTTCCCACAAGGACACCTCCCTCTGCCCCTCTCCGTTTCCCGGCAACGTCACCCGTGGCGAGCCCATTTCCCGCACGCCCGACTTCTGTACCCACCCCCTGAAAACCCCTACCAGCCCACCCGCGGGGGCCGTCTTGTCGCGGAAGGCTGCTCCTTATTTGCATACTTAAATTAATACGCTGCCTGTCGTTCGCATCTTTACGTAGTTTGCCGGTATACTGGACTTGATGCAACTTCATCCTCAAGTACTCAGGTATTCCGGTGGAGGTGACGCACAGACACACAAGTTGATTATGCACTGGTCCGTGGAGACCGGTTCTGGCGCCCAGCAGACTGCGACGCAAGACGCTCCGCCTCCGTGTTCATTCGAGGCGCTACGTTATGTCTCGAACTCGTCAAATTCGTTACAAATAAAACAGCACGCAGACGCTTCTGCTCCGTTGCGTAGCGACTCGGAGTTTATTCCGTTTCAGCAGAAACTGAATATCGAAGATGGAACTGTCGCTTAATCGCTGAAGAAATACGCCGCAGCGTGAGCTACTGGAATCGTTTAACATATTTGCCGAACAGACGAAATTTCAGAAGACAGCATGGTGCGATTAATTATCCTTTACAGGAAAGAGATTCAATGCACGGAAAAAGCAGTGTATGCAAATAGCATATGCACATAGAAAATTATATTTCAGTGTATTCTTAGCAGACACTGGGAACGACATGTACCCACAATCAGAAAAACGGACAAAGCATTCCGACCAAATAGACAGCTTTGTGAGGAAATTAGAAATTTCGAACTGTTACTAAAGCATTCAAAATTGTGTCATAAGCACAGTGTTCTTTTATATATGAGAGTCAGTGATTAAATTACCGGAAAGTAATTATTCTGTGTTCTCAATGAGAAAGGTTTGCAATTAGAAACATTCGCTGCCATAAAACTAAAACTCGCGTGCAACGAAGCCTACCTTAATTTCTTGAAGTTAATGAGTTCACAAACAAAACGAAGGTACGACAAGAGAAATAAACATCTCTAAATTTCTTCTATTAAAGCAATACTAAACTGACTTTGGCGAAATCCGCATGTAACGTTGAGAAGCCAAACTCCATTTACAGGACTCCCGAAAGCGTATAAGACTTTTTTTGTTTTTTTATTTTTTGTTTAGAGCGCTCAACTACTAAGCGCCCAGTCACAAACGTTAATGCACTAATAGCGTAGAAAAACGCAAGGGAGCAACATCAGAAAATACTTACAAAGACGCAGGAAACAAAACAAAAGAGTTAGATCTTTTTGGACAAGTCCGTCAGTGTAATAAAACAAAGCACACGAGCAGCTGCTCGAGCGTCATCAACTAAAATTTCCTGTAAGGTAGACGGCCGACATAATACAACACGAGAGTGAATAAAACGGTGACAGGACAATAAAAATGGCGCACCATCAATGGATGAGCACCGGGGCACTGTGGGGCTAGGTCACCGGACAACAGGTAGCGGTGGCTAAATCGGCAATACCCAATCCGCAACCTGGCCAAAATGACCTCCTCTTGCTGGGAAGGGCGTGAGGAGGTCGTCAAAGCCGTCGGGATCGGTTTGATCGAGAGAGGACCAAGCCTCATGCCACAATGATGCAACGCGCCGACAAAGAACCCCACTAACATCAGTGGATGGGACACAAAAGGAAGCAGTCCGAGGCAGGACGACAGCAGCCGGAGCATCAGCAGCTTCGTTCCCAGGCACACCAACGTGGCCAGGAATCCACAAAAAAGCGACACGAGCGCCGGTATCAGCTAGCGACTGAAGGGACCGTTGAATTCGTTGCACTAGAGGGTGGTCAGAATATGGGTCTCGGAGACTCTGAATGGCGCTCAAAGAATCAGAGCAGATGGCATAGGGAGAATGATGATGCCGGCGGATATACTGAACAGCCTGATAGAGAGCAAAAAGCTCAGCTGTAAAGCTTGAACACAGGTCAAGGAGCCGGTATTGAAAGGTATCATCTCCAACGACAAAGGCACATCCGACGCCAGCAGTAGTCTTGGAGCCATCTGTGTAAATAAAGACGTTATTAGCGAGCCTCGAACGAAGTTCGACAAACCCCGAGCGGCATATCGAATCCGCGGTTGTCTCCTTTGGGAGCGAGCTGAGTTCAAGGTGAACACGAACCTGAGCCTGGAGCCAAGGTGGCGTCGGGCTCTCACCCACTCGAAAAAGTCGTAGGGAGGGTAAAATCAAGTTGCTGAAGTAGGCGACGAAAGCGAACAGCAGGAGGTAACAGGGCAGAGACATACACCCCGTATTGGCGTTCGAGAGAGTCGTCAAAGAAAGAGAAAAATGACGGGTGGTCGCGCATTGACATCAGTCGGCAGGCGTACCGACAAAGCAGCATATCGCGCCAGTAGTTTAGCGGTAATTCGGCAGCTTCGGCATACAGACTCTCAACAGGGCTGGTGAAGAATGCTCCAGTTGCCAGACGTAACCCCCGATGGTGGACAGAGTTTAGACGGCGTAAGATGGACGGCCGAGCAGAAGAGTAGACAAAGCTCCCATAATCCAGCTTTGATCGGACGATGGACCGATATAAGCGCAGCAGGACCATTCGATCTGCTCCCCATGACGTACCGCTGAGAATCTACTCTGTAGGAATCAGCATGGGTTTCGAAAAAGACGGTCATGTGAAACCCAGCTCGCGCTATTCGTCCACGAGACTCAGAGGGCCATAGACACGGGTTCACAGGTAGATGCCGTGTTTCTTGACTTCCGCAAGGCGTTCGATACAGTTCCCCACAGTCGTTGAATGAACAAAGTAAGAGCATATGGACTATCAGACCAATTGTGTGATTGGATTGAGGAGTTCCTAGATAACAGGACGCAGCATGTTATTCTCAATGGAGAGAAGTCTTCCGAAGTAAGAGTGATTTCAGGTGTGCCGCAGGGGAGTGTCATAGGACCGTTGCTATTCACAATATACATAAATGACCTGGTGGATGACATCGGAAGTTCACTGAGGCTTTTTGCAGATAATGCTGTGGTGTACCGAGAGGTTGTAACAATGGAAAATTGTACTGAAATGCAGGAGGATCTGCAGCGAATTGACGCATGGTGCAGGGAATGGCAATTGAATCTCAATGTAGACAAGTGTAATGTGCTGCGAATATACAGAAAGATAGATCCTTTATCATTTAGCTACAAAATAGCACGTCAGCAACTGGAAGCAGTTAATACCATAAATTATCTGGGAGTACGCATTAGGAGTGATTTAAAATGGAATGATCAAATAATGTTGATCGTCGGTAAAGCAGATGCCAGACTGAGATTCATTGGAAGAATCCTAAGGAAATGCAATCCGAAAACAAAGGAAGTAGGTTACAGTACGCTTGTTCGCCCACTGCTTGAATACTGCTCAGCAGTGTGGGATCCGTACCAGATAGGGTTGATAGAAGAGATAGAGAAGATCCAACGGAGAGCAGCGCGCTTTGTTACTGGATCATTTAGTAATCGCGAAAGCGTTACGGAGATGATAGATAAACTCCAGTGGAAGACTCTGCAGGAGAGACGCTCAGTAGCTCGGTACGGGCTTTTGTCAAAGTTTCGAGAACATACCTTCACCGAAGAGTCAAGCAGTATATTGCTCCCTCCTACGTATATCTCGCGAAGAGACCATGAGGATAAAATCAGAGAGATTAGAGCCCACACAGAGGCATACCGACAATCCTTCTTTTCACGAACAATACGAGACTGGAATAGAAGGGAGAACCGATAGAGGTACTGAAGGTACCCTCCGCCACACATCGTCAGGTGGCTTGCGGAGTATGGATGTAGATGTAGATGTAGATGTGAACACGGAGGACATTTAGGGAACGGGTACAACGAGAAGGCAAGTAAGACACATGTGGAGACCAGCAAAGTTTCCTGTCAAATGTAAGACCTAAAAATTTTGCTGTCTCCACGAATGGGAAAGCAACTGGACCGAGATGTATGGATGGTGGAAGAAACTGTAAGGTCAGAAGTTCATACAGACCATTTTCTCACCAGAAAAACGGAAACCGTTAGCGTCACTCCAGGAATATAGACGGTCTAGACAACGCTCTAGACAGCGCCCTAGGAGACATGTTCTCTGGGCGCCGCAGTAGATCGTAGAGTCGTCCACGAAAAGGGAGCCTGAAACGTCAGCTGGAAGGCAATCCATTGTTGGATTGATAGCTATGTCAAAAAGGGCCACTATCAAAGAGGAGCCCTGGGGCACCCCATACTCCTGGCGAATGGCACCTGACAAAACAGAACCCACAGGTAACCTGAACATTCGATCCATTAAAAATGCAGTAATAAAAAAACGGAGGCGGCCGCGAAGGCCCAGTGTGTGCGTGGTGCGGAGAACGCCCGCCCTCCAACAGGTGTCGTAAGCCTTCGCCAAATAGAAGGCTGGTACCCTCCATTGCTAACACAGGACTCCACAATCAATCTGTATATATTTCAATAACTTTCATCTTCTGCGCCATATTAATTAGTTAATTTTAACACACGATGTTAATTTGTTTCTGTGTTACTTTTGGCCTGCTGTAAGACTCATAAGTAATTACTAAGAATAATTAGAGAATAATTACGAATGAAATTACAGCAAACGACTGAGTAAAGGTTTTTTTTAATTACCGGTACCAGTTACGAACTTTGTCAACTATTGTATTATTTATTTGTTTCGAGGGAATACCTCATCTTCCGGCTAAATGGCATTGCAAAAACAACTTTACAATAACTTCATACTGATGATCCATAGTTATTTCGTAAATGCTGTGGTCATCTATATTAAAAGGTTTTTGGGATCATCGGAGCAGTCCCTTTTTTCGCAGTGGCGCCATCATTTTACATTGATTGCGACATTCTCTGGGTGATGGTTTAAGGGACTCCGAGCACCATGGGGCTTAACACCTAAGGTCATCAGCCACCTAGAACTTAGAATTACTTAAACCTAACTAACCTAAGGACATCACACACATCCATGCCCTAGCCAGGATTCGAACCTGCGAGCGTAGCGGTCGCGCGGTTCCAGACTGAAACGCCTAGAACCGCTCGGCCACAAAGGCCAGCCGCCGCCGTGTCCTCGACCTCCTCCATGCTGGCTATTGGGGCATCATCCTCACCAAACGGCTAGCCTGCCGACACCGTTATTGGCGCGTTTTAGACAAAGACATCGCTCCCCTCGTGTCAGCTTCCACCACCTGCCAAACACCTCAGGCAGCACCCCCACACCAGTATTTTTCAAATGCTGGAGGCATTGAAACGTCTCCATTTGGATTTTGGGAACGTCTACATTTGGATTTTGCAGGGCTCTTTCATGGTTCCCAGTGACTCATACTCATCAACTCTGTGTCGGGATACCCTTATGTCTCCTGCAGGATGACCACCACTTACGCTGAGGCTCAAAACTCTCCGGCGCCTTTTCGCTGTCGAGCCGGACAGATCGTTTTGTGCGAGCATTGAAAACTGAGCTCGATAAGCTGCTGAGCCATAACGTGCTGGAGGAGGCTGTGCTTCTTTCCTTGGATACATACCGTGCCGCCCCCCATGCCGGTAAAAGTCCAGCGAACATACTTGATGGTCGGCCATTCCACTCTCCCTTATCTGTCCTGGTTCCTGAGGCTTCTCACCCTGTCACTTAGTAATACGTCCGGGAGTACTATTGGGGGTGGGGGTGTGACTGTAAACTGTCTTCTCGTTTCGTGACCGTGAGCCCTGTCCACACCACGTACCTGATAATCACGCGGTGGTCGTACTGTTCTGCCCCACACTGCTGCTGGCTTGCCTGAAATTATCTATCGAAATGTGAACGTGCGTTTAGGGGAGCGACTCAACGTCAAGCACAACAGTGTCCAACGTCTGGTATGAACATCTATAATCTGGGACGATAAGGAATCACAGGTTGCACTGTTTACATTCTAAATCGTAAATGTTTATCTTAATCTTGATGATTAACAGTCCACAATGTCATTAGGACGAGCGAACGCGTAACCGACACGACGTGGGTGATTGTTGATGATGCGGAAGCCGAATGATCGCGTGAAAGTTCTTACACTCGTCACACATACAGATATCTGGTAATAGTCCTCCTTGACAGTAGTAATGATATAACACTGCTCGTAAAGTTGATTTTTCAGTTCTCAGTTTTCACTTGTACGAGTGCGCGCGTAACCGTTGATAATGCGGAAACACGATAACCGAACGCACGTTCTCACGCTCGCTACGAATCACTGGCACTTGATTGCACTCTTTTATGGTAACAAATTTCTACTGATTCACATCACCCCATTCTGGGAGACCGAACCCACTCCAGACGCGGCTGCCCGCAAAGATACTCCACAACTAAGCCAGCGATATGACAATTCTCTTACAACCTGCATGCCGACGCATTCCTTTCACTTTGGGCAGGAGGTCTGGGCGTGGATCCTCTCTCACGCTGAGCGCCTGAGGTTATCACCAAGTTTTGTGGCTGGGCGATGGTGTCTCTGCAGTGGGCTGACCGTTCCGCCACCCACCAGCACCTCAAACAGCTCTGCTCCCACCTGGTGGACCACAATGTCCCAGGGGAGGTGCCAGTGTCTATTGCCGGCTGCCCTGTGGTGGAACCACCGCTTCCACTTCGGCCACTGTCTCTGCTACCAGCTGCCTGTGATGTGTTGCTGCCTCCCTCTCCTGCCAGCCATGAATCTATGTCCTGTGGACGTCATGGTGTTGTGCATTTTTTCTTTCCTAGGTGAAGAAATGTCTTAGTGGCCCCTTATTTAGAGGACTCGCACAACTGACAAGCAAGATGGGTTTTTGACCTCCTTGCAGGAGCGCCGAGAGAAATTTTGCCATCGAATATAAACGAACAGACTTTCCAAATAAACACAGAACTACTTCGCCAGACCATGACAGTGTTCCACCAATCGGAACTGATAAGACTCATGTAGCATTCCGCTGACCCGGCTTTATAAGCATGCCCAGACACTCAGAACGGCAGTGTTTACCTACTGCTAGGAACAGCTCCGGCCAGTACTTAGGCTGGCGCTAGCATTGTATACGCTCGCCGTAGCTTTGCAGAAGCACAGTGTATTGTGTAATTATTAGAGTATTGTCAGTATTTTACTCTTGTCCTGTTTCCTTATCTGGTTTGCCACCACAACAGTTTTGGTGTTTTCTTGTTGTTTTTGCGTTTAAAACTTACTGTATGTCAAGACGGCGTTTTTCCTTCAGTTATAATAAAGTATTTTCAGATTGACTGTTCGTTTTCCTGCCAACCGCAGGACACTACAGTTTCCCTTATTTTAAAAAGTCGCTGTGCCTCAAAGACAGATTAAATCCATATTGCAATCTTGATGGAAATTTTAGATAGTGTTTCTTTGCAGATTTAAGTCGTAAGAGCAAAGCACCAACATCTGTGGCAACTGAATGAAGCAGAAACGTACGAATCTAATATGAACAGCACGTCCTGAAACGTTCAGAAAATAACGAACTAAAATATGGTTCATAGAGTTCCATGTGTATTACGTGCCGAGGAAGCTAATTTACCCAAAAGGAGTGTATCTTAACTAACTTCAAACTACATTATTAGGACTTGATAGACACCCCAAATGTTTCTATTCGTAGTGTCGGAAATATTAATTCCCAAAAGAGAAATAATATAACTACAACATCAAGAAAAGGGAAAGAATATTTTCTGCTACGGTACTGTATATCTAGGACGTTTAAATAAGATAATATCCCAACACGAATTTGGGTTGAGGTGGGAGGCATGCTAGGCTAGTCAATGCAATGGCACAAAGCCGCTGTGCCAGGATGGCGTAGTGGTTAGTGTATCTTTCTAGGAGCAGGAAACTGAGTTCGCGTCCTGGGTTGGTACAAAATGTTCATTCGTCCCTTCACTCCTTATATGTGAATCATAAATGCGTGAGACTTGAAAAGGTCTGTGGAATCATATCGTTTCAGTTAACAAATACATAACACAAGATATATTCTAAAAGTGTACTGAAACTTTACTAAAATATCAATAATCTCACCGAAAAAGAAGTTGTTTTTAACGAGAACAACAAGGTTAAAGCTCTGACTGCATACTGGACTGGGTGAGTTACTGAATTTGTTGGGGATTGGATAATAATGTACGTGACACTGTGATATTTTTCGATTTAAACATGTAAACTTCTGCGTTTATAACCCGTCGAAAGATCACTTAGCGATTACAGATGACGTAGAAAGGTTTTTGAAGAAGGCTATGATTCTCCCCCCCCCCTCCTTACGCCCACTAATTTCTACCGTCGATGTCTTATAAGATATGGTTTGAGATGTAAAATTGCGTTATGTATTTAATACTTCGAGTATATAACTTTTTCAAAGACGTTTAGATTTCAACATGTGACGGTACATGGAACCAAGTTATGTTTCTTAGCTTTATATGGACATGACGTATAATACCCCACGACTGGTTATTGTTTAAAATTACATATTACGTAACGAACTGGTTGTCCTCATTACCTGAAACTTCTCTTCCTGTTTGATTAAGCGCATATGCCTGCTTTCTGGTACCCGATTTGAGTCTGACTGACGGGCTTTCCTAGTTTTAACGAAAATATTGTGTTCGCACTGTACTGTGTTCTCCCTGTATTTAAAGTTGTGGCATGTGTTTGTACTGGTATTTTATATTTTAATTTTACATCGCTTGTCATATCGCGCCAGTTGTGGTGATTGTAGCTTTTTATGAAGGATGCCGCAGCGTCATATTCCGGAATTTAGCAGATATTTTGTGTAACCTTTTATCGCTATAAAGTCAGTACCATTAGCACAAGAAGATATTTCATTTATAATAAATTGGTTCGTAGTCAATGGACACATGGTATAGTAATGTACATTAGTTGATGCGCCTTGGCGGCACTATACATTTTGTAATGTCACCTAGTGGCAAAAATGTCTTCTTCATCCTCATTCTACAAAATTATTTCTGTAGTTGGCGAATGTTCGTTTCTCATACTACTTGAAACGCCGTATCTACGTACAGCATTCGGTCGTTGGTGGCTGTACTATTGTTTGTGCCTAATTATTTCAATCAAATTGGAATACTATAGGTATCCATTACTATTTTTTTATGTTTTGTACTTCATTTTTAATAGATATCTGATGATGGATATATTCAGAAACGTGCCATATGAGCACTAAAGCCATCCCCTGCATAATAGTTGACTTTTACCATTGCGACCCAGTCAGCCTGAATGTAGAACTTCTGATTATTATACTAATGTTGGCATGCCACATGTATGATTTTATGCTACATTTAAACGAATATTTTCCTGGACTGAAGCAGCAATATCTTAAATAAAAAAAGAATGACGAGAATGACGGTAGAGGAAGGCTTACGCATATCTTAGCCTGCTTTGCCTAGTCCTCACTGGGTTCTTTTACAGAAAACTGAAGTAATAGCAGTTACAAGCGCTTCTCCATTCCATTTCAGCTGCGTATTAGGATGAGCGTGCTTCAGATCGCTTAAGCTGATTGCACACTGTGGCCCCTGTGTTTCAGGTTAAATTTATCTATCGACTGTTACTGATTAAGGTACATGACTAAAGCCATCGTCCTACCAGACTGATTACATGGGAAAAAGAAAAGGTGGTAGAGTATGAAAGACCACACTTTCCTTCGTTCCCTCTTAGTTCAGCTGTTGCAGAGCTTCGTCATATATCACAATGATTTGTGCCATATGTAAAGTTAAAGCATTTGTTCCACCACTCTAATTTTCTTTAGATGTAATCTCAAGATGATTTTCGCCACTATAGTTATTAGAGTATTTCTTCAAGTGTCAGAAAGCGGTTCATCCAACGTACTTCCTTTCTTTACCAGAACTCTCATCGTTGTCTTATTTGAGCAGTAGTTTTGAACTTCATAATTATTCTAATAAGTGTAATTTGAGACCGCCGTTCACAGCGGTTCAGGATCCATCTACTTTCTCAGTCAACTATAGACAGGGCTTGCCAAATAGTACACCTCACTGCACAACATACGAGAATTAGGATTTCCTTCCGTCATATTAGGATGTAAAGCGAGGCAAGAGGTATTCTTGAATGCCTCAGTGAGCGCGGTAATTGATTTAATCTTTTTCTTACTTATTCCACGGGAGCAACACACACACGCTGCAGCATATTCCTAGATTCTACCCTTAATACTGTACCTTCAAACTTGTGTTGAGAAACACTATGTTTGCCTTCTGTGAAGGGTACGATTTTACATTTACAGCATTAGGAAACATTTGTCCATTTCATCACTACTTTAGACTCCTCTTGAGTTCTGACTGCAGATGATTCATCCTTAATCTGACACATTCACAGCTCAATGAGGGTCGAGCCCGGTGACGTTCACTCTCGGAAGTTCTGGCCTCCAGTTCACCGCCTTCTGCTTCCAATGCACTACATCTACATAGATACTCAGCAGGCCACCGTACTGTGCGTGACGGAGCGTACCATATACCACTACTAGTCATTCCCTCCTCTGTTCCATTTCGAAATAGAGCGAGGGATAAACGACATTCTGTATGTCTCCATATCAGCCCTAATTTCTCGTACCTCATTTCGCGGTCCTTAAGGGCAATGTATGCTGGCAGCAGTAGAATTGTTCACAATCAGCTTCATATGCCGGTTCTTTATATTTTATCGGTAGTGTTACTGGGAAAGAACGTCGCCTTCCCTCCAGGGATTCCCATTTGGTCCCCCGAAGCATCTCCGTAACATGTGTTGTCCGAACCTACCGGTAAAGTATCTAGCTGCCCTCCCTCAATCCGACCTGGTTCTGATTCCACAAACTGGAACAGTAATCAAGAACAGGTCGCACCACCGTCCTTTATGCGACCTCCTTTACATGTGAACCACACTTTCCTCAAATTCGCCCAACAAACGGAAGTTGACAATTCACCTTCATTGCCACTATTCTCACATGATCGTTTCGTTTGATATCACTTTGCAGCGATACGCCCAGATATGTAAACGACTTCACTGTGCCAAGCAAGGCATTCTGTATTCGAACATTACAGGTTACTACTTACTTCCCATCCTACTCACAACTTTCATTTTTCCATATTTAGAGCTAGCTACCACACATTACACCAACTATAAGTTTGGTCTAAGCAGTCTGGTATCTTCCTACAGTCACTCAACTTAGACACCTTACCGTACATCGGAGCATCTCCAGCAAAAAACCACAGACCTTCCCATCCTGTTTATCAAGGCAGCGGTCTTATCACACTTTCCTAGGGACACTTCTAACGATACATTTTTCTCTCATGAACAGTCGTCGTCGAGGTCAACAAACTTGGTTCTATTACTTAAGAAGTCTTCGGGACAGTGGAAGAATCCTAAGGAAATGCATTTCGAAAACAAGGGAAGTAGGTTACAGTACGCTTGTTCGCCCACTGCTTGAATACTGCTCAGCAGTGTGGGATCCGTACCAGGTAGGGTTGATAGAAGAGATAGAGAAGATCCAACGGAGAGCAGCGTGCTTCGTTACAGGATCATTTAGTAATCGTGAAAGCGTTACGGAGATGATAGATAAACTCCAGTGGAAGACTCTGCAGGAGAGACGCTCAGTAGCTCGGTACGAGCTTTTGTTAAAGTTTCGAGAACATACCTTCACCGAAGAGTCAAGCAGTATGTTGCTCCCTCCTACGTACGTCTCGCGAAGAGACCATGAGGATAAAAGAGAGATTAGAGCCCACACAGAAGCATACCGGCAATCTTTCTTCCCACAAACAATACGAGACTGGAATAGAAGGGAGAACCGATTGAGGTACTCAAGGTACCGTCCGCCACACACCGTCAGGTGGCTTGCGGATATCTTGAACCTATTCCGTATGTTCGTATACTCGTTAACATATTGCAATGGGGCTCCGTGTCAAGTGCTTTACGAAAATCTAGAAATATATAATCAGCCAGTTGACCTTCACCAATAGTTCGCAGTACATCATGTGAGGAAAGGGCAAGCTGATTTCGCACTAACGTTGATTTCTAAAACCATACTGATTCGTGGACGTAAGCTTGTCTTAAGAAAGTTTATTATATCTGAACTGAGAATATGCTAGCGGTATTTGTCCGCAGTTTTGGACTCTTGTTCTTTTCTCACCTTATACAGGGTGGTCCATTGATCGTGACCGGGCAAATATCTCACAAAATAAGGGTCAAAGGAAAAAAACTGCAAACGACGAAACATGGATAGCTTGAAGGGGGAAACCAGATGGCGCTGTGGTTGGCCCGCTAGATGGCGCTGCCATAGGTAAAACGGATATCAACTGCGTTTTTTAAAAATAGAAATCCCCATATTTTACTACATATTCGTGTAGCACGTAAAGAAATATGGATGTTTTAGTTGGACCACTTTTTTCGCTTTGTGATAGATGGCGCTGTAATAGTCACAAACATATGGCTCACAATATTAGACGAACAGCCGTTTTGTTTAAATTAAAATACAGGATGTAGGTATATTTGAACATTGTATTTCGGTTGTTCCAATGTGATACATGTACATGTGTGAACTTATCACTTCTGAGATCGCATGCTGTTACTACGTGATTACCTGTAAATACCACATTAATGCAATAAATGCTCAAAATTATGTCTGTCAACCTCAGTGCATTTGACAATACATGTAATGACATTCCTCTCAACCGCACGCCAGCTATGTTCCGGACATCCATCATGTCGGAAGTACATCGCCATTTTGTCATGCAGTGAAACACCTTGTAGTAACATCGGTAGAACATTACGTAGAAAATCAGCATACATTGCACCATTTAGATTGCTATCGATAAAATGGGGACAAATTATCCTTCCTCCCATAATGCCACACCATACATTAACCCACCAAGGTCGCTGATGCTTCACCTATGAAAAAAACGGTGAAGTCGACATGAAATGCTCCGGAAAAATCCGATAGGTGATGAAACTGAACGATGGATCAGTAACACATTTTTTACTGTGCTACCTACATGGGGTTACCTTTATTAGCAAAGTTGCTTTCGCTTAACGGGAAGGTGCATCGTTTTCCGTTCAATTGTTGACTCACAGAATATCTGACAATAAATTAATACTTAAATACATACCTCTAAAACTAGCATATTTGTACTGCAGCCGATAATTTTATAGGCGGTACATCGCTATATTGACACTTTTCTTCCAAATATAGAGTTTTGATAATAACATATTTTTTTAAAATGTCTGTATGTCGGATTCCCGATACTTTTTCTAAATATCACCAGTCCTACCTTCATCAAATCTCCCAAATCTGTGACAACAGCTTTTTTGAAATTAGTTATGCAGAACTCCTTAGGCACGCTAAACTCTTGTAATTTCGCTTGAATTAATGTGATACCTACCTTTGTATGTTCGTTATTCCGTTAGATCTAGATCAGGAGGGAACCGCGAACAGTACCTGAATTTGCTTGATAAAAAGTATGGAACACGATACGTATCAGCCCAGATGCTGGCTCTGCTAGGACTTAGTGCAACCATTAAACTCGACACTGGAACGTCTGTAGCAGAATTCGTGTATGGTGAACCACTCAGACCACCTTAGGAATATTTCGAGTAACCAGCAACGAGAACCGTCGTTCATACTACAGCAACTCATGAGTTCCGTCACTAAATTTCGCTTATAGCCATTATCCGGACAAACGGGCCCGGATATGTCTGAACACAAGGATTTACGAACGTTTTCTCATGTCATGCTGAGTTCATACTCTTTCAGATCACCGTCACAAACATCGTACAGGTCCCCCTATTCCATATGAACTTCATTCCGGACATGCACTCAACCACAGCCAGTTCAAATTTTCAGATGTGTGTGAATTCCTAAGGGACCAAACTGCAGAGGTCATCGGCCCCTAGACCTAGACACTATTTAAACTAACTTAAATTGACTTACGCTAAGAAGAGCACACACACATCCATGCCCGACGGAGGACTCGAACCCTCATCGGGAGGGGCCGCGCAATCCGTGAGATGGCGCCTCAAACCGTGCGGCCACTCCGCGCAGCCACAGTCAGTTCCAGTCTTGTCTTGAAGAAATTACTTTTGAATTCTGTGACTTTTATGACACTGGAGTGAGACCACTCAGCTGCGGTTGAGTCCTGTTTCGTTGTTACAAACTCCGAGTCGAAGTAGACATTCTTCTCGCTGAAAAAGATAGTGATCTTTGATTAATTTAATCGGTAGTTTTAATATACTTGATTTTATGAGTTATCAACTTTATTGTTGCTTTATTATTATTACTTTTCTTCCGGCCTTAGCCTGTTTTGCTTCTTGTTTAGCTAAAACTAACTGTTCCACAACTGACACATTCTGCCTGGTTGCCAAAGTTGTCACTTTTGGTCGACAACACATCTCACATTAATGAGCTGAGCTTGAAACTTCAGGGAAATGATAACTTCGTCTATGACCTCTACAGAATCATCACTGTGTGTTGTTCCACTGTTAGGAGAAAACTTTTCTCATTTTTATTCTTTCAGATTGTCTTACGCTGCCGTCCGCGAAGGTAGCCTTCATCTCGCATAGAATTATTCGTGACTTGAAAAACCATATCAGAGAGAATTTTCAGATCTTTACAGCATTGAGATTTACATTCTCCTTTCCAGAAAACGTTTGATTGTAACCTTGTTGATGTGGCAGTTGAGCTCATTGATTAGCAAGCTGATGCTCTATTGAAAGAGAGGGAAAACTTGCTGCATTTTACAGCTGATTAGCTGATGCTGAGTTCCTTTAACGGAAGGAATATGGCGTTGGTATGACGTCTGTGTTTCGAAAAACTTATCTCTCTGAACAAACATTTTCAAAAATGAAGTATCTGATGTCAGTACATCGAACGCTATTAACGGATATATATTTGAAAGGAATTCTCTTCATCAAATGGAGAAATTCCAACCCAAACAGTGATGATACGTAGGAAGACAAACGACAGTTATTCGTACCTCACTAACGTCTTTTGTAGTTTAGATTCTGAGATTCGTGGATGCGCACACTAGATCTGATGTAACTATTCTTTTTGCTAACGGCACCAATTATGGTAATTTCCTTTGTAAGTAAATACGTTGTTTGAACTGTTTTTTTATGAATTCCGTGT
The DNA here is from genome assembly GCF_023864275.1 of Schistocerca cancellata. Lineage (NCBI taxonomy): Eukaryota > Metazoa > Arthropoda > Insecta > Orthoptera > Acrididae > Schistocerca > Schistocerca cancellata. Next base: position 447,125,353 of record NC_064630.1, on the reverse strand, counting down.
CTCTTACACCTGATTAACACTGGACGCAGAACTTTGTTTTAATCTTTCTTCTAAGAGCTCCCGTTTTGGCTAGCAAGTATCGTAGGAGAACGTGGCCCGCGCTCAGCATTTCGTGGTACCTGGCCCGCTGTGAAATATGTTTTCTGACCTCTGATCTTGGTGAAGGGTTTAATGTTGTTTAAACAGCTAACGTAGTTACATGAGTTAAGATTATCATAACCTAATCGTAAGTACAGCGACGTATCTATTTAGCACATTATGCCTAAATTGCAATCTTTGAAACCTCTTTCTCCTCAATTTTTATACCCTCTCAATGCAAAAAAGGGAAAAAAAACGAAAAAAGACAGAAGCACGGTTAAGGAGTTATCTGAATGGGATGGAATACGGTAAATGTGATACATATGTACAGACAAATGGTTACAGTTTCAGAAAACTTCGATCATTAATTCAACTGTAGGAGCTCTGCAAATTGAGCAAGTCAATAATGGATTGGCCGTCATGGGGCGCTTATGCTAACAGTTATTCGGCTTGCCATTTACTGATGGAGTTGTATGTCCTCCAGAGCGGTATCGGCCCAGTAACTGTCCAATTGGTGCGACACATCGTCAAAATCCCCAGTTAGTTGGAGGGATCTATCCATAATGCTCCAAACGTTCGTAATTGGGGCGAGATCTGGCTACCTTTCTGGCCAATGTATAGATTGGCAAGCATGAAGAGAAGCAGCAGCAACTCTCACCGTGTGCGGGTGGGCGTTGTCTGGCTGCAGTTTTAGCCCAGGATGGCTTGCAACAAAACGGGGCCTAGAATATCGTCGAAGTACCGCTGTGATGTAAGGGTGCCGTGGATGACAACCGAAGGGGACCCACTATGAATTGAAATGGCGGCCGAGAACTTCACTCCTGGTTATCGGCCCTTATGGTGGTCCACAGCCATATTGATACCTTACCGCTGTCCGGGACGTCGCATCGCCAGAGACGCCTCTGCTGGTCATCGGAGCTCTCATCACAGAAGACAATTACACCCAGCCAATGAGATTTCAGGCCTAATGAGGCCACTCACCGCTGAAAATGGGCTTGTTGCTATACAGATGTCAATTATAGTCGGGGCAAGGGGTGGTATGAGCTCAGCCTTTTTCTGTGAGCTGCCTATTAATTGTCCTTGTGCTCACTGAAGCCTCAGCTGCACATCGGATCGCTGTAAGTCGTCTCTGACGAGTGCTCAGTCCTCTCGTTGTTTTGTATCACGAGGTCGACCGCTTGGCCATGGTTCGGCCACGGTTTGCCCGTTTCTCCCAATTTTGTCAAATAGTGGCATCGCTTATACTCAAACGTCGAGCGGTTCGCCGATTACTCCGTCCGATTTTTTTGAGCCCAACCACCTCTCTCAAATGCTGACCTCCATGTATAATGTGTACGAAGCTGTATACGAAGCACAGTTAGTGTCCAACTGAGTACACGGACGGAGATTCGCAAAGACTTGTCTGGTATAGACATAGTCCCTCCTGACTATCCATGCCAACTGCGTCGTGAAATTGTGCTGAAGCGTCGTACGTTCATCCTTCGACCGCCAAAGTTCACCATTTTGGATTTTCCGTAGATACCTGTATGAATATCAATTTGTGAGAAATTTGCCTAACTCCTTCTGGTTAATCGTTAGATTTTTAAATTTTTTTCTTATAATTTATTCTTCCCCCCCATGAACCATGGACCTTGCCGTTGGTGGGGAGGCTTGCGTGCCTCAGCGATACAGATGGCCGTACCGTAGGTGCAACCACAACGGAGGGGTATCTGTTGAGAGGCCAGACAAACATGTGGTTCCTGAAGAGGGGCAGCAGCCTTTTCAGTAGTTGCAGGGGCAACAGTCTGGATGATTGACTGATCTGGCCTTGTAACATTAACCAAAACGGCCTTGCTGTGCTGGTACTGCGAACGGCTGAAAGCAAGGGGAAACTACAGCCGTAATTTTTCCCGAGGACATGCAGCTCTACTGTATGATTAAATGATGATGTCGTCCTCTTGGGTAAAATATTCCTGAGGTAAAATAGTCCCCCATTCGGATCTCCGGGCGGGGACTACTCAGGAGGACGTCGTTATCAGGAGAAAGAAAACTGGCGTTCTACGGATCGGAGCGTGGAATGTCAGATCCCTTAATCGGGCAGGTAGGTTAGAAAATTTAAAAAGGGAAATGGATAGGTTTAAGTTAGATATAGTGGGAATTAGTGAAGTTCGGTGGCAGGAGGAACAAGACTTTTGGTCAGGTGATTACAGGGTTATAAATACAAAATCAAATAGGGGTAATGCAGGAGTAGGTTTAATAATGAATAAAAAATAGGAGTGCGGGTTAGCTACTACAAACAGCATAGTGAACGCATTATTGTGGCCAAGATAGACACAAAGCCCATGCCTACTACAGTAGTACAAGTTTATATGCCAACTACCTCTGCAGATGAAGAAGAAATACATGAAATGTATGACGAGATAAAAGAAATTATTCAGGTAGTGAAGGGAGACGAAAATTTAATAGTCATGGGTGACTGGAATTCGTCAGTAGGAAAAGGGAGAGAAGGAAACATAGTAGGTGAATATGGATTGGGGGGAAGGAATGAAAGAGGAAGCCGCCTTGTAGAATTTTGCACAGAGCATAACTTAATCATAGCCAACACTTGGTTCAAGAATCATAAAAGAAGGTTGTATACCTGGAAGAATCCTGGAGATACTAAAAGGTATCAGATAGATTACATAATGGTAAGACAGAGATTTAGGAACCAGGTTTTAAATTGTAAGACATTTCCTGGGGCAGATGTGGATTCTGACCACAATCTATTGGTTATGAACTGCAGATTGAAACTGAAGAAACTGCAAAAGGTGGGAATTTAAGGAGATGGGACCTGAATAAACTGAAAGAACCAGAGGTTGTAGAGAGTTTCAGGGAGAGCATCAGGGAACAATTGACAGGAATGGGGGAAAGAAATACAGTAGAAGAAGAATGGGTAGCTCTGAGGGATGAAGTAGTGAAGGCAGCAGAGGATCAAGTAGGTAAAAAGACGAGGGCTAATAGAAATCCTTGGGTAACAGAAGAAATATTGAATTTAATTGATGAAAGGAGAAAATATAAAAATGCAGTAAATGAAGCAGGCAAAAACGTCTCAAAAATGATATCGACAGGAAGTGCAAAATGGCTAAGCAGGGATGGCTAGAGGACAAATGTAAGGATGTAGAGGCTTGTCTCACTAGGGGTAAGATAGATACTGCCTACAGGAAAATTAAAGAGACCTTTGGAGAGAAGAGAACCACTTGTATGAATATCAAGAGCTCAGATGGCAACCTAGTTCTAAGCAAACAAGGGAAGGCAGAAAGGTGGAAGGAGTATATAGAGGGTTTATACAAGGGCGATGTACTTGAGGACAATATTATGGAAATGGAAGAGGATGTAGATGAAGACGAAATGGGAGATAAGATACTGCGTGAAGAGTTTGACAGAGCACTGAAAGACCTGAGTCGAAACGAGGCCCTGGGAATAGGCAACATTCCATTTGAACTACTGATGGCCTCGGGAGAGCCAGTCATGACAAAACTCTACCATCTGGTGAGCACGATGTATGAGACAGGCGAAATACCCTCAGACTTCAAGAAGAATATAATAATTCCAATCCCAAAGAAAGCAGGTGTTGACAGATGTGAAAATTACCGAACTATCAGTTTAATAAGTCACAGCTGCAAAATACTAACGCGAATTCTTTACAGACGAATGGAAAAACTGGTAGAAGCCGACCTCGGGGAAGATCAGTTTGGATTCCGTAGAAATGTTGGAACACGAGAGGCAATACTAACCTTACGACTTATCTTAGAAGAAAGATTAAGAAAAGGCAAACCTACGTTTCTAGCATTTGTAGACTTAGAGAAAGCTTTTGACAATGTTAACTGGAATACTCTCTTTCAAATTCTGAAGGTGGCAGGGGTAAAATACAAGGAGCGAAAGGCTATTTACAGTTTGTACAGAAACCAGACGGCAGTTATAAGAGTCGAGGGGCATGAAAGGGAAGCAGTGGTTGGGAAAGGAGTAAGACAGGGTTGTAGCCTCTCCCCGATGTTATTCAATCTGTATATTGAGCAAGCAGTAAAGGAAACAAAAGAAAAATTCGGAGTAGGTATTAAAATTCATGGAGAAGAAGTAAAAACTTTGAGGTTCGCCGATGACATTGTAATTCTGTCAGAGACAGCAAAGGGCTTGGAAGAGCAGTTGAACCGAATGGACAGTGTCTTGAAAGGAGGATATAAGATGAACATCAACAAACGTAAAACAAGGATAATGGAATGTAGTCAAATTAAGTCGGGTGATGCTGAGGGAATTAGATTAGGAAATGAGACACTTAAAGTAGTAAAGGAGTTTTGCTATTTAGGGAGTAAAATAACCGATGATGGTCGAAGTAGAGAGGATATAAAATGTAGACTGGCAATGGCAAGGAAAGCGTTTCTCAAGAAGAGGAAATTGTTAACATCGAGTATAGATTTAAGTGTCAGGAAGTCGTTTCTGAAAGTATTTGTATGGAGTGTAGCCATGTATGGAAGTGAAACAAGGACGATACCTAGTTTGGACAAGAAGAGAATAGAAGCTTTCGAAATGTGGTGCTACAGAAGAATGCTGAAGATAAGGTGGGTAGATCACGTAACTAATGAGGAGGTATTGAATAGGATTGGGGAGAAGAGAAGTTTGTGGCACAACGTGACTAGAAGAAGGGATCGGTTGGTAGGACATGTTTTGAGGCATCAAGGGATCACAAATTTTGCATTGGAGGGCAGTGTGGAGGGTAAAAATCGTAGATGGAGACCAAGAGATGAATACACTAAGCAGATTCAGATGGATGTAGGTTGCAGTAGATACTGGGAGATGAAGAAGCTTGCACAGGATAGAGTAGCATGGAGAGCTGCATCAAACCAGTCTCGGGACTGAAGACCACAACAACAACAATTTATTCTTAATGGCAGTCGATTATTTCAACCCTACACTCACTAACTTGGTGTAGGGCTTTCGTCATAAGGAATTGTGAACGAGGAGTTTTAGCAGATCTACGTTTTTCTCACGGGAAATAAATGAGAATACTGGCGTCGATGTTTTCGTTCCCAATTAATGCAAAATATATACGCAATCGTGTATTGTTTAGTAAGTGATCCAAAGAGACGTTAAAGATTTGTGATTTACAGAGAACATTTTTAAATGTTATAAGATAAAAACATTTGTTTGGTGAGTAATGTGTTTGTCGAGTTCACCTAAACTGTCCCATGTTTACCAAATTAGACCACATGGATACGACGACAGGTGGTTTCAACAATGTTCGAAACTGAAGGCTGCAAATTAAGATGCAGAAGTAAAGGTTTTAGCAACACTTGCTTGATATTACTGTGAAATTAGGAGACAAGACTGAAATGAATAAGCATCGCATTCTCCATAGGCAGCAGTCTTTCTGCGTCCCATCACACTAAGATTTCCGTGATAATTAATATCAGAATCGTACTTATTACTGCAAATAAACTCTGTAATAAGTCCATGGTTTTACAGGAATAAGTGTCAGATCTCCACCAGGAATTATGTGGGAACCTAATACGTTTATGTAAAATTTTAACTGAGAGTAACTGCTTCCTGATCGTGAAGCATTCCGCAATGGTTTCTTCAGGCCAAGCTTAATCATCTGTAGATTATCAGCGTATGATACGATACAATCCGATAATATTTCCATAGACCCTTATCAGGTTGAAACTGAATTCACGTCTTTATCAATTTGCAGGGAAATATGAGGCATCTGTCGAAATCTTCTGCGGCAATGGTACTTGCGACTTTATATTGTGAATGATGGTAATTGTTGGGAAGGGTCGAGCTATCAAATTTGAAAGACTTTTGTCGAAAGTTTCATCTTAGAGAAACTTCACCTGCAGAAAAATACTTAAATAGGGATGTAAAACTGACAAACTATCTGTGGAAACTACCTCATGCTGTGACTCATAGGAGTTTTAGTATCGTGTTTTTGTTTTCTTATCGAGATATTTGAAAGTTTCCACAGTCGCACTAATTTATAGATTTTACCATAGAGTTAATGAATTGATTAGATACTGTTTTGGCTATTCCATTCATTATTTGAATCTCTCTTTATATGTTACTGTGAATTAAATTAATATTTGACGGCGAAACTTAGTTGTAGTCAATGTAGATGATGTGGAACACTCGCAGCCAGCGGCACTTGAAAACCAATTGTATTCTACAAATTTTAACGTTAATAACTAACGTACTGATAGATGAAATGCTAACTAAATGCAACAGTAGCTCGAAAACAATGATCGCAATTATTTGTGATCCATTCTAAACAGTTCATGAATAACCGCATGTCATTATTTTCTAATTAACTAAACGTTATATTGTCGGGTTAACTGAATTCTCAATTGGTGCTTGGCTGAAAATGGCAATAAGAGCTATTTCTTCCTGGACTATTATTTGTTTACTTGCAAACGGCATATATGCTGCTTACGTTTTCTATAGTACTCAAGTAATTACGACGTAACACATATCTCCTTTATTAAAGACGATATTTGCAGCAGAATGATAGATATAGCAATTGTAAAGAATATGTAAAATCACTTAATGTAAGCTATCTTTCGATGTCGGTACATAAAAGACACAGTGTGAAAGGCATCACGTACTTTTACTCCACATTTATGACGGTTTTAATTAAAACAACACACTATTCTCAATATTGCTTTATTGGAGACAGACGATGATTGACCTTGGTCAATGTGTCTTACAATAGTCTTCAGGACCATCCCACATTTTTAATCATTGTCAAACAGGTGGCGCTGCTTCTCATATTGTGAACCTTTATACTGTAAAATCCATCGATGCATGGCATCAGTTCTGATTTAGAAAAGCTAAATGGCTAGGAGCGTGTAGAATAACTTTTCATAAATTAGATTTACCTGATTTATGAAATAGCAAGGGCATAACGTAGTCATATTAGAATCGTCACCACAAAGAATGTGAATTACTGAATAATGTCCGTCAAAGAAGCACCACAAAAATTATTAATAATATGTTCGTTGAATAATGTCCGTCAAAAAAACGCCACCCAAATTATTAATAATATGATAGTTACTCGAAAGGCACTGCGCCCTTTGCAGTCCATTTGACTATTCGTTCTGCGATTTTATTTAATTCCAGTAAAAATACGTCTCAAATGTAGCTAACACGTGCACACTACAAAACGTTTACTGAAGGAAGGTAAAATAAGCTATTAAATTTAGTTTGCAATCAGTGCATGTGCTGCGTACTGATGTTGATAAAATATTAGCATTGCAAGTACGTAACCTTATCTAAATTACTAAATATACTAACCTTAACTAAATTACTAAATATACGGTTGATTGTATCTCACTGTTCATAATTACAACAAAGCTCCTTTATGGACATACTAATAACGCTTTAAGGGCTACAACCGAGCAGAACAACACTGTTATAGCGGGAAATACTGCAGCAAAAATACAGACAAAAATCATACCGAAAACGACGAAGATTTAATTCCAAATGCTGCAGTAATTGATTATCGCCAGACGTTAAATTTGAAACCCAGTCTCATCAGTTTTTTTAAGAAATTTACGGAAATAATTATTGTTTTTGATTTGTGAATGGAAGATCGATTTTTACATTTTCAGCAACAGCTGTTAAAAGTACATACTTTTGTTTGAATATCAATATGAATCGTTTCTTGTAATAAGTACAAGATGATAATAAATTTCCTTTTTGAAGTTCTTATAAATAAAGTTCCCATTATTTTTTAATGTATGTTTCATGGTGTTGCGGTACCGCTTTCTTTTATTAAAACATTTATGTGTCCAATGATCTAGTTATGTGTGTAGCATCTAAATTTTGTACCTGTTTTGTTAGTAGCATTACTCATCTTACACCTCATGTGGTGCCACATACTAGATCTTTATTTGTTACGAATACCAAATTGTTGTTTCTCGATTACCAACATCCATCTCGAAATTCCTGAAGTGTGTAGCGGGATTTTGAATTTCGCCGCTCTAAACTCGTTCCCTCATACATAAATTATACCGTTGCAGCGGTATGAGCGCTCGACGACAGAGAAAATACTAAAATTGTAACTGTTTTTTTCTATCCGTTTCTTTTTTGTCTCTCGAGAGCCGAAGCTTAATTCAGACGTGCATTTGGAGGATGCAAGTAGCAACGTAAAATAAATTGCATTCAGTATCAAGATGATTTTAATTTGTATAAATTAGTGTTTCCGGGACAATTGCAAGATTTCGGAGCAGATTTTTCACGCAGAAATGTAGCAGGAGATTTTTGAAGACCTGGACGCCGCACGAAAGAAGACATGTTAACACGGTAAAGGATGAACTCTTATCTACGCCATTTCCCCCTGTCAGTTACATTTTGTTATTCTCTGCTCTTTTTCAATAATTTTTGTAGTGGAAATTGGTTTAACATTTGCTCAGAAACGCCACAAGGACCACCCCAACAATAGCTTTTCCGAATCACGAAGTCCGACAGCTTTTCTGTAATACGAAGTCTGATTTGTATTTCATTGTTTTCCTTTTTCACGGTCATTTACGATATTAAAACCCCCTTTTTATTCACCATTTCTTCCCACATTTTCAACCTTTTCTTTTCTTTTCTTCTCTTTTTCATTTTAATTAATCACTACAAGTGTTGAAACAGCTTTACATTTAGATTGGCTGTATTTCTCTGATGCAATTGGCTCGATGTAGTGAAGATTACCTCTCGCGTCCAATGTGCGTCACTTTATATTTTGTTCACAAAAGCGTCTTTGAATTAATGGTGTGCTATAGAAGGCCACCTGGTCTACTTCCACAGAGCCAAAATACAGCTTTCCGCCGTTCAGAGGAGTCAGAGAGTAGATTTACCTTTCACTCAAGAGGTTTTACTCATTGTGCTCGCACTTAGTCTTCTACAATGCCTGTGGTAGGCCACAGTGCTTGAATGTTTCAGGTTATGCCATGGCTGGTGGTTACGTCCCTTCGGGAGTGCAGAAGAGCAGCGGCATATGTTGCAGAGTGGGCTGCTGGGCTCAGCTCGCGCGGATGACTGTATCGACAGTCGTATTTACAGACGCGGAGTGCTGACTCGTGTTCCAGCCCCCGCCGGCAGCGTGACACGCAGATGCATCGTTTGCCTGCAGCAGTCGGCATTCGCAGCAGCTACGCGAAGTTCCGGGCCGTAAGCGACGGCTCCGTGCAAAAGCAGCCGCCACTTCCAGTGTGCCCGTAATATACGTACACCGCTCTATTAAGAAGACTGAGATCTTGGGCACTTTCATTCTTAACATATGCTCAATTTTCCTATGATGAACTATCACATTTTAGTAATTTTGATTTCCATCATTAACGTAACCTCATTTTCCTTATTTGAGTAGTGGTGTTCCTTTCTACAGTAAATACAACATACGGAAAGATGCAAGCACATTTTTCTTTATTTGATACTAGGATGAGCAGCGTTATATTGTAACACCCACCGATACTAATCGGTTAATGCGAAATTTCGACTGCAAATAGTTTCAGACGAGGCAATCGTTTTCGAAGAAGAAAAAAAAATTACTGGTTTAGAGGGAGAAGTGTGCAACAAGTTATCCTGATGAACAACTTAATCCACTTCTTCTACTGTCCTATTATTTTAATTAATAACTTAAATCAATGCCCCGCACCTGTAAACTACAAACGAAAAGGGGTATCACGTAACTAGAAGAATCAATAACAAATTTAATTGATATAATCCAGAAAATAAATAACACGGTCGCCAGCCCAGTGATTTGGACAGCAGGGTGGCACACACGTTTCCAACTATGACACATTACGAAGCAATAATGAAAAATGAGAAAAAAATTTTTTTGTATCCTTAGTGAATTCAATTACACTTTTTTTATTAGTAAGTATCAAAACCCTTTGATGAAAAGGGTTAACTACACCTAGCCATTTCTTATAGCAATAATTCACGTAATTTCACAGTAATGTTTTCTTAAATTGACAACGTTTCTGGCATTTCGAAGCTATGTACGTTGAACTATGATGAATAGTTACATAATTAATAAATTGAATAAACCACTGTTGACTTTCAACACATTTATAACGCCGAAATACGAGCCAAGCCAACATACTATAACAGTATGATAATTAACATAAAACTGAAATATGTAAACGAAATATATTATTTTACTTGTATAAATGCCACGTCCACTTTATTGAAGATACTTTACTTTCATTTTCACTTAATTAATAAGAATGGCTTCACCGCTGAAAATTAATACTCTCTTTCTTTCCCATTCTCTTAGCTTTAAGCAACGACTCTCTGACATTCAATGACAGAAAAGGACTTGGAAACAATCTGGGTTAAAATAACATAGGATAATGAACCGATTTAGGGCATAAGTTTTTTTTTACAGATGTCACTTAATATTGAAGTTCGCTAACAAATTTCACTGTGTAATCTCTCAAAATATACCAAAACGTGAACGAAAACAAAACTACCTAATAGTTCGTTGCAGATGCCATCTTCGCTGTTACCGAGAGTGCCCCTGTTACTTTATATATTACTGCAGGCACTCTACGATTAGCAATGACCAGTTGTGAGGCGGGATCTGGACGATCCTGCAGACTCGTACATCTGGCCACGCTCGTCATGTTTTTCGTACCACGCATTTAACAGACCATTATGTCACTGTGTCAAACTTGACGTCACGTTCCTCCAAGATGCAGGGATGAAATGAATACAACGGTCTGCGGTACCTGCTGGCACACACTCTGTTGTAAGCTCGTGGTACCAACTAAAATATGCGGTGTGTCCCACTAGGCATCCTCCTGAAACATCCGGTGACGGCATGCGCCCAACCGTCGAAGGAAAAGGCACCCTTGAAGAGCAACAACTCAGCCTTCTAGTGGACACCCGGCTAACAACGATGCAAGGATGTTAGAATCGAATGGATTGAGCAACTGTGACAAACGCTATTAAAACAAATTTTGGTTTCACAAATGTGCACTTCGAATAACAGCGTTTATTTACTCCTACTTTTGTATATTTACTTGTTTGTTGCTTCTCTTTTGTTTCGTAAGTCTTATTCCCTCCACTCTGACTTTCCTTGAATCTTGTTACCAAACAACCTCGCAGATATGAAGGTCCTGCTACACTTTTAAAGTGCAGTTTCTCTGCGTCCTCTCATAACTGCGAAAAGTAATGAGATGCTACATCGAGTCGTTCCAGTTTCTGTATTAGTGCAACCTCACATGGATCCTGTCCATCTACATATTGTTTCAGTACTGATCTGTTAACCGATTTGTATACAACTTCTATGACAAACTATAGTTTTCCACTACATTTAATTGGTCTAACGATCAAATTACCAAAATTTAATTACCAAAAGGTAATTTGATCGTTCAAATGGTTCAAATGGCTCTGAGCCCTATGGGACTTAACATTTGAGGTCATCAGTCCCCTAGACTTAGAACTACTTAAACCTAACTAACCTGAGGACATCACACACACCCATGCCCAAGGCAGGATTCGAATCTGCGCTCGTAGCAGCAGCGCAGTTCCGAAGTGAAGCGCCTAGAACCGCTCGGCCACAACGGCCGGCTTGATCGTTCCATTTCATATCTCTAGACACCGTTAGTCTGAGGTATTTGTACGAGTTGCATGCTTGGACCAATTTTAATTGCGAGTAATCCTGTATCAAATGAAGCAAAACGTTTTTAACGTTCCACGATGTACACTATGTTAAATTTCACTCAATAAGAAAAACTTGCAGTGTTTTACACCAGCGTAATATTAAGCCATACTACAAATTGATTGGATAAAATATTTCATGGAAACTGATTCATTTCAGAGAATCCTGGGATAGCAACTAATATATAATCTTCAATACATGCTGTCTTTTTTTAACCCTTTGAGTAACAACGTTATGAGAACTAATCTAATTTTGGAAAAGAATAACTTTTGTTACTATAGAAAGCAATGAGTACAAGCAGAAAGTTAAGAAGTTGGCTCCACTTTGGAAGTTAACATTTATTATCATAGTTAAGAGAAATACTAGAAGAAAAAGTAAACTCGTTTCAACGTTGTGGCTTCACTTTGGAACAACTGGGATATACTACAGTTTTCAACTACCTGTAGCAGCACTACCGTTTGGGATAGGCAAAATCAGTTTTGGTGCTGAGGGCTCAAGTTACAGCCAGGCGCGGGCCTGTTTACAGTAAGTTATGCTCACCAGCAGTTGTGAAGTAAAATAGAGGCCACAGGAGTGTATAACCGCTGGAAAAAGGGCCGGCCGGTGTCGGCCAGGCGGTTCTAGGTGCTACAGTCTGGAACGACGCGACTGCTACAGTCGCAGGTTCGAATCCTGCCTCGACCACGGCTGTGTGTGATGTCCTTAGTTTAGTCAGGTTTAAGTAGTTCTAAGTTCTTGGGGACTGTTGACTTCAGATGTTAAGTCCCATAGTGCTCGGAGCCATTTTGAACCGCTGTAAAAAGTACACACAGAGCGGTTTGCATGGCGGAAGTCAGAGGCAGAAGGGGAACACTGGCCAACCAAAGTGTTGTGAGTACGTGGCATGGAGAGGTGCGTTTAGCAAAACAGAGGACCACAGCAACATATAAGTAGGTTCCAATTCACTAATAAAGCATTCAAGTGTGTCCTGGATGGCGGGGCGTGCCACACCACCGGCTACACGCAGCAGCAGATGGGGTGCCTGCGTTCCAGGCCACGGCGGGTCACTGGTTCGACCCGAGGCCAACGCGGGGTCCACAGCCAGCCAGCAGTGGGCACGCCACAGCTCGCTACTGCGGGCAGTCTTGTTGGTTCCCAACACACGCTGGAGGCATCCTGAGGTGAGGGTCGCAGATTCGGACGCCAGACCATGGGCGCTCGTTGTCGCCGCGCTCTTAGCCACGCCAGCGAGGAAGCGCGCAACGGGTCGCCTTGCAGCAGGCGGCACGGAGGCATCACAGGCGAAGGCCACTGAGTCCACTGCCAGCGCATCCTGACATTGACGCAACTCGGCGGCAGTACAATGCCGACACACTGCAGGGCGTTGCCTGGGTCGCTCAGGCAACCATTCCGTGCCAAGCCATTTTGCAGACAGCGAATTGGTGTCCTCAGAATTGTGGGACCCGCTGATGCAGACCGAGAGGAATGGGAGCACTGTAGCTGGAAATAATAAATCACTTGGGAAACTCAGATGAGTCTTAATATGGTGCCTTCTACCTGTTTCCAGTGCATACCCATCACTTCATGAGATATGTTTTATAGCAATGCCACATTTTTTGTGGACACAATCCTGCATGTCCAAACTTCCACGAGATCATAATGCTGAAAACTACACTCCTGGAAATGGAAAAAAGAACACATTGACACCGGTGTGTCAGACCCACCATACTTGCTCCGGACACTGCGAGAGGGCTGTACAAGCAATGATCACACGCACGGCACAGCGGACACACCAGGAACCGCGGTGTTGGCCGTCGAATGGCGCTAGCTGCGCAGCATTTGTGCACCGCCGCCGTCAGTGTCAGCCAGTTTGCCGTGGCATACGGAGCTCCATCGCAGTCTTTAACACTGGTAGCATGCCGCGACAGCGTGGACGTGAACCGTATGTGCAGTTGACGGACTTTGAGCGAGGGCGTATAGTGGGCATGCGGGAGGCCGGGTGGACGTACCGCCGAATTGCTCAACACGTGGGGCGTGAGGTCTCCACAGTACATCGATGTTGTCGCCAGTGGTCGGCGGAAGGTGCACGTGCCCGTCGACCTGGGACCGGACCGCAGCGACGCACGGATGCACGCCAAGACCGTAGGATCCTACGCAGTGCCGTAGGGGACCGCACCGCCACTTCCCAGCAAATTAGGGACACTGTTGCTCCTGGGGTATCGGCGAGGACCATTCGCAACCGTCTCCATGAAGCTGGGCTACGGTCCCGCACACCGTTAGGCCGTCTTCCGCTCACGCCCCAACATCGTGCAGCCCGCCTCCAGTGGTGTCGCGACAGGCGTGAATGGAGGGACGAATGGAGACGTGTCGTCTTCAGCGATGAGAGTCGCTTCTGCCTTGGTGCCAATGATGGTCATATGCGTGTTTGGCGCCGTGCAGGTGAGCGCCACAATCAGGACTGCATACGACCGAGGCACACAGGGCCAACACCCGGCATCATGGTGTGGGGAGCGATCTCCTACACTGGCCGTACACCACTGGTGATCGTCGAGGGGACACTGAATAGTGCACGGTACATCCAAACCGTCATCGAACCCATCGTTCTACCATTCCTAGACCGGCAAGGGAACTTGCTGTTCCAACAAGACAATGCACGTCCGCATGTATCCCGTGCCACCCAACGTGCTCTAGAAGGTGTAAGTCAACTACCCTGGCCAGCAAGATCTCCGGATCTGTCCCCCAGTGAGCATGTTTGGGACTGGATGAAGCGTCGTCTCACGCGGTCTGCACGTCCAGCACGAACTCTGGTCCAACTGAGGCGCCAGGTGGAAATGGCATGGCAAGCCGTTCCACAGGACTACATCCAGCATCTCTACGATCGTCTCCATGGGAGAATAGCAGCCTGCATTGCGGCGAAAGGTGGATATACACTGTACTAGTGCCGACATTGTGCTTGCTCTGTTGCCTGTGTCTATGTGCCTGTGGTTCTGTCAGTGTGATCATGTGATGTATCTGACCCCAGGAATGTGTCAAAGTTTCCCCTTCCTGGGACAATGAATTCACGGTGTTCTTATTTCAATTTCCAGGAGTGTAATTATAGCCATAAGTAACAACCAGGAATGGGTCTAAAATTTACTTAATTTTTAATCAAAACTACTTACTACTTCATTTACTTCAAAGCAGCTCATAAAAGCAGTAGTATAAATGAAATTTACGTTACAGTGTCTTTAGATATGATCCCCTCATCATGTCCACAACCAAAAATAACGAATATCACAATATTCTACAGTCACATAGAGCAATCTCCGAGCCTGCTGTTGCTTTGAACGCCATGACTGTTACGATGTACTACATCGTAGAAAATAGTTCAAATGGCTCTAAGCACAATGGGACTTAACATAGGAGGTCATCAGTCCCCTAGACTTACACCTACTTAAACCGCACTAACCTACGGACATCACACACATCCGTGTCTGGGGCAGGTTTCGAACCTGTGACCGTAGCAGCTGCGCAGTTCCTGACTGAAGCACCTAGAACAGCTTCGTCACAGCGGCCATTTGTAGAAGTACCCTAGTGTATCGCTAGATGTCTCTGACTTGCCACATCATCGGTGATTTCTTGCTAGAGGCTCTGATACTTCAATGAAGAAGCAATAGCAACAAAATGTAGGTTTCCGGCAGAAATCAATGGTACTCAAGTGTTAAATACGCCTCTTTACAGTTTTTATGCCAGGAACTGACTGTGCCACTTTAACTGCTAAGTACGCTTATGACACGAGTGATGACAGTGGGTAATATCTTTCGAAGGGTGTGAAGGAATGGGGAGGAAGATCTCTAACACTTTAGCTACTGTGTACGGTTACGACATGAGCAACTGCCATGAGCAGCCAGTTCAAAAAGCTGCAGCAGAAACTTTCAGAAACTATACTGCCTGAAGACCGGTAATCGTCATCTAATCCTGTCATATATATCGTTACAACGCCAAGGTGGTCCCAAATTGCAGTTTCTACAGAGAATAGGCATGAAAATTTTGAAAGAATGATGTTGATTATAAATTTTTTGTATTTAAAGTTTGGTTGCATGTCTTTTGTTTGCATACTATACACCTTTTAATATAATGTACGATAGATAATAGCATAATGGGGAACTATGAACTAGTTGTCATAACACTATATGTATTATTTTGGCAGCCGGCCGAAGTGGTAGCCGGCACGGTAGCTCAGCGTGTTCGGTCAGAGGGTTTAGCTACCCTCTTTAATAAAAAAACTGAGTGGACGGTTCAACGAACAACTTCAACAGGTGTCATGAGACGTCCGCCCCGATCATATACAACGAACAAAATAGAACAAAATGAGATCAACAAAGAATTTTAAAAAAAAGTGGCCGTGCGGTTAAAGGCGCTGCAGTCTGGAACCGCAAGACCGCTACGGTCGCAGGTTCGAATCCTGCCTCGGGCATGGATGTTTGTGATGTCCTTAGGTTAGTTAGGTTTAACTAGTTCTAAGTTCTAGGGGACTAATGACCTCAGCAGTTGAGTCCCATAGTGCTCAGAACCATTTGAACCATTTTTTTTTATTATTTTGGCTCAGTGAAAAAGTCAACTTGTTCAATGGCTAACACTTCACTGGTTCTTTTTTTTGTGAAATATCTTTTTGAAGTACTCGTCAGTATTAATTTAATGTAAACTAGTTAGTTTGCCAACTAGTTAGTTTGCAATGCCATTCAGGAAGTGTGTAATTTAGTGTAATCTAATTTTTTTACTTCACTAACAGATGTAGGGATTGTATTAGTGTCACTATATATATGCAAGAAATATTGCACTTATTCTCTACCAAGATATTTTCCTGTCAATGTTTATACACAAATTTCTTTTTATACATCATATTTACACACTAACACAGCACTGAAAGCAAATGAGTTACATATAAGAGCTCGAACAAATATTTTCTTTGTCTACTTGGTTGCGCGGAACGTGTGATAGTATTATTTGTTAATTCTGCACTCTTACAGATTCAGAAGTGTTTATAGTTGCTCCGAAGTAGCTCATCAGCGTGACGTCAGAGTATTCCTTGTAGTGTGTGAATACTTATTTTACATTTGGTACGGTTACCCGTATCATCTGGTTTTCCTCTCCAAGACACCAATCCTCACCATGTGTATGGAGGACAGGATGATGAGTTCCTCACAACTGATGACCCACATCGACAACAATCAGCTGCTTGTCGGCTACATCACTGTACAGTTAGCTACATAGGTATTCCAGAAGCTATGATGGTCAACACGGTGGATGATATCAATCACTCAATAGCTGCCATGATACCGGAAAATACCCTGAAAAGGAGGAGTTGTCAAAATTGGACGCATTCACCTTCCCCAGCGTGAGAAATAGTCTGCAAATCGAAGTAAGTCGGGCATTAGGGAATTTTGAAAGCTTCGTTACAGAAGCTAACCAAATATCATCTGCCAGCGATGTTTCACATGTAACAGATATCACGGTGAACGTAGTTTCAGCTTCCGACCTCTACAACAAATTACTACAAACATTTCGGGCGTGGAAACTGCAAGTATCCAGTAGTATACTAACTTCTGCAGATGTGGAGATTCTACTTGGTATGTAGGAATGCGGCAGACTGCGACGTCAAAGAAAATCGGTGGACGGTGTTCCAGTTAGCGCCACAAAGGCAAGCAGCTGACGACATGCTCAATCGCCGGAGCGCCGAACGCTACATCGAAGTGCAGCCAAAACATATGGCACAGGGGTGTGCCGATCATGCAAGTCCTTCGTACGGATGGGCCAGCAGGTGCCACGTCGTTGTGACCCCGCTTCTCGCCACAGCGGACTGCAGGATCGACGCCTGACCACGCCCATCGGACTTGGACGCCACGAGAAATGGTTCAAATGGCTCTGAGCACTATGGGACTTAACATCTATGGTCATCAGTCCCCTAGAACTTAGAACTACTTAAACCTAACTAACGTAAGGACATCACACAACACCCAGTCATCACGACGCAGAGAAAATCCTTGACCCCTCCGTGAATCGAACCCGGGAGCACGGGCGTGGGAAGCGAGAACGCTACCGCACGACCACGAGCTGCGGACACGCCGCGAAATCAGGGCGGCGTGGGTTGATACCGGGTTGCGACACCTGAAGAGGTCTCGCACCTGTAACTGCTGGAGTTCACATGCGAAGTTCACAGGGGCAGCCGCCCTCACCTCCGACGGAATCCCACTGCCCTTGAGAACCTGTCGAAGTCACAATGCCCAGGCGGAAGAACCATCGCTGTCCTGACTACCAGAAGAAGATTGAATCAAAAACTTGGGAAATGGCCAGTTTCTAATGAACAGCGAAGTATTAAAATATTAAAATACAGGGTGAACATTAACAAAACAGATATACTTCAGGAGTGGATATCAGACTGGAAATGGAGGAAAAGAGATCCTTGTAACATGTCTTTGGAAATGGACGGTGTGCGTACAACGACAATAAATCGTCCTTGAACGCATCCACGTCTCAACACATGTTCAAAACGACCTCCACTGGATCCATTTCACTCTTCACTCACCGCATCATGGATTGCTGCACTCCTTCGAACGTTCTGGCGGCACGGGAGTCATAAACACGCTGGTGAAGGGTTTGCATATCAGGAACTGGTTCAGTATACACAACTGTTTTCAGATGACCCCAGAGGTAAAAACCCAGGGCGCTTAAATTCGTGATCTAGCAGGCTCCACTACATGGCCTCCGTGTCCTATTCAGCGTCCATGGAAGAAGTTGCTGAAGTGTAGGCGAACTGTATTCTGGAAGTAGGGTGGTGCTCCAGCTCCAGAAATCACGTAACAAGCCGTATTGCCAAAGGTACATTCTCAAGCAGGCCAGGCATTTCGCACCAAATCCAAGTACGTTGCTCCGTGAAGGTGTTGTAGAATAATAACCGGTCAAGCTTCATGGTCGCCAGGAATCCCTGGCCCCATATTGATGCTGAACCGATGCTGATAAGACGCCCTCACCATTCCCCGAGGATTAACTGTAACTCACAGATGGCGATTATTCAGACTTAGTGGCAGTTCTGGTAAGGGTGGCTTCGTCGGTAAATAGTACTGATGACAGAACTCACAAAGTTATGATAGTCTGATGCAAAAATCATCGACAGATCGATCTCGGGCATGGATATCTCCTGCTGATAATCCTTCGCACTCGTTGCAGGTGACAGGAATGGTAGCGGTTGTCACGCAGGATACACATAATCGTTCTTTGGCTTAAACCGTGTTGGCGGAGCCTGGAGCTTGTCCGAAGGTTTGACTGAATATCCTGTGGAAGTCGGCTCTCCAAACCTAGTGCACAAATATTCCGCCGCCTCCCTGCATGTTCGCTGTCTCAAAAGACCCATGATCACATAAAAGCCCGAAAAGGGCTTGAAATTTGCGTGATGTGGTTGATGTCTGTGGGGGTACTTTTTTTAGTTTGGTAGTACTGGCCCTTGACCGTTTATACTTCTTTCACCGTACACAAACACCACTCCGTCCTGTTTCCGACATGAATACGGAAACATTCTGTAACTTACAGCACACTACGTGAATCACACAGCATGCAACACACGATGAACACGGGGCATATGGTCAGATAAACCGTCATTCGTCAGCACTATCTACCGTGGCACCGAAGCATTTCTGGGCAAATGTTCATAATACAGTTTTCCTCCACTTCCAGTCAGGAATCCGTCCCTGCAGTTCGTCGGTTTTATTAATATTCGCACTGTGTAGAATTTTACATTCTGTGTTTCTTTATAGGCGAAAGGGGAGTAATTCGAAACGATGATACGGTATTTAAAAAAAAGCGGATATTTAGGAAATAGCGCCATTAGCCTTGGCCGTTATAGGTGTTAGAAGTTTCCTAAGCAATATGCAAAAGTTGGTAAAGAATACACTGCAAACTGCAGGCCTGCTTGTTAAGCTTCCAGTCTCATACTTTGCCAGACGCTGGAACTAGATGTTCTTTAGATACTTGCGTGAGAAGTATCAGGCAGTGTTTAAATGACCTTCGTTACAGGCAATATCGATCCCCACTGTGGTGTATCAAATGATGTAGGTCTCTTCCTGTCGAATCCTGTACCTCAGTTTTTGCTATTTGTGTTCAGTTTGGAAGATGACAACCCATCCAAGTATCAGTCCTGCTCTCAATATCACAGACGGCAAAGACCTCAAGAACTGACTACGCTTAACTCTTTCAGTGCCAGTGCTTCCTGTCTAACACCATTATTTTCTAACTTTTTTAAAAAATTTGATACCAGTAACTTTCGTGTGAAAACATCGGCGCTCTTGCAAAACAGACACATCTAGCGGTACACTGAGGCACATCTACAAATGTAGTTCATTTCAACAGTCATATACAGCGTTCCTAAACGACAGTCAGCGTTCAGATTGTACCCCGTTATTGTAGGAGAATGTAATTCGTGGGTTTTCGTTGTTGATCATTATGAGTCTGTACTCCTGCAGTCTTGTGTGGCTTCGAAATAAAACCCCTGGAGGATATACATATATTACATTTTAGGCCCATTTTTGCTTGTTATGTGGAACTAAAGTGTGGTTTCGACGTTATGAGTTCATAGAAGTTTCGAAATGTGGGGCTGTGTCTAGGAAAACTGGGAAACCGATTGACGTGTGGCTGAAACTTATACGCCCCCCTGGTTCCAAATTGAAACCACAGCTCTGAAACAATTGTTTGTTTACCTTTTACCAATTTCTTCTTGTTTTCGTTGCTTACTATGACAATAAAAGTAAAAAATCGTGAAAAATTTTAAAAATGTATTCCAAATTGACTCCACGTCCACAAAATAATTTATTGTTATTTTTTCCCATTTGTTATTGTGTCAGTTGCTATGTTAATAAAGGCTAGTTCTGCAAAATTTTGAAATTATTCTTATATTGTTGTGACTCAGTCTTAATAGCTGGCCGTTGTAGGCGAGCGGTTCTAGGCGCTTCAGTCGGGAACCGCGCAGCTGCTACGGTCGCAGGTTAGAGTCCTGACTCGGGCATGGATGTGCGTGATGTCCTTAGGTTAATTAGGTTTAAGTACTTCTAAGTCTAGGGGACTGGTGACCTCAGATGTAAAGTCCCATAGTGCTCAGAGCCATTTGAACCATCAGTCTTAATTACACTGACTACAGGGATGCACTGTAAATTACTTGCATTCCATCCTGCATGTACGTTAACGAGTGACTACAACTTTTCTTACCTACAGACAAACAATTCACACCGACCTTACCGCGGCCCGCAGAAGTAGATATACACCGTAATTTACATGAGTGCCCTCAATAACGAAACCCCATACATTATGAAGTCATTCTTCTATATCAGATTCCCTACCTGCTCGGTGACCATAGGTAAGCAAATTCGCAAGAACTGAAGCAATGACACCCTTTATTTCTCGCTGAACTGACCGAGGAGATGATGTTATTGATTTTGGTGCTCAGCGCACACGCAAAAAATATTAACCATAAAATACTCAGGCACCTCTTAAATGACACATTTGTCTTCCAGCTTAAATTAAGAAGTCTATAAATGAATTTCAATGAAATGTAAGAATAGCCAACTGCCACAGATAAAATTTGCTAAGACGAATACTTATAAATCACCCTGTTATAGTCAGACATGGTTTTAGTACCAGCAGACTGTACCCTTTAAACATTTTTTTTAAAGTGGAAACCGATTCCGCAGAAAATACGGCGCTGAGACACTTGTCGAAAGATGGCGGAACATCAGAAATACTCACTAAATGTAAGACACAACGAATAAGACAGAAGACAAGGCCTCCCAACTGGAAATCTGAATACCGAACATGGAGACGAAAGACGGCAGTGCCTTCCAGACAAGGCACTACCTTGTTAATACCCATCAGATACCTCCCTTTTCATTTTCTTTCAGAGATTGTCATACAGTTTCATTCACCCTTAGTGTATCTATATTCTCTCTGATTGATATTAATCTCATGGACTATTACGGTTAGGGTGAGCCAATGATTGATCTTACATTTCTTGCATGACTCCAGTTGCAGTGGTAGAATTAAACTCTGTTATAGAGACAGATTTTTGGACACTGGAGGCGAACATTGCATTACGGGCAGCTTTAAAACTTTCCTCGAGTATCAAGCGAATTCGAGGATTCCTTTGTAGTCACCGAAGTGGACCGTGAGCACGGCATGGCAGTGGTTTATGAGTCGCCATTCTGGTAGTTAGCCTCGTTCCACTGTCGGCCACGGAAGAGGGTGGCAACGACAAGTCTGAAAGCGAAATGACACTTCTTTAGGAACTGTCGGCGACGGGCAAGCTGGCGCCGGCCTAATTGGTTTATTATCGAGTGGACGCGGTATGGGAATCTGGTCTCCTTATTTTGTGTGCGGGTCCAGGTGAAGCGTCGTCTGATTGTCGCCTTTCTAATACGTTTATTACAAGAATAGCATACCCTTGAGACGGGACGACGAATTTCTCCAGATGCCGCGTTGCTTAGATACCGCCGAGCCCAGCCGAAATGGCGCCCACTGAATTGTTTTATGGATGAGACGGAGCTTGTTTTCAATTGAAAGCTTCTCTCATCCGCAGGACCTCCAGGCATTGTGTGCTGATTTTACGGAGAACAGTATGTGTACTGCACTGCAGTGATTGGTTGAGAAAGATCGGGTCTCCTTGATAGAAAACATGATTGGCGCGGTAACTACTGCCAGGTGATGATAGGTTTATTTGAGAACATCGGGTGGAACGGATTTTTCGGAAGGTTTTGAGCAAAAGGGAGAGACAACGATTTGCTTCTCGGCCGTCGCGGAGTACAGTCACTACAGCTCTTCTGTTTCTACAAGAAGAGCAGTTAGTTGTAAAGACGTCCAGACACCCGGGTGAAACTTTATATTGGCGCGGACGAGAGAGAATCACCGGCGGACGTGGTGTCATCTCCCGCAATAGGACGCATCGGCAACACCTTCCAGCAGACGGCAGCGTCTCGTCTTTCACCGGCTATATCGGTAACGTTGCGCAGCTTCGGCAAATTCAGAAGCCTATCAATCGTTTTCACCACCATCCTTTTCCATACTAGCCTTGTACTTGCTATAGTCACTCCCACTGTCATTAAAATCTTAATTGTATCTTGAAACAAGAAACCAATCAGTGGAACGAACAGCAGAGTGTGCTTGAGTAGGTTGGCTGCCTTCCACTCACTGAAGCCAGTCTCATTTACACATAAATTTTAATTAGATTCTCTTTATCAAGCCGTAGGTCCTAGTTATTAATTTCACAATTCCACGTGTTCTCATTCCCTACGAGTCATTTATTTTATTCTTTGTTGGGAGGAATTAAATTATGTCAACTTGGCCAACTGAGGGGTGATCCAGTCTGGGGCCACTAGTCAGGTTTCCTTACGCTATTGATAACCGTGGTACCTCTTGGGTGTGGTGGTTACGTCTTTTGAGTACATCAGAATGCGAACCGCCGTCACCATATTCTAGCTTGCATATTGGCGACCTTCCGGTGAACGAATTTTCTCCTCGGTTTGCTCTGATAACAGTAATCAGTCCGTAATTACATTCGTTTTTCCAGTCCGTCTGGCGCGAATGTGAAATTTTTTTTCTCTTTCTACATAACATATTTATTTGTGTTCATGATTTGATTTTGTGGGTTCTGTACCACATCCACGACTGTGTAAGTTCAGCGTTGTTACCTGCGTTGAAAAGATTTGTGTAGCATATTTCAGAGTCAGTTATTATTAGGTGTTCTTACATAAGCATAGTTTTTGTTTTGTGTTGTGTTCTTTTATTCTCTGTTGGGGTCGTACCAAATAAATTTTTTATCCTCCATTGTCGTGAATGTTGACGAGGGCTAAAGTGTAATTCATCCTGACCCACGTGTAACAGACTCTGGAAATACGATGGAACAAGCTAATAGCGATGTCGTCAACCTTTCTCTTTTGGTTTGGTTCCAATCCAGGTAGAGAGGCATTTTCACATCGGACGATGGCTAAACCATCCACTTCCAGTTTTGTTTTGGTAACAACTAAACCACAATAGGCCACTGGTGGTCAGTCCCTGCTATAAACATCCCTAGTTTAATGTTTTCATGTAACGCTACTATCAGATAACATTTGTTTTTTTTCTTTTGTGTGCTATGGATAATTTATTTTCCTATGCATCCTCACCAGTTTCTCATTTACTGTTAGTCTTGTAATGCAACATATTTTTCATGAGGAAACTGGGACTCAGTTACACAAGTGCGTCCACGATACATTAATGAAAAGTGAATAAAAATTTCGTAATGGTCATGTTTCATGAATGAATCAGTGCGGAAGGACATTAAGTCACGTCACTATGGCTCTCTCTTTTCTTTGCTCAGGGATACTGAATGTACGTGGTGACTTTTCACATAGGGAAGAATACCCTTTGTAAGGACTTCCCCTTTCGTTCTTCTAGTGTGAATGTGTGTGTTTGCGCTGGGCACGATTTAGCTATGCATTGTCAACGAATTAGGTCTGGTTGCTTGCTAGATGATGTAGTCCATAAAACTAACAATGACAACTTATTGCAATTGGAGGTGAAGATTTGTGTGTGCCCGTGGGTAGCCATGTGAATGAATGAGCGTCGCTTGAGGTATGAGACTAAAATTGGCTGTGGGGTTGGCAATATTCACCTCCATGACTTCTGCCTTTTCTTGCTCCACCACGACTAGTGGCTGTTCTGATGTTTTCATTGAGACATTTTTCTTGTATTGTCACACTATCCATTGCCGTAAGTGAGCCACAAACGGTGAAAAACGATTTACTGTGAGTGGCGGTAATGCCTTCCGGGCATGCCACTGCCGTGGTAATACCCGTCAGTTACCTCCCCTTTAATTTTGTTTCAGCCATTATCATACAGTTTCATTCACCCTTGGTGTATCTGCATTCTCCCTAATTGATATCAATGTGATGGACTATTAGGGTTAGGCTAAGCCACTGATGGATCTAACAGTACTTGCATGACTTGAGTAGCAGTAGTAGAAGTAAACTCGGCTATAGAGACAGATTTTTGGACGATGGAGGTGACCACTGCATTAGGGACAGCTTTAGAACTTCCACGGGCAACAAGTGAATTCGAGGATTCCTTTGTAGTCACCGAAGCGGGCCGTGGGCACGGCAGGGCAATGGTTTATGAACCCTCATTCTGATAGTCAGCCTTGTTCCGCTGTTGGCCAAGCAAAAGGGTGGGAACGCCATGGCTGAGTGCGAAATGACACTTCATTAGAACCTGGCGGCGCCGGGCATCCTGGCGCCGGTCTCACTGGTTTATTAGCGACTGGACGCCGTGTGGGAACCTGGTCTCTCTATCTCGTGTTTGGATCCAGGTACAGCGGCGTCGGGCTGGTTGTTTTTACTAGGAAGCTTTTCTCATCTTGTAAAACGTGCCGTGGGGTTGGGCTACAAGACCTCCACGCATTGTGTGCTGTTTTTACGGAGAACAGAATGTGTACTGAACTGCAATTACAGGTTGAGGAAGATTGGGTCTCCTTGATAGAAAACATGATTGGTGTGATAACCACCGCTGGGCCATGATAGACTTATTTGAGAACATTGGGGTGAATGGGATTTTTTGGTAGGTTTTGAGCAAAAGGGAGATTCGAGGACCGTTGCGGGGTAAAGTTGCTAGAGCTCTTCCGTTTCTAGAGAGAAAGCAGTTAGTTGTAAAGATGTCCAGACACGGGGGCGAAACTTACGTTTTTGAGGGTGGAGACAATCGCCGGCGGACGTGGTGTCATTTCCCGCAGTACGGCGCTTCGGCAGCACCTGCCTGCAGACGACAGCGTCTCGTCTTTCACCGGAAAATCGGTAACGTTGCGCAGTTCGGCTAATTCAGAAGCCTATCAATCGTTTTCACGACCATCTTTTTTCATGCTAGCCTTGTACTGACAGTAGTCTCTCCCATTGCCCATTGCATGCTTAATTGTGTCTTGAAGTGAGAAAGCAATCAGTGGAACGATACAGCAGAGTGTGCTTGAGTAGGATGGCTGCATTCCACTTGCAGTAACCAGTCTCATTTACACATGAATTCTGGTTAGGTTCCCCAAGTCTGTTGCCAGCTAATCTGAGTTCACGTTAATAATATATTACACAGTTGAAGTTTCAGTTCATATGTTTGTTCTCTCTTGACGCTGATATTAGTTAATAAATGTCTTTGTTATGCCATAGGTGCTTGTTATTAATTTCTCAATGACAAAGTTTTTCATTCCCTACGATGTCATTTATTTTGTTCTGCGTTTGGAAGAATTAAATTAATTTTATGTCAAGTTAGCCTACTCAGGGGTGATCCATTCTTGGTCCACTAGTCAGATTTCCTTGCGCTATTGGTAACAGTGGTTCCTCTTGGGCTTGGTGGTTACGACTTTTTAGTCGTTTGGCAAATGGCGAACTGCCGCCACCGCAGACTAGGTTGCAGAGACATGACAGAAATTGAAGTTATTTGGTGAATGTTATTGAATAAAAAATCTAGTGATATTCAGCAACGGCTCTGGTGCAATGATATCTTCATACTTCAGTAAATGTTCTGCAATAGATGTAATGTTTTGCACCACCTATTTTACTGAAGTTCCTAATTGGTATGTTACAAAAGACTGAGTCTCTTCAGATCATCTCCTAAGAGACTCGACGTAAATATATATGTCGGCCCTAAACATCCGTATTACGCTAATAGTAAGTCAAAACTTGCAGAAGCGGTTGGGGACAACATGAAGACACATCTCAAGAAATCTCGAAATTATGGGACATGACCTACAGGAAAAAGACGCATACCGAGCATTAATCAATACTGTGGAAGTAGCAGTGCATGGCAGCTTTCCAAAGAAAAACACGTTTACTATTATGAAGAAACACTCTCCTTCTGGACAGAATCATGAATTATCTAGAGGCGTTGCAAAACGCAGACTTACTTTCAAAACTAATCGCCGTAATTCTAGCTTGGATAATTTCTTGGTAGTGAAAAAATTTCATGTACGAGTTAATAAAGGCATCTAGAAATATCTGACAGCAGTCCATTTTGCCGCTACTATTGCTAATTAGAGGAGTTCGTCGGTATGCTTGCTTCTCCCACAGACCTATTCCTAAATTTTCCATCTTTATTTCAAGATGACTATCGTCACCTTCAGTGTCGTCCCTTGACTAAGGGAGAAATAAATAACGCTATTAAATTAGAGAGTGACAGCTCTCGTGGAACAGATGTCATTCATTAATCTGTGACTGAGAATCTACCAATGGAAACGAAATATTTAGACTTCTTCATTTTAGTCACTAGTGGATGAGACGGGATCTTATGGAAACAAGAAGACATATAATATATGCCTGGGCCTCTTATTTACATTGGGGCCTCCAGAACTCTTTGTTTGCATTTGTGATATCACACGATCAAGGTCAATGCCTCAGTCATGACGTCACAAGCCACTATATCAACATCATCACACGCAAAGCCATGCACTTTCCCCCCTTTTTCTCCCCCCTCTTCCCACCCCTCTCTGGTGAATGACAGCATAGTAATATAAAACGAAAAAATTTTTCATAGTATAGTGTTTTACTGAACATTAAAATGAAGTACGCAGTCACATTGTAGCTTTGGAGCAGGCATCTTGGCTGAGCTCCAATGTATCCAAATGATCAGAAATTTTTTGACCCTTGTGGAAATGTATTTATCTTGTAGTATTTTCAGATCTAAAGTATGTCAGTAACACACTAGCAGTGGAGCTTGTGTGAAGTTTGGAAGATAGAAGACGTGGTACTGCCGGAAGTATAGCTGTGAGGACGGATCGTGCGTCATACATAAGCACCTCAGTCGACAGAGCACTTGCCCGCGAAAGGCGAAGGTCCAGAGTTTGAGTCTCACTTCAGCACACAGTTTTAACCTGCCAGGATGTTTCGTATTAGCGCACACTCCGCTGCAGAATGAAAATATCACCTCCTGATTGTGGCTAAGCCATGACTCCGCATATACGGATATATCCTATATTCCAGTACTGCTAGTCTTGCATGTTTCGGATTAAATCTTCTGTACAGTTTGGAAAGTAGGAGGTGAGCTTTCAGTAAGGATCGTGAGCCGTACTTGGGTAGCTCAGTCTGCAGAGCACTTTCCCATGAAAGGCAAAACTCTCGAGTCTTGGAGCGGCACACAATTTTACTCTACTGGGAAGTTTCATATATATACTACACACACAGATCATCAAAATCTATGTGTGAAATTTAAAAAAAAAGGAAGAAAGAAAGAAAGAAAAAAGGATAGTTAAGACGTAGGTAACGTTCAGCTTAAGTTTTTATTTAGGCAGTGTAATAAATCTACCCTAATGAATGAAGCTTACGACTGCAGAAAACATATAAAGAAGTATGCTAAGCATAAGAACACACATACAAATAGGCAGTCTGAATTACTTACAGCTAGTGGAGAAATTTAATTAGTTCTGCGTGTTCTAAGACAAAATGCCGCCTCAGATGAAATATTTTCATATTTAAATTCTTCTGATATTTTTGATGTGATACAATGATGTCTCTACATGTAAAATACGTATAGGGTGTTGTCATTTTAATCTGAGGACAGGTTGTTGATGGTTCATAGAACGAACGGGCATCACCTCATTTTGTTACAAGTTTTTCAGTAGCGCTTCCCCTTAAAAAATACCGTTTTAGGGATGATGTATACCTATGTCTTACTTTACAAAGTATAACTGGTGTTATTAACAGCCTAATATTGTTTTTACTTACTTTCGTGCTAGAAATGTAAGTTTAAATCCTAAACAAACTTGCGAGCAATGCTCCAATTTTTACCAATCCAAAAAGTTTACAATAAATTAAAAAATAGGAACAAAAACAGATTAAAATCAGCGATGTGATGAAACACACACACACACACACACACACATACACTCAGCGCTGTCAAAGACAGATGAAAGTAGTGTTTCGACGAGGAATTTTTTGTTGTGATGTGAAATTTAAACAGTACTATTTCGTAAAACACTAGGAAAACTATTAGTTTGCATACACCATAACAACACGACCACAGATGGTGCTGAAACAAGACAGAGATGGAACATAGCCAAGGACAATGTTGTAGTTAGTCAGAGATGAAAAGCCAAGAAGATAAAAATTTACACTACATCTTTTGGCCCACGAAACAACATTATTCGTGGGATTCAGTCTTAATGCAGCAATATTTACAATCGGAAATATTGTGCAAAAACATGTCTTGACAAGGCTTTACGGTTCTGACAAGAGGAAAAAGAAAGAAAGAGAGAGAGAGGAATAAAGAGAAAGATTGTTACTTAAGTTAATGTAGTGTATGAATCAGAGAGATGATCATAATGAGGCAAATATGGATATATCGTATGTAATTTTTCGATTTTATGTACAGACATCAACAGGGTCAGCTTACCTGAAAATGTAACAACCTGTCCTCCAAAACTGTACAAACTAGCTCTGAAATGACATCAACTTACCTAAGAATTGTATCGAATTGCCTTGAAACTCTATCAGTTTGACCTGAAATTGTCTGCCCCAAAACTGAATCAACTTGCTCCACAAATTTTATCAGCTTGCCTCCCAAACTGTACAGCTTTGCCCCTAAATAGTGTCAACTTGCCCCAACTCCTGTCACCATGCCTCCTGAAACACTACCAACTTGCGATGTAACTTTATCAAATTCGTCCAAAAATTAATCAGCTTGCCTTACGAAACGTGCCCAAAACTGTATAAATTTGCTCTGAAACTTCACAACTTAACGCTGAAACTGTATCAGCTTGCTCGAGTAACTGTATCAGCTTGTCCCCAAAATCGTATCAACTTGCGAAACTATGGCAATGATGGTTACTTTCAGGGCAAACTGAACAGTTTCAGGGGAAACTCATAAAGTCTTTACGGACAAGTCTTTACAGTTTCAGGGCACAATGATACAGTTTATGTGTGTACACAACGACAAAACAATATGTGTAATATTCCAATAAGTGCTTTACCATCATAATCTCTCTCACTTATACACGAAAATATATTTCCTCTCTCTCTTTCTCTTTCCCTCTCTATAAATATTGTACTGCATCTTCAGGGCATTATTCTCCACAATACAATCAAATACAGATAATGCCAAATTGGGACAGGTAAGGAAAGAATTGGAAACAGAAGTTTTTGACGGAAATAACTGCCGTAAAGGAAGAAAAAAAGAAGCCACTGCAAATGTGCAAGCAAGTCTTTATATACCGTATTTGGTAAGGTCTAGGTATGTCTGATGAATACAAAATATCAGATTTCTTTCTAAATAGCAATTCAATGAGGCCATGAATAGTAGAACTCACACAAAATGCATCCTACATTAAACTACACCTGAGAAATCTGTCTATAAATATCAAATACCATTGGATCTGCTCAGATAGGATGGTTACATTGCATCTAAGAGTGGTGGACTGGACAATAATCACCTGGCAAAAGCGAAGCCTCTACCATAGTTTAAAACCAAAATACTGACTACTTTTAATGAGCGTTCATTTGCCAAAATTGTAAACTAAAAATTCTAAAAGATGTTCTGGAACAACGTAGTGGAGAAGAACTGGAAAATACACCAGAATTGTGGAATTTTACAACAGCAGTGTAATGTAGGTAATGTAAGGAAAAGTTAAAACTGCTGAAAGCCCTTGGCCAGCATAATTGCAAGAAGGATGGAGTGAAATTCGTAAAACATATAGTTTATAGGCAATAAAATAGATATGCATTAGCATTCAAGATAAACATATTATCGTTTTTCGTTAGATTAATGGTTGGAAAAGGAATAGATGACTGATATGTAGATTTCAAGTTAAAAATGAAGCTGTATGTTGTTCATACCACACCAAAAATAAATAAACATGTAAAGGAACAGATATGCTCACCATGTGAACGTATATGGACACAATAATAAAGATTTTATATAAGATTATATGAGGGACATATTACAAAAACTGGACTAGTCCAATAGCAGACTTTTGAGCTAATGCCCCCCCCCCTCCCCCCAAGTACTACTATCCCCTTACTCTTTTCTATTACCACATCTATTTCACAGCGGAATTTGCCTGGGCAAATGCAGTAAAGAGTCAAAAAATATTCAATGTTCAGAATTGTAATAGGTCAATTTGGAAATCTTGCTCTGCTACGAAAATTAGACTAGTCCATTGTTATTTCAACAAAGCAGAACATGTCCAGGATTAGTGGGTGCACTATTCTCATCAATCTGGACTGGGTACTATGCACCACATTTAGAGAAAGCGTTCCAGGAATGCCGATGAAGAAGGACGTCATAAACATGCTTCTACATTTTCCTACGCATTGTGGGTTGAAGGTACAGACATTTAAATTTTTGAAGTACCATTCCTGAACTTTTATAGAATAACCTGGTGCGGACTATACAGCGTCCAGAATACTATTCTAAAGATTGAACCGTCTCCAAAGATAAAAGGGGTACCCATGAACACAGATCAAAAAAGAGAGCAGAGACGATTGTTCAATTCGCTGAATATTATATGAAGTCCTTTAAAGCAACGCAGTCATACCACTCTCTGTGTGATAACCCTGATCGAAAATATCTTCCGAAAGATTTTACCATAGATGACACCCATCTTAAATTTCAGCGAAAGTACCATATCAATTTTCCTTAGAAAAGCTACTGGGCAGTGTATAAAACTGTTTTCGAATGTATCAATTCTGATACATGAACAGGAAAATAAAAGCTGAGGAAAGAGATTTTCAGAAAAGTCAAGTAAATAGGGTATAGAATTTGCAGGTGTAATAAAATAACTAAAAATAATAAATGTTTGTTAATTTGAAGGACCTGTCACAACTATGTACGCTTGATTCGGTAACTACCATTGGTGATTCATTTTTAAGAGCCCTATTCCACTTCCAGAGATTTTCATTCCCGTCAAAGCTCATCTCACACACATATATTTGTTTATCGTAGATATATTGTACTGACTGTTCATCGAGCAGCTACTTCGTCGCAATCCATCAACTGTTTTGAATCTAGTGTGCACTGATTCGAAACTTCCTGGCAGATTAAAACTGTGTGCTGGACTGGAACTGGAGCTTGAGACCTTATTCTTCCATGGGCGAGTGTTCCATGGCTGAGCTATCCAAGCACGACTCAAGATCTGTCAGGAAGTTGCGGAGTGAAAATGCGTTGTTGAAACGATCCGCTAGGCTGGACAATGACAAGTGGTTTGAAACGTTATTGTGCATTTACCTTACGTTTTAATGAAGATCGCATTGTTTGCAGTCATCGCAAAGCAGATGTGAATTATTCCGTCCTCATCACTGTGGCAATCTCCATTTTATCCATATATGGTCTTACACTGTAAGACGACATCTGTCTGAGCTCTAATCTCGTTGTTCCTACAAAGAAACATCCGTGCCAGTACCGGAAGTCGAACTCGGGTCGTACGCACGACAATCACACACTCTGATACCTCACCATCTCAGGCAGACTTTCAGTGGTTATCAGTACAATTGTCATTTAACACTGTATTCACTCTGATAAGGAAACCAATGATATCATTTGAAAAGGAAAACACTACGGAACCTGACAGACTGCGCTCAGGTAGCCAAATGTTACGTGAAATTAACTCATATTTACTGTGTTACATGGTTGTCTCCTAAGGGTGACATATTTCAAGACTTTATTGATCTGCAGCGAATTGATGCTGCTAACGCAAAGTAATAGGATCTATGGTTGTATGAATGATTCGCAGTTGTGATGCATTTAGTAAAGAGGTGAACTAATCTAATGTTTAAAAGAAGTTCTAGGGGAAGTTCCCAAGATAAGCGTGGTCCCAACGATATTAACACCAACCCGACATAATTGTTGTGAAGCTGCATGAGAAGATCGAAATCAGAGTCGGGCTTTCATAATTAAATAAAAGATTGTTCTGATCTTTCAGCTTTGCCACAGTTTTGCGCCTGTTTCTTTTCGTGGAACCTATTGACCATATCTATCAAAAGTCTTGTTCTTCTACAAGCGGTTCAACTACCATTCACCGATTTTTGTCAGACGATGACGCGGACAGTACGTAAACATCAAAAACTCCTTGCCGGTTGCTCTCTAGTCTTTACCCTCTATCCAGCCTTCAGCGATGGCCCTTTGTCTACATACTGTTAGATTATAACACATCCGTTGGCTTCTGTGGCTTTCGCACACATAGTAAACCGAATGACTTAATCAAGTTTTCAGTAACTCTTCCATGAGATTTGTGATGCAGATGTGTTCGTTCCTTTGAGAAGGGTACAACATTATAATGTTCGAGTCGAAATTTTCGAAAGCTCTGAAGTAATTCTGCTGATGCACTGCATATTACTTAAATTTATTTTGTTAGTTACTCGTAAACATAAAGCCACGGTTTATTAATACTTTTATTTTCCGGTTGCCTGGCGCTGTCAGTACGACAGCACTCTCTGAATTTGAATAACGTAATATTCTTAACAAAGAACTTTTTTGTGCACAGATGATCTACATCCATGAATCATTGCGTTACTATATGGAGTGTATATGGAAATATTTGGAAACAACATATATAAATGAAGACGATTATAATGTGGGATTCTCCGTAACCTTTTAACTTACATAACAGTTGTTCCCAAATATATCCAATACTAAATGACAGTGCACTACATAGCGTGGCAGTATGGTCCATGTCTAGGAAGAAGATTACATTACTCACGTTCATTTTTCGTCAAATCATCAACATGCAACTGGTTGGCTTCATTTTCCAGGAACACTACGGACTGTTAATTTTTTCAGTGAAGACCGAATGTTCAACAAGCCTATATGGAAAGCCACACATTCGACAATGGCATGTGTCCAAGAAAGCCGCGCCCCATCGAGGAAAATTGTTGACGTAGCAGACGAAAATTTTAACTCGATTACTTTTAATGGATTTGAATTTAACGGCCAGTGAGACCGAAAACGGGCGGAAAACGAACGGCTGGTGGAAATTCGGAGCTGTGTAAACACAGAGAATGTAGCTCATCGTGCAGAAGATGCGCTCTTTAAAGCGAGACGGGGCTTTGGAACGGTCGCTCCTCCGAAGGCTGGCAGCTCCGAAAGGAAGAGAATTCAATTGGCGTGCCGCGCCGCTGCACCGCCGTGCAAACGAGGACTGCAGAGTCCCTGGAATGTAGCTTTTCGCTTTATGACGGGCCGGCCCGCCGGGGTGCGTGGCGTGTCTGAGTGTCGGCGTCCAATCACGGCAGATTAAGGTCTGGGGGGGGGGGGGGGGATGGAGGGGTGAGCGGCAGTCACCAACGGCAACAGCAGCAGCTGCAGTAACGCGAGTTGAGTGCAGCGCCTCTAGGGCACTCTCGTAGCACTAGCACCATGTTAATTAACACCGTATGAGAAGTCGATTGGACTCATTACAGAGTAGAGGCCGCTGACCCATAGATTACCCGATTAAAAATTCAATTTGGGCTGTGACCATACAACTACAGGCTGACTGGCGAACACCGAGCGGCAAATCACTGGCCTTTCCTAGTGTTTTCCACTTTTCGTGCTTTCACTTTTATATATTAACAAGCTGAACCGTGAATTTACTTCCAAAACTTTTCTTAAATATTAACTTTATTTACTAGTGATTCATCAAGAACATTAACACATTTAATCACACTATGTGAGAGTGGAAATAGTTGCCAGTGGGTAACTGATGCAAACAAATTTCTTTCAACTAATGGAAATTTTATTCCTAAAAACCCTTTTTTTAAAGAGATTCAAAATTATAATCAGGAAGCACCCTCTAAAATTCAGAGGCAGAAAGAAAAAATTTTTTGACAGTATAAGCTTTCGGGCTGAGAATCTTGCCACTCCCTTTTGACACGGCCGTAGTCACTACTGCTCACAACAACCTCTGAAAGACTACACAGGTGCAAATCTACAACACACCAGATTACTCTAAACTAAAAATTTTAACAATTCACACAGCACATAAACTATGCGCCCCGTAGGAGGGATGGAAACGGTACAAAACACTAACATTAAAAGATTAACTTGCCACCGAAAGCGCAACTTGATTAAAAAAAAAAAAAAAAAAAAACCTCTTACGGTGGCGTGATGGCAAATTTATATACTAAAATAACCATTTAAATAAAAACCGATGAATTGCAGTCTTACATAAAATATACAAGATTGGCCAAACATGTTCCACATTACATACATACCGCCTCTCAAGATGATAGGCAAGATACAAACATATTTCAGGAATTCAGCCGTTACACTTCAAGCAATAAATTCGTTAACGCCGAATCTGACAAACATGACAGATGCAGCTATTAACGTACGGCAGACCGACAGACAGGCAGACACTAATTGCCTAACAAATGCTGACGGGAGACAGATGAGCAAGCTGGGGACGAGAAACCGATCAAGAAAACAAGTAGAATTTAACAAGTAAATGAAACAACATATCACGAATCAATGAACTTCTAATAAACTGCGATGTCTGGCGAAGACCTGGCGCAGCACCCCCAAAACGCACTCTCGAACCGTCCGCTGCCAGCTGCTTCCACGGGTGCAGAAAGGCGCGCCGATCTCCCCCATCACGGCGTCGCAGCTCGCCCCGGCCAGACCGATGTCGTGGGTTGACTCCTGTTGCTCTCGTGTCGGCCGCGAAGCCACTACCCCTCACTATACGGCGCGGCCCACTTGACTGACGTGGCGACCACACATGCGCCGACGCTCAAGACGGACAAGTCATCTTGTGTCCCAGTGCGCGACCGACCAACCGATCGATCCAACCGCCAATGACCATTGCCTGAACAAACTCGAGCAGACTGGCGGCCTAACACATAGTGGCACTCCGGACGACAGACAGACACTGACTGCCCCACACTGACCCGGCTGACCAACTGACAAGCCGCACCGCCTAGTGAGCTCATAGCGCCCCTTAAATGCACGTGAGCAGGCTACCTTTCCCCTTTCTCACCAGAGGGAGACACCAAAGCTGCGATTGCCACAGCGGCGCCACCGCCAGAAACGGAGGGCGACTGCTTCACACTACGCGCTGCGGCGCGCTCTTCAAAACAGCAGATTGTACCACGGCTCATAAGCGTTGTATCGTTTCATGCCTCTCTTCAAGGATTTTGTACTGCTATTAGGAATCCATATTGTGCAATTCTAAAACAGCCGTATTTACTTAAGGACAGACTTAGGGCAAAATACATTCTTGTACCTACACATATATAACTCCAAAAATACAGCTAAAATAGTAAACTTGAGACTGATTTGTACTACATAATAGTCGATGCTCCGTGTAATTTTCGCTTGAAAATGTTCATCGGCATATACTACATAAGAATTTGAATTTTTAATTGCCTTTTTATCTATAATGCACCCCTTCTCGTAAACTAACAAAGCAATAAAACCGGAATTTCACAGTTTACATTTGCATAAGAGGCTAATAGAACGTATTGAACAGATTTTTGTTTAAGGTCAAAGCTGCATTGAAATTAATTTTCCAGTTTTGTGTTACCTGGGACTGCTCTATTTTTCTCAAATTTTAAAAGAAAGCGTTTATCAAAGAAAAGATAACGGAAGAATGCGGCACAGGATTATTTGGTGAATAATTCTTGAGCACTTGGACAAATTTCAGTATGTTAGATTTTATAGGCTCTGAGAAATTTTCGCTTAAAGATATTATTCCAATTTTTGACAATATTGCTATACCTCTAGCGACTAACACTGTCAATATTCATAGTGTTTATTCTGTTCCTCGTCTTCCTGGAGTAAACTCTTTCCCAGCCTCTTTTGGCTAGCCGAATTTCGCATATTTTCCTCTGCTGCCTGACGCTTCTGAGTATCTTCTGTGTGAATGCACCTGAATGGAAGCCTAGTCTCTGCATTGAATTTTAATCCCACTCTTGAACCTTACCTTTATTTAATGCTTCTTTGAACTATAGACTTAAAAGTAGAGGCGAAAATCTTCCGCTCACAAACAAAATGAGTTTTAGAGCGGAGTTTAGCTTGCCCATTCCATGCGGCGACTGAGCAGCACTCTTGCGTGTCGGGAGCAGTCTTCAATCAGCGCTTGCCTCTTCCTGACAGGAAATTATAAGCA
Source organism: Schistocerca cancellata (assembly GCF_023864275.1). Taxonomy (NCBI): domain Eukaryota; kingdom Metazoa; phylum Arthropoda; class Insecta; order Orthoptera; family Acrididae; genus Schistocerca; species Schistocerca cancellata. The sequence continues at coordinate 447,088,532 of NC_064630.1, read as the reverse complement.
GTTATAAGTACTAATGGTGGTATATCTGTAGACAATAAGTGCTATACAACGAGTAATTCCTTCAGAAAATGAAATTCTTATAAGAGATGAGCGTATATTAGAGAGAAAGCATCTGCAAACAGAGATTTGTGGAAACCAAATGTGAGCAGAATGAGAGACAAGTAACAGTCCGAAAGGAAGCAGTAGTCTTAGGATCAAGCCATGCACTTACGGTATCGTGCATCGCATCTAATTCGCTGCAAATAATAATTCGCTGCTTCGGCGAAGGTAACGGTGCTTACAAACTTTGTAACGTCTTTTTAAGCAGGTGCACAGTGTCTGTTATGTAACAGGATGACGACGACATTTGTTTCCTCTTGCCGTAAGAAACAGGTTAGATTCTGTGGGTTCCAAATTATATGAAACTATAGGACGCTACAATGCCTCACAGTTGCTAAATAAGTATGAGAATTGCACTTAATTCCCGACCTCCGTCTGCCCCCCCCCTTTCTCTCTGTTAACCTCCTCCTCCCCCTTTCTTAGTTCATTCCCCCCCCCCTCATCTTTCATCTCTTTCCTCGTCTCTTTATCTTCTCCCTCTCATTGCCCATCTCCTCCTCCACCAATCTCTCACTATCTCTGCCTCTTCCCTCTTCCCCCTCTCTCTCCTCTCTGTGTCCCCACCTCCTTACTCTCTCTGTCCCCTCCTCCTTCCTCCCCTCTCTGTCCATCATCTCCCACTCTCTGTCATCTTCATGTGAAAGCACCTATGGTTATAGCTAGTGGAGCTGCTCTTCTAAACAACGTCAAATATGAGCAAAGAAAATCAGTTGCATGTTTACCTGCATTTATTCGTACTTTAGGTACTTTGGCTACGCACCACTCTGTTTAAGCTCGTTGTAGTCATAGGACTGAGGCATGCACGCACGGTATCGTGCCAAGCAGCTAATTGGCTGCAAATAACAACCGGTAGCTGTGGGCCTGCAGTCAAACAGTCTACGCATTGACTAGAACTGCGAATTAATAAAATACACAGAAATACAAATAAAAGTTAAATCACTAATTTGATAACAAATGTTCGATTTCAACAACTGTAATTAACGAATACGACTGAGAATTAAGTTGTATAGTATTTATACAAGGAAGGAAATCTTCAGAAACATGGAATTGGTCCTACGATATTCATTTAAAACACAGACAGAACATACTTTTATGAAATCCAGTCAAGTTTCGTTGAGAGTGTTACGAGAATTGTAATTAATGAAAGTACGTAAAACTAAGTCCATGAAGTAGTATCAGCATTGGCTGAAAACAGATCAGAGTTCAACGTGATGATTCACCAACTATCGCACGTAATAGAAAGAATAGTAACTCATACACTGTATATCCTCAGTTCCATAAAACAAGCCTAAAAATTTGAAGTCCTAATCTGGAGAACATTCTGACATTTCGAAATATCAAGTCCCTTCAGAAGTTAAGACATGGTAGAGGCCGTTCACCATCCAGAATCAATCACCTACTCGGCCGAGTACGATCCGTTACCACAAGAAGGTCTGTCTCCTTTCAGAATTCACGTAAAGGTGTCCATAGCAGCTCCCTTCAGCTCTTCGCTTGAAAACTCCTAGTGCCCACTTCTGCTACTGTCTGCGTTTCCACTGAATGAAGGCCATTCTCACCAAAATTAAAACATTCTTACGTTCTACAGACATCATATGACTCACCTTGACTACTTCCTGAACTAATATCGCAACAATATTTAAGTAAAGAAATGTTATAAACATTCGATCACAACTAGATCGTTCACAATAAATATAAATAAAAGTTTGTCTATGAATAAATAACTCAATAATGTTGAGCAAATGCACCTACAAGAAATGACCACAGATTGTCGCTAACTGTGCTGTAGACAACTATTTAGACCTGCTTGTCAGATACATCTTTTGGCATTGTTTCATAAAGATGGTGTCAGATAACACATGCGTCAGACCACTCCTTAAATTGCCATTATTCTGTTTTATCAATTGCAATTAATATTTGAATAAAGTACTGGCAAAATAATGAACTGTTTATTAAAGGAATACGCAAGTATGACAAAATATGTCGTACTCATGTTGTATTCCATAGCTGTGAAATTGTGAAGGACATGATGCTCTGACAAATATTTGCATAATGAAAAGATATAAAAAAGTAGTAAATCATGGAATAATATAGATAAAGATATGAAACTTTCAGAAATGATAGCTATAGTTCAATGTTTCTATCTGAAGTATCGTATGTTGAAATTACATGGAGGATTTAAAATTCAGAAGTTCATTGTGAAAATATGTATTCACTGTGAAGTATTAACTTGTGTAGTTGAAAAGATACTGAAAAATATTGTGGTGTCACTGGATGCACCTCGTTTTTCTGATATCGCAGGTGTATGTTCAGTTGCCCATTTCGAGATTCAAATCAGTGTCTGCAAAAATCAACTTCTCTTACCCTGTACTACACAGCTGCGGGGAGGATCCGTGAATACACTGTTTAAGTAACTAGCAAAGGTCTGACGATACCAGGAAATCGACTGTAACAATCGTGGCGGTTCCGTAAGAAAGTCCTAAAGTCAAGTACCTACTTCAAACCGTCCCGAAAAAGGAAGTACACAGGAAGTTCTCTGATCCAGTTAATCCCATGTGTCTGTGATTGGGGAAAGTAGGTCGTAAACGGTTGAAGGAGGGAACCGGGCTCGATCGTGTGGTGCGGCCTCGGAGACAGAAGGCAAGCATATTTCGAATTAGAGGCCACACACTAGCGGAAGGTCCCTATTTCAGGCGACGTACGTCCGTTTCTGTCGCACCAACACGCATGCACTTTGGGAGATCAGCTAGAGCAATGTTGTGGAGTCTTTGTCTTGTCGGAAACTCTTCGTTGATGACAAGGTACCAAGAGTGGTGGATCTCTTTCATATATATTGGTGGATCGTTCCCCACGCCACTTCTGGATGACATTTTTTAACCGTACTCCGAGAATGATTCGTCATCAGCTGATCGTCTACATCAAGCGCTGTAGGAGCCCTTGTGCAGGGGAGATCGGTGTGCATTTAACTGTAGCCGAGAAAGAATGTTTTGGTGTGGAAGAGCTCAGCAGCGGTTTCAGCGAGTGAAATATGGAGCAGGCAGGACGGAGGCGCCAGTTTATTATTGAGAAGACTGGTTAAAGAATGTCGACAATGAGTCCATATCTTGATCATGTTACTGATGTAAACGGCCGTTGCTTTTAACCGGACGTTGATAAGTCCCAGTCCTCCGCAGCGAGCGGACAGGGTTAGGGCATTATACCGTATTTTGAAAAGAATTTCAATAATAACAAAGTAGTTGTGCCACCGATGGAGTCATCGGTAGGATCTGCTCCAAATATCCGGGACACCATGAGAGTGTTAATGAAGGCGACCTTCTGGACAAAATCTAAAACTCGGAGGAGATGGCCTCTGAGGCCCACGCGGAGAGGTTATAAAAGGCCTTTTGTAGCTACGCGCCGTCGTACGGCGGATATCTTTCGTAACTACGATGCCAATACATCGTGGCCCATAAACCGAAGTGTATCCGTCGTCCGATTTCCATGGCAGAAGACTTGAATCTATTCATCCTGCTGCCTGCCACATTTCCATATTTCTCGATCCATTCTATTGCCATCCGGATTTCCTCCCGAGGCGGACGAGAAAGACTATATTCATCTGCATAAGCGCGGCGCTTGAGTGCGTGTCCTCTCAGCGTGGTACCCGGAAGATGTGGTTTCAGCCCACACTGAAGCGGCTCCGTCGCTATTGCGTAGAGGATCATTGACAGAGGATAATTTGCCGGACAGTACAGAAGATGGGGATGTGTTCTTCCACCCTACTATTAATCATCGCCCTCGACGAAACACCAGGGACAATGCTCATGATCAGTTGGGTGAAAGCAGCTGGGAAGGCCATCCGATCCATGGCAGCCAGGAGAGAATGACTCACATTATCAAACGCGCGATCATAGTTCACAGAGAGCAGGATACCATGCAATCTACAGGTCGATGCAAGGGCGATCATATCTCGTCGCTAAGGGCTGTCTGGATATTACTGTTATCTCCCTAAGATGTTTGTTCATATGAGATAACTTGGTGTTGTACTCGCTTAAGATGCCTCGCCAAAATTCTAGTGAAGATCTTGAAGTCACAGTTTTGGAGGGAGATTGGCGTGGGGGGGAGGGGGGAGGTAATGTTCAATCCATGTGCCTCCAGCAGGTTTGGGCACCAGAATAACAAGACTTTCCACAAAAGCCGACAGAATGGGGACCGCTAATGACAGCAATTCTTGGTACATTTCCTTCCACTGCACCATCCACTGAATTCAGGTAAAATCGGAATGAAAACCCGTCTGGCTCTGGTGAAGTATTAATTGCACCATCGGCAAGGGCGTCTACGGCATCATCACTCGTGATCTCCTCTATAAGACACGCCGACGCTGTATCATCAAGCGTGCGAGTTAGTATCTGGGTGTCTGGTGCCAAAGCTACACAATCACGCAGCACCGCTCAACATGATTGACGGATGCTGTCTTCTAAGCTTGCAACTGATCTTCAGGCAGTGGGACGTTCATAGCAGCAGGGGGAGGAACTGTAACAGCAGCGGCAGATCAACCACGCCGGGCCGCTCCTTCACCACACAACACATTCTAACGTTCCTGTGCAATAAAGGCAACTGTCACTTGTGGATTCTTGGTCAAAGATTCGGGGACAATATCATCAATATCATCCGACCACGCCATTGAGTGAGAGGGAGCGTCTCCACCCCCCACCCCCCACCCCACCTCCCCAAAAAGGACGTGGTGACTGCTGGAACACTTCACGTGACACAGGGCGTTGTCCGTCTGGTTGGTCGACAAGAGCGAATCAGTGGTGGGTCCGGTGGAAGAACACGCTTCAGAATCAGGCTTAGATCTGTCCATCGGAATTACATCATGGTGGCGAGAGATCGCACTGTCTCGCGACTATGTCGTGCATGCACTAGCGGAGGTTATCTTCCGCTGCTTATGACTCTTTGGGGACCGTTGTTTCTGAGAGCATGCCTCGTGTCCGATGACGGGATTGATGTCCAGACACAAGGGCGGCCGTGGGCACAACCATCGCATCAACTTCCAAGCCGCCGTGGGTCTTTCCCTCTCCTTCTAGAGTGAGCGGGGTGTGAGAGGGGGCTGTGTCAGGCTCAAGTTGCCCTTCGTCGTGCCCTCTTGAAATCACCCACCGGTTGCAAAAGATAAATTTCGAGATTGCCTCATAGTCATTGAAATAACTGGCAACAAATTATATTTGTGTGGACCGGGACTCAGATTTCCCCCTTGTCACGAGTGCGTCCAATGTCCAACACGAATTCCTATATGTAGCGCAACTCGTATGTAGTCTCCCCTGCCCTTTATCCTCATTGCTCGCAGCCTCACCTGGTTCACGCAAGCGGTTGAACGAAGAACGGACACCACATGCATAAATAAATCTATGCTACTTGAACCAAATGATGATTCCTTCGTTAGACCTCTGCGGAATGAGACGAGACTGCGAGAAATGAGAATATTTAACAGATACACCACAAAAAACTGTGTGTGAAATCTTATGGGGCTTAACTGCTAAGGTCATCAGTCCCTAAGCTTACACGCTACATATCCTAAATTATCCTAAGGACAAACACACACACCCATGCCCGAGGGAGGACACGAACCTCCGCCGGGACCAGCCGCACGATACATTACATATGTAGCGTGAGCCATATGGGAATTTTGTTAGGACGAGAAGGGTGCTCAGGTAGCTGAAGTGATTAATGCGACCACCCAAGGTAAGTGGGAAATCCAGATTCGAGTCCCTGGAAATTCGAAATTTGCGGTGAGGACTGTGGGACCAAACTACTTAGGTCATCGCTCCCTTGGCTTGCACACTAACTAAACTAACTTAAATTAACTTCCGTTAAGGACAACACACACTTCCATGCCCGAGGGAGGACTCTAACCTTCGTCGGGGGGAGCCACGGGAACCGTGACAAGGCGTGTCAAACCACACGGCTAACGCGCGCGTATCGAGTCCCTGTCAGGCACGAATTTTCACTTGTCACTACTGGATTTACTGCAAAGACCGATTGCATCTAATGACGGAATTTCTCTTTCGTCTTTCAACCCTAATGACGTTCTGCCTTTTTCTGACTCAAAACAACCACCATAGTTATATTTGGAGAACGAAATTTGGTGTTCGTGATGCTTCCCACGGACATGCTTGGTCATTTTCTTGGCAATAAGTTTATCTTACAAAAAACTCTCACTATTAAGGCATACGTTTCCCATGTGATCTGACATCAACTTGCTGAAGAACTTTACCGAAAATCTGTAGCACGAGAATTTTAATGTACCGGGGTACTTTAGCTGCACGGATGTTCCACGTTTTCTTGCTCGATTATCGTGGTGCTAAGCCAGATAAGACTGAATAATCTTTATGGTAAAGTTTTGTGCATTTCTTAAAGAAATGTTTTACATTTTCGTCACATAACCTGTCAAAACTAGTTTCAAGTCTATGACGTAATTATTATGTGGCTAAAAGGGTGTCCTAAATGTAAAACGTCAGTCATATAAGCAGTAAGTTTATCACATGTTATAATTATGTTATTTGCGACACAAACTGTCTAATTTATGGTATTTCAAAGTTAATTTCAACGAACTATTGATCTAACACATGTTTAAACAGTCACTTTGTATTAGATGTCATAAAACACCTTACATGCAAACCTACAACACATTTTATGGTCCTTGAAGTGGTTTTTGTGTGGCAGAGCCTGGTGCAGGTTTATTTGTCATGGACAATCAGTCATTTATCTGTTAAGTCATATCTGGAGTACTGATTCTTTTACTTTAATTATCTCCCATTACATTTTCATACTTTGGCATTTCTTTCCAGCGTGGAAGTTACAATACGATAACGAAATTTAAGATGATCCAGTGCCTGATTAACTGCAAGACTTTGTAATTGCCATAAACTTTGTTCGGCTGCTCAGCGCTGTCCACTCTGATGGATGTCCTGTAGAGACTTATGTTCCGATCAGCGTATCAACTCCACCTCTGTTTACATTGTAAAGATGAATGATTTGAGATTGTTTAAAAGGTACGTTTTTGTTCTCACTCTGCGAAAGGACACGTCAGAGTTTAAAATCCTCCGACATGTATTAAAGTCATCTCAAAAACAAGCCTGTTCGCTGTAGAAATTCAGCAGCATCAGAACCTCGTCAAAAATAATCCTTAAGTCTTTTTATTGCAGAAATATAGTAAAATCAGGTGAGTGCGATGCTCCGATATTACCTACTTCTACAGTCAGAAGACATATTTTTGACGATGACATGTATACATATCGAGGGATTTTAGCGTCTAGCATGTGCTGAGCAAAATCGTTTGCTGTTCCACTTGAGAATGACCTGAAAACCGAAATTGCAGTTCTGAAATAAAAAACTTCTACACAATAGTGTAAACGCCAGCCGTGAGCAGTTAATAAGGCACCATTGTTTCATCAGCGCTATGTTTTTCTTCATGGGATGCGCTTTTCTGGAATGGTTTGTTGAGAACGTCAAATAATTACCTCACCTTAGCATACGTGTTTGACTTATTTAGACTGCCGTTGTCACGTAAGCGTAAATTGGCTATTATTGGCTCAAATGACTCTGAGAACTATGGGACTTAACTTCTGAGGTCATCAGTCCCCTAGAACTTAGAGCTATCTAAACCTAACTAACCTATGGACATCACACACATCCATGCCCGAGGCAGGATTCGAACCTGCGACCATAGCGGTCAAGCGTTTCCAGACTGTAGCGCCTAGAACCACTCGGCCACCCCGGCCGTCGGCTATTATTGATGGCCAAGATTATTAAGGGAATCTGATATTGTTTCCCACTACACATTCCAACTCGGTACTTCAGTTCAATCGCTAAGTAAAAGTATTGCAACAAGGTATCTTATATCAGCCGAAGTCCGCCCCAGTAGCTGAGTGGTCAGCGTGACGGATTGCCATCCTCCGGGCCCGGGTTCGATTCCCGGCTGGGTCGGAGATTTTCTCCGCTCAGGGACTGGGTGTTGTGTTGTGTTCATCATCATTTCATCCCCATCCGGCGTGCAGGTCGCCCAATGTGGCGCCGAATGTAATAAGACCTGCGCCAAGGCGGCCGGACCTGCCCCGCGAGGGGCCTCCCGGCCAATGACGCCAAACGCTCATTTCCATATCAGCCGAAGTTACATCTTACATTCTGTTATATTTGACAGCATATTGCTTTGCAAATGTAATAAAGATGTCATTATTATCATAATCACAAAATCACCGAAATATTGGCCAACGGCTTCGTTTATCAGGAACATAATATTGTTGAAGACATTTGTTATTACAATCTGAAAGACCATATTCTTCTGAATGATATATTTTCTTCCTCTTTGTATCACTATGTTCATCCTTTCTCCCTTCCCTGCCCCTATCTCTTCTCCTCTTGCCCTCATCCTTCCTGTCCACTTTCTCGTATAACAAGTTCTACTTCAGTTACAGTTCTCAGTTGACTTTCTGTTAAATTATTATCTAAACTGGCAATATTTCCGTTTCCAGAAACCTCATCACTCACATAATCACAAGCATTGGTGTTTAGTGTGCGTGGATGTGTGGAGGGGGCACCTAATCGAGGCCTATGCCAGTGGCCTCTGTCGGCCTCGGAGCCAGAATGCGCCCCCGAAACTGCTCCTCTAGGACATCAAACACCCTCCTACTTCGATGGGGTTGCGCCTTGCCTGAACGATATCTTCTGGAAATCGGGGTCACTTTGGCTAACGGAGATGAAATCATCTTAGAAAACCTTCACGTACCTTTTGCTAGTCACCGTACCATCAAGGAATATCACACCGATTACTCAGTGACTGTACATTGCACACCGCACAGTCACCCGTTGTGAAGAGACCTCTCGATCGCGAAATGCGGATTCTCAGCCCCCAAAATGTGCCAGTTATGCAACTTGACGAACCCCTCCAAATGAAAGTGGGCATCGTCGTTAAATCAAATCATATTCAGCCATCATGCTCCACGGCCAACCGTGTAGTCCGAACGTCCTAACGCAAACCATTCAGAAGTTACGACGATTTTATTTCGTATTGTTCAACAATACCAAACCGTCTATACACATTGTGGTAGCGTTCAGCCATTTTGCCTATCACAGGAACACTGACAAAACTGTCCAGGCGACAAATCAGTACTGGAAGCTATGATTATTGACACGAATTCAAACTTCGAATTAGTAGAAGCAGATATACTAAAAACTCAAGCAAACAAATTTCTTTACGAATTACTTTCTTATTTTTAAAGGGAATGGAAGAAGGCCGTCCTTTGATAGCCACTACAACGTGTTGTCTGATCACATATTCACATCACAAAGTAGTGCTCTAAACAAAATTAATCGTAGCTTTCTGCAACCACGGACGTTAGTCTTATCTGGGTTAAAATTAAACCGGACTGCAATGTGGTTACAAAAGTCAAGGGAAATCGTCTAATACCGTGTTGGGCCACGTTTTTCTTTGCGTAGTGCTGCAGCTCGATATGTACTCAAAAATTCACTATCAGTACCCTGCAGAGATATTTAGCTATGCTTAATTATAGCCGTCGATAATTTCAGAAGTGTTGCACGTGCAGGGTTTTGTTTACGAACTGACCTCTCGATTGTGTCCCAAAGATAGATGTTCGATGGGATTAATGTCGGGCGATTTGGGGGGCCAAATCATTCGCGAAAAACTGTGGCCCGATGACATGACGCACTTTCATCCATTAAAAAAAACATCGTTGTTTCGGAACATCAAGTACATAAATGGCTGCATATGGTCTCCAAGTAGTCGAACATAATCATTTCTATTCAACGGTCAGTCCATTCCATGTAAACACAGCCCACACCATTCTGGAGCTATACCCGCTTGCACAGTGATTTTATGACAACCTGGGTGTATGTTATCGTGGGACCTGCGCTACACTCGTAATTAAATCGGTGTTCATCTGACCAGGCAGCGACTTTCCTGTTAGTAAAGGCACTCGTGTCTGTTGTCTGTATTCGTGGCACTGTCCAAGCTGATACGGTTGCCGAACATCCCTCATCGATTTCTGCGGTTATTTCACGCTGTGTTACATATCTGTTAGCACTGACAACTGCTCTCAATCGTTTAGTAAATGCCGTCGGCAACTGATTTGTCCTTGTTCAGAGACAATTTTTGATATCTGGTATTCTCGGCATACTCTTGACACTGTTGATCTCGGAATATTGAATTCCGTAAATATTTCCGAAATGGAATGACCCATCCTTCTAGCTCCAGTAATGTTGAGCATCCAAGGTCTGTTAACTCCAGTCGTGAGGCCATAATCACGTCGGGCACCTTTTCACGTGGATCATACGAATAGTGACAACTGCGCTAATGCACTGCCCTTTTATACCTTGTGAACGTGATACTACCACCATCTGTATATGCGGATATCGCCATCCCACTACTTTTGTCACCTCAGTGTATGATGTGTCCCGCATCAAAATGTGTGCTGAGAAACTGCATTTCTGTTGTCACAATTGGCTTTCCATTTCCCAGAGTTCCAGATTAGGTGTAGAGAAAAAAATTTACATGATCCGCCACTTGTATCAAGGGTACTAAAGGAGTGATTCTGATGGCAAAAGGAATGCTATAGTGTGCAGAAGGGGGGAAATAGAGTTTACGCACCCAGCGTCCATGAGACTGTGGTCAGTAAGTCGTATAGTCGCTGATGCTCCGCCCATCCATCAGAAACATCAGGGAGTGAATTCTCTTACTGTTTCCTTTCTCAGTGCCTTCATCTTCGTGCAGCTAAGGGAGTGTTGTGTTCGACACTTTGCGTGTACGCATTGCACGGATTTTGCAGTTCGCTTCCCTGACGTTTATCGCAATGAAAGCTTCTGGTAACACGGAGAGAACGAAGTTAGTGGAAGGAGACGAGCTAAAAAGTCAAGCAATTGAATTTCTGTACAAATCACCTTTTTATTATGAAAGGGAATGAAAAACGTCGGTCTTTTGAAAATTGCTATAGACTGGCAGAAAATGTAAATATCCTTACAAAGACGATTAAGAAAAGTGTAAATTTAGGTAAAAACTGTTTTTTTATGACGTCCTAAAAGACAAAGAGGAGATAGTGCCATATCTATATATATGTACCATTTGACACTATGATCAAAATTCGGTTAGGCAGCATATTGTTGCACTCCCCGTCGATAAGTGATTCGGTCATTGCAACACGATAATCACTGTTTCCAAGCAGCAACCAGGGAAAAGGCTTCCTGGTCATTACCAGTACATTTTGGCTTCAGAAACATTCAGATTGTGGAAGGTACTTCGATGCACTACCCAGTTGCTCGAGGTGAAATCCCATTTATTGCATCTCGAGACGGTGGCTTGCAAAATACGTCTTTCCTCATAAAATCGTTGTTGACTATAATGGACACTATTTTACCTTGAGAACACAGATATGCTATGTACATTAAACCTATGACACCACCGATTTTTTTCTCAAAATCGTATCACGCGAAAATTATGTAGCTAGTGCCCATTTTCGACGTACTCTCCGTGCAGCCGTAGACGTTTCTGATAACGTCGATGCTGTCATCTCACAGCCCCTGCAAACACCTTTTAGGAGCCTGGTTTAACCACTGGAAAATCGCTGATCAATTAACGGCACAGCTGGTGAATAAACGACCAGTGAGAGTATCTTTGATCTTTGGAAACAGCCGAACGTCGCTAAGAGCCTGCCTCGATGAGTGGGGATCATGTGAGGTCCTTTCATAGTTGTCGTCTTGAAGAATCTGGAGCGTTGTGTTCACCCGATGCGCTGGTGCATTGTCCTGGTGAAAGAGCGAAAGTGGAGCTTTTTTGGGTCATTTATAACTAAATACGAGAAGGAAGTTGTACATCAAGATATCTTGTTAGTCTGCACCTGTAACCGTTGTGCCTTTTGAGTTCAACGAATGGGGATTACGCCATCGATTTCCGAGAAAATGGCCGCTTCCATTGTTTCAGAAACGACGATTAACCGAACTGTTTTGGTGCGCTTCTATTGAGCTAATTGGTGCTCTGTTTCAGGATTCGGAAACCACTTCGTCGTCTCATACGAGTAAAAGAAAGCCGCAATCATACCGTCATGACACTTACCATTGCCTGCAACACGCCACGGGCGTAACCTTCTGGTCGTCTGTCAGCATTAGTAGCACCGATTTGGGGGACACTTCTCGCATTTACAGGTCTTCATGCTGATTCTGAACACAGATTTCACGGGTATACCAACTTTGGGGATGAGTTACACACTCATTCGGCGATCCTCCTAAACAACTTTCTCCACTCGCTCCATCATGTCGTCAGACCGTGTGGTGCGGGCTCTAGATTTCCTTGGTTTGTTGTGACGTTCTGCTTTCTTTGAACTGTCCCACACATGAAGGCACGTAAGGTATGTCCACTATACCGTCAGCACATGTCTCACTCAGGTGGCGATAAATTTCAATTGGGTCACACCATGCAAGAAGAGAAAACGCTATTCTTGTAATGAAAACACGGGCGTTTTAACTATCAAAAATAGCCCTAATTCCCGCCCAGTGTTACTAATTCTCCAAATCTAAATAAGCTAAATCTTTGTACAAAAAGCCAGAAAAAAGCTGAAATAAAGCACTGTGTACTATTGTGCTGCTTTAATTTTTAATAATAATAATTATGCATGAATTTATTTTCTCCGTTTGGAATTTGTTAACATTACAGAATTACAATTAACTGTCAATGTAACACATTGTTTGAATTTTTAAAACCTCGATATTTTGACTAAAAAAATTATTTAAATAAAAATCTTCTTGTCAGTTTCTTTCGCGCTATTTTCTTTTCCTTACAGTAAAAATACAAATAATGTTTCTGCTATGTACTCACAGGTCAAACTGAAGAATATCTGCACTGTCATGTTGCGTTACTTCTTACGCTTAACAAACTAGTGCTGTTTCTCTTCTCAGTTCGGTTTCTGGCACACAATTTGCATTTACGAGGTGTATAATTACTTATTCATCCTGCATAAACCTATGACTGCTTTGCTTAGAACAGCTTCCTTTTTAATTGCGTAGCAGCGATACTTTGGTGATGTGAGCTATGCAGGAACAGCATTCCTAGTCACGCAATCGTAGGTACTTGTTTGGTCTTGTGTCCGGGTATGTTGATGAGCCCGGAACACATACCAACCGAGCTTTAGTTTGCTTTCTGGTGCTTTTTAGTTCAATTTAATAATATATTTTCATGGGTTCTTAAAGCGTGGTATGAAATCTTAGATGAATGCAAATAAGTTTCCTTTTGTATTGCTACTCGCTGTGTCAGTCAAGATTCACGCCAACCAGTGACGTTATGTATATTCAGTGTTGTAATGTAACGTGTGCACAGCGACACGTAAATCGCAGCTGTCAAATAGTTTCCGCTCCAGCTGCCACGTGCGCTATGTTTCCTATATGTTTTTATGATTTGAACGTGCTGTTTATTTCTTGATCTGTTAATTTTAACTGCTTTAGTATGTACCATGTTTAGATGGTCCTTACTTACTGTCACTCCTGGTTACATCAGTACCGAATTTTCTATTTTTCACGAAACATTCTTGCCCTGAGTAATGCTATTGTAATTGACGAAGCTTTCCTGGTAACCTCCTCGTCTCCTGTATCGTTCAGTTTTACGAGCTTGTAAATATAGTCAGTTATTCATAAATAAAGGATTTTAATCCAGGTAGATTCTATCAGACTGAATAGTCATTTCAAAGTGCAGTCATCACAAATAACGCGGATACCGACATATTAATCAAGAAGAATATTAACGCTTCCCCACGGTCAAGAGAAAAATCAAACAGTCAAATAATTGTGAATACGCCACACGTCCGGATCCCGGGTAAGAACTCCTTTTTCAGTTAGGAAGTGAGCGTATGGCATCGTTGGCCGGGAGGCCCCATTCGGGGAAGTTCAGCCGCCAAGTGCAAGTCTTATTTAATTCGACGCCACATTGGGCGACTTGCGCCCCGGTGACGGGGATGAAATGATGATGAGGACAACACAACACCCAGTCCACGAGCGCACAAATTTCCGGGCCCACTTGCATCGTGAGCAAGCTCGTTCCCACCCAGCTGAGTAGTCCGACATTTTTCAGTAAAATAGTATTAAAAAAGCCAGAGTTAGAGCTAAAAAAACTGATTTGGTAACACTGCTGCCGCTAGAGTTATGTGTGCCATATAGTGCTGCTATTTCTATCAGGTATTCACAACGAAAGCACAAGTATTTCACAACAAAACCTGTGATGTTTCTGTTTCCAATCCTGAGAAAAAAATTCGGGCTCATTATAACTTGAATAAACCTCGTAAAGGTTGAACCAAAATTAGAATTAGCATGAGCCACAGCATGATTCCATCAATGCAAAAGTGGCCTTTAAAATTTCACCCCACGCTTATTTTCCGTAGAAAGGCTAATATCTAATCGCTGTCTCGTGTAGCTGGTGCCCGGTCCTACTTGGACTATCCTCCATGACAGCTCTCCTGCAACGTTACTTATCACATAGTCACATCGACTATGTGTATTGTTCCACCCAACTTCATCAACTACATTTGAACCTAGCTTCTGACGAAGCCTCTGGCATTGGTTTATCTATTAACATTAATAGTCATGCCTACCACTTTCACGTCCATTGTATCATTTCAGGAGATTATGTCACCAGTAGGATGACAAACCCGCTCCATAAATAATTACAATACCTTGTTACTATTTTGTTACTGCTACGCGTTTGACTGTTCAGTCGATTTTTATTACTCACTACATCGTTGGAGACCTGTGAAAAATCTCGTCCATTAACGTCAAGGATAGGAGTAATCTGGAATCTTATGCCTGTTAGGAGTAGGAAAGTTTCGTTGGTAAATTCAGGACAAAATTAGTGTTTCTACGAGTTGTAAACAGTCGACTACCAGTTGAAATTGTGGCTGAGAATATCATTTGCCACGCGATCCCTTATGCGAAGCATTCATTACTCACCATTATTCTGTATCTCCTAAAACACCTCCAAATAGACCTGAAAATACCCGCACCGTTGACTTCATCATGTAATGCGTTGCTATTTAAAGTACAGTTTACAAAAGTTGATCTCCACGGCTCCGTATGTACAAACGCCACCAAAAACAACCTGTAAGAGGGCTGATTTGCCTTTGGTACAACGGTCTGTTGCGTTAAGTGAAGTGTTTACGCGCAGTTTTCCACTGATAGGAAATGTGGAAGTACTGCTTGGTGCTTCCACGCTACTATTGTAAGTATAATTGCAGCCAAGCTACCAACTGTGCTCAGAATCATGATCAACTGAGTCGCTAAATTTTTGGAGAGGCAGGGAGACTGCTATGGGCTTCTGCTCGGAAGACACTGTATGTTCTTGGCAAAACGCGCACCATTAATATTTTATTTGAAGTACGCAACCTGTCACAACGACTGAGTGAAGTAAGTAAATCATGCAAGGTAATTAAACGGTCACTTATTCGAAACCACGTAATTTTCTCTATTTTCGACGCAGATGTTTGGAATTTGATTCAAAGGTGCCTACAAACTTCCTATGTAATGGTGAAAGCTTGAGGTGCACTGAAACGTCATCCTCGGACTCGGCGAAGCTTCAAACAGCAAGGTGTCAATAAATTTGAAAATAAGAAAGAGGTGAGAAGTTCACTTGAGATATAATATGACAACAACAAATTTCGCCACAATCCCAACGCCACTGTGGATGTGCTACAGAGTGGAGAGGTCGCCACAACCCCTCTTACCCATATCTGAACCATTCTTTAGACGCCTCTGCAATGGAGCTAAGAATCGCTTCGACCACTGATAAAATCAAGCAGTTTTCCTATGGGTGGCCGAGGAAAACATTTCCGGCACATCACCTCGTAGTACTCAGTAACAACATGAAAAGATCTCAGGGAGTGGCATAAAGGACGTCAACTAATCCAATCATCCCTTGGGACATTGATACACACACGTATTACGGTCGAAAACTACAATTCGCAGTGCGATGAGCAATAGGACCACGATCCTGACAACCTTTGACATTACTGTCGCCCCCGTACGATTTGGATGGACATCGTCGGCCTTCAACCCCACTGAATCAGATCACGTCCCTTTCAAGTGTAGCACGGCTGCAATTTTTTCTCTGGAATACATCACATCAAAAATGTACTTCTACGAAGATACAAAGTCACCGATTACAGGGCACCTGTATGACAGGCAGCCATTTAGACACCCCTGAGCTTCGTGACACTACGTCGCTGGCTGCATGCAAAACCCAAAGAGTGTTGAAAGGGATGTCTGTCTCGTAGGCACCTTGTAATCAGTGACTGGCTCTCACTCTACAGGTCCAACTTATAAGTTCTCGGCAAAGGTGCGCGGTTGGTACCTATGTTGCCGAACTTGGGGGGAGGGGGGGTTAGAGGAAAACTTTGTAATTTGGCTCACGCAACTAAACGAACCACCCCCCCCCCTCCCCCCGCCCTCCCTCCACCTACATCAAAGTGACCTTGTCACAAGCGGACCGAAATAGGAGGGCCGAAAAAGCATTAACACTCTTTTCTGCTTCGAATAATTTTCAAATTCCGTCGAGTGTTTCTGGGTGATCCCTAGTCAGTCCACCGTGAATATCGTACAAAAAAATAACGTCGCGGTACACTCCAAAGTGTCGCAGTCACGGGGTTGTTGTTGCACGACGCCCTTTGAGATTGGCTGAATCGTCCAGGGATTGTCAGCTATGTTAAAGGTTGTCAAAAGCACCTTCCTGTTCCTCAAATAATTGCGAACCGCCGTTTCTGATCAACAAGTATGTGGGAACTAATACCTGTAGGGAAGAGATGGTTTCATTGACACGCTTTATGACACCTCCTGTTGCCTTTACGACATGGTACTGAGCGGCGATGTGTCGCAACTGTTTTCCTTCGCCATCCATAAGAAAACTGCTTGATTTTAAACTTTGGGCATCGCTGTTCTGACCTCCACCTGAGAGGCTTCAAAAGAAGATGTGAAATATGAGTGTTACGACTTCTCACTGTGCGACACTTCCATAGTATTACTGGTAAGAGTTGTGGAGAAGGTTGGTGCTAATTTAGCGTAATTAACCCAATTTAACCCACCTTACGCCTTTTATAAGCTGTGGTCTTTTTTCGTATATGTCAACATTTTGCTGTTTAAAGTGTCCACGAGTCAGAGGGCTACGACGCCGGGACTCATGCATTTTCGCCATTATAGAGAAAGATTGTAAGCACCTTTCAGTCCAGTTTTAAACTTGTGCGTCACAATGAGTGACAATTACGGGATATCGGAAAAGTAATCCATTAATTTTGATGCGCAGTGCATGTTTACAGTCTCAACATTGGTATGTTTTGCAGTTATTTCTGCGCTGTGCCAGATACTTTAGTTTAGTATACATACAATCACTGTGGTGTCTGGGCCATGGACTAAGCGGCTGGTCCCGGCGGAGGTTCGAGTCCTCCCTCAGACATGGGTGTGTGTGTTTGTCCTTAGGATAATTTAGGTTAAGTAGTGTGTAAGCTTAGGGACTGATGACCTTAACAGTTAAGTCCCATACGATTTCACACACATTTGATTTTGTGGTGTCTGGGTGCTAGAATTTTGGTTCGCCCTGTATATTGTGAATTTAAGAGATTTTTGGTTCAAATGGGAAGGATTTTCCGGAAGAGTATGTGGCGTGGAGGTATAATTTCTCTGTTAAACTTCGGTAACTTATCCGGATAATAGAACCTGAACTGGTGAAACATGAATCAACAAAGCTACCGCATGTTCTTCAACACGGACGGAAGATACAAGCCACAGAATAATGAGTATGCCAACAGCACACACAAATAATCTGGAAGTAGTGGGCCAATTGTGGCATACTGTAGCTATCGTTCGCACTGATTTAACTCTAATATATTTAGCGACAAGTTTGGAGAATTTTCCACCCCGTTATGTTGTTGCTTACACGACACTTGTAATCAATCAGGTCTGGGCTCCAGCCAGGAGTGACTAGTCTGCAAATTTTTTTAATAGTAAACTTAAATGTGTTCGTACTACACGCTTGTACAAATTTTAAAAAGACGATACTTCGTGTATTTTTTATTCGTGGTTGTGCATGTGATGCGAAATTTGGTTTTATTGGTTCTATGACTGTGCACCATAATGTATAGTGAGCGTAAATTGCGAACCTGTAGGAGTAAGGGCTTATGGATTTTACTGACGTCGTAAACGATTTAGTGCAAAGAGCAACAATTTTTCGAGTTTATACATTAATTAAAGGCCGGTTTGTTTTTGGTTGTTACCATATGTCACTCTGACTAATCTGGGCGTACTGTTCCGTTCGGCTAACTGCGTCCACATGGAGGAATGAGATTTTTGGTCTTGTTGAAGGGAGATGATACATACGTCGAACAAAACGTGTCAAGGGCTGGCCTTACAGAGTTAATGAATAGATGTAAACCACAGAAAACTGTGCAGTTGTTTCGACAGCACAGTCAGGCAGCCAGTTACACCTCTACCATCGTACCGCTTTCATCTCACTGTCTCTGAACTTATCTGGACTGAGGATAAGGCTGATATGCAGGGCGAAGTAAAACATTCACAAGACTGGCGTCTATGCTGTCACGCAATCAACGGTAAAGAAATGGAAGAATAACATAACCCAAGAGTCAAATGAGACCAAGAGATCGAGTGAAGTCGACGGCATAAGGCAACAAACATTTCAGAATACAGTAGTTTCATTGTCATCAGCAACAGTGGAGACGGTTTGGTGGTGATGACAGAATGTCCGATTCCTCTTGAAGTTTTTGTTGTTTCGTGACGAAACTGAAGGTAAGGTCTTCATTCGTTAATTCATACATAAGTTTTATGGACTGCGATCTTCCCTGCAAAAAATGGAAAGCTATTGTGAGTGCATGCTTGCTCCTGTGTATGTGTATGTGTATGAACCGCAAACATTGTTAGTGCATGAACCTTTTCTCAACAAACACTTCAGAATTTCCAGCAAGTTTTAGCGCTTTGTGTTTGAAAGACACAGCGTTGCAAGATCTCTCGACTTACGAAATACGGCTCACTGGATGTCGGGCATTTAATGCGGAACCTTTATTCAGCACAGGAAATATTTCGTCTCTAGAGGCAACAAACCTAATCGTCAAGATCGTGCTCTGGTATTCTCGTAGATCAGTACGGATATGGCAAAGTGTTCTGGGATTAAAATTAGTTTCTCTCCCACCCTTCCCATTCTGTCAATGATTCGCTTATTATATTCTAAGGTAATATAATTTTTAAATAGTATGACGTATTGACACTATCCGCCTGCAATAAATCAGCCACCTTTCTTTCACCAAAGACAGTCTTGCTCTGAGCAAAGCCATTGTAACTCGGTCGAAACATTGATTTCAAGTTTATAATTAAAGTATTTCATACTATGACGCAGTACAACACCCAAAAGAATTTTAATCATCAAGGGAATGTGGCATTGTGGGTGCTCTGTGGTCTCGTGGTGACTAGCAAAAAATGTTAATATGCGTAATTCAAATATTCAATTATTACGGCCTAGAAATAAGATATTTTCTCTAGTTCGTATAGACAATGTAACTGTCACCTATTGGAATGGCAACAATTATTCCCTCCGAAGATCGTGAAGTCAGTGAAAAATTGTAAACTCCTTCCACAAGGTGGATCCAACAGTACCAACCGACCGCCCTCTCATCCTCTGTCAAGAGCGTCACTAGATCAGATGAAGAGACTGCTCCTCTCCCGGCCGTTGTCAGTTTTCTTGATGAGGATTCGCTACTACTCGGTGAAGTAGCTCCTCAGCTGACTTCAAGAGACGTTCCAGTTCTCCAACCAAGGAAAAATCCCTTGCATTACTGAGAACCGAAGCCAGTTCTCCAGCTGGCAGTCAGCCGCACAGACCACACGTCTGTCAGCTACCTAGGTCAGTTGGCTCAGTTATTTATGTGTTTAGCTCGTTATACTATGTTCTGCTGATTATTTGTATTGAAACGTGGTGTCTCGTTTGTGAGCATGTTTGTACTCTCATCACTTGAGCGTCAATTAGTAGCACATTTAAGGTTAGTAAGATAGAACATAGGATTGGTCTTCGTAAGGCTTTCGTTACGATCTCGAAGAAAGACACGCAGTGATAATGAGAATTGGTGACGGTATTAATGTATTAATCCGCCTCTACATACTCATCTTCCAATGGAACAGATTTTTCCATCCTTTGATGGAGCCTTGAATATCGGAGCTATGAACGGAACGTCCTGTCTCGAAAATCACAGCGGAACAACAGTTTCTTCATCGGAGGAAAAAGATAGAAAGCCATGTCAGGAGAATACGAGGGGAGGGTTTGAAGTAAAGTTTTATTATAACCTTGGCAAACTGTCTCCATTATATTCTGAAACGGTGCCACTGATGTCTTTAAGCGTTCACTCCATTCATAACACCACTACAGAACTGATTTATACAGTATTAAATAATACTCTTTGTTACAAGGAATCATTAACTTTTAACTCCATTTCTAGTACTACAGAAGTATAACACCGTCATGACTGAGAACTAAGTTCATTACAGATTAGTTAGTCTCCTGAAGTAAGCACTGCCCAATGTAGTTGGTCCGATACGAACACGTCTAAGAAGTCGTGGATGCAGCGGATGCAATGCACGTAGATTGTTGCGACTCTGACCCAAGACTCCTGTTCAAGAGCTGTTCGACAACTTACTTGGTGAGCCTCGAGGGGCGATTTCAATAGCTGCAAAAGAGATACAGTGACTCTTCGCCACTTGTAGTTCACGCCAAGTGCTATCACACCTCCACTTCATTGGCTTCTCACACAGAGTGATACCATACTTCTGTGTCGTTGGCTGCATGTGATAGAGACATGCAAAGTCGTGCGGTGACCGCTAGCGACCTCTGTTGATACTCCAAAATAATGCCATGCTGACATCGCCTTTGGCCGTCTCGTCACCACTCGTGACTAGACGGTGGGCTAGAAGACAGAGGTTGAGGTGCAGGTCACATGAGTTTGATAGCCCAAAGAAGCAAAATGAGCGACTTTGTCCGAGGCATTGTCATGGAGCGGAGAAGAGTCCTTGGACATCTACCCACGAAGATTCGCCTTGACAGCCTCACGTTATTTTATCAAAAGATTAAGGCAGTATGCCACTGTGAAGGTATCCCCTTGACAAGCAATATTTTAACACCTCGGAAAGGTATTCTTTATCTCTCGTCTCCCACAAAGCGCCTGTAGTGATTAAGCGGCCATCCAGTTTCACACAAGTGTTGATTAACGTATTCGAGAGCTGACTTTGTGGCCCATTGATAACATAAAGATGCGCTGCTGCAGTACTTAGATTCACTCTAGAGGCTGCTCCTGGTATACATGTTCATTAATGATCGATAGGGACTGCAGCTGTTCTTCACCGATACAGGACGAATTGGCCGTAGTCAGGGAACAGCTGAAACGTTTGTTGGACATTGTTGACAGGTTACAGGCTGCTGCACTAGACTCTGGTGGTATTGTGGCAACTGAAACGAATACATTGACACTCTGGACAATGAAATGTCACCTGGGATGCGTGATGTCGAAGAGTCTTCTGATTCGCACGTCCTGGGCGATTGATGCTCACCTTGTAGTGAATGATGAACAGAGGCGAGATCACGAACATCTGGGCGAAAGGCGAAAGAGGATACTGGCTGCACAACTGTCCTCATGGGGGTTAAAACTGGTTTGAGGTGTTCCTCATTCCTGAAAGTACATCTGAACCAGAACAGGACACCTCATCTTTAGCAGCTGGTGCCGATATTATAAGCGAAGGATGTGGTATGGCTGATCATTTGGAGTGCCAAAGTTAGACGGATAATCGCCGCCCTATGGCAAAAGACCGACGTGCCACAAACAAGGGTTCACTCAGTTTACATGCTGCAAGGCACGGGATGGAGGAAGTGGGGGTCATGTCCGAGATATGAAGGGGGCTCTGCAGACAGCCTTCGAGAACACTGGGTGCAGGCGGCTGCAGCTCGTGGCTCACGGCAAGAAAGACACCTGCCTCCTTTGCTCGGAGGCCACCCTCAGTTCATACAAGCGACTCGTTGCTTCGGTAAAAGCTAGACTGATGTGCGGGCAAGAGCCCAGAACTAGCGCTCTGCGTCTCGAAATTTTCGCCCAACTTAACACAGATGGTGGAATCAGAGATCACAATTCCGTTACAGCATTATCGAGTGCGTACTTCAATAGGAATGGAAAGAAAGGTAGAAAGATATTTCTGTTAGCATGTACCTAGCGCCTTGGATAGTGGTTAGCATACCGAACTCTCATTCGGGAGAACGACAGTTCAAATCCTCGTACGGCTGTCAACATTTAGGCTATCACCCCCGACCCATACGGGAATGTTTTTTTCGGAAAAGACGATTTCCTTGCCATGCTTTCGTAATCTGAGATTGTGATTCGCCTCTATAGACCATGCTGTCGACTGTACATTACAATGTATTTTTCCTTCCTTTTTTGTTTGAAACTCCTCCAGGGCGCGAATGCTTAGCTTAAATCGGGAAAGTTTAATGGTATGATATAATACTAATGAAGGTATGATATAATACGAACACGCCTTCGATCGGTATATGAGAATGGGAAAGAGAGCCGTGTTAGAAGGCTGCTCCAAAACAAAGATAGCTTCACTGCAGGTTCAAACGCAGCAAAATGCAAGGGAGGAATATTTGGTTTAACGTGCCGTCGACATCGAAGTCATCGGAGACAGAGCGCAAGCTCGGGTGTTGTCAAGGATGCGGAAGGAAATCGGCGGTGCCCTCTCAATGGAACCATCCTAGCAATTGCCTGGAGAAATATATGGAAGTCGTGCAAGGCCTAAATGTGGATGAGCGGACGCGGGATTGAACCGTCGTCCTCCTGAATGCAATTTCAGTGTGCTAACCACAGCGCCAAGTCGCTCGGTAAAACGTAGCCAATGCCTCACAGACGAACACTGAACGGAGCCAAAATTACCGTAAGTAGATCAATGTATGATGTGTTTAACGAATTTGAAATATTTGAAAGAAAAACTCTACCTTATGATCTGCAGGTAATCCTAAGAAATTTTGGTATACCTTCAATCAGTAAACGGATAAAGTCATCTGTCGAGACAATCTGTTATCAAAATTCCATCAACAAAGAGGACGATAAAGAAAAGGCCGAAATATTAAACTCCTTTTCCCAAACCCGTTTCAATAAGTGAGATCGTACGGTCGTTCCTCTGTTATCACACGAACGGAAACTGACAGATATCGAAATAAGTGACAGCAAGATGTAAAATAAGCTGAAATTGCTCAAGAGAGGAAAAGCCACTGTATTTAATGGGATACCAATACGATTGTTCATACAGCATGCGAAAGAACGTCCTCCCCATCCTCTCTTACAGCCTCAATGCGCCGTATGTTACTGGAGGAACGAAGACTTTCTATTGATTGGATAAAAGCGTAGGTCACTTCCGATCTTAAAAAAGGCCTATAGCGTATCATCGATTTCTGTCTGTTGTAGAAATTTGGAATATGTTTTGTGATAGCGTGTTATGACATTTCTAGAGACGCAATATCTCCTCTGTAGAGATTAGCATGGGATCGGCAAATAACGATCTTGTGAAACGCAGCCCGCTCTTTTCGTCCACGGGACCCAGAAAGCAACGCATTGGGCACCGGTTGATTCCGTATTGGGTGAATTCCAGGAGGCGTTTGACACAGATTCACAATGCCACCTGATGAACAAAGTACGATCGCCCCGAATCTGATCAAGAATGTGACTGTAATGAAGAGTTTCTTGTAAACGGAACACAGGATGTCACTCTCAACGGAGACAAATCTCCAGACGTTAAAGAAACATTAGGCGCACCCCCAGTGTGTGTTATAGGACCACTACGTCAGATGTTTCAGGAGGCTTATCGCGAATGATGCTGTTGTCCACAGAGAAATAGCAACGCTAGAAAAATTAAGCCACGGGACGAAACACCTGCTGGAAATGTATGTTTTGTACAAAGATTTTCAGTTGATCCTCAACATACACAAATGCAACGAATAGCACATAAACAGCCAAAAAACCCACTATTAAACGATTGCACTAATGCAGAACAATCATTGCAAGCGATCAGATTCATACCTTCTCTATGCGTATGGAGTCATTTAAAGTGAAAAGGTCGCACAAAACTAATTGCAGGTAAGGAAGATGCCAAACTGAGATTCATTGGAGGCCACTCACTAAGTATAGTCCACTCACCAAGGAGGTAGCTTACAAAACCGTCACTCGTTCAGTATCTGAAAACTGCGCGTCGTTCTTGGATCCGTATCGTACATGAGGGCGCCTGAAAAGTAATGTTTCAGAGATTTTTTTTTTTGAAAACTATAAAGGTTTTTGAATTAAAATCACTTATCAATATTCTACAACTTTATTCTTCATGTCTACATACTTGTAACAATCTGCCACAAGATAACTTCGAAATGTTGTATGTTACACCGCGTTGTATAATGTAGCTATGTCACTGCGTTACAAAGAGAGTGCTATAATCCAATTTTAGAATCGAAGAGTTCGTACCCTCGCCTTGTGCATTACAGTGCCAGATCTCACACGAGCGTCGGATATCTGCAACTATCTAACTACACTATGTGATCAAAAGTATCCGAACATACCCTAAAACATACGTTGTTCATATTAGCTGCAGCGTGCTGCCACATAGTGCCAGGTACTCCATATAAGCGTCCTCAGTAGCCATTAGACATCGTGAGAGAGCAAAATGGGAAGCTCCGCAGAACCCATGGTCTTCCATCGTGATCAGGTGATTGGATGTCACCTGTGTCATACGTCTGTACAAGAGATTTTCACACTCCTAAACATCCCTAGGTCCACTGTTTCTGATGTGATAGTGAAGTGGAAACTTGAATGGACACGTACAGCAGGCTGATCTCGTTAGGCGAGAGGTGAGAAAACTTTGATTTCATGGTCGTGCGGCTGCTAGTAAGCCACACATCACGCCGAGAGATGCCAAACGATGCCTCGCTTGGTGTAAGGAGCGTAAACATTGCACGACTGAACAGTGGAGTGACGGATCAGGGTACACATTCTGGCGATCCGGTTGCAGGGTGTGGGTATGGCGAATGCCCGGTGAACATCATCTGCCATCTTGTGTAGTGCCAACAGTAAAATTTGGAGGCGCTGGTGTTAAGGTGTGGTCGTGTTTTTCATGGAGGGTGCTTGCAATCCTTGTTGGTTTGCGTGGCACCATCACAGCACAGGCCTATATTGATGTTCGAAGCAACTTCTTGCTCCCCACTGTTGAAGAGCAATTCGAGGATGGCGGTTGCATCTTTCAACACGATCGAGCACATGTTCATAACTAAAGGCCTGTGGCGGAGTGCTTACACGACAATAATATCCCTGTAATGGACTAGCCTTCACAGGGTCCTGACATGAATTCCATAGAACACGTTTTAGCACGCCGACATCGTGCCAGGCCCCAACATCGATACTTTTCCTTAGTGCAGAAATGCGTGGAGAATGTTCTTCCACTCCTTACGAAACATTCCGACACCTGATTGAACGTATGCCTTCGAGAGTGGAAGATGTCATCAAAGCTAACGGTTGGCCAACACTACATTAAAATGCAACATTTCCGATGGAGAACACGACAAACTTGTAAGTCATTTTCAGCCTTGTGTCCGGATACTTTTGATCACAGAATGTTCCTCGATTCACTCTCATCGATCATCCTCCAAACAGTCCGGACTTGGCTGTTCCCTATATTCATCTGTTTCCAAAACTTAGAGACCACTTTGAAGGACCTCACTTTGATAGTGATGAAGCGGTGCAAGCCAAGGTGACGTTATGGCTCCGTCAATGTCGAAAATTTTGCAGTGACCGTAAAAGCATACTGGTCACTAGTTGGGAAAAAAGAGTCCGTCGCCTTGGGCAACTATGTTGAGAAATACATACATAGGTACGAAGAATAAAGGTGTCGAATATTAATAACTTACGTTTCATTTTAAAAGCTGTGAGAGTTTTTATATAAAAATTTGAGACATAACTTTTTAGAACGCCCTGTTTGACGAAGGAAACAGAGAATATCAAAGAAGAGTAGCGCGTGCCGTTGGAAATTTATTTAGCAAGTGGAAAAGTGTCATGGAGGTGCTCAACCAATTCCAGTGGTATATGTTACAAGGGCGGAATTTTGTATCAAGTTGTAGTTTGTTGATAAAACTCCGATATCGTACTTTTCCACAAGTGTCAATTAGTATATTATCTGCTCAACCATCTTGAGTCATCAATAGCCTTATTGGTTTGATGTGGCCCTCCACGAATTGTTTTGCCAAGCACTGCATCTCACGTAGTTCTTGCAACTTACTTCCTCAATTATATGTTTGATTTATTCCAGTCTACCCCTTTCTCCACTGTTTTTATCCTATACAGCTCCCTCCTGTACCAAGATAGTTGGTGGAGTTACAGCACCCCCCCCCCCTCCCCCCGCCATAAACATCATGGTACGAAGTCTGAGGATGTTTAAAGACTGACCGAAGGCGGTAACCGTAAAATTACAAGTTTTTGCAGTAGACGCTGTTCGTGTACACTTTTAAAACATTTTTTCCAGACTGTACTTACCATTGGGTATGGTCCTATAAGTTACCGTTTCCCTGATGGCGTAACAGATTCCATGCCATCCCCTCCCATCTTCCTGGCATTGTTTTCCATACATTCCTTCCCTCCCCGATTCAGTGGAGAACCTCCTTTCCTCCTACACTGTCAATCCACCTAATTATCAACATTCTTCTGTGGCGCCACATCTCAGATACTTGGAATCTCTTGTGTTTCGTTTCTCCCGCAATCCATATTTCACTACCATACAATGCTGTGCTCC
The DNA here is from genome assembly GCF_023864275.1 of Schistocerca cancellata. Taxonomy (NCBI): domain Eukaryota; kingdom Metazoa; phylum Arthropoda; class Insecta; order Orthoptera; family Acrididae; genus Schistocerca; species Schistocerca cancellata. The sequence continues at coordinate 447,061,565 of NC_064630.1, read as the reverse complement.
AGAAGTACATTCTTAGAAATCTATTCCTCAAACTAAGGCTTGTGTTTGATATTGGAAGACTTCACTTGCCCAAGAATTCCCTTTTTACCAATGGTAGCCTGCTTTTTATGTCCTCCTTGTTCTGTCCATCTTGGATTATTTTATTGTCTAGATATCAGAATTCGTTAACTTCGTCTTCTTCGTGATCAGGAATTGTGATGTTAGGTTTCTCGGTTTTCTCATTTCTGCTACTTCTCATTACTTTCGTATTTCCTCGATTTATTCTCAATCCATTTTTTATACTGTTTATACTGCACATTCCTTTCAGCAGATGCTATTATCCTTCTTCACGTTCACTGTGGACAGTAATGTCATCAGCCAATCATATCACTGATATACTTTAACATTCAATTTTAATCCAATTTTTAAAACTTTTTTTTTATTTCCGTCTTCGATGAATAGATTGAACAGAAAGAGTGAAAGACTACATCCCTACCTCACACCTTTTTAATCCGAGCACTTCCTTCTCGATCTTCCAGTCCTATTATTCCTTCTTAGCTATTGTACATATTGTATATTGCCCGTCTTTCCCTGTAGCTCATCGGCTATTTTCCTAAAAATTTCGAAAATCTTGCTCCGTTTGACGTAGTCGAATGCATTCTGCAGGTCGAGAAATCCTGTGAACATTCCTTGATTTTTCTTCAATTTCGCTTTTATTATGAAATACAATGTCAAAACTAGCTGTCTGATGCTTTTACCTATCCTAAAGCCAAACTGATAGTTCTCCTTCATATGTCTAGGAAAAAGATGACTGAGTGTAAACTCAATCTCACACGGAGGCTTAACAGCAGACCTTTCCGGAGAATAATTGCGATTGCAACAGGTAAAGTGGGAAGTTACAGGGATACTGAAATCAGCTACTGTCACTCACCAGAAAGTGGCTTGTGGAGTGAAAGCGTAAATATAGGACGGGAAACCGTCTTTTAATGGGTAGTAGAGAGAATGGAACGCCATCACGACTGCCTTAGAACTGAAGTGGTAAAGAGTAACGCAATGATGCCTGTCACTTAAGCCTACTCTTGACTCGATGCCAAACTTGGTGAGAGCCTTTGTTGCTGCCGGAGGTATCTGATCCGTGTACTAAATTTCGCCATATGTATACTCCAAAATCACCTGCGACGTTATTGTACTGTTTACGCACAATACATAAAACTCCTTTGCTATCCTCCCTCTTGTTGGAAATTGTAATGACGAGCACTGTAAGGAATTTTAAATGTCTGCTGCATTTTTGAGGACGAAAATTAGCAACAGCACTGCATTTGCATGAAAAAGGGTTGAAAACCGACAAAAACCTGTTAGAGACTGGCCAGTGTAACGCATCATCTGTCGTTAATCCGTCGCTCGCGTTCAGTCTGTGTCTGGCTAGCTTTCCTGTCCCGTAACCTAGGGTGCTGTGCGTTACTGCTGTGCGTTACACGATACGAGAAGTGCGCTTAGCTGAAAATAGGAGGACAACGTAATACCAGACAAGATTAGTTAGTCAGATAAGGTATGAAGGAATCAACGATTTTTGTAGGTTAACGTCTAGTTCTTGTGAAGCATAGAAGTATTCTTTCAGCAGATACTAATACGTCTGCTACCTGTCTTTCCCTTCGTTGATATGGAGCCAAGACTGAAACTGTGCTCAGTTCGTAGCTATGAGTTGTTTAATTATTTGCGACATGCTCCATTACAATATCTGTAGGTGTCCCATTTATCTTGACCACCCTAAATAACTGCTTGTCCAAATGCAAGTTACAAAATTTTTCAAGCAAATTTCTTTAGCTGTCAGGGGGACATCAATCACCATGCTTGCCTTCGTTGTAGCTTTGTTTTCTTACAAAGATATGAACAGGGGTATGAACTTTTTTAAATGTAATCCTGTATTATTTATTCGGTAATTCATTTCCTCTCCTAAAGACCTATTCAAAAATGTATCACAATGTACCATTAACAGAAATACAACCTTATTAATTACATAACACAACATGCACTTTGAGCCCGGTATCACATACTCGTCCACTTGCTGGAGTTGTCAGAAAACAAATGAAAACTAAGTAAAAACATAACACAAAATTGACTCTCCTGTACCATTGTCCAGGAGTAGAACATTCAAAAGTGTTTAAAGTGGTGACCCTGAACACCGATACACTGGTGCACTCGTTGAATGAAATAATTATATACTGCTTCCAGTGTTGCCTGCTAAAGAGAATTACAAGCAAGAACGATACGTTCCTGCATGTCCTCAGGAGTTGTTGGAATATTGCCGTGGATACCGTCTTTAATGAATCTCCAAAGAAAAAAGTCCAGAGGCCAAGGAACTGTTCCTCCTCGACCAATCCATCTGGCAGGATACCTTCGGTTCAGAACACGACGTGCACGCAAGGCTGGCCATCCATCGTGTTGATACCACATAAGCATTATGATTCTTCGCAGCACTTCATCCAGAAAAGGCCGAAGAATTCATCTCAGGAAGTTGGCATACTCTGTACAGTTTAGACTGCCATTGATGAAATAAGGGCCAATAACTGTAGTACCAAACATCCCACACCAGACGTTAACACTCCATTGACACTGATGTTCCACCTGTCTAAACCATCGTGGGTTGTCGCTGGACGATTAATGCATGTTCCTTGTATTTACATGCCCTTTGTTTGAGAAGGAACATTCATCAGTAAATAGAACATTAGGGAAGAGGTTTGAGTTGGCAAGGATTTGCTGCTATGCCTACTGCCAGAACTGTACACGATTCTGGAAACCCTGAAATTCTTGATATGGGTGTACAAGGTGAGAACGGAGCCGGTGACGTGTAATAAATAATACGATGTACACTGGTTTTAGGAATTCCAATCTCGTGTTCAAGCTGTCGTATGCTGGCATGTGGATTCATAGGAACGGAAGCGAGAACAGCTTCGTCTGTGCGAGTGCTACGACGATTGCGTTATCGTGGGTTAAAACTTCCCCTTCCCTGAAGCGTCGTAACAAGACGAGAAAACATCCGTCGGGAAGGTGGGTTCTTGTCAGGATATCGCTCTCTGTACTGTTCCGCTGCCAGCGTAGCATTTCACTTACCTTCAACAACAACAATAAAAGAAACGTTATGTCGATGCAGTTTGTAGGAAGGACAGCCTTTTACTGAATGCCTACTCTACCCAACGGTATATAAAATGACTAAACTACCGTACTAAATGTACCCGTGCATAAGAAAACAGTATTGCAATTACTGTTCGGATAACTTACATTCCCCATAGATGATTATCATTTCTACCTTATCTCCGTTGGTGTACATTCTACTCACGCAACTATTCAACTGACGATGGTTGACGGAATGACGGGTGTGTATTCTACTTACGTTTACATTTGTCCTCTGTCAACGTCGGCACGTGGATGTGTTCCATTTTCCCGAGTACCTACACTAAGCGCTGGGAGCGTCAACGTCAGTGTTGTGTCATGTAATTAATAACGTTGTGTTTCAGTGAATGGTACACTGTGATACATTTTTGAATAGGTCTTTAGTAGATTATTTGAATTACCGAATAAAAAATACAGGGTGCCACTGAAAAAAGTCGTAGCTCTGTTCATATCATTGTAAAAAAACAAAAGTACAACGAAAGAAATCATGCTAATTGATGTCCCCCTGATGACTAAAGAAAATTTTCTTGAAACACTTTGTAATTTGCATTTGCATCTGGACAAGCAGTTTTTTAGGGTGGTCAAGATAAATAGCACATCTTATATACAGGGTGTCCCAGCTATCTTGTCCACCCAAAATATCTCTGGAACAATAACAGAATAACAGCTATAGGAAAAAGACTTTCACCGGTATCAATGTAGGGCTGAGGCCCATGGATGAACATATTTGGAAACATTCTAAAACGAAAGCATATGTGTTTTTTAACACAAACTTTTGTTTTTTTTTAAATGGACCTCCTATATTTTTTCTTCAGTAATCCATAGCATGACAAAGCACATACACAATGGCGTTGATTGCATCGCAATATTCCCATTACATCCCGAGATATTGAGACGGGAAGTTGACGCTTGAAACACCCGACATGCGCTGCTAGCGCACGTCCTGAGGCTCAGGCTGGAACCCCATGCTGCCCGTAATCGCGATGTGATTGACATGTGTAATCGCACCTCCATACTTATCAAGAGGTCCGAAACGAATAATACGGTCTGCTGCCATCAACTCTCATAAGCACATAATGGTTTCCCTCTTGCACGTTTTACGTATCTACGTACGCAATATGAACCAGTACCGATCGGTGTACACCCGTAAGGTTGTCTTATTTATCCTGCACACCCAAAATAAAGGTTTATCTAATGCGTTACATGACCCATTGTGCCTGTCGCGCAGGGCCTGCCTCTACCTAGTCAAGTGTCCAACGTAGTTCCCACTACTGCCACAGCTACCACTTCGCCTTGTTTATGATTTGCGACCCATGCAAACTCCTGTACTTCACCACCCTCCAAGAATCCCATTTGTTGTTGCTTTGGCGAGCAGTACACCGCTTGCCAGTGTAGTCGTGCGACAGAGTAATCTAGTGACGGCACGGAGGTAGTACACATTGTGAATAAACGTTGTGTTGTGGAACTTATACTGTACAGTATAATGTACACACATGATGATATGGTAGAAGTGCTGCTGATCTATGGAGAATGTACGTTGGCGGGAAATACGTTATGAGATTGCTTGTTTGTTGATAGTACTGTTAGCGAACATTATGATTAATGAGTTAATATGTCTGTTTTCTACCATACTCTACATACCTGTACTGTACCCTGTTGTAGGTGGACGAAATGCTGTTCAGGCAGAACGACTGCACAGAAGACGATTCCCTGACAAGCCATTGCCTTCGCGCCCGATGTTTGGTCGTCTCACATCTCGTCTACGTGAAACGGGAAGCTTGAATCCAAGACCTCGACATTGTCCTAGAACACGCATAGATGCTGTGCTCCTACCATAGCTGTGAATCCTGAAATCAGCACACGTCAAATTGAACGTGAAGTTGGTGTGTCGAAATCAAGTGCACAGTGTATTCTTAAACGTCATAAATTTCATCCTTACCATGTTTATTTACACCAGGATCTTCATTGAAAAGACTTCCGCAATCGGGTAACATTTTGTCGGTGGGATCAGCAAAAACTTCTGACTAATCCAAATTTTTTTGTAGATGTTCTCTTTACCGACGAGGCATCATTCTCCAACAAAGGAATTTTCAATATGACGAATATGCATTATTGGTCCGCAGACAATCCAAAATGGCTCAGTCAGGTAGAGCATCAACGTCCGTGGAAAGTTAATGTTTGGTGTGGGATTATTGGAGATACCATTATGGGACCTTTCTTTATAAATGGCATCCAAAATGGCAGACAATACTCCAGATTTATACGACACAATCTTCCTGTTCTCTTGGACACCGTACCTCTGAACCGGAGAATCGTCATGTGGTATCAGCATGACGGATGTCCTGCACATAACGCCTTACGAGCACGACGACTTCTGAACCGTAAGTTCCCTGGTAGGTGGATTGGACGAGGTGGCCCGTTTAGGTGGCCTGCCCGATCTCCGGACCTTACACCGCTGGATCATTTTCTTTGGGGAGCAGTGAAGGATGCTGTTTACCAACATGAACCAACAACACCAGAGATCATGAAGCAACGCATTATAGATGCTTGTACAGCCCTCAAAGAGGAAACAGTAGCACGAAGTAGGGCATCCTTCATCCGCAGAGTGACCCTATGTATGTAAGCCAATGGGCATCACTTTGAGCATGAGAAGTGAACGGTATGTTTAGTATGTAGTGTTGGTATCACAGTGGAAGTTTCTACAACGGGCCATTTTACCCAGTGATGTTAAGAAACATTTGTTTGCAACAATTTGTCATTTGACGCATTAGATAAACATAACATTGATAATTATGTGATAATAAAACTAATTGGTGAAACATGTTTACATTCATCTTCTATGTTCTACCTGAACTTCCCAAATCAAAACATTTTTACCTAAACAACGCTAAAACTTTTAGTCCACTTGCTCGTTTCACTAAAACCATCAACATGAATTTTACGAGTGAATGATTAACTGTCACTTACGCTAGATCTACAGTAAAGTAAAGTTTTAACGTTGAACGGCATTACCTTTTTAGTAACGGATTAACGATAAGCGACGTTACCTTTGTGACTAACGTTGCGGTACACAGATATGTTACAGAACCGCATCACCCTTAGCCTATGGGATAAATACCAGCTGGAATATACGACGTTAATGCAGGATGGCAGCAGACCGTATTATTCGTTTCGGACCTCTTGATAAGTATGGAGGTGTGATTATACATGTCAATCACATCACGATTACGGGCAGCATGGGGATCACGCCTGAGCCTCAGGACGTGCGCTAGCAGTGCATGTCGGGTGTTTCAAGCGTCAACTTCGCGTCTTAATATCTCGGGATGTAATGGGAATATTGCGATGCAATCAACGCCATTGTGTATGTGCTTTGTCATGCTATGGATTGCTGAAGAAAAAATATAGGAGGTCCATTTAAAAAAACAAAATTTTGTGTTAAAAAACACATGTGCTTTCGTTTTAGAATGTTTCCAAATATGTACATTCATGGGCCCAAGCCCTACATTGATACCGGTGAAAGTGGTTTTCCAATAGCTGTTATTGTTCCAGAGATATTTTAGGCGGACAAGATAGCTGGGACACCCTATATATGTGTGTCTGTGTGCTCGCGCTCGTGTGTGTGTGTGTGTGTGTGTGTGTGTGTGATGTGTTGTTGGGGGGAGGGGGAGAGAGGGGGGGGGGAGTGGCGTGTAGTGCAGCTGATTTGTAAGATGAAATGTGCCACAAGACCTCACTTCATGAGGCACTGCGTAGATGTTTGGAACTTGAACGAGGATATTGGCGTACAGTCTGGCGATCAAGACCTTTACGTCTCTCCTCTCCTTGAAGGGCGAATTCTGGTGTGAAAGTTTTTCCACCGCCACGACTCGAAGTTGCTTATACCCGCGTCAAGCGCTATCGCACTAGCGTGCGTTAGCTACCTCTTCCACGGAGGCATGTAGTTACGTTTTGTAATCTCTAGCGTATATTCCGCTGCTGCGCTCTCGATGTTCGACTGACAACCGCTGCTTAAGGTATCCCTCTTGCTGCTGAAGTAATTTCTAAATTTTTTGTGCTAGATAATAGGTTTAAGTTATGTGCCAAGTAATCGCCATTTTAAGTTACCTACCTAGTAGTTGCCATATTTCTCTCTTTGCCAGACTGAGATATATTTCCCTGTGGAGTTAGACACAAAGCACAGGACCACATTGAGAATATAATAACGAGCTGAAGCGCGGTCGTCATGAGCAGGGAAATAAACGATTCCAGAGAACTGCGCAAATAGATTGCAGGACGCAAGCACACAAAGGGCGTAAACAGGTATACGGTCAGAAATCATTTCAATCAGCAGGACTTTACTGTGTGGTAGCCATTCGAGTATTTCAACGCACAATACGGGCGAGCACAGCGTCAGTCAGAGCGAGAAGTAAACGGGCGGTAGCGGTGGTTGCGTGTTTAAACCGCAGAGTCAGGTCATTATAGTGCTGCGGGTAAAGTTCTGGGGGCAAGTCGAGTTTTCGGTCCGCTTAGGCGAAGATGATTTCCATTGATTATCCCAACCCTTCAGTTACTCGAACATTTCAATGCGGGCACGTGACCGGACCTTGAAAAGGCATCAAATTTTATTACAATGCTTCCTACAACATCATGCAAGATGCTTACCATATTTATTAGGCTCCCATCACACGATTCTACTTGCTGCAGTCTCAGACTCCTTTAGGCAAAGATAAGAGTTTGAAGTCAACCTGGAACGACAGAGATCTTCTTAAAAGATTACTGACATACTGAATAGTTCAAACGGCCTTGAGCACTATGGGACTTCTGAGGTCATCAGCCTCCGAGAACTTAGAATTACTTAAACCTAACTAACCTGAGGACATCACACACATCCATGCCCGAGGCAGGATGCGAACCTGCAACCGTAGCGGTCGCACGGTTCCAGACTGTAGCACCTAGAACCGCTCGGCCACCCCGGCCGGCTCATACTGAATGGCCATTTTTGTTATTCTGTTTAGGAAAAGAATTATTCTTTTGTTATTGCAAATTGCTGATTAGCACTCGTTTAGCACTAAAATATTTCTTACGAGTATTTGGCAGTAACGTTACCGCTACGTAGCAATCCTGAATACCCTCTGCTTGGCGTCAGGCTACGCAAGACGAGACAGCGTTTGTTGTGTTCAAGTGGGAAAAAAATTATAAATCCAAAAAGGCACGAGTGTTGTGTGAAGGTAATTCACAGCAGCTGTTTGGATCTGTCCATCTGCTACGAACATTATCCTTGAGCGGGAACAAGAAGGAAGCGCTTACCTCAATCATCGATGTGATGTATCTACTGTATTAAGTTACCTGATGACTGTTAATCTGAATAAGCGTATGTTTCCATACTGTCTTTCGCTGGATAAAGTGAAATGTAGCCTTATTTAGTTTCCGAATGCCATCCTCCTACAATTACACTATTATATGAGTCATTTGATTACTTCTTGGACATAGAATCACGTACGGCAATCCTAATTGGTCTTACTTAGGAAAGTAATCTTTTACAAAAATCCGTATAAGATACAACCTGTGGTTGCTTAGCTTTTAGACTGACACGCATTCCAGGATATATATATATATATATATATATATATATATATATATATATATACGAAAATATCACCAGTAATGGGTATAAAACAAAAGAAAATGTTACTTCATTCACAGACAGCCAGTGTGTATATTATTACCCTCCAGGTAATTTTTGGTGGCTGTAGAACCTGTTGCAACGCAGTAGCAGTTGTTAATGACCGCGTATTTAATCTCTTCCACACTGGATACAACCATCTATAATAAAGTATCATAAAATTAATTAATATATCAGCATTACGAGGCGATAGGACTCGATTACCGTGGTAGCGCATTTCTTTGAAGGAACTGATCTCACAAATGATTGTGTGATGTGACTATGGGGTACAAATATAGCCTCTGTGGTTCTGCTCAACAGACCAAGAATGGAGTAATTTCTCTGGTTTATCCATTTCAGGTCTTGTACTAGTTTCTCACTGAATTATCATTCTCATTAAATAAATGTGCATCTAATCGGTTGATCGTCGGACAGATATCCAAATATCAACTTTTCTTTTTCCCAGCGATTATTCCGTCTGGTACGAGGACTGCTATTTCAGAAGTTTGCAAATTTTCTTTTATTATTTAACATTGTTATAGAAAACTCTTTTTGACGTCAAAGTCGCCAAGTTAACCGCACCGAGGAAGTCGTGTGGGGCATCTCCCTTTGAAGCGTGTACACTTTCATCTTCGTGTTATCGTCTTTTAACTGTTTATGTTCAGTATTGTTTGAGCCATAATAAGTGAACCAGCACAACGTTAGTCTAATAATCGCAGGAAACCGCCTGAAACTACGCTCTTTCTGTCCGGGGTATCTGGAGCCCTGCTGAGTCGATGCATGACAGGTTCAATCCCCTGTCTCGCAAGATAGGGTGTTGAGCGTTATGAAACACGAGTAGGTCAAATATAAAAACGGCAACAAGCATGAAAATTATTGGAACTTTCCAAGGGGAGATCGGTGGCGTCTTAATAAGCAATACAAGCATGAAGGTAACACTGCAATGCGGGAGAACGTCTTGGCTGATACAGAACGAACTGAGCTTGATTTCTCAAAAAATTCCGTACAGGAAAGAATATTCAAATTTGATGAGGACCTAGGGAGACGGGTGTATTTTCTGTGAGTAATTGGGGGAGGGGGGGGGGGGGAGGGCAGGAATGCTTTCAATACACAGTTAAAATTTTGTTTGTTTGTTTCTGGGCTAGTGTGCATTTCGACCAGTAAAAATATTCTTTCCTGAGGGGTCAGCGAGCTTAACGAATAAATAGTTGCCAAGAAGAGGTCACGAGAGTTTCTACTAGACCGAAATACCGAGTATAGCTTCGTTATGAGTAGTGGAGGAAAGGATCTGACGATAATGCAGATGTACGAGCCAGTCATTCCGGCGCAACTGTGCTGACTGGCTGAAGGCCATCAGATAATCAACAAATGTCTGAAGTTGTTGCGAAGCAGCGAAAATCAGGGAATCGTTCATAGATTACGTGCATAACTGCTCTGCACCTGCCAACGTATAAGGTCAAAACAGGTTGAACGTCAAAGAAATAATGGACCTTTATACATACAGCCTACTGTGTTTTCCCAGAATGTCTTTCATGAAAATGTATTCTATCATGAGGGTGTGTAAATTTACTTTGATGGGCATCCTTGTATTGGTATAGAGTGTTGACTGAGATCCCATATGTTTGAAAATCTATGCCGGCGTATTTTTCCAGGGAAGCGTTGGATCGCAGGAATTTCTCTGAGATTTATAGTTTATTACATTGCCATACAGTATAACATCCAGAGTGCGATACGAATTCCACTGGCATATGCTGAGGAGAGAACGGATAGGTGCAAAGAGTATAATGAAGGCCTCTAAGAGGGTGAAGGCTTAGCTCATGATGTAATAAGAGAATTACCTGGATTCGATACAGGAGAGATGCCGGACACAGTATTAGAATCAGAATTTAAAAGAGCTTAGGAAGACTGAAGATCGGATAAGGCAAAAGCGATGTGTAATATTCCATGAGAATTGGCAACAAAAGAACTTTTCACGTTGGTGTATAGAATGTATCAGTCCGACGATATTCCATCTGACTTACGAGAAAACGTCATTCACACATTCGGAAGACGGTAAGAGCTGAAAGTGCGAGAATTATTGCACATTCATCTTAACAGCTCATGTTTCTAAGTTGCTGACAAAAATAATATACACATAAGTGGGAGACTGATGATCTGTTAAAAAACAGTGTTGCTTGAGGAAATGTAAAGACACCATAGAGGCAATTCTGACGTTGCGGTTGATGGAACAAAGACAATGAAACACCGGGACACATTTATAGGATTTGCCGATTATGACGAGCGGGATTGAAACGTTCAAGACCGGGATTGAAATGGGTTATGAGATTCGCTGATGACGTTGCTGTCATCAGTGAAACTGAAGGGTAATTAGAGGATATGCTGAATGGAATGCACAGCCTAAAGAGTACAGAATATGCACTGAGACGAAAGTGATGAGAAGTAGCAGAAACGAGAACAGCAAAAAATTTAACATAATAAATGGTGATCACGAAGTAGATGAAGTTAAGGAATACCGTTGTCTAGGCAGCAGAATAACCCGTGACGGATGGAGTAAGAAAGGCATGTAAAGTACACTAGCACTGGTAAAAGGGTATTCCCTGCCAACAGAAGACTACTAATATCAAACTTTGGTCTTAATTTGAGGAAGAAATTTCTGGTAATGTAAGTTTGGGGCACAACATTCTATGATAGTGATACGTGGACTGTGGAAAAACAGGATAACAGGAAAATCGAAGCCTTTGAAATGTGATGCTACAGAAAGTGTTGAAAATTAGTTGCATTGCCAAGATAAGAAAGGAATGTATGAAAAATACCGACAAAAAGAAGGGACATGATTATAAAACATCTGTTAAGATATGACGGAATATCTTTCATGCTACCAGAAGGAGCTTTACGAGGTAAAAATTGTAGAGGAAAATAGAGATTAGAATAACATCCAGCAAATAATTGATAACATAGGTCGCAAGTGCTACTATGAGATAAAGTGTTTTGCGCAGTAGAGGAATTCGTGGCAGGCCGCATCAAGCCAGCCGGGAGACTGATGACTCAAGAAGAAAATTAAGAACTGTGACAGTTTAATCTCGTCTTTCTCGTCAAGGCAAGGTTGGGTAGCTTATTATAAACCTATTTCAGCAATACATACATGCAGAGAGTTAATTAGGATCATCCAGTAAACGATTCCTCTATCAACAGCGTCGAAATTAAGTTGCGGAACTGTACTATAACTCAATATGTGAGGTTTCGTTTCCTAATCTAACGAACGATATCGAAATTATTATCTATATGCCTCTGTACGGTCATTGACCTCTCGCCTTATTCACCTCGTCCACAGGCGAGGCATATAAGTTGCAATATAATGGTCGCACAGTCTTTTTCGTAAGAAAGTTATTGACGTTTGTCATATAGAGTTTTATGAGATCTTCGGCGCTTTCTTTTCAGTGATTCCCATTTACGTTCATCACCACATTTGCAACAATGTCACATACGAGGGCATATTGAAAAGTAATGCATCCGAATTTTTTATGTAAAAGCTCTTATAACTTTTTAATTGAAATAACTTTATTAACTTTCTACATCTTTATTCTTCGTGTCTATATTTTATCTTTATCATCACAGTATCCTAATGACGAAAACATTTCTGCCAATGAGTCACCATTTCTTTCACCCTTTCACTGTTGAATGTTTGACTTTGTTGAAAGAGACACCACTTCATTCCTGCTTGAACCGCTCCATCGCTAACAAAGTGAAGTCCTTAAACATGTTCTATAACTTTTGGATGAAATTCGGATGGGCCAAATCGGGACTGTATAGATGATGATCGATGACAGTGAACACAAGTCGCTGGATTGTTGCAGATGTTGCAGAGCTCATATGTGTTGTGGGTTTGTCACACTGAAAGAGTAGATAGTCAATATGTGGAGACTATTCGAATTCGTTTAGTGCGGTCAGAATCTCGATTACAGCACTCTATTTCTCAGGCACCGACGTAGTTAGGTTACACACCGAAGTGTTACACGCTTCAGGCTGAAGCCCTCTAGCAACATATGTTGCAACTATCGTCAGCAAAGCGGCAGAGTCGATGGAGTAATATGCATGATATGTAATATCTCAACCGCTATTGAGAACAGAATAAAAAATTCGTAGGCATTACTTTTCAGCACGCCCTCGCAGATTATATCGACGTTTCTAGCGGCACGTAATAAAATTCATCCGATGTTTGCTGTCGGGTCAACATGCTAAGAACAACAAATGTTAGAGCATTTCTCTGAAACAGGTCCCGCTAGCATCTTGTACGCTATTATGCTGATGAGCTGCTCATCTCCAGAAACGTTCCTACAAGTCTAAGTCTTCCCCAATACTAATTCTGTGAGTTACCCCACTTTTTACCCCCAAACGCTTGAGTGATATTTATTGCTCAGATATTATATCTTGCAGTCAGATATTATCCGTTTCTTTCTCTTTGTTGTAAGGAATTATATCGCCCTTCCTGCCTTTAAAAAATCGGGTTGAAGTAAAATTAGGAAGACTTGTATTTCGTAGATTTACGAAGTATCCGAAGGCGTTTGATTCCTATATATTAATTACGAGACAACCCTTCGCTGAGAGTTCCTAAAGGATTAGAGACGTTGCTAAGGAGTGTGCTGTGGCCAGTGAAGGGAGCGTTTTGTCCACTTTTTAACCTTTTGCTTTCACAATGTTTTGTGATGACATTACTACCTACTTTACACAGGCCTTCTAGATAATCGGGCATCCATCATTATCAACTCTGCCATATCTGGTCACCAATCCCGGATGAAAATGGAGAAGGGAATGAAATAAAACATAGTTCCAAAGCTTTGGTTCACTTGGCCTGGTGTCAGTACCTCGTGAGGCCCCTGGCTAGGGTAACGGTGAAGACCTCAACGGAAGTGAAGGCGGGAATGAATATCATCGGTACGGCGGAACTGACTTACGAGGCAACCCTGCTACCCAACTCCACGTCGTAGGGAGTGGTCAGCAGACAAACTGGCTGGGCTGGTGTCGGGCAGCAGCGGGCACCAGTATCGATTTGTTGCACATAGTGAATGATGCTGTAGATGGATCAAGATCGAAGACTCATGGGCGAAACCAATCAAAGTCAGGTTCTTCGGCCATGCGGTGTGAAAAGTGAATGGGAACGCTACCACATTACAATAATTCCAGAACATCGGAAGACGGAGAATAGTAATGGCAGTCCCTGGAGTAAAATATTCCGGAGGTAAACTAGTCCCCCACCCAGAACCTCCGCCGGGACCAGCCGCACAGTCCATGACTGAAGCGCCTTATACCGCTCGGCTAATCCCGCGCGGCCATCCAGATCTCCAGACGGGGAGTACTTCAGAAGCTGTCATCCGAAGTAATGGCTATATTAATTTCAGGATGGGGACGTGTAACGTAACAACTTTTTGAAGAGCAGAAAGACTGGAAAATATGAAGAGAGGAATGGAGAAAAGTGAAGTGAACATAATGTGTTTAAGTGAAGTGAGTTGAGGAGATATTGATAAAATAGTATAAGGGAATTACACATTGTTTTATTCCAGTGGAATAAGTTTTGAATGTGTAGCAATAGCGATGGGAAATCAAATAGTTAAAAGTGTGTTTAAAGTTGTGTGCCATAATGATAGTTAAAAGTTTGTGAAAATAAGTGCAGAACATATGGACATCTAATAGTTTTAGTGTACGAGTCAACACCAGACCATGATGACGAAGAAGTGGAGTCATGTATGATAGAACAGAAAACATCAATTCTGAAGGCAGATGAATAGTAAACACCATAATCATGGGCGAATGGTATAGTGTAGTTGGACGAGGTAGGGGAGCAAACATTGAGGGACAATATGGACTAGGAAGAAGAAACGACAGAGCAGGGATATTAGTGGAATTCTATCAGCGAAACGAATTGATGAAGATGAACAGTTAGTTCAAGAAACAGAAGAGCAAATTGTACACATGGAAGAGCGCAGGAGACACTAACTGATATCAGATGGACTACATCCTTGTCAGATGGAGATTTAGAGGCAGTGCGAGAGATGCCAAGTCTATGCCAGATGCTGATGTCCAGTCGGATCACAAAATTTCGTTGCAGACATCCGGAAATGTGGAAGAAGAAGGCAGAGGTGTGATCTTTAAAAGCTAAGAGAGAACAATGAAAAAGTAAGAAAACCCTTGGAGCAACAAAGTAAGTGAAGAGAGAGGTGAAAATGCAAGTGCGAAAGTGCAGTGCCAAAAGTTTAAGCTGGTTTTGCGGAATATCTTAAAAAGTGAAGTTGGATCACCAATAAGATGCTGGAGAAGATGAAGGAAATGAGAAAATGTGAAAACGTTAATCAAGAAGAATACAGAAGACTTAACATCTAGGGACATCGAGTGCACCACCTCTGTACGCGGCGTCATGAAGTAATACTGCCAATCGGATGCCGTTCTGGGGGTATAGAAGAGGGAACCTAGTCAGCTAACGACAGTCAGTTTCAGCCCCTGACGACGATTAGGGTGGATATGATCGAAAGCTTGGAGCTTTATCCGAATTTGAGGTGGCAAGTGAAACGAGATTTTTTTTTTTTTTTTTTTTTTTTTTTTTTTTTTTTTTTTTTTTGTAGACTGGTTGTCACTATTGGCGATTATGATTCCTATAGCGTAATATTGTATGTTGTTGTTATTGATGGGGTTGATAAGAGTTAGAAGGTGAAACTTAACGTCTTCCTATCATCAAAGGTTTCTCTTGTCCTACTGTTCTGCCTTCCCCCTCCTCCCCTACAAATTATAAGAATGGTTGTGCGTATGTATGAATGTACGTACGTTCCCCCATCTCCTAGACTACTGCACCGATTCCAGGCAAATTTGGTGCCCTTATCTTTACTGTGTGGGTAAGAACTACACATCTATCAAGCAGATTAAGTTGGGGAAAGAAAAGCAGAGTAGTCCACGACGCGAGAGTTCTCATAATTTGCCGACCGTTGTGACGGAGCGGTTCTAGACGCTTCAGTACGGAACCGCGCTGCTGATACGGTCGCAGGCTCGAATCCTGCCTCGGGCATGGATGTGTTTGATGTCCTTAGGTTAGTTAGGATTGAGTAATTCTAAGTCTAGTGGACTGATAACCTCAGATGTTAAGTCCCTTAGTGCTTAGAGCCATTTTTTCTCTTAATTAGTAATCCAGTATTCCAGAATGAGAGTACTTAGGGACTTGCAGCAAGCTTTACACGTAATTTAAAACCTTCACGAAACCCTTTCTTTTCGAGAACCCTCACAAAATGATGAAGGAATAAACTATATCGATTACTATATTTTCATTGTTCATGCACTAAAACATCCACAAGAAGCATGACGTCTTAATTTATTACTTCTTTACTACTGACTGTATTTGTTACATATACATAGTTCAGAGGAAACGATGTCATAAGCACTGAATCTGTGAAAAACTACATAAGACGTTTAAATTTCTTACTTGCTACTAACTGTATTCGCAACATTTTGCACAGATATTGTCTACAGTTTCTGCTCCAAGTATCTACAAATATGTAACTAAAAACTAAATCATTGTATGTCACACAGTTCAGGGGATATGACTTCAAATACTGAAACAAGTGGAAAACTGCTGCATCATGCATGAAGTTTCAGTTTATTTCTTTATTACCAACTCTATTCACATCACATTTCGCAGACCTTAGGTTCATACACCATTGGATCTACTTGCAAAATTATAGCGTTGTGTAGCACATAGGTCAGGAGATAAGATATCATAAACATCACGCTCTGTAGAAACAAAATTGGAGTGTGAAATTCTCTGGACGTACAGGTGAAATATGAGTAGAAATTTGGCTGAAATATCTTAAATAGTTGTGAAATATATTTGACATATGGGTGTGACAGCAAAACCACGGATAAAAAGTTCATCCAAAACCTCTTGAAGGATTTCAATCAAATTTGGTTTTCAAATTAATTACAATCAGGACAGAAATACTACAGGAATAGTAACCGAAAACCTCCTATAGTAGTGGGGGCGATAATGTGAAGAGAGAAGGCAGGACGAGGAGATGGAAAGAAAGCTAGAGTAAAGGGTTATAAAAGAGGTGGGAGACAGAAGTAGGGGTGGGGTAAATGGACTAAAGAGAGTAGAAGAGAGAAAAGCGGAGGACACAGAAAGACGGGTTGGTGGGGGGAGAATAGATAGGCAGAGAGATGTAGGAGGGAGTAATAAACACACAGAGGGGGAGGAGCAAACGAACAGAGAAAGGGAAGAGGAGAAGATCCACAGAGAGAAGGGAGAGAAAGATGTTGATATAAAAAGGGTAGGAGACGGAACACGAAAATAGGGAGGAGGAGATTGACATAGAGGAGGGAAAAGGAGATGGAACTAGAGGGAGGGAGGAGAAGGTGCACAGAGGTGGAAGGAGTAGTTGGATAAGGGAGAGTAGCAGATTGACTGAGACAGGGAGGAGAAGAGATTGACAGAGAGATGGGGCAGAAGGTGATGGTCAGAGAGAGGGGGAAGGAATGGATGTGAAGAGAGATAAGAATACGAGAACATGGATTAATAGAAGACTGGAATAAATAAATACCAGGACAATTCAGGTCATCAGTTCTCACTATGTGATGATGAGTAAGGACACGTCAAAAACACTACTCATGAACTGATTGGTCAAATTTTTGTCAGAAAACGCACAGACGCTACCAGGATTTAATCTGAGCATTACTGTTTGCAACCTCCGTATGCTAGTGTGCGCTCAGGGCGCATAGTGAAAAATAATGGAAATAGGACGAAGGATTTCGGCCAGCTTAACGTGCTGTAACAACCAACTCGTTACTTTACGCTTTTGGGGTCGTTATGAACAGAACAGTGGGTCATAAAACGTCTAAATGTAAGCGCAACAGTGCCAGGATTAGTCTTCTCGTTACGTAAACGATACGAGGTCATCACTGGGATCAATCCTGCGTTTACTTCGACAACCTGTGGGTTTTTTCTACCGAGCCCTTTTTGAACCCCTCGGATTTCATTTCTAGTTTATACGTAATTATACTATTATCCTGTCCTGATATTATGTTTGTTCCTTCAAATGCGGAAAACTGGGTCATGGTATACTTGAAATGTTTGTAACTGATTTCTAGAGCATTTGTACCAAGATATCATATAACTCCGTGACATTGAGCTTCTGACTCCTCAAAGAATTTACGCGTAGTAGGATGGAAATATTAACTTTTTCGTAAATTTTGCGGTTTGGGGCGATCATGGACGTGCTTTCTGAAAATCGGTCCTCCGCGATCTTGAGGAGTTAAATGTTACTGAGGCAAATTTAAGTGGCCAAGGCTCTCGTTCACCGTCGATATTAAAGGTAGAAGGGCAGTTAACTACAGCTGTACCAGATTGGCGATGATGGTGATACCAAAAAAATGTTGCCAGGATATGTAACTAAATCTGTATCGCCATCCATCCCCTGAAAATCACTGTGAAGTGCATCGAAGTGGGTACTTATCTTAGTGTCATATATTTGAGATTCGTTTCCTGACATTTCGCATGGAGCGCGAGTAAGATGACCGTTTAATTAATATAAACCTAACTTGGCCAATCCTACAGGAGGGGTATATAGGTGGCTGTAGTATATTCCCAGATTTTTCACTTAAACGTGATACTTAAAGTTGTTTAAATAAATTTTTGTAGATTACTTGGCGCCTACGTTTTACTAACTGCCACATCACAACAACATGCCTGCACTTTGGCTGTTACTAAACTTACCTTCTTACAGTAGAAATTTTTGCATGTATGCCATTTCTCAAACAATAGCTGCAACAGCATACAGTAATTAAAACTATAACTTTTTGAGAACAAAATGTATTATTAAAACTTATGGGGTTTTAAGCAATTTTTTGTAATTCCATCTATTACTTGGAATGGCGTAAACGCCGACATCGCGATCGTTAATAAACAACTTTAATAGCTGTCAACAGAATAAGATGCAGTAAAATGGAAAGGTCAATTTTCATGTACTGAACCCATAGCTGGATAGAGGAATCACCATTGTTGTTGAGCCATTTCTGCCACCTTGACACGAGATGATGAATACCCTGGAAGAAGAACTTGAGTTTAGAATGGAACCACTCTGTCACAGCTCGCTGCACTTCTTCATCCGATCCATAGCGGCGCCCCCCCCCCCCTCCCCCCCTGAGGTGTGTCTTGAGTGGTCCAAAAATGTGCAAATCACACGGACCCAAGTCAGGACTATACGCGGTTTGGTCCAGTACATTCCACTTCCAAGACGTCAAAACATTCTGTACATGAAGTCAGGTATTCTCATGCAATAAAATAAGTCCTCTGTCATGTTAGCCGGCGTTCATTCTTGACTGTTAGCTGTAGTCGACGGAGAACGTCGCTGTTTTGTTGGCGTTTATTATTTCTCCTTTGGGGGGGAGGGGGGGGACAACGACACTTCACTAACATAGCCTCCTGCTCATCGATGAGCAGTCACCATGACTTTATCATCTAATGTGTAACGGATTTTCTTTGCTTTAGATGACCCTGCATGCTTCCACTGCATATTCTCACTGGTCGAAACAGTAGCCATATGGATTCATTTCCAGCAGTGGTCTTGGAAAAAAAATCGTCGCTCTCGTTATGATATCGTGTCAGTGGTTTAATGATCTTTCCATTATGTTATGTTGCTGTTCTTCAGACAGACATTCGGGGAACTCACTGAGCACAAACCATCCGGTAACTAAGTCTATTGCGCGCTACAACATGCATACTGCCTTGGGACACCTGTACTTTAGTACTAATGGCATCCAAGGTGACCCGACCATCAGTATGAATGCAGTTGTCAATAGCAGCAACTGTTTCATCAGGTATACGATTCGGCAGCTGACCGGTTCTCCACATCATCCGTCAGTGTCTCCCTGGCACCATGAAAACGCCGTCACCACAACAAGTTGCCCCCTTCTAACAGCCGTGTACCGCAAGTCTATAAAGGAACGGAAGGTCCCAAATGATTGGAAAATGCACAAAAAATGGTTCAAATGGCTCTGAGCACTATGGGACTTAACTGCTGTGGTCATCAGTCCCCTAGAACGTAGAACTACTTAAACCTAACTAACCTAAGGACATCACACACATCCATGCCCGAGGCAGGATTCGAACCTGCGACCGCAGCGGTCGTGCGGTTCCAGATTATAGCGCCTAGAACCGCTCGTCCACTCAGGCCGGCGAAAAAGCACAGGTAGTCCCAGTTTTCAAGAAGGGTCGTCGAGCAGATGTGCAAAACTATAGGCCTATATCTCTGACATCGATCTGTTGTAGAATTTTAGAACATGTTTTTTGCTCGCGTATCATGTCATTTCTGGAAACCCAGAATCTACTCTGTTGGAATCAACATGGATTTCGGAAACAGCGATCGTGTGAGACCCAACTCGCTTTATTTGTTCACGAGACCCAGAAAATATTAGAGACAAGCTCCCAGGTAGATGCCATTTTCCTTGACATCCGAAAGGCGTTCGATACAGTTCCGCACTGTCGCCTGATAAACAAAGTAAGAGCCTACGGGATATGAGACCACCTGTGTGGCTGGATTGAAGAGTTTTTAGCAAACAGAACACAGCATGTTGTTCTCCATGGAGAGACTTCTACAGACGTTAATGTAACCTCTGGCGTACCACAGAGGAGTGTTATGAGACCATTGCTTTTCACAATATATATAAATGACCTAGTAGATAGTGTCGGAAGTTCCATGCGGCTTTTCGCGGATGATGCTGTAGTGTACAGAGAAGTTGCGGCATTAGAAAATTGCAGCGAAATGCAGGAAGATCTGCAGCGGATAGGCACTTGGGGCAGAGAGTGGCTACTGACCCTTAACGTAGACAAATGTAATGTATTGCAAATACATAGAAAGAAGGATCCTTTATTGTATGACTATGTGATAGCGGGTCCACAGCTCGTGGTCGTGTGGTAGTGTTTTCGCTTTCCGCGCCCGGGTTCCCGGGTTCGATTCCCGGCGGGGTCAGGGATTTTCTCTGCCTCGTGATGACTGGGTGTTGTTTGATGTCCTTAGGTTAGTTAGGTTCATGTAGTTCTAAGTTCTAGGGGACTGATGACCATAGCTGTTAAGTCCCATAGTGCTCAGAGCAATTTGAACCATTTTGTGATAGTGGAAGAAACACTGGTAGCAGTTACTTCTGTAAAATATCTGGGAGTATGCGTAGGGAACGATTTGAAGTGGAATTATCATATAAAATTAATTGTTGGTAAGGCGGGTGCCAGTTTGGGATTCTTTTGGAGAGTCCTTAGAAAATGTAGTCCATCAACAATGGAGGTAGCTAACAAAACACTCGTTCGGCCTAAACCTGAGTATTGCTCATCAGTGTGGGATCCGTACCAGGTCAGGTTGACAGACGAGATACAGAAGATCCAAAGAAGGTGGCGCGTTTCGTCACAGGGTTATTTGGTAAGCGTGATAGCGTTACGGAGATGTTTAGCAAACTCAAGTGGCGCACTCTTCTAGAAAGGCGCTCTGCATCGCGGTGTAGCTTGCTGTCCAGGTTTCGAGAGGGTGCGTTTCTGGATGAGGTGTCGTATATATTGCTTCCTCCTAATTACACGTCCAGAGGAGATCGCGAATGTAAAATTAGAGAAATTCGAGCGCGCACGGAGGCTTGCGTCAGTCGTTCTTCCCGCGAACCATGCGCGACTGGAACAGGAAAGGGAGGTAATGACAGTGGCACGTGAAGTGCCCTCTGCCACACACCGTTAGGAGGCTTGCGGAGTATAAATGTAGATGTGGATGTTGTAGCGATAGTGGCGTCTCATTTTATTAATGTGATCATTGGCGCCACTACGTTTGTTCGGCTTGTCTGTCCGTTAGTGGCAGTAGCAGCGCTTATCGATAGCACTTACCATGGTACCATCTATGGAACGACCTCTGTTATTTCCAGGTCGCCGTGTGTCAATCGAGTTGAGTTTGGACGGAGCAGCAGTGAGGTCCGGACAGCTGTACGAGCCCGACCGCTGGCGACACACATGCACTGTGCGACGGAAGGATGTGGTCGCGAGAGTGCACGAACACATCAAGGACCGGATTCAGCGAGTTTTAGTAGAATGGCCGCGATATTCGAGTAGTGAAACTTTCACGTGTGTGTGTGTGTGTGTGTGTGTGTGTGTGTGTGTCCGCCCGTCGAAATGACCTCATGGCAATAAGGTGTCAGTCGACGATTTATACCGGTATCTTTCCCGTGCCTGACTTGAGTGGGTACAACCGTTGGTTGGTCGTTCGGTCGGTCGCCGCAACGGATGACATGCATCTGATGTTCCGACCGCTTCTGGCTTCTCTGTGTTTGTGCCGATTTCTAAATCGTCCGTGATGTTTCATAGTGTTTGGTTTTAGTATTGTGAGTGGTTGGTGGAATTGTTTTCCCGGATCCCTGTGTTTCTTGTGGTTTTGAATGAGCAGTTATTTTAATGCTGTCTGCGTACTGGTTTCGAGGAAGTGTTGGGCCGCCGGTGGCGTGCTGCCACTGCCGGACTGAGGAGGGACAGCTGCGAGAGCGATAACTTCGTTGCACACCGAGCCCTGGACGTTTAAATTGAGTGATGAGTTAAGTGCTAGTGCAACCTCGACTCTTCTGTGATCTCGCCTTTGGTCAGCGGGTTGTCTCTCCCAGGGCCGCCGAGCCTGGCGGCAACGAGTGTCGTGTTTCGAGGCGGTGATATACTGCAGCCATCTTTCTCTATTTGTTATTCATCATTGAATTTGGCGTTATTCTTATTAGTGAAGTGATGCCAGTGGCATTTTCTGCCTTGTGGCCGTTAACGCCCCAGTTACCTGCCCTGGAGGTTAGTGTACATCTCCGGCAGTGTACCTGTCCTCGTCGTGTTGATGCTGTCCGATTCGGCGTGCAGTTCGACAGCCTCTTGTATTGTGCTGTGCATATCTGTTTTTTTTTTTTTTTTTTTTGTAGGTCTACCTTGGTTCTGGAGTTTCCTTCGACCTTGGGTGTTTTCTGAAGACGTACTGCTGTCTCTCTCTTCGCCCTTGCCTAAAAATATTCCACCGTTGTACTGGTGATCGGACGTTAGGCTGATTGGTTTGTCGGTCGGTTGGCACTTAAGCTGCCCCTAATTTAAGTTGCCAGCCTGTTACGTGATTACATACAACTCTTGGGTGCCTGTCTCACCTTACCTTATGTTTGAGTTACCATCCCTGGCCGACCCTGGGAACACTTGCTGAGAACCGCTTGTCCTTCTTCCTTAGATTGTGATGTTTGTTTTAAGGATATTTGTAATTTTCTAATTATTGTTGGTGTGGCCTTCAGCGGAGCAATAATTTCACTTCTTTCATGATAAGGCCTTCAGCTGTGTTAGAATAATTTTTTTTAAGCAAACTTGTTTCAAAAGCAAGGAATTTGTTGAGGTTTGTGTTATTTGGAATTGTTTTCCTGTCTTCTAATTCAGGCCTTCATCTGTTTGTTATTTTAAATTGGTTGTGGCCTTTAGCTGAGTGATTTTTTTTACTTCTTTTATAATAAGCCATTCAGCCTTGTTACAGTTTGTTTTAAAACGAAGTATTTATCTTAATATGTGCTATTTGGAATTGTTCTTCCGGCTCCTAATTCAGGTCTTCAGCCGTTTGTTGTTTGACGTTATTGTTGGTGGCCTTCGGCACTAAAATTGTGAAATTTTTTTATGTGATAAGGTCTTCAGCCGTCATAAAGTCAATTGCGTTCTTTTTAAGAGATTGTTTTAAAATTTTAATTTCTTTAAATGAAGTGTTGCTTATTTGTTGGGCAACCAAGAGTAACTGATTACGGCCCCATCCACAATAGTAACTTTATACTTCCCCATCCTAAGAATCCAGTTCTCACACACTTCGCAACAAACACACCCTGCATTCTCCTGTGTACGTCCGCTGGTCAGACACCTTCCACACAAAGAAAGCGTATCACAACCCGCTGTTCTTCCATGATAAAGTTCGTCACTGGCACCTCCACTGGTGTGTTAGACAGCGCCACATCTTACCTGAGGGATTGAAAGGAAGGGTGATAAGTAACCAGCCTCTGATAACGTGCCACTCTACGCCCACGTGCAACAAATGCAACCTTTATGATGGTCTACGCATAGGTAGGTATAAACAGGATACAGAACTGTTACTCCCTCGACACCTTCTCCAGATATGTGCAATTAGACAGACAGAGCCTTAAATATTAATGTACTTCCTTCCTCGCTGTTCATGTTTCCGCCACTATGGGGTATACTATTGTCGAAAAATCCGAGAAGGCGCTGACGAAACTAAAAGATGCAAATAGCTGGTGGTAGGAATGATTACGAATGGTGGGAAATTTAAAGTCAAAGATGTAAATTTAAAAATACGTCAGATGAAGCTGGTGGGAAAGTTTAAAAAATGCATGATGGATTTGGTGTCAAAATTTAAGTATGTAACGTGCCAATGGTGAGAAAATTAGAATAATACAAGACGCCGTTGGGGGAAACTTTTTCTTTTTATTCACTTAAATTTAAAACAGCCAATCAAAATGATTTAAAATCCTGGATGTTGGTGATGGGAGTATTAAGAGGAAATATATTTAGCAGTCATTGAAATAAACCAGACAATGACAGCTCAGTATTTTATTTCCAAAAACGAATGAAGCCCACCATGTTCAAAAGTTTCCGAATTATCCTTTTTCGGAATATTCTAAATTATCTCTGATGATACTACAGTATTTCCGCATCATAAATTATATGTAAGCTTTTTCGCCCGAAAGGGTTTGATGTTAAAAACATTGTTATATTACAGTATTTCCTAATAATTCCAAATAATTAGATAAAGTTTTTCACCTGAATTGTATAAATTAGCACTTTTTAAAGCGCGCGTGGTGCGCGTACACACACACACACACTCACACACACACACACACACACATACATACACACACACACACACACACACACACACACACACACACACACAACATTGCATACCGTTCGACTCGGTATTATTTTCTTTTTTTAATGTCTGCATCAAATACTGTATTAATCTGCCATTAAATTCCATCTTACATCAGCCTCATGAGTAAATTTCACCCCTCTTCGTTACTGTCAAATACTGTATCACCTAATAATAAATTTCTTCTAGGTCTTTGTAATATATTACAAGGGAATGGGAAGAAAAAACAGCGAATATAAAGTTTTATACATGTCAATTTCATTACCTTTTTTTACATTTCCTCATTATTATTAACTGAAAACTTCAACATGGTGCAGAAATCATTCAACATTTTAGGTCATCACACACAATCAGAATGAAAGTGTTCAGTACTGTATTTGGAAACATTTCCCTTGTCATCTTAAAAATCATGTCCAGTTGTGAGATTTGTAGTTGTTAAAGATGACAAGAGAAATTGTTGAGACAAAATATTTCAACCATGACCTGAGTGTTATTATAACATAGTTTGAGCTCTTCAATTTCAATAACGATTTACTTATTCTTAATGTTTCTCTTCTCACTCACATAACACATACGACTTTGTGTTGATTTTGTTACATTACCATCAACATTATCCTCGTCTGCTGAATACGTTTCCATCTACATGTACCTGGATACTCTGCAAAACACCCTAAGGTGCTTGGGTTGAGGATACCCTATACCACGACTTTTAATTTTCCCTCCTGTCCCACTCGTAAATAGAGCGAGGGAAAAACGACGGCCTGTACGACTCCCTATGAGCCTCAATTTCTCTTATCTTCGTGGTCGTAACCCGCGATGTATGTTGGCGGAAGCCGAATCGTTCAGCAGTCAGCTTCCAACGCCGATTCTCTAAATTTTCTCAATAACGTGCCGCAAAAAGAAAGCCGTCTTTCCTCCAAGGATTTCCATTTGAGCTCCCGAAAACACTTACCTGTTGTTTTTGTTGTTGTCTTCAGTCCTCAGACAGGTTTGATGCAGCTCACCATGCTACTCTATCCTGTGCAAGCTTCTTCATCTCCCAGTACTTACTGCAACCTTTATCCTTCTTAATCTGCTTAGTGTATTCATCTCTTGGTCTCCCTCTACGATTTTTACCGTCAAAGCTACCCTACACCGCTAAATTTGTGATCCCTTGATGCCTCAGAACATGTCCTACCAACCGGTCCCTTCTTCTTGTCAAGTTGTGCCACAAACTCCTCTCCTTCCCAATTCTATTCAATACCTCCTCATTAGTTACGTGATCTACCCACATAATATTCAGCATTCTTCTGTAGCACCACATTTCAAAAGCTTCTATTTTCTTCTTGTCCAAACTATTTATCGTCCACGTTTCACTTCCATACATGGCTACACTCCATACAATTACTTTCAAAAACTACTTCCAGACACTTAAATCAGTACTCGATGTTAACAAATTTCTCTGCTTTAGAAACGCTTTCCTTGCCATTGCCAGTCACATTTTGTATCCTCTCTACTTCGACCATCATCAGTTATTTTGCTCCTTAAATAGCAAAACTCCTTTCCTACCTTAAGTGTCTCATTTCCTAATCTAATACCCTCAGCATCACCCGACTTAATTCGACTACATTCCATTGTCCTCGTTTTGAATTTGTTGATGTTCATCTTATATCCTCCTTTCAATACACTGTCCATTCCGTTCAACTGCTCTTGCGAGACCTTTGCTGTCTCTGACAGAATTACAATGTCATCGGCGAACCTCAAAGTTTTTATTTCTTCTCCATGGATTTTAATACCTACTCCGAATTTTTCTTTTGTTTCCTTTACTGCTTGCTCAATATACAGATTGAATAACATCGGCGACAGGCTACAACCCTGTCTCACTCCCTTCCCAACCGCTGCTCCCCTTTCATGCCCCTTGACTCTTATAACTGCCATCTGGTATCTGTACAAATTGTAAATAGCCTTTCTCTCCCTGTATTTTACACCAGCAATCTTTAGAAGTTGAAAGAGAGTATTCCAGTGAACATTTTCGAAAGCTTTCTCTAAGTCTGCAAATGCTAGAAACGTAGGTTTGCCTTTCCTTAATCTATTTTCGAAGATAAGTCGTAGGGTCAGTATTGCCTCACGTGTTCCAACATTTCTACGGAATCCAAGCTGATCTTCCCCGAGGTCGGTTTCTACCAGTTTTTCCATTCGTCTCTAAAGAATTCGCGTTAGTATTTTGCAGCTGTGACTTATTAAAATGATAGTTCGGTAATTTTCACATCTGTCAACACCTGCTTTCTTTGGGATTGGAATTATTATATTTTCCTTGAAGTCTGAGGGCATTTCGCCTGTCTCATACAACTTGCTCTCCAAATGGTAGAGCTTTGTCAGGACTGGCTCTCCCAAGTCCGTCAGTAGTTCCAATGGAATGTCTACTCCCGGGGTTTTGTTTCGACTCAGGTCTTTCAGTGCTCTGTCAAACTCTTCACGCAGTATCGTATCTCCCATTTCATCTTCTTCTACATTCTCTTCAATTTCCATAATATTGTCCTCAACTACATCGCCCTTGTATAGACCCCCTATATACTCCTTCCACCTTTCTGCCTTCCCTTCTTTGCTTAGAACTGCGTT
Organism: Schistocerca cancellata; assembly: GCF_023864275.1. NCBI lineage: Eukaryota > Metazoa > Arthropoda > Insecta > Orthoptera > Acrididae > Schistocerca > Schistocerca cancellata. The sequence goes on along the minus strand of NC_064630.1, from coordinate 447,034,241 downwards.
TCCATCTGTGCTCTTGATATTCATACAAGTGGCTCTCATTTCTCCAAAGGTCTCTTTAATTTTCCTTTAGGCAGTATCTATCTTATCCCTAGTGAGATAAGCCTCTACATCCTTACATTTGTTCTCTAGCCATCCCCGTTTAGCCATTTTTGCACTTCCTGTCTGTCTCATTTTTGAGACGTTTGTATTCCTTTCTGCCGTTTTCATTTACTGCATTTCTATATGTTCTTCTTTAATCAATTAAATTCAATATTTCTTCTGTTACCCAAGGATTTCTACTAGCTCTTGTCTTTTTACCTACTTGATCCTCTGCTGCCTTCACTACTTCATCCCTCAGAACTACCCATTCTTCTTCTACTGCATTTCTTTCCCCCATTCCTGTCAATTGTTCCCTTATGCTCTCCATGAAACTCTCTACAACCTTTGGTTTAGTCAGGTTATCCAGGTCCAAACTCCTTAAATTCCCACCTTTGTGCAGTTTCTTCAGTTTTAATCTACAGTTCATAGCCAATAGATTGTGGTCAGAGTCCACATCTGCCCCTTGAAATGTCTTACAATTTAAAACCTGGTTCCTAAATCTCTGTCTGCAGGTGTGCCGCAGGGGAGTGTCATAGGACCGTTGCTATTGACAATATACATAAATGACCTTGTGGATGACATCGGAAGTTCACTGAGGCTTTTTGCAGATGATGCTGTGGTGTATCGAAAGGTTGTAACAAGGGAAAATTGTACTGAAATGCAGGAGGATCTGCAGCGAATTGATGCATGGTGCAGGGAATGGCAATTGAATCTCAATGTAGACAAATGTAATGTGCTGCGAATACATAGAAAGATAGATCCCTTATCATTTAGCTACAAAATAGCAGGTCAGCAACTGCAAGCAGCTAATTCCATAAATTATCTGGGAGTACGCATTAGGAGTGATTTAAAATGGAATGATCATATAAAGTTGATCGTCGGTAAAGCAGATGCCAGACTTGAGATTCATTGGAAGAATCGTAAGGAAATGCAATCCGAAACCAAAGGAAGTAGGTTACAGTACGTTTGTTCGCCCACTGCTTGGATACTGCTCAGCAGTGTGGGATCCGTACCAGATAGGGTTTATAGAAGAGATAGAGAAGATCCAACGGAGAGCAGCGCGCTTCGTTACAGGATCATTTAGTAATCGCGAAAGCGTTACGGAGATGATAGATAAACTGCAGTGGAAGACTCTGCAGGAGACACGATCAGTAGCTCGGTATGGGCTTTTGTCAAAGTTTCGAGAACATACTTTCACCTAAGAGTCAAGCAGTATATTGCTCCCTCCTACGTATATCTCGCGATGAGACCATGAGGATAAAATCAGAGAGATTAGAGGCCACACAGAAGCATACTGACAAACCTTCTTTCCACGAACAATACGAGACTGGAATAGAAGGGAGAACCGATAGAGGTACTCAGGGTACCGTCCGCCACACACCGTCAGGTGGCTTGCGGAGTATGGATGTAGATGTAGATATATAATCTATCTGATACCTTCTAGTTCTCCGGGATTCTTCCATGTATACAACCTTCTTTTATGATTCTTCAACTAAGTATTAGCTATGATTAAGTTATGCTCTGTGCAAAATTCCACCAGACGGATTCTTCTTTCATTTCTCTCCCCCAATCCATATTCACCTACTATGTTTCCTTCTCTCCCTTTTCCTACTACTGAATTGCAGTCACCCATGACTATTAAATTTTCGTCTCCTTTCACTACCTGAATAATATCTTTTATCTCATCATACGTTTCATCAATTTCTTCATCATCGGCAGAGCCAGTTGGCATATAAGCTTGTACTACTGTCGTAGGCATATGCTTCGTGTATATCTTTTCCACAATAATGCGTTCACTATGCTGTTAGACACAGATGACACAGATGAAATGAACCGACGATGAGGTAGTGCAGTTGTTGACATAAACATTAGTGTGGAGTATGGAAACAAAGAGTGTTGAAATGTACTGATAGAGGAGGTGTGGAATGAATTTTATTGAGAAGACAGTACAGTATCTGACATAAACATTAACAAAACATAGGGAGGTATGACTGTGTGTGTTTTTATGTGTGTGTGTGCGTGTTTGTGCACTGAATAGTGTCAGTTCACACAGTTCAGACGAAAAATCCTACGTAATATTTAAGACATACTGTGGTACTGATTATACTTTCTTTGAACACGATGTCAGTTCAAGCGAGCAACCTTATACAGCCTTTTTTTAAGCAGAAATACCGTAGTATAATTTGGCACTTTGTAGTATACTGAAAAAAATTTCAAACATTTTCAAAAATTGTTGCCTATACATATGTAATTACTCCGTTATGTTTTAGGTAAAGCAATACCACTTTGCCACTGGTTGATTCATGTCAATTGATGCAATTTTTTTTTTAAATTTCCTATCTCCGCCATTTAAGCTTTTGTGTGGTCTTTTATTTTTAGTGAAAGCTAAAAATATTTCCCACCAAAGCAATTCCACATCATTTTTAAATTTTACACTACCTCCACGTTGTATTGTTAGATCTTTCTAGTAATGTTATCCTGCGTTTCCTTAAATTCCCACCAGTGTTATCTTGCACATATCTAAATTTCTCGCCCACTGACATGTATTTATGAAGTTCCCGCCAGTGCAACCGTTTATTTTTCCTCAACTACCGGCGGAAACTTTAACTGTGTGCCCGTTAGTGCACTGACATACAATTGCAGCCTTACTGCAACACGTTGTGATTTTTGCAATAACTTAGCCGTGTGGATGCAAGGGAAGAGATCTGCATAGTAATGACTTAATTGTCACCCATATGCGTCATTAGTTTCACATCTGCATTTGTAGAACAGACATATCTATGTAAAGACTCACTGCGAGTCTAAACGACGCTATGCCCTTCTAATAGGGAAATTTCAACTCCTTCCCCGGCCTACCATGGAGATTTGTAAAGGGGAATATAAAGTAGACAAGGGCGTCAGTGAGAATTTGGATCGAGGAGGGAGGCGTACCAGGGAAATCCGTGCAAGTATGTGAACTGCGGTGCAAAGTTGTCTTAGTGGCTAACGCAACTGTCCAGTACGCAGAAGACCTGGGTTCGATTTCTCACATTGGCGAAAATCTCCTCTCGCTGGTTTTGTCTTTATACATCATCTTTATCCATAAAATCATATCTGTATCAGACCATTAAAGTCTCTGAAATTGTGTCACTTCATTTGATGAATTTATCATTTGCATGAGTGTACGTTGCTGTTGTGCTGTACTACAAAGGCTAGTTTTACCTTTAACGCATACCCACTTCAAAGAGCTGTTAACAGCAAGCAGAGGAAGCGCAGTACAGACAGACACGTTTAGAACACAGATTTTGGAATACTCACACAAAGGTCGTGCTAGAATTCGGCGAGTGACTTCTGTTGAAATCCGACGAGGTTGTATTCACCTGCCGTTCAGCGGTATTTCCAGCGAGCACGCGAAGGGTGAAGGCAACAATATTTTAGCGCCTGCGAAGCAATCGGGACGCCGCTCCGTCGGCCCGACATCCAATCTGGTGAAGTGCAGGCGGGTCGCCTCCCACGCGGCACCGGCTCCAGTTATCGCTTCCTAAATTCTCCCGATTACGCGAAACATGCCCCTCCGCTCCTTTCAGCAACTTACACCGGCTGTACCGGGAAATTCCTCACGCCTTCATCCATCAGCGCTGTTTTTACCTACACTCTGCGTAATGGCAACATCTGTGACAAGAGGACATGAACAAGTGTAATTTTCCTAGGGTTTCCAAAGGTGAACTGGCCTGCTGGTGACATAAATTCATCCAGAAACGGTACCGTTAATGAATAAAGCAGTATCAGGTACTATAACACAGAAAAAGTAGCTTCCATATGTTGGTTATAAGAATACGGGTTGTCCACCAGCGTTCGGAAAATGTAATATAGACACTCCTATGGGCAGTCTTGAAGGGTAACGTGTGAATTTTACCATCAAAATGCTCCATTAGAAATTATGCAAATGACCTTTCTTCATATGTGTCATGTTGTGTTCCAATCCTCTAGTAGCAGACTTGAGATTATCACTTCTACCACATACTGGAGCATTTACCGGTAAGAAGTTATGTGAGTTGCTGGGAATACTCAAAATCGCTTCAGCAACTAACAAATATATTTGAACATTTAGTAATAACCTCTGTACTCGCACCCAGATGACCATTCTACTTCGGTTTTGAGTTAGGTACCTTCTCTGCTCTCAGCTGTTTGAGTGCCAGTGGTTTCTGCTTAAAATCACCATTTTATTAATTACACTCCTGGAAATTGAAATAAGAACACCGTGAATTCATTGTCCCAGGAAGGGGAAACTTTATTGACACATTCCTGGGGTCAGATACATCACATGATCACACTGACAGAACCACAGGCACATAGACACAGGCAACAGAGCATGCACAATGTCGGCACTAGTACAGTGTATATCCACCTTTCGCAGCAATGCAGGCTGCTATTCTCCCATGGAGACGATCGTAGAGATGCTGGATGTAGTCCTGTGGAACGGCTTGACATGCCATTTCCACCTGGCGCCTCAGTTGGACCAGCGTTCGTGCTGGACGTGCAGACCGCGTGAGACGACGCTTCATCCAGTCCCAAACATGCTCAATGGGGGACAGATCCGGAGATCTTGCTGGCCATGGTAGTTGACTTACACCTTCTAGAGCACGTTGGGTGGCACGGGATACATGCGGACGTGCATTGTCCTGTTGGAACAGCAAGTTCCCTTGCCGGTCTAGGAATGGTAGAACGATGGGTTCGATGACGGTTTGGATGTACCGTGCACTATTTAGTGTGCCCTCGACGATCACCAGTGGTGTACGGCCAGTGTAGGAGATCGCTCCCCACACCATGATGCCGGGTGTTGGCCCTGTGTGCCTCGGTCGTATGCAGTCCTGATTGTGGCGCTCACCTGCACGGCGCCAAACACGCATACGACCATCATTGGCACCAAGGCAGAAGCGACTCTCATCGCTGAAGACGACACGTCTCCATTCGTCCCTCCATTCACGCCTGTCGCGACACCACTGGAGGCGGGCTGCACGATGTTGGGGCGTGAGCGGAAGACGGCCTAACGGTGTGCGGGACCGTAGCCCAGCTTCATGGAGACGGTTGCGAATGGTCCTCGCCGATACCCCAGGAGCGACAGTGTCCCTAATTTGCTGGGAAGTGGCGGTGCGGTCCCCTACGGCACTGCGTAGGACCCTACGGTCTTGGCTTGCATCCGTGCGTCGCTGCGGTCCGGTCCCAGGTCGACGGGCACGTGCACCTTCCGCCGACCACTGGCGACAACATCGATGTACTGTGGAGACCTCACGCCCCACGTGTTGAGCAATTCGGCGGTACGTCCACCCGGCCTCCCGCATGCCCACTATACGCCCTCGCTCAAAGTCCGTCAACTGCACATACGGTTCACGTCCACGCTGTCGCGGCATGCTACCAGTGTTAAAGACTGCGATGGAGCTCCGTATGCCACGGCAAACTGGCTGACACTGACGGCGGCGGTGCACAAATGCTGCGCAGCTAGCGCCATTCGACGGCCAACACCGCGGTTCCTGGTGTGTCCGCTGTGCCGTGCGTGTGATCATTGCTTGTACAGCCCTCTCGCAGTGTCCGGAGCAAGTATGGTGGGTCTGACACACCGGTGTCAATGTGTTCTTTTTTCCATTTCCAGGAGTGTATTTTACTGAAGTAGCAGACCTTGTAGCTTGAAACCGTCTATGCTGTAGTAAGACAGAGACATCTGATGGTACGCTAGGATGTATTTACGAATGTAGTGCATCGTAGCAGTCACTTATAGCGTTCAATGCAGCCGTCGGCGATGAGACTGTGCAGATTGTGACATGCGTTTTTTATAGTGTCCATATTGATATGATCACAGGAAAGTATATGTATCTAAAGTTAGTGTAACATAAACTTCAGTCTATACTACTGTTTTTGGGAATAGTTTCGAAATGAAACCACGTAGGCAGTATAAAATTTGGAACACATTAGGCCTAATTTCGATTGTTGTTTGGGACTACAATTTTTTACGCGTTATGAGTTTACGGAATTTTCGGTAAGTGGGATAATGTCTGGAAAAAATTTGAATTTGCTTTCGGATATTTCACATGGAAAGAGTGTTTGGAAACCGTATGTCCTCCCAGTGGTTCAAAAGTGAAACCATCACGTTAAAATAATTGACTCTTCACTTTTTGCCTATTTGTTCTTGTATTCGTTGCGTTACGTTTGTGTAAAAGTTTAAAATAATATTTATTTCCATATTAGAGTTGCACCAAACGTAATTTAAAGTATGAAACAATTGGAGGTAAATTTGGACCACTGCTAAAAACAAAGCATTTCACAAAAGTACACCTTTGCTTATTCATTTTAGGACCTATACCGCCAGTAACTCTTACCTTCCAGAGCGTCGAGCGTCTATACATGTTGACAAAATTACATAGCTGAGATTATTGTACTGAAATCTACTTACATCGCGTCTTGGAGGCTGCGACACGGCTGATTCCAAACGTCACATACGCTGAAGAGCCAAAGAAACTGCTACACCGGCCTAATATCCTGTAGGGCCCCCACGAGCACTCAGAAGTGCCACATTGAGACGTAACATGGACTCGACTAATGTCTGAAGTGGTGCTGAAGGAAGCTGACAACATGAATCCTGCAAGGCTGTCCACAAATCCCTAAGAGTACGAAGGAGTGGTGACCTCTTATGAACAGCAACGTTGCAAGGCATCCCAAATGTGCTCAACAATGTTCATGTCTGGGTAGTCTGGTGGCCAGTGGAAGTGTTTAAACTCAGAAGTGTTCCTGGAGACACTCTGTAGCGCTTCAGGACGTGTGGGATGTCGCATTGTCCTGCTGGAATTTCCCAAGTCCGTTGGAATGCACCATGGGCATGAATCGATGCAGGTGATCAGACAGGATGCTTATGTATGTGTCATTTGTCAGAGTCGTATCTGGACGTACGAGGGGCCCTCATCACTCCAACTACACACGCCCCACGCCGTTATAGAGCCTTCAACAGCGGAACAGTCCCCTGCTGACATGCAGGGCCCATGGATTCATGATTTTTCTCTATAGCCGTACACGTCCATCCGCTCGATACATTTTGAAACGAGACTCGCCCGACCAGGTAACATGTTCCCAGACATCAACAGTTCCATGTCCTTGTTGACAGGCCCAGGTGAGGCGCAAAGCTTTGTGTCCTGCAGACGTCGAAGGTACACGAGTGGGTTGGCTCTGAGCACTATGGGACTTAACTACTATGGTCATCAGTCCCCTAGAACTCAGAACTACTCAAACCCAACCAACCCAAGGACATCACACACATCCATGCCCGAGGCAGGATTCGAACCTGCGACCGTAGCAGTCGTGTGGTTACACGAGTGGGCCTTCGTTTCTAAAAGCTCATATCGATGCTGTTTCGTTGAATGGTACATCCGCTGACACTTGTTAATGGCCCAGCACTGAAATCTGTAGCAGTTTGCGGAAGGGTTGGACTTCCGTCACGTTGAATAATTCTCTTCAGCGGTCGTTGGTCCCGTTCTTGCACCATCATTTTTCCGCACGAGTGATATCGCAGATTTGATGTTCACCGGGTTACTGATATTCACGGTACACTCGTGAAACGGTCGTACGGAGAAATGCCCACTTCATCGCTACCTCGGAGATTCTGTGTCACATCACTCGTGCGCCGACTAAAACACCACTCTCAAATTCACTTAAATCTTGATAACATGCCATTCTATCAGCAGAAACCGATATAACAACTGCAGCAGACAATTATTGTCTTATATAGACGTTGCCGATCGCAGCGCCATATTCTGCCTGTTTACATATCTCTGTATTTGAATAAACATGCCTACACCAGTTTCTTTGGTGGTTCAGTGTATTAAGACAGAAAGTTTCCAGTTCAAAGGCCACTTCCAGGTCCTCAACAGTTTTCGTTCAGTAAGTCGTGAAGTGAACTTTTCTTGTTGATACTTTTCAAAGTTGTTTCTGCGGCCAGTATGGACTTATATAGACTATATCTCCGAGAAATTTAGCAGAAACTTTCTGTCATGAGTTTCTGGACCATTGAGCCTCCATGCTGAAAGGAGAGTACCTTGGATACTTACACTGAATTGCGGGCAGTTGGAATGGCTAGAATCTGGACTGGAATTAGATGCCATGGCAACAATATTGGTGAAGTCAATCCATTTATTACGAGTATTCGATGTTATTGCTCATATGTAAAGTTTTCGTTTAAATATTTTCTTTGGTGCTAATATTCCAAGCTCAGTGTTTCACTAATTCAGAGTGCTAAACTTTCTATAAAATGTGGAAGTGAACTTGTATCACTCCAAGTGATGTTGCAAACCATTCGTTTCTTTCGGAATTTAGTAGATTGGGATCTAGTTACGGAATCATAGTCTTGTTGTTTAATTTAAACACAGTGCAGTCAATTCAATATCCCTTATATTTAGTTGATTCTATGATTCTCTTGAAGTCGTTCGTAGAGCAGTAATTATTCATGTGCTGCTATATCCTACTTACGTTGCATTTGTTTTTTGAATGGCAGATCTCTTTTCTATTACTTTCACTTAATCTGGAAACAGTTGTACAATCGTGCTGCACATGATACTTCTCACGTCCGTATTCCTAATTCAGTTGCAAATATTCGAGTTCTTGGTGGCATATTATTGTGCAGCGCAATTTGCGATCAGACGTTAAAAGGAGCAACCTCTGTCTCAAACAACTCTTGCATATGACAATAATGTCCAATATCACGCAACTTTAAAAAAAATTAGTGTCATTAGCAAGTTAAGTGGTAAGTGAGAACTATAATGAGATAATCGATGTATGTTTCAAGAAGATAATGATTGCTTGGAAACCTAGCGATACAGCTAGCATTTCGTGATTAAGGGTAGCAGGCTGAGTAAACTTGTGACACCATTATCGATTATGAGTAATTGGTACAGCGTAATTTTATTATGAAGTGTTTATTCTGTATGAGTTAAGATCTTTGAATTGTTGGAGGGAAATGGTAACTTGGGATGTCTATTTCGTTTAACTTAACAGTGTGCTTAAATAATGAAACTTTATTAAATATGTTGGTTTATGGAAACAAAATTGTATGAAGAAAACTTGTTCATATTTAGGGATCTTGTATTGTGAAATAGAAAAGACGTAGGGAACCCCCACTATTACAGAAGGGGCTTGGCGCACGAGAATAGGTGGAAGTGGCGGTCAATTTGCGCTGCAAGAAAGAGAGCACGTTAGGCAGTCAGTGGCCAGCAGTGGTGCAGTCAACACCGCAGGTGCCAAGTGAGTCATTCTGAAACCAAATCCATGATGGAATGGCATCGGATGTGGCTCCGGCTGTAAAATAGTTCTCTCGAATTTGGAAAGGGTCTAAAGATAATGAATACGTCGCCAAGAAGAATTAAATAGAACTTAAAACCGCCAGAATGAGACCTGATAGCCACCACGTGCTTTCCACCTCTATTTCGCCACTGCTTCACCTACTTTGGAAAACCGATATGTATGCCAGTATGAACTAGTATGCTTGTGTGTGCTTTTTCAATAATATTTCAAGTGTTGCAAAATTTGTGTTTGAACTTTGAAATTGTCCTCTTCTTCTCTTGAGCCCAACCTACATAGATAGGAATGATCATCAAACTAAAATAAGAGAAATCAGAGCTCGAACAGAAAGGTTTAGGTGTTCGTTTTTCCCGCGCGCTGTTCGGGAGTGGAATGGTAGACAGATAGTATGATTGTGGTTCGATGAACCCTCTGCCAAGCACCTAAATGTGAATTGCAGAGTAGTCATGTAGATGTGGATGTAGATGTAGATGATACCAAGCAGGGTCCTATCCTACAAGTGCTAAAGACCGAGTACCCTGTTTATGAAGGTATGCTAATTTTTTCTATTTTGACGTGCCTAAGTTTCAGTGTTAAAGTACTATAAAAGCTGGTAGTTAAATCATTTGTTTCACAGACAAAGAGAGATGCACATTATTTTAAATTTGTTAAAAAGGTTTATTTGGCTTTGAATTGCTACTAATTTGATTGTGCCAAAATTTAGTGCTAAAGAGTATAAATGTTGAAAATTGAAATCACTACCTTACCAATGAATGAGAAAGGCACATTATGCTAAACATATTTGAAACTTTACTTTACCTTGAATTTATTTATGAAGCTAAATAAGAATATTACTAGTGTAAATTGTTATATGAAGTATTTAAAGATAAATAATGTCATATAGGGTTGGAGGTCAGTACTAATGTGATGAAAATTGTCTCTTAAAGGTGTGCATAATTGCTTATAAAGGAAGGGGGAGTTTAAAGGCCCCCACATTAACCTTTTCTAGCAGGTGAAAGATAATTTGTATTTTGCTTATGCTGTTGAAATCTGAAAGATTTTTACAGTATAGTAAACTTGAAATGCTTAGGACAGTGTTATTTAACTGTATTTGTCCTGTTTGGGTATTAGTTGAATTAGGATTCCGTTCATGTTCAATTTTGGTCTTGTGAAGCCTTTGATAACATTTGGTGCTGAAGTAATCAAGTGGTGATTATTTTCAGTAGGCGTAAAAAGTCTCATTTATATTTCTGTGATTGTCAATCTATGCAATTGATTACAACTGCGATCCACAGTGCAGTTCGTCTGGTTGTTGTGAGTGTTCATTGCACTTTCATGGAGAGAAAGTTCCGTTTGCAAAATTATATTTAAATCCATTGAGAATAATGTTTCCACATTATTGTGCTTAATTAGGCTGGCGGTAATTTAGTATTTCATTTACGTGAACTTTAATTTAATTTTTTACAAAATTAAAGTGATTCTACCAATTGCCACGGTCACGAAATTCATGTTCGACACTCTGCGTCCATTAGGCAACTCAACGTCAAGCAATTATAAATTCCTCCCATAGGGTAACGCTATATTGTAGGTTTATGTCATATTCGGCATTCAACATTCAGTGGTTGCGTTATAAGCTTGAGCTCCTTAGACATATAGTCACTGTTCTTTCTTCTTTAAGCCCAGAGTTGTTATTACACTGCCGAACTCTGACTTGAAAAAAGCTATTCCTTCCGCATCTTCTTCGTCCTCCTCTTTTAATAAGATCCTGGAAACATGTTCCTTTACACAGTTCTTTGATCTTCCAATACTATCGCTCTCAGCTAACGAAAATAGAAGGATTTTCCTTGCGGTACAAATTTTTTCAGTTACGATAGCCAGATTATTTGGGGCATAGCCTTCAGTAACAGGAACAAAGTTAAGTGAAAAAGACAAGACTATCTGTGATTCTCACAGGCATCACTGTTAGTGAAGCAGAGTGCGTTTGTAACGACACTTCTTCCAAACGTTTCACTTCTTTCTTCGGAGAATGTGGTGTTGCTCCGTGGACTCATATTTGTTGTTATGAGCGCAGAAGCTTTATCTCTACTTTGTGCAAAATGTGTGATGTGTGCAGGTCGTGTATAATACTGAGGAGGAGTACTATTTTCCCAATTTGTAGTCCGCACTGAAATCGATAATCTGCTAAACGAAACCTATCTGTAATTGTACGTCTCAGAATTTTGACAGCAGTCGTGCTTGGTTGGCGGTTTCATTAATTTCTGAAAGAGGAAGATATTCTCATTTAGCACCGTTCGTGATGGCATACAGTAAAAGCTATATCTTCCTTGCACGCCGACCATAGACCACATTTTGAAGTGAATTAATTCAAGATAATACACTTTTAGGACGTCACATTCGAAGAAAACGCCTAGTTTTATACTTTCAAATCCTATAGGATGGCAGAGAACAAAGGAAGTGCAAATATTTTCAGTTTTTATGTATATTTTCTGTATTTTTCAGGAAAAAATTCTCGTTTAGAAAGAGATATCGTGAGCATCTAAGAGGAAGTAAATCAAGTAATATTATATTTTCAGCTTCAAATCCATGCAGAAATTCAAGGTACAGACGCGCTTTTCATGTCTGATGAACAAAATTGGTACTATCTAGTTAGCGTTGTAGGGGAGGAGCGTGACAGTGTAAAGCTGTTCGCAAGACAGCAGATTTAATTATCCCGAAATGAATAGTACTTCATGGAATGGTTCAAATGGTTCAAATTTCTCTGAGCACTATGGAACTCAACTGCTGAGGTTATTAGTCCCCTAGAACTTAGAACTAGTTAAACCTAACTAACCTAAGGACATCACACACATCCATGCCCGAGGCAGGATTCGAACCTGCGACCGTAGCGGTCTCGCGGTTCCAGACTGCTGCGCCAGAACCGCGCGGCCACTTCGGCCGGCTTCATGGAATCCAATATAGGAATCTCACTACATTGTTTCAGTCTATGAATCAACTGACATATGTTATCCGATATTAAATACATGAAGCAGCTGAAATTGTGCAAGGTATATTTATATCGAGCCAGGTATTCTAGTTCCGATAAAAGCAGTCAGCATTTTCTTCTTAGAATTAAAGGGTTGAAATGGTTCAGTACAAACATATTCGTAGACCCAACGAATAAATTATTTCTAAATAACTGGCGCTAGGGAACACAGAAACTAGTAATGTTACACATTGCTGTTTTGTAATGCACATGTGCTTTAGTAGGATCCTCTAATTCGTCCAGCACGTAGTACGTCATTCCATTCCCTCACATTCCAATTCTATTTCTGTGGAGGAGGAGGAGATTAGTGTAAAACGTCCCGTTGACAACGAGCTCATTAGAGACATAGCACAAGCTCGGAATAGGAAAGGATGAGGAAGGAAATCAGCTGTACCCTTTGAAAGGAACCATCCCAGCATTTGCCAGAGAGGATTTAGAGAAATTTTGGGAAACCTAAACCAGGATGGCCGGACGTGAGTTTGTACCGTCGTTCTCCCGAATGGGGATCTAGTGTGCTAACCACTGTACCACCTCACTCGGTGATTCTATTTAAGTAATATTCATAATTTAGGAAATGGGGACATATAAAGTATAAGTTTACTCTGTATTTTCTGAAAAATGTATCATCGGGATATACACTACTGGCCATTAGAATTGCTACACCACGAACATGACGTACTACAGACGCGAAATTTAACCGACAGGAAGCAGATCCTGTGATATGCAAATGATTAGCTTTCCAAAACATTCACACAAGGTTGGCTTCGATGGCGACACCTACAACGTGCTGACATGAGGAAAGTTTCCAACCAATTTCTCATACACAAACAGCAGTTGACGGGCGTTGCCTGGTGAAACGTTGTTGTGATGCCTCGTGTAAGGAGGAGAAATGCGTACCATCACGTTTCCGACTTTGATAAAGGTCAGATTGTAGCGTATCGCGATTGCGGTTTATCGTATCGCGACATTGCTGCTCCCATTTGTCGAGATCCAATGACTGTTAGCAGAATATCGAATCAGTTGGTTCAGGAGGGTAATACGGAACGCCGTGCTGGATCCTAACGGCCTCGTATCACTAGCATTCGAGATGACAGGCATCTTATCCGCATGGCTGTAACGGATCGTGCAACCACGTCTCGATCCCTGAGTCAACAGATGGGGACGTTTACGAGACAACAACCATCTGCACGAACAGTTCGAATACGTTTGCAGTAGCATTGTCTATCAACTTGGAGACCATGGTTGCGGTTACGACCCGTGGCTCTACCTTCCATTCAGTCCCTGCGAAACGCTACATTTCAGCAGGATAATGCACGACCGCATGTTGCAGGTCCTGTACGGGCCTTTCTGGATACAGAAAATGCTCGACTGCTGCCCTGGCCAGCATATTCTACAGATCTCTCACCAACTGAAAACGTCTGGTCAATGGTGGCCGTGAAACTGGCTCCTCACAATACGCCAGTCACTACCCTTGATGAACTGTGGTATCGTGTTGAAGCTGCATTTCTGATTTCCAGAAATAATAGGAGCTTCAAGATGAAATAACTGTTTAACACTAATAACATGACAAAAAATTACCCGAATAATGGTATTATCTTATTGTATTCAACTAAGAAATTTCATTTGAACAATTATCATTCTAAGAATTATTATTGGGGCAATAGGTGGTTTAAATCAAACATCTCTACGCCGACTTCTAGCATATTCCTCAATTAGACACTTAGGGTGAATAATTAGATCCCTAACAGTCAGAGAAAACGTCTGAGAACTATATTTTATTATTTATTCAATATTAAGATTAATTATGGTTTTATTATTTAAGCAAATAAACCTATTTTTAAAAACCAAATTTATTCGGCCAGAAATATAAAAACTGAAATTAAATTCATAATATTTTTATCTCTACTATCCCTAGGTGGTTTACCACCGTTTCTTGGGTTTCTACCAAAATGAATTGTAATACAATCATTAATTGAAAACAACATAACAACTATTATAACCATTATGGTTGTATTAACTACAATTACACTTTATTATTACATACGTATTAGATTCTCAGCCCTAATTATGTCATACACAGAAAATTCATGATCTATAAAGATAAAGTCTCAAAAATCAAGAATTATTCTTCCTATAACAGTAATAATTTCAACAATAGGATTAATCTCAACATCAACCTTAATCTCGCTATACTAAGGACTTAAGTTAATTAAACTAATAACCTTCAAAGTTATAATTAAAAGAATAATCTTTTAGGCCTTAGTAAAATTTTACACCTCTAGAATTGCAGTCAAGAATCATAATTGAATATAAGACCTAAAACATGGTAAGAGAGAAAACATCTCATAAGTAGATTTACAGTCTACCACCTAAAATTCAGCCATCTTACAGCAAAAATGATTATTCTCAACAAACCATAAGGATATTGGTACTTTATACTTCATATTTGGAGCCTGAGCAGGAATAGTAGGAACATCAAAAAGAATACTTATTCATGCTGAACTTGGTCAACCAGGATCTTTAATTGGAGATGACCAAATTTATAATGTTATTATTACAGCCCATGCATTTGTAATAATTTTCTTTATAGTAATACCTATTATAATTGGTGGATTTGGTAATTGACTTGTACCATTAATAATTGGTGCACCAGATATGGCATTCCCACGAATAAATAATATAAGATTTTGATTATTACCATCTTCATTAACCCTTATTCTTATTTCTTCAATAGTAGATAATGGTGCTGGTACAGGATGAACAGTTTACCTACCTCTAGCAGGAGCTATCGCACACGGGGGTGCATCTGTAGACCTAGCTATCTTCTCACTCCATTTAGCAGGTGTATCATCTATTCTTGGTGCAATAAACTTCATTACAACAGCAATTAATATACGATCAGAAAGTATAACTTTAGATCAAACACCTTTATTTGTATGATCTGTAGCTATTACAGCCCTTCTCCTTCTTCTTTCAATTCCAGTATAAGCAGGAGCTATCACTATACTATTAACAGACCGAAATTTAAATACATCATTTTTCGACCCTGCGGGAGGGGGTGACCCAATTTTATATCAACACCTATTTTGATTCTTCGGGCACCCAGTAGTCTACATTTTAATTCTACCAGGATTTGGGGTTATCTCTCACATTGTATGTCAAGAAAGAGGAAAAATTTAATCATTTGGAACATTAGGTATAATTTATGCTATATTATCAATTGGACTAATAGGATTTATCGTATGAGCACATCACATTTTTACAGTAGGAATGGATGTTGACACACGAGCATACTTTACATCAGCAACAATAATTATTGCTGTACCTACAGGAATTAAGGTATTTAGATGATTAGCTACACTATATGGAACTAAATTCAAATTCAATCCACCACTATTATGAGCTTTAGGATTTATTTTTCTATTCACAATTGGTGGACTAACAGGATTAGTATTAGCGAATTCATCACTTGATATTGTATTACATGATACATATTACGTAGTAGCCCACTTCCATTATGTATTATCTATAGGAGCAGTATTCGCAATTATAGGGGGTGTTATCCAATGATACCCACTATTTACAGGATTAACCATAAATAATACATGATTAAAAATCCAATTTACAATTATATTTATTGGAGTAAACTTAACATTCTTTCCTCAACACTTCTTAGGCTTAGTAGGAATACCACGACGATATTCAGACTACCCAGATGCATACACATCATGAAATGTAGTGTCAAGAATTGGGTCTCCTATTTCTATTGTAGGAATCATTATATTCATTGTAATTATATGAGAAAGAATGGTTACAAACCGAGCAATCATATTTAGAGCTAATATAAGAAGATCAACAGAATGACTACAAAACAATCCACCTGCAGAACACAGTTACTCAGAATTACCATTAATTTCTAGATTCTAATATGGCAGATTAGTGCAGTAGATTTAAGCTCTACAAATAAAGGTTTGACCTTTTATTAGAAAATTCATTAATGGCAAGAGGATCAAATTTATCCCTTCAAGATGGAGCTTCACCATTAATGGAGCAACTATCATTCTTCCATGATCATACTATGGTCATATTATTATTAATTAATTGTAGGTTATGCCCTAAGTTATATATTATTTATTGCCTATACAAACCGAAACATACTTCACGGACACTTAATTGAAACAATCTGAACAGCATTACCAGCAATTACACTAATTTTTATTGCACTTCCATCATTATGACTATTATATTTACTTGATGATTCAGTAGATGCAATAATCACAATCAAAACCATTGGACGACAATGATACTGAAGATATGAATATTCAGACTTTATAGACGTAGAATTTGACACTTATATAACACCAGAACAAGACCTAGAAAACGACGGATTTCGACTTCTAGATGTAGATAACCGAACAATCCTACCAATAAATACGGAAGTACGAGTATTAACTAGAGCATCAGACGTTGGGCAGTCCCCGCGTTAGGAGTTAAAATTGATGCAACACCAGGTCGACTAAATCAAGGAACATTTACAATAAACAGACCTGGACTGTTCTTTGGACAATGCTCAGAAATCTGTGGAGCAAATCACAGATTCATACCAATTGTAATTGAAAGAACTTCAGTAAACTTATATATCAAGTGATTATCTAAAATAATCTAAGGAGTTAGTTAAAATATATAACATTGGAGTGTCAATCTAAAATAACTAAACAATTAGTACACCTTGAAATACATCAGATGACTGAAAGTAAGTAATGGTCTCTTAAACCAAAAAATTGTAATTTAATCCAAATCCCTCAAATATCCCCTCTCATATGATTCTCCCTATTCATCATATTTTTGGCTACATTAATTCTATTTAATCAAATAAAATTTTTCTCATTTAAGCCAAACCTTATTAAAAGAGCAGAAAAAAGAACAATTGAGATAAAAAACTTAAACTGAAAATGATAACAAACTTATTTTCAACATTTGACCCATCAACTAACATCTTCAATTTATCATTAAATTGAACTAGAACATTTTTAGGACTATTATTAATCCCACTAATGTTTTGACTTACATCATCACGGATTAATATTATTTGAAATAAACTAAACTTAACCTTACATAATGAATTTAAAACATTACTGGGACCAAAATCATTTAATGGAACAACATTTATCTTTATCTCAATTTTTATTATAATACTATTTAATAATTTTATAGGATTATTCCCTTACATCTTTACTAGAACAAGACATTTAGCATTAACATTTGCAATCGCTCTACCTATATGATTAAGATTCATATTATTTGGATGAATTAATCATACCAATCAAGATTCATATTATTTGGATCAATTAATCATACCAATCACATATTTACACACCTTGTTCCACAAGGAACACCTCCTGCATTAATATCATTTATAGTATTAATTGAAACAATTCGAAATGTCATTCAACCAGGTACACTAGCAGTACGGCTAGCAGCAAATATAATTGCAGGACACTTACTATTAACGTTACTAGGAAATACAGGACCATATATAGCAATAAACTTAATTTCACTGTTAATTATAGGACAAATACTCCTATTAATTCTAGAATCAGCAGTAGCAATAATTCAAGCTTATGTCTTCTCAATTTTAAGAACTTTATATTCTAGAGAAGTATACTAAACCTATGTTAACAACTCACTCAAATCACCCATTCCACTTAGTAGATTATAGACCTTGACCATTAACAGGAGCAATTGGAGCAATAGTTCTAGTTTCAGGACTAGCAAAATGATTCCACCTATTTAATATTAACTTATTTATAATCGGATTCGGAATTACCTTATTAACTATAATTCAATGATGACGAGATGTAGTATGAGAAGGGACATACCAAGGGCTACAAACAGGATATGTATCAATTGGATTACGATGAGGAATAATTTTATTTATTGCATCAGAAGTACTATTCTTTGTTTCATTTTTCTGAGCATTTTTTAGAAGAATACACGCCATCTAAGCTCTGTTTGACTCAATGCCCAGGCGTATCAAGGCCGTTATTACGGCCAGTGGTGCTTGTTCTGGGTACTGATTTCTCAGGATCTATGCACTCAAATTGTGTAAAAAAGTAGTCACATGGCAGTTCTAGTATAATATATTTGTCCAATGAATACCCATTTATCATCTGTATTTCTTCTTGGTGTAGCAATTTTACTGGCCAGTAGTGTATATTTCGTTGACGCCCACTGTGGCTGAACAAGTTCAAGTACACTCACTGCATTAAAACCACCAAAATCGGATCACATTAACGACCGTAGTTTCCACAGTGCTAACAACGAAAAAATATTAAATCGGAATAAAGCCTCATTAATATTATTGTTTTAAGCTGGTAATAACTGTATTTCCATTAGCACAAATATTTTTTGTTGTTGGATTACTAAGTTTTCTGTCTTTTTAATCGTACTTTGTATTATTTTATTTGTTTATTTCATTTTGTTTTTTGTTTTTATAAAGTTCTGTATTCGATTATACGCGATGACTGTCTTCGCTACTTACTATTTTTATGCAACTAGTTTGCAAGTTTGACAGAAACAGCAGTGTCTTCGTTGTATCTGAAAACTTTATAGTAAACTGTTCTATCAAAAGACAGCTGACATTACTATTTCACAAGACACAAGAAGGAAAGTAAAACTAGCGCTTTTCCACATTAATAAATTATTGGTTTACATGTGGAGGTACTACAAACCACAGTCATCATCACATATGCACTCGGTCTTTATGAAATAGCAGAAGAACAAGAAAAATGCCCTCGTCTTGTGATCCAACGACAAACATACACTCATGTTCAGATAGAAACAGAGGATCTTGAACACTGAACGACTAAAGGTTCATAATCACAGGACATGCACATTGGTATGATCTGCAGAAATAAGTAGCATTTCAACCATGTCGACCTGCGAATTAATTGTTAACATCGATTTCGCGGTGCAGCACCATCTGCCGGTAAAATGTGCCTGCTGCCCTCGTTGTCTCTGTTGGCCGATAGTAATGCATCACTTTGACTTGAACAGACGTCAGGATGACTCGCAAGTCTGTGCGCGCACCATATTGTTAGATCAGTAAGTTTGAAAGAAAGCGCATTATTGCCTTCAGAGAATGAATGATATACATCCATCTGGGAAACTGCTGATCGTGTGGGACGAAGTGATTCGGAAATGCAACGGGAGCGTGCTGAATACACTCCTGGAAATGTAAAAAAGAACACATTGACACAGGTGTGTCAGACGCACCATACTTGCTCCGGACACTGCGAGAGGGCTGTACAAGCAATGATCACACGCACGGCACAGCGGACACACCAGGAACCGCGGTGTTGGCCGTCGAATGGCGCTAGCTGCGCAGCATTTGTGCACCGCCGCCGTCAGTGTCTGCCAGTTTGCCGTGGCATACGGAGCTCCATCGCAGTCTTTAACACTGGTAGCATGCCGCGACAGCGTGGACGTGAACCGTATGTGCAGTTGACGGACTTTGAGCGAGGGCGTATAGTGGGCATGCGGGAGGCCGGGTGGACGTACCGCCGAATTGCTCAACACGTGGGGCGTGAGGTCTCCACAGTACATCGATGTTGTCGCCAGTGGTCGGCGGAAGGTGCACGTGCCCGTCGACCTGGGACCGGACCGCAGCGACGCACGGATGCAAGCCAAGACCGTAGGACCCTACGCAGTGCCGTAGGGGACCGCACCGCCACTTCCGAGCAAATTAGGGACACTGTCGCTCCTGGGGTATCGGCGAGGACCATTCGCAACCGTCTCCATGAAGCTGGGCTACGGTCCCGCACACCGTTAGGCCGTCTTCCGCTCACGCCCCAACATCGTGCAGCCCGCCTCCAGTGGTGTCGCGACAGGCGTGAATGGAGGGACGAATGGAGACGTGTCGTCTTCAGCGATGAGAGTCGCTTCTGCCTTGGTGCCAATGATGGTCGTATGCGTGTTTGGCGCCGTGCAGGTGAGCGCCACAATCATGACTGCATACGACCGAGGCACACAGGGCCAACACCCGGCATCATGGTGTGGGGAGCGATCTCCTACACTGGCCGTACACCACTGGTGATCGTCGAGGGGACACTGAATAGTGCACGGTACATCCAAACCGTCATCGAACCCATCGTTCTACCATTCCTAGACCGGCAAGGGAACTTGCTGTTCCAACAGGACAATGCACGTCCGCATGTATCCCGTGCCACCCAACGTGCTCTAGAAGGTGTAAGTCATCTACCCTGGCCAGCAAGATCTCCGGATCTGTCCCCCATTGAGCATGTTTGGGACTGGATGAAGCGTCGTCTCACGCGGTCTGCACGTCCAGCACGAACGCTGGTCCAACTGAGGCGCCAGGTGGAAATGGCATGGCAAGCCGTTCCACAGGACTACATCCAGCATGTCTACGATCGTCTCCATGGGAGAATAGCAGCCTGCATTGCTGCGAAAGGTGGATATACACTGTACTAGTGCCGACATTGTGCATGCTCTGTTGCCTGTGTCTATGTGCCTGTGGTTCTGTCAGTGTGATCATGTGATGTATCTGACCCCAGGAATGTGTCAATAAAGTTTCCCCTTCCTGGGACAATGAATTCATGGTATTCTTATTTCAATTTCCAGGAGTGTAGTTCACTGGTTCACGGAACACGACGAGATAGGTCACGTCCCACTGCCCAGTCCACACCCCCCCCCCCCCCAACACGATCGAGACCTCATTCGAATATCCTTCTCGGTTCTGGCCCAACAATGGAACAGTGTAACATATTGTACAATATCAGGAGGGACAGTCCGTCGGCGTTTATTACAGCATGGGTTACATGCTGTCGTCCACTTCTCCTCCTATAATAGACGAACATGTTAGACGCAATGGTGTGTGGAGCGGCGTTGCTGGGGTCAGGAATGACATAAAATAGTTTTTCGGACAAATCCAAGTTCTGTTGCTTTGAAAATGATGGCTTCATGTTGGTTCGCCACAGACGAAGGGGCGGCGGGGGGGAGGTTGAAGGAGTGGTGGGGGTTGAAGGGGTGGGGGGGGGGGGCAGCATCACCGTGACTGCATTTTCAGGGAACTTACAACGTCAGCTTAAGGTCTTATTGCTTAGGGTGCTAGTGAGAACGACTACCAGTCACAGTTGGTACGTGTCGAGCGCACTGTCACCAGTGTGACCTACGTTAACGACATCCTGCGACCCGTAGCCAAACCCTTTGAGCACAACCGCCTAACGCCATTCCACAGGAAGACAATGCACGAACATATGTTGGTGCACGAGCACGTGATTTCTTGGTGTCACACGATGTCAGCCTTTTTCCCTGGCCCGCCAAATCACCAGGCTTGTCGCCAATATGGTGAAGAGACGGGTGCAGTACTGTGACCCAACGCCAAGCACCACAGATGAACTTTGTAACCTAGTGAATGCGCCAAGGATGCCTACACCACAGAACGCCATTCGCGCCTTACACGCGTCGATGCCGTCACGCATGGAGCAAGTTATCGGGGCCCATGGCGGCCCCTGTGCCTGCTAAGCAACAGGACACACGCTCAACCAAGGTGACTGAAATGCTAATCATTTCCGCAGAAAAGACTAATGTGCATGTCCTGTGAATACGAACGTTATATCTCTAACCGTTCAAGGTGTTCTGTTTAACGGGAATCTGAGTATATATATGCTATATGATCAAAAGTATTCCAACACCCACAAAAACATACGTTTTTCATATTAGCTGCCACCTACTGCCAGGTGCTCCATATCAGCGTCCTCAGTAGTCATTAGACATCGTGAGAGAGCAGAATGGGGAGCTCCGCAGAACTCACAGACTTCCAACGTGATCAGATGATTGGGTGTCACTTGTGTCATACGTCTGTACGCGAGATTTCCCGACTCCTAAATATCCCTCAGCCCACTGTTTCCGATGTGATATGAAGTGGAAAAGTGAAGGCACACGTACAACACAAAAGCGTTCAGGCCGACCTCGTTTGTTGACTGACAGAGGCCACTGACATTTGAAAAGGGTCGTAATGCGTAGTAGGCAGACATCTATCCAGACCATCACACAGGAATTCCAAACTGCATCAGGATCCACTCTAAGTACTATGACAGCTAGGAGGGAGGTGAGAAAATTTGGATATCATGGTAGTGTGGCTGCTCATGAGCCATACATCACGGCCGTAAATGCCAAACGACGCTTCGTCTGGTGTAATTAGCGTAAACCTAGGACGATTGAACAGTGGAAAAAACGTTATGTGGAGTGACGAAACACCTTACACAATTTGGCGACCCGATAGTGAATGCCCTGTAAACGTCATCTGCCAGCGAGTGTAGTTCCAACAGTAAAATTTGAAGGCGGTGGTGTTAAGGTGTGGTCGTGTTTCCCATGGAGTGAGGCTTGCACCCCTTGTTGTTTCCCCTGGCACTATCACAGCACAGGCCAGCATCTTCTTGCTTCCCACTGTTGAAGAGCAATTCGAGAATGGCAATTGCTTCTTTCAACATGATCGAGCACCTGTTCATAATGGAAGGCCTGTAGTGGAGTGGTTACACTACAATAACATCCTTTGTAAAGGACTGGCCTGCTGAGAGTCCTGACATGAATCCTATAGAATATCTTTGGGACGTTATGGAACGCCGACTTCGTGCCAGGCTTCACCGACTGATATCGATACCTCTCGTCAGTGCAGCACTCCGTGAATAATGGGCTGCCATTCCTCAAGAAACCTTCCAGCACCTGGTTGAACGTATGTCTGCGAGAGTGGAAGCTGTCATCAAGGATAAGGGTGGGCCAACGCCATACTGAATTCCAGCATTACTGATGGACGGGGCCACGAACTTGTAAGCCATTTTTAGCCAGGTGTATATATCGTGAGTCGGGGTGGATAGCCTAATGGCAAGGCGACCGCTCGCCATAAGCGGGAAATCCCGGTTCGATTCTGGTCAGGCACTAATTTTCATTGTCGTCATTATACCGTACAGGAGATGGTTGTCCATATTCACAACTGCGAACACGTTTCATATATAACAATGTAATGGTGCAAAGGCTTCTCGCTCTGCTCAGTCACCAACGGGCTTGCTGACGATTCAGTCATCAAGGTATCGAAACATGCAAAAATAAAGACCACAAATTGAAAGTTTATGAGAGCTGTAAGGTGGTTAATAATTTCACGTTATCACCAAATTTCACCAAATTCTGCCGTACGCCACCGTGGAAATGTCCCGATCAGAAACTCGTCACAGCCCCTCTTGCTACCATTTCACCCAGTATTTTCTAAGTCTAGCCGATGCAGGTCATAACTGCGACACCCAAAGTAGAAATCACGCGATTTTCTTGTGGTTGGTCTAGGAAAACGTCTCCGCCACTCAGCCTTGTGGGGTGGCATGAAATTGTATCAATGAACCACTCCTTTTCCTCTAGCCTCGATTCCCACACATTTCGCGGTTGACAATGACAGTTCGCACAGCCATGAGCAACCGGTAAACTTCTTAACCTCGCATGTTTCAACCTTTCTGTAGGGCTGCCTCCCAATTGAACGTGATTGCATCCGTTAGGAGGTTAGCGCGGCCGCAGTTTTTGCTATCGTGTAGAGGTTGCAACCACTAGGGACGCTTCAAAACTATTTGATGAAATTGGAACGTGATCCAAAGCATTAAAGGTCACTTTTACTCTTTCAGCCCTCTTGTTTCCCGTCCTAGTGTGGCGTGATCTTGCTGAAATGCAACATGAGTGTGAACAAGGAGGTAAAGGGCCCTAGGTCAGCAATACCCTCGGTGCTATCCACACAACATTGCTGAGTATGTCACAAATTTGCATGTCAGAAACGCTGACACCAATTCTGGCTGGCAGCTGCTCTAGCACTTGAAGATAGGCAAATGGACTTCCGGCGGGATGTCAGGGGTGGGGGGGATGGGGGGGATGAGGGGGGGGACTGTCGACAGGGGTGACTAACCCTCAAGTGCTAGAGCAGCAGCTACGTTTATTGGGTGTCGAAATTTATATGTTCATAACGTGCTCAACAAAGCTGCGTTAATGACATTGGTGGTGCTGCCGAAATGGGAAAAGGGGGGTGGGGGTGGGAGGTGGGACGGGTCTTAGAGAGACCCTTTGCAGTTTTATTCACGCACAGTTCAATGTTCCCCTCCCGCGTGATCACGCCACAGTAGAGCAGAAAACAGGAGTGCTGAAAAAGCATAACTACTCTTTGTTGCCTTGGAGCACGTTCTAAATTCTTGAACGATCCCTGGTGATTCCGGCCTGAGCACGAGATCAAAAATTACGGCCTTGCTGTACTCGAAAGGTGTGCGGTCAGTTTCAGTGTGAATGCAGCGCCACAATGTTCTTCAAGAACGGTCGAAACATACGAAGACATCTGCAGTACCAAAGGTTGACGAGGACATCTTCCTGCTGCTCGTCGCACTGCTAAGTGTCGTTTTCTATCGCGAGATATGTGGGACCTAACGCCCAAGGTTCAAATGGTTCAAAAGCCTCTGAGCACAATGGGACTGAACATCTGAGGTCATCAGTCCCCTAGAACGTAGAACTACTTGAACCTAACTAACCAAAGGACATCACACACATCCATGCCCGAGGCAGGATTCGAACCTGCGACCGTAGCGGTTACGCGGTTACAGACCGATAACGCCCGAAGGAAAGGGGTGGTTCCATTAACGCCCTTTGTGCCATCCCCAGAGACCTTTTTGTGCCATTTCCGGACGACGGTGTGCCAGAAACGTTTTCTTCGACCACCTGTAAGAAAATCACGTGATTTCAACGTTCAGTGTCGTTTTTGTGGTCTCCATCGCAGGGACGTCAGAAGCAAAGATAAACGTTGGGTAAGATGGGCTGTGATGACCTTCTCATCGTGTCAAACGTCCACGGTTGCATTGGGCAAAACTGTGGTGAAATGTGGTGCCAATGTGCAGCATTAACAGGTCTTACCGCTCACATGAGCTTCTGACAGTAGCATGTGTCATCACTTTGCTGTTGGAAGCGTCGTCGAGCTCTAGGGAAACGTTGCACCGTTACGGAGTGGGTTCGTTGGCAACTTTGAGCCAAACTCCAAATTTATTTGTCGCCATAGGAGACAAGTACAAGGTTTCGGAAAAGTGATCATTTAATTTTGTTGCACAGTGCATAATCATTTGAATTGTAGTACTACAGAAGAGTGTTATAATTTGAATTGGCATACAAAGTGCCAAAGTAAGAAGTAGTAAAGTGAAAATGTGGAAAGCAAGTGTAAGACACACGCTAATCAGAAGACAATACAATTTATTCGGAGATCTGCTTCGACACCCATAAATTATAATTTAGTAGGAGATAAAATAAGAGGGTTGGACTGCGACTAGATATCAAAAGCATAAAACAGAAAATATTGGTTGCGTTAGCTACATAGAGATGAAAATATTAATGTTCGTGAAGATGGCAGGCTGCATTTAAAACCTGAATGGTTCAATAGAAAAGTTGATTGGCTACAGATAAAATTACCGTAAGATTTCCCCGGAATGTATGCAAATATCAAAACAAATATCCTTCTGAAGGATCTGACTTATCAACCACAAGAATAAATTGGCTGAAGGTAAGTAATTACGCGCAGACATTACAGGACATCAGTTACGTGGACATCACAGATATTGTTCTGAACGTGATGCATGTGACATTAATCTGCCTGTCTACCAGTAACAGCTGTAGGTGTAATACGTCAAGTATATAGGATGTGGTTCCTGTCAGGATGTTACAAGGAAGCAATTATGTGAGCTTAGGCATTATTTTAGGGCCCAAGGATAACATATATTTCATCAGAGAGATATTGCAGATAAATATTCGGAAGTCGAGCTGTAGCCTTTGGCTGGTTTGTTCTTGTTCGACTAGATGGTAGTGGTAAGTTCCTATGGGAACAACTAACTGTTAGACTTGGTGGAAATGAGTTGTAACTGCCTGTCAGTGTTTCTCTATCAGCAGATAAAACCACTCTCACCATCCAATCTCCTATTCCTGAACTGACGGAGCATCGCCCTTGTTCTCCTAGAGCAGATCTTTCTATCGCCTGTATTAATAGCTGTAATGGGGAAACCTCGGCATCCAAAGCCGCTGATAAGGATTTTAATCGAAGGACTGGCTCTCACGGTTTTGAATCGTCGTTCACCGTTTATTTCACACAGTAGGTTCTACACATGAAAAGCCTCAGAATTAGAACAAGCTATAAGCGTTACATGAAAGTATAGAAGGTTCTTTAAATTCAAACAAGGTTTTCAGTTGTAACACAAGAATTCTACAATATAACGCATTAAGAAAGAGGAAGACAAAGTAATACTTAATTGCAAATGACAATTTTAGGATCAACAAAAGGTCGAACGAACCACGATAATGCTCAAATTTGTTTAACAACAAGATAATATGCCCCAAGGGATGCAATCATGCTAATAATATGTCGTTCGTGGAAGAAACAAGATGAGGGCAATAAAGGGCAAGTATTCGGTCCAGGAAAACAAAGGGATCACAACGCCTGCTTATTAGAACATTTTGAACAATACAAGATAATCGCTATTATGGGAGACAAGAAATCTTCAGACTCTTAGTCAGTATCTCGGGCGAAATACTTAATGCCAACCAACATGTTTTACGAAAGTATTAACATCTGAACATTTCTTTCTTTTATAAAAATAAAAATAAAACAATAAAAAATATGCTAATCTCAATATACAACCCGGAGGTACGGTAATATACAAAACTAAAACCCATTTCTTTAGCATACAATTTGGAGACCGTTTTGAAAGCACACGGTATTTAAGCAAACAATCTGAAATAGTGTCATACACACTGAGAGGTAGTGCAAAACAAATTCAGCTTATCTTGTATATGAATTCCGTGCATGGAGTGCGCTCCTATAACACAGTAGCACACAAAGGTACACGAAGTTAATGCCTGACTATCCCCACCGGTCAACGGCTGGCGGATGGACAGTGTACCGCTAGACTACAGGCATACGAAATAGGGATTGCAAGCCACAACCAGGCTCGGACGCTCACTCCCATGTGTAGCAGTATAAAGCCTTTAAACAATCAAGATTATTGTAGACCCTGGCGTACAGAGTATACATTAGTAAATATTAAATCACCGAGACGGCAACGACGTGCTCACAAAATCAAATTAACACAACTGAGCCCAGACCACACCAATGAACCCCTAAGCGGGGTGACACAATTTCCGCTGAGTGTACAAAACATAATTTACTAACGCTTGGGTGGCTACAGCCATATCAAGTACATAACACTAGAAAATTTAAATCTTAAAACACTTGGGTCAAAACAACATTTAAATCTGCCATAAAACCAGTTTACATAAATGCTCAAGTATATCTTACAGTCTTTGCTCATCCAGTGCAGAGGCAACGCCCAAACCTCCTCAGAAAATATCCGGAGGAATAACAAGGGCCGGCCGGAGTGACCGAGCGGTTCTAGGCGCTACAGTCTGGAACCGCACGGCCGCTACGTTCGCAGGTTCGAATCCTGCCTCGGGCATGGATGTGTGTGATGTCCTTAGGTTAGTTAGGTTTAAGTAGTTGTGAGTTCTAGGTGACTGATGACCTCAGCTGTTAAATCCTATAGTGGTCAGAGCCATTTGAACCAATAGCAAGGCTGTCGAATCCACTATCTGCTTAGCAATACGCAGTGCTGCTTGGAACAGACTAAATACCAGTACTGAAAGAGGGTGAAACAACAAATATCCACAATGGTCACAGACTTCCAAGGTATTAATGTCAGTGAAACAACTGACGCTCTGGCACGAATAAATTGAATTACTTTTCAGCAACGCTCTGAACTTAACGGATCGTAACCCGCTCAATAAATCATAAATACAAATTCAGAGTTCAGGAGCAAAGAGCAAACCGTACTTAAAACAACTTCAGGGTAATGACACATGCAGATATAGAGGCCAGAAAAAAATTTCAAATGAAACTTTGAAATATTTTCAAGAGTCCGTGTCTGACAGCATAAGTTCTCTAATTTGCAGATAAGTTAACCCGTTCCAGATAGCAACAGTCGTCAACGGACCAAAGCACCTACCTCCCACAACACACCGCAAGAACTGCCGACGGAGGCCGAGTCACAAGCACTTGAAGGGCTCGTATTCCTCACGTCTCTCCGCCGACCCTTTTCTTCAGCTACAGAGCGTCACCTCGCACTCGAGTCGCAACCAAAGATCAAAACAGAAAGCAGGGATCGACATCTAAGGAGCTGCCACGACTCAATAACGTAATTATTAAGAGGACAGGGAGAATACTACAGACCAGTAACAGACATATATTGAGGATAAAAACCAGGTGTATGTGAGGTAGTGTTGCCACAAAGATCCTACCTTCTGGGTTATATGGCAATCTGCCATCTTTCTGTATGAAAGCAGAAGATACGTGGGAAAATATGAGAAACAAATGAGAAACGACAGTGACTAGTCCACCGCCTAGAGGGAGCGATAATCGGAGATCTGTAAGGATTTATGGAAAACGATAACTATAAAAGGAATTGCTTAATCATGAGGAGTCATATAACAAGTTGGCACGGACTGCATGACAGCGTTTACCGCATTGGCATCGATGGAACTACAAAACTGGTTGCTCGCAATTCAAACAACATACACAATTGGCCATTAAAATTGCTACATAAAGAAGAACTACTGATGATAATCGGGTATTCATTGGACAAATATATTATACTAGAACTGACATGTGATTACATTTTCACGCAAAATGGTGCAAATGGCTCTGAGCACTATGGGACTTAACATCTGACGTCATCAGTCCCCTAGAACTTAGAACTACTTAAACCTAGATAACCTAAGGACATCACAAACATCCAAGCCCAAGGCAGGATTGAAACCTGCGACCTTAGCGGTCTCGTGGTTCCAGACTGAAGCGCCTAGAACCGCTCGGCCACACTGGCCGGCAATTTTCACGCAATTTGGGTGCATAGAGCCTGAGAAATCAGTACCCAGTACAACCACCTCTGGCCGTAATAACGACCTTGATAACAGAGCTTCGATGGCGTGTACAGGTACAACTGCTCATGCAGCTTCAACAAGATACCACAGATCATCAAGAGTAGTGACTGCAGTATTGTGACGAGCCAGTTGCTAGGCCACCATTGGCTCGACGTTTTTAATTGGTGAGAGATCTGGAGTATGTGCTGGCCAGTGCAGCAGTCGAACATTTTCTGTATCCAGAAAGGCCCGTGCAGGACTTACAACATGCGGTCGTGCATTATCCTGCTGAAATATAGGGTTTCGCAGGGATCGAATGATGGGTAGAGCCACGGGTCGTAACACATCTGAAATGTAAAGTCCACTGTTCAAAGTGCCGTCATTGCGAACAACAGGTGACCGAGACGTGTAACCAATGGCACCCCATACCATCACGCCTGGTGATACGCCAGCATGGCGATGACGAATACTCGCTTCCAATGTGCGTTCACTGCGATGTCGCCAAACACGGATGCGACCATCATGACAGCACCTGTATTCATACGAAAAAAATGACGTTTTGCCATTCGTGCACCCAGGTTCGTCGTTGAGTACACTATCGCAGGCGCTCCTTTCTGTGATGCAGCGTTAAGGGTAACCGCAGCCATGGTCTCCGAGCTGATAGTCCATGCTGCTGTAAACGTCGTGGAACTGTTCGTGTAGATGGTTGTTGTCTTGCAAACGTCTCCATCTGTTGACTAAGGGCTCGAGATGTGGCTGCACGATCCGTTACAGCCATGCGGACAAGATGCCTGTCATCTCGACTGCTAATGATCCGAGGTTGTTGGGATACAGCACGGCGTTCCGTATTACCCTACTGAACCCACCGATTCCATATTCTGCTAACATTGGATCTCGACCAAGGCGAGAACCAATGTCGCAATACGATAAACCACAATCGATATAGGCAACAATGAGACCTTTTTCCAAAGTCGGAAACGTGATAGTACGCATTTCGTCTCCCTACGCGAGGCATCACAACAGCGTTTCACCAGGCAACGCCCGTCAATTGCTGTTTGTGTATGAGAAATCGGTTGGAACCTATCCTCATGTCATCACGTTGTAAGTGTCACCACCGGCGCCAACATTGTGTGAATGCTTTGAAAAGCTAATCATTTGCATATCACAGCATCTTCTGCCTATCGGTTAAATTTCGCGTCTGTAGCACGTCATCTTTGTGGTATAGCAATTTTAATAGCCAGTGGTATAAGTGCCTATTAACAGCAACTGAAATCGATATGAGCGATACACGGTGAAACATAAGAAATTCAGCTGACTGACTCTAAAAATCGTTGTTTCCGAAGTTATGGAATTCAACACATGTACACGATCGTGACAGTATCTTTTACCCTGCTACTGATAAGGAAGACGATCGAGAACTCCACGAAAATGCGGTACCGCCTCTGCCTCGTAATGGAATTGGATAAAAAGATCATCTCATCGTGCTTTCGTCATCTGGGACGCAGCACGGTCGTATGCACCCTTCGACACAAAAGATCGTTGTTGGCCACTTGCCCTGAGCAGCAGTGAAATGGTTATTGCTGCTACAGCTCGTGGGGCAATTCAGTCTTCTGAAAGGAACGTGAGACATCACCATGAATCGAGATAGTCCTCCACCTCCGTCTTACAAAAAAAGCGTAAAAGTAATTATATAGAGTTTAGTTCCAAATCTTAGTTCATTTTCGTGTCTTTGTCAGTGGATGCTTATCATTTCTTCTTCTTACTCTATTTTCACCAGTCCCTGGCCTGTGCTGACCAACAGCAACCTCCAATTTATCAGGACATGCAGTGAACTCCAGCATATCTGGACCAGCAGGAGCCACCAGTGACTCCTAACAGGACCTGCAGTGACCTCCAACCTTTCGGGACTGGCGTCAGCAACTTTACCTTGGGATTCTGTAGCGCTCCCGTCTAGCATGTTGGAGCAGGACAGTGGGCTGCTGCTATCAGTCCTACTTGTCAATAAATGATCCGCCTCCTCTACAAAGAAAAGATTCCATTCCTTGTTTCAAGCGATTTGGAGAAACGCAGAAAACCTAAATGATAATGTCTAGACTATAATTTGAATCCTCCTCATTCCGGATGTTACGGTAGTGCCTGAAGCACTACGCCCTTTCGATTGTTACTGAAATTAGTGAGAATGAACTATGATTTCATAGCACCATAAAACTTATCCAATTACAGTATAAAGGTACAACTTACAAGGAGAGTACGTCTACTCGTTATCGCCGAATCCGTCCAAATGTGTGGTTCATGCAGGACCTGCTGAGACGTGAAAGTGCCCTAAGTGGAAACTCGAGGTGGCCAAGTGTTTAGGAAGTAAAAGGAATTTTGATACGGATCTATCACAATGTGCAGCATATCAATTGTCCCAGCGATAAGAGATCCGATTCGCATTGAAAAGGTCGCAGGTGGCAAATATTTTTGTGCTCCCTGACAATGCGTACACTACTGACATCATAGTTAACCGCAACATCATATAGGCGATTTTATTAATTTATATAAACACAAGAACTATAGTCACATTGCAAACATTTAAAAATGGATTGTAGTTAACGCGTTAACGGGAACGTCGTGTATGTAAATCGATACTTCCATTCTTTTGCAACTGATCTATTACATGCACCGGGATGATACTCATCAAAGAAACAGGGGAAGCAATAATTTTGACCGCAGCTTGCGCACGTTATAAACGCCGCCCTTTTGCAGTGACATGTTTTTTTTTAATATCGTTGATGCGAATTGAGAAGACTACAAGATATCTAAATGAGAACATCAAATAGAACTTTCAGCATTTTACCACCAGAACACAGACTAGATCAGCTACTGAACTCGATATAGCCACAATATCTGCCTGTGGCAGGTATGCCATGTCCATCTAAAGCCAACGCTGGTCATTGATGATCCGATCACGCAGTGATTTTCATTGCTATGTATCACTTGCTGTTCCGAGTACTACTAAGTTCAATGGGATTACGTCGAGTGATTTAGCCCACCACTCTAGGTCAGACAATTGGCCGGAATACTCGTCAAACGACGGAATTATTACGTGGAGCCCTGTCAACACGGCTATTGTCACCTTGGAAGATGAAAATATTCACAGAAGGCTTATCATCAAAATGCAGAAGAAAGACTAGAACATTCTCCTTCATAATAAAGGTATCCTCAAAGTCATGGTATGAAAAACACATCCAGAACACCACAGAGCCACCTTCGACATGAGCTAGTGTCCATCCATGTCACGTTACATATACATCTAGATCTACGTGATAACTCTGCTAATCACAATAAAGTGCCTGGCAGAGGGTTCAATGAACCACCTTCAAGCTGTCTCTCCACTCTCGAACGGCGCGCGTGACCAACGAGCACTTCAATTTTTTTGTGTAGGTCCTGATTTCTCTTGTTTTATCGTGATGATCATTTCTCCCTATATAGGTGGGTGCCAACATAATGTTTTCGCAATCAGCGGAGGAAACTAGTGATTGAAATTTCATGAGAAGATCCCGTCGCAACGGAAAAAGCCTTAGTTTTAGTGATTGCCACTCCAATTTACATATAATATGTGTGGCACTATCTCCCCTATTTCGCGATAATACAAAACGAGCCGACCATCATTATACTTTTTTGATGTCATCCATCAGTTTCACATGATGCAGATCCCACACCGCACAGAAATTCTCCAGAATAGTGCGGACAGGCGTTCAAAAAATAGCTCTGAGCACTATGGGACTTAACATCTGTGGTCATCAGTCCCCTAGAACATAGAACTACTTAAACCCAACTAACCTAAGGACATCACACACATCCATGCCCGAGACAGGATTCGAACCTGCGACCCTAGCAGTCCCGCGGTTCCGACTGAGCGCCTAGCGCGGACAGGCGTGGTGTAAGCCTGCAGACCTGCTGCACCTTCTAAGTGTTCAGCCAATGAATCGCAGACTTCGGTTTGCTTTACATTACCTATGTGATGGTTCCAATTTAGGTTATTGCTAATTTTAATCCCTAAGTATTTAGTTGAATTTACAACCTTCAGATTTGTGAGAGTTATCACGCAATCGAAATTTAGTGTATTTCTTTTAGTAGTCATGGGAATAACTTCACACTTTTCTTTATTCAGGATCAATTGACTCTTTTCGGAACATACAGATAACCTATCTAACTCATTATGCAATTCGTTGTGGTCATCTGATGACTTTACAAGATGGTAAATGACAGCAT
Source organism: Schistocerca cancellata (assembly GCF_023864275.1). Taxonomy (NCBI): domain Eukaryota; kingdom Metazoa; phylum Arthropoda; class Insecta; order Orthoptera; family Acrididae; genus Schistocerca; species Schistocerca cancellata. The sequence continues at coordinate 447,000,604 of NC_064630.1, read as the reverse complement.
CATCTGCAAACAATGTAAGACGGCTACTAAGATTGTCTCCTACGTTGTTAATATAGATGAGGAATAAAAGAGGGCATACAAAACTTACTTGGGGATCGCCGGATATTACTTTTGTTTTACTCGATGACTTTCCGGATGTTACAACGAACTGTGAAGTTTCTGACCGGAAATCACGAATCTAGTCGCACAACTGAGGCGATATTCCATAGGCACGCAGTTTGGTTAGAAGACGCTTGTGAGGAACGGTGTCAAAAGCCTTCTGGAAATCTAAAAATATGGAATCAATTTGACATCCCCTGTCGAGAGCACTCATTACTTCATGAATACAAAGAGCCAGTTGAGTTTCGCAAAAACGTTATTTTCTGAATCCGTGCTGACTATGTGTCAATAAATCGTTTTCTTCGAGGTACTTCCTAATATTCGAATACAGTATTCGTATGTTCCAAAACCCTGCTACAAATCGACGTTAGTGATATGGGCCTGTAATTCAACACAGTACTGATACTGAGCTTTTTAGGTATTAGTGTGACTTGAGCTATTTTCCAGTCCTTAGGCACAGACCTTTCTGTGGACGAACGGATGGATCTAATTGCTACAAATGGAGCTACTGTATCAGCATACTCAGAGAGGAACATGACTGGTATACAATCTGGACCGGAAGCCTTGCCTTTATTAAGTGATTAAAGCTGCTTTGAGACACCAAGTGTATCTACTTCTATGTTTCTCATCTTGGCAGTTGTTCTTGATTGGGATTCAGGGATATTTACTTCGTATTCTTTGGTGAAGGAGTTTCGGAAAACTGTGGTTAAAAACTCTGCTTTAGTGGCACTGTCATCAGTGACTTCACCACTGTTATCGGGCAGTGAAGTTCTTAATTGTATCTTGACACTAGTGTGCTTTATGTATGACCAGAACCTCTTTGGTTTTTCTACCACATTTCGAGACAGAATTTCGTTATGGAAATTATTAAAAGCATCTCCCTCAATGTTTCGAATTTCTGTAAACTTTTACGAGTCTTAGGGATTTTGCGTTCTTTTAAATTTTGGCATTTTTTTCACTGCTTCTGCAACAGCGATCTGACCCATTTTGTGTACTAAGGGGGGATTAGTACACTTCACGGGGCCTTCGGGAGCCAGCATCGTTTGAAAAGCCTCACAATCATGCATCATTGTTCCACATTACAGCTTTCAGTTGGACTTTGTACAGTTTCTGTGTTGTTCGGCCAACTGAAGACGTGAAGCTTTATCTGCCGCTATGAAAAATGGCCTCCTGAGAGGTATTTACACAACTGGCCATTAAAATTGCTACACCCCGAAGATGACGTCCTACACACGCGAAGTATAACTGACAGGAAGGAGATGCTGTGATATGCAAATGATTAGCTTTTCAGAACATTCACACAACGTTGGCGTCGGTGGCGACACTTACAACGTGCTGACATGAGGAAAGTTTCCAACTGATATCTCATACACAAACAGCAGTTGACCGGCGTTGCCTGATGAAACGTTGTGACGCCTCGTGTAAGGAGGAGAAATGCGTACCATCACGTTTGCGACTATGATAAAGGTCAGATTCTAGCCTATCGCGATTGCCGTTTATCACATCGCGAAATTGCTGCTCGCGTTGGTCGAGATCCAATGACTGTTAGCAGAATATGTAATCGGTGGGTTCAGGAGGCTAATACGGAACCCCGTGCTGGATCCCAACGGTCTCGTTTCACTAGCAGTCGAGATGACAGGCAGATGTCCGCATGGCTGTAACGGATCGAGCAGCCACATCTCGAGCCCTTAGTCAACAGATGGAGACGTTTGAAAGACAACAAACATCCGCACGAACAGTTCGACGACGTTTGCAACAGCATGAACTATCAGCTCGGAGACCATTGCTGCGGTTACCCTTGACGCTGCATCACAGACAGGAGCGCCTGCGATGGTGCACTCAACGACGAACCTGGGTGCACGAATGGCAGAACATCATTTTTTCGGATGAATCCAGTTTCTGTTTACAGCATCTTGATGGTCGCATCCTTGATTGGCGACATCGCGGTGAACGCACATTGGAAGAAGCGTGTATTCGTCATCGCCATAGTGGCGTGTCACCCGGCGTGATGGTATGGGGTGCCATTGGTTACACGTCTCGGTTATCTCTTGTCCGCATTGAAGGCACTTTGAACAGTGGACGTCACATTTCAGATGTGTTAAGACACGATCCCTGCGAATCCCTACATTTCAGCAGGATAATGCGCGAACGTTCGACTGCTGCCCTGGTCAGCACATTCTCCAGATCTCTCACCAATTGAAACCGTCTGGTCAATGGTGTCCGATCAACTGGCTCGTCATAATACGTCAGTCACTACTCTTGATGAACTGTGGTATCGTGTTGAAGCTGCATGGGCAGCTCTACGTGTACACGCCATCCAAACGCTGTTTGACTCAATGCCCAGGCGTATCAAGGTCGTTATTACGGCCAGAGGTGGTTGTTCTGGTTACTGATTTCTCAGGATCTATGCACCCAAATAGCGTGAAAATGTAATCACATGTCAGTTCTAGTGTAATATATTTGTCCAATGAATACCCGTTTATCATCTGGAGATCTTCTTGATGTAGCAATTTTAAGGGCCAATAGTATATATATAAACGACCATTGCATGCAGTTGTCTCTGCAATATTTCCTATTAATCTTATTGAGGTGGACCTGCAGTTACTGACATCAGCCGCTCCCGTCGGGTTTGAAACCAGTTTTAGTTTCCTTGTCTCGACAGTGTTCTTAGGCAGTGTTTCATACCTGAAAGCACCTCGGACAGTCAGTAGCGCTTCATCCACAGTGAGATCATGGGAACGTGAAATCACGACAGCTTTTCTCTGGCAGTCTGCCAAGCCTACTGCTCTGATTCCATAAAACAGATTGCGGCGTACTCACTACTTCACTACTATAGCTCATGTCACTGGCTGACGGTCACAGCACTGCCTGGTAGCTGTTCCAAACTGTCCACAACGCTACAACGTGGCCACTGTGCGCCCTTTGCAGGCGACTAGTATTTCGTCCAGAGAGCTTAATCCCATTTGATACCATTGTAAAGAACCGTACATACTACTTATGGTATCTCAATAATTTGTTTCTCTCATTCTGTCGCCACTATAAAACATTGTTGTTGTTGTGGTCTTCAGTCCTGAGACTGGTTTGATGCAGCTCTCCATGCTACTCCATCCTGTGCAAGCTTCTTCATCTCCCAGTACCTACTGCAGCCTACATCCTTCTTAATCTGCTTGGTGTATTCATCTCTTGGTCTCCCCCTATGATTTTTACCCTCCACGCTGCCCTCCAATACTAAATTGGTGATCCCTTGATGCCCCAGAACGTGTCCTACCAACCGATCCCTTCTTCTGGTCAAGTTGTGCCACAGACTTCTCTTCTCCCCAATCCTATTCAATGCTTAATCATTAGTTATGTGATCTACCCATCTAATCTTCAGCATTCTTTTGTAGCACCACATTTCGAAAGCTTCTATTCTCTTCTTGTCCAAACTATTTACCATCCATGTTTCACTTCCATACATTGCTACACTCCATACAAATATTTTCAGAAACGGCTTCCTCACACTTAAATCTATACTCGATGTTAACAAATTTCTCTTCTTCAGAAACGCTTTCCTTGCCATTGTCAGTCTACATTTTATATCCTCTCTACTTCGACCATCATCAGTTATTTTGCTCCCCAAATAGCCAAACTCCTTTACTACTTTAATTGTCTCATTTCCTAATCTAATACCCTCAACATCACCCGACTTAATTCGACTACATTCCATTATCCTCGTTTTGCTTTTGTTGATGTTCATCTTATATCCTCCCTTCAAGACATCATCCATTCCGATCAACTGCTCTTCCAAGTCCTTTGCTGTCTCTGACACAATTAAAATGTCATCGGCGAACCTCGAAGTTTTTATTTCTTCTCCATGGATTTTAATACCTACTCCGAATTTTTCTTTTGTTTCCTTTACTGCTTGCTCAATATACAGATTGAATAACATCGGGGACAGGCTACAATCCTGTCTCACTCCCTTCCCAACTCTTCACGCAGTATCGTATCTCCCATTTCATCTTCATCTACATCCTCTTCCATTTCCATAATATTGTCCTCAAGTACATCGCCCTTGTATAGACCCTCTATATACTCCTTCCACCTTTCGGCTTTCCCATCTTTGCTTAGAACTGGGTTTCCATCTGAACTCTTGATGTTCATACAAGTGGTTCTCTTATCTCCAAAGGTCTCTTCAATTTTCCTGTAGGCAGTATCTATCTTACCCCTAGTGAGATAAGCCTCTACATCCTTACATTTGTCCTCTAGCCATCCCTGCTTAGCCATTTTGCACTTCCTGTGGATCTCATTTTTGAGACGTTTGTATTCCTTTTTGCCTGCTTCGTTTACTGCATTTTCATATTTTCTCCTTTCATCAATTAAAATCAATATTTCTTCTGTTACCCAAGGATATCAACTAGCCCTCGTCTTTTTACCTACTTGATCCTCTGCTGCCTTCACTACTTCATCCCTCAGAACTACCCATTCTTCTTCTACTGTATTTCTTTCCCCAGTTCCTGTCAATTGTTCCCTTATGCTCGCCCTGAAACTCTGTAAAACCTCTGGTTCTTTCAGTTTATCCAGGTCCCATCTCCATAAATCTTCACTTTTTTGCAGTTTCTTTAGTTTTAATCTACAGGTCATAACCAATAGATTTTGGTCAGAGTCCACATTTGCCCCTGGAAATGTCTTACAATTTAAAACCTGGTTCCTAAATCTGTGTCTTACCATTATATAATCTATCTGATACCTTTTAGTATGTCCTGGATTCTTCCATGTATACAACCCTCTATCATGATTCTTAAACCAAGTGTTAGCTATGATTAAGTTGTGCTCTGTGCAAAATTCTACCAGGCGGCTTCCTGTTTCATTTCTTAGCCCCAATCCATATTCACATACTATGTTTCCTTCTCTCCCTTTTCCTACACTCGAATTCCAGTCACCCATGACTATTAATTTTTCGTCTCCCTTCACTATCTGAATAATTTCTTTTATTTCATCATACATTTCTTCAATTTCTTCGTTCTCTGCAGAGCTAGTTGGCATATAAACTTGTACTACTGTAGTAGGTGTGGGCTTCGTATCTATCTTGGCCACAATAATGCGTTCACTATGCTGTTTGTAGTAGCTTACCCGCATTCCTATTTTCCTATTCATTATTAAACCTACTCCTGCATTACCCCTATTTGACTTTGTGTTTATAACCCTGTAGTCACCTGACCAGAAGTCTTGTTCCTCCTGCCACCGAACTTCACTAATTCCCACTATATCTAACTTTAACCTATCCATTTCCCTTTTTAAATTTGCTAACCTACCTGCCCGATTAAGGGATCTGACATTCCACGCTCCGATCCGTAGAACGCCAGTTGTCTTTCTCCTGACAACGATATCCTCTTGAGTAGTCCCCACCCGGAGATCCGAATGGGGGACTATTTTACCTCCGGAATATTTTACCCAAGAGGACGCCATCATCATTTAATCATACAGTAAAGCTGCATGCCCTTGGGAATATTAAGGCCGTAGTTTCCCCTTGCTTTCAGCCGTTCGCAGTACCAGCACAGCAAGGCCGTTTTGGTTATTGTTACAAGGCCAGATCAGTCAATCATCCAGACTGTTGCCCTTGAAACTACTGAAAAGGCTGCTGCCCCTCTTCAGGAACCACATGTTTGTCTGGCTTCTCAACAGATACCCCTCCGTTGTGGTTGTACATCCCCACCAACGGCAAAGTGCATGGTTCATGGAGGGAGGTCTAAAACCTTAGCATCACAAAAGCAACACGTTGATACACCGAAAAGGCTTTTTTCAACGACTCTATGTGACTGTGAATCCTGACCATGAGAAATTAATCAGATCAAATAAAATTTGCACCCACTATTTAGAACGTTACCTTAACCAGTTACAGAAGAGGGACATACTGTACTGTAGGGCCTTTAACTGGTCGAAGGTCAGCAGAAGTATCCACTGAGTGGCGACAGCTGTGTTTGAGTCAATTGTTGTGTATTATGTGTAAAAGTACAGGAGGCCAGTTCAAGTTCACCAGCAGTAATGTATGTTTAGGAAACACGAATAATGTGTCTGGGAAAATTGAAGTGGCATGTGGTCGGAGTGCACAACAATGTTCCTTCTGGCATTGCAATTCATCATAGTTCATGACAATTCACGATGGCAAATGGCGAATCCCATCCAGGAGCTTTTGAGTACGTGGAATGGGAGACACTTGAACAGCCACACTATTCATCCGATGTGAGTGCGTGTGGTTAGGAACCGTTCTTGGCACGCGATACAACACAAGAGAAAGCGCATTACACCGCGGTACTCGCGAGACATCGACAGAGATGGATGTGCCGGCAATGTACCTCGCCCTCCTTCTCTGCGGGGAAGGTGACAGAGATGAGGGACGATTACATTTAGGACTCGTACGGTGAATTTCTGTCAATAAAGTCTGGTGTGAATTGTAGATATCTTGCCACTACTCTTTATCCAATTCACTGAACTTATCGGAAGACATCACAAAACGAACTGGATTCGGATGAGTACAAGAAAATAGAGCTATACGTTTAGTTATTGATACGCGTTTTCTAAAAGATTTGTATACAGCTGGAAAACAAATACAAAGGAAGTTAAGCGTATCTGAATTTCCCCGTATTCCCTGTTCGTATTTCCATTGACTTCAGAGCCTTGTGGAATCTGATAATTTTTGCCGAGAGTTTATATTTCACGAAAATTGCGTAGGAAAACCCGCTGACAATTTCTAAGTGCACCTTTTTGTCATGCTAGCAGTTTCAGGCAAGAAGATCGCCCTCGGACCACAAATAATATTTCCATGAAGTACGTTGCAGCTGACGAGCACCACCAATCAAAAATTTTTCCAGTATTCCGATCGCTAAAGTGAGTGCCAGGCGTCAAACTTTATGTCAGTCTGAGCTGATTTTACACTCCAGGAAGTCGCTCGGAGACCACAAGATGAAGCAGGCAAAGGCAGCGCAACTCCGGACTCAACGCAGCTGGAGAGGCTGCCGTCGTAAATCAGTGTCCGACTAGTGGACCTATCAATCGCGGTCTCTGGGCACTTTTGTCCTGCCGGACCGTTGCTGACGTGGCTGAAGAATGGTGACCACTGACCGCGACAGCTGAACGACCATCACGTACGCGAAGAGAGAGCGCTCCGAGAACCAGTGACACATCTGGAGTGGCGAAAGGAGGTGGTCATTCTGCCCAAGCATCCTTTTACTTGAAAAGACTGTCAAACACTCGTATAATGAAAACAGAAGAGAACTTAAGGCATTAACTGCTAGTGGACATTGAATTATGTCCTTGGGGAAAGCTGAAAATTTGTACTGGACCGTGATTTAAGAGTGAGTCTCCTGCCTATTAGGCACATACGCTAACCAATACGCTATCCATATTGTTTACCACAACAGTACGGACTACCTTAGCACTCCTCCTATGAGAGCTAAATTCTCATCTACACCACACGCCAATGAGCAGCGGCACATCATTAGTGTGTGGTATAAGTTGAGAATTTGGCTCTGATAGGAGGCGTGCTAAGGTAGCCCGTGATGTTGTGGTGAACACTATGTCTGGATATCGTATTCGTTAGCGCACGTGCCTAATAAGAACTGAGCTCTGGTTCGAATCCCTGTTTGGCACAAATATTCCTGTGGGATCAAAATGTTGACTGTTCCTGTAGACATGTCCAAAAGAGAAGACACCACATATATACTTGCGTAATGTTTACATTAAAAATAAATTTGTCTCTGACTGCAAAAATGATATACTAATAAACGTGTATGGTACTGTAACGTTAAGTACAATTTGGCTTGAGTGTAAAAACATTCACTGCTGCAAATTTATAACATAAAGTCAACGAGTAATGCTGCTGAACTGTGTATGCACTGGCCTAATGTAATTCTTTTACATAATCATTATTAAGAGAATCTGCCGTTGACACAGTATAAAGAAACTGAAGATCATTTTTGCAGTCGGAGACAAAGCTATTTTTAATGTCAATAACGTATGTAGTGTCTGCTCTTTTTTATATGTCTGATGGAACTTTCGCAATATATATAAGAATTACGTTACCTGTTGACTTTATGTTATAAACTAGCACCAGTGAATGTTTTTACACTCAAGCCAAATTGTACATAGCGTGACAATACCACACATACACATCCACACGCATTAGTAAAATGATATTATCTACCTTATACAAAATGGTCGTCTAATGATTCTGGCATCGTGTTGTTAACGAAAATGTTTCTTAGTGACAAAAACAACGAAGTGAAGATTTTTTTTTTTCTGATGATCAGTGGTCGTCAAGATTGGCCTACTTAGTTGATACCTCTGACAGGCTTCACGTTTGTAAAATGGGGCTGCAAGGACTTGGCACAACAAATTTATTTGCAGCTAACAAAATATCGAGTTTATAAACCACTGAATTGCCACTTGTCAGATGTTTCCAGAGAGGTATACGTAAGACACAAAGGAAGCGATGAGCTGCAGCAGAGATGCTATTAGGTGAGAGAGTTGTGAATGTGACCTTTTTTTAAGTCAGCAGATAGAGAGGAGTCTGCGATGTGTCTCGATGAAGGGAGGAGGCGAAAATTTTGTCGTTCCTCCTTTTGTAGCAGTTTTTAATAGTATTGGATTTTTGGTCAAGTAAAATACAATGCCAGTCTATTTATTTGACAAACAGTTCATCTCACCACATCGAAATATGAGTTCCTTTCATTAGGCAGCAAGGTTAACTCTTAGCAACTTCTAAATACAAGAGAAGAAAATAGAACTACGAACATTTACTATTAAACTCCCTAGAATGTCTCTCTCAGATATGTCTGATGGTGTCCGTTCAGCAACCTTCATTTTATTACCTTCCATTCATGACTTCACAGTTAAAAGCCGTAAAACATTTCTAAATCAGAAACTCTGATTCATTAACCAGCCAGTACAATGAGTAGGATATAATACATTGGCGACCGAAGACAGACTAGATCTCGCAATCTTCGTACAGTAAGTAAAAATTAATTTAATTGTAACAGTGATTGGTTAAATACTAATTGTATTCGGCCTTTGTTCCACACATTCAACAAAAAACAATGAAAAAACAGAATGCTGGCAGTATTCACGAAATAAAATTACAGAAACTGTAGAAACTCTCTCCAGAGAGAGATAATAATTGAACTTCACGTAACGTGAGCAGAAGTATGTCAACCGAAGGTTGGATCAAGAATACTCCATCGATCATAGCACACAAAATACTTTCGCCACAATCTCCTCGTCCTTAACCAGCTTAAAATCTTTTGTAAGAAACAATATTTATTGCAGAGCTGATTTTTCGGTGCAATAGTAATCGATTTTCATATACTTAACACTGACAATAACGAGAAGCCATCTTGTCACGAACGTCATGAGCAAAATTTTCCGTGTCTATTGAATTAGCACATTTCAATAACACAGTTACCGTGCGAAACTTTCATTGGCACTAATAGTGGAATCAAGTCTCAAGAAAAAAAATAATAGTAACGGTAGTGATTACGAAAATACTGGATCTGAATCTAGTGTATTTGGTAATGAAAATGACAATACATCGCAGCAGGGTGGCTGTGTCACAGTCAAAAGCTGTATGCAGCTGATGTTAACTGCAATAAATGGACAGAATCTTAGACCAAATGATGACACAAGGCTAATACTCGATGAGGTTAATAAAAAATCCTCAATAGGAAATATCTATTTTCTAAATAATTTGGATTGGAACAATGCAACAAACAAAGCATTTTTCCGAGCTCGATACTAAGTGAACGGAACGGACACACACATACTCAGGCTTGGCAAATATCCTAAGAAATTTTGGTCTTATGTCAAAGCGTTAGGTGAATCAAAACAAAATGTCCAGACACTCTGTGACCAAAATGGTACTGAAACAGAGGATGACAGACTAAAGGCCGAAATACTAAATGCCTTTTTCCAAAGTTGTTTCACAGAGGAAGATTGCACTGTAGTTCCTTCTCTAGATTGTCGCACAGATGACAAAATGGTAGATATCGAAATAGACGACAGAGGGATAGAGAAACAATTAAAATCGCTCAAAAGAGGAAAGGCCTCTGGACCTGATGGGATACCAGTTCAATTTTACACAGAGTACGCGAAGGAACTTGCCCCCCTTCTTGCAGCGGTGTACCGTAGGTCTCTAGAAGAGCGTAGCGTTCCAAAGGATTGGAAAAGGGCACAGGTCATCCCCGTTTTCAAGAAGGGACGTCGAACAGATGTGCAGAACTATAGACCTATATCTCTAACGTCGATCAGTTGTAGAATTTTGGAACACGTATTATGTTCGAGTATAATGACTTTTCTGGAGACTAGAAATCTACTCTGTAGGAATCAGCATGGGTTTCGAAAAAGACGGTCATGTGAAACCCAGCTCGCGATATTCGTCCACGAGACTCAGAGGGCCATAGGCACGGGTTCACAGGTAGATGCCGTGTTTCTTGACTTCCGCAAGGCGTTCGATACAGTTCCCCACAGTCGTTTGATGAACAAAGTAAGAGCATATGGACTATCAGACCAATTGTGTGTTTGGATTGAGGAGTTCCTAGATAACAGTACGCAGCATTTTATTCTCAATGGAGAGAAGTCTTCCGAAGTAAGAGTGATTTCAGGTGTGCCGCAGGGGAGTGTCATAGGACCGTTGCTATTCACAATATACATAAAAGACCTGGTGGATGACATCGGCTTTTTGCAGATGATGCTGTGGTGTATCGAGAGGTTGTAACAATGGAAAATTGTACTGAAATGCAGGAGGATCTGCAGCGAATTGACGCATGGTGCATGGAATGGCAATTGAATCTCAATGTAGACAAGTGTAATGTGCTGCGAATACACAGAAAGATAGATCCTTTATCATTTAGCTACACAATAGCCGGTCAGCAACTGGAAGCAGTTAATACCATAAATTATCTGGGAGTACGCATTAGGAGTGATTTAAAATGGAATGATCATATGACGTTGATCGTCGGTGAAGCAGATGCCAGACTGAGATTCATTGGAAGAATCCTAAGGAAATGCAATCCGAAAACAAAGGAAGTAGGGTACAGTACGCTTGTTCGCCCACTGCTTGAATACTGCTCAGCAGTGTGGGATCCGTACCAGATAGGGTTGATACAAGACATAGAGAAGATCCAACGGAGAGCAGCGCGCTTCGTTACAGGATCATTTAGTAATCGCGAAAGCGTTACGGGGATGATAGATAAACTGCAGTGGAAGACTGCAGGAGAGACGCTCAGTAGCTCGGTACGGGCTTTTGTCAAAGTTTCGAGAACATACCTTCACCGAAGAGTCAAGCAGTAGGTACCCTCCGCCACACACCGTCAGGTGGCTTGCGGAGTATGGATGTAGATGTAGATGTAGATATACGCACATTACACAATCATCATTCGCTGATACGAATTATAGTACAATACTTGCGGAGATTAATGCAAATGAAAACTGAGTTACGTACTGACTTGAATAAAAAAATCACTAACTTGTTCCTTGGCTTGGCAATTTACATCAAAGTCTCAGTACCTTAGACCAAAAAGTCATGACACCTCCGAACAACTCCAAAAATCTGCGTACTAACATAAACACACAGTTGACAGTTGGAACCAATAAATTACATACAAAACCTTCTAGTATGAGAGAAGATCAAGGTCAAAGTGCACGTCTCGTTGATGAACTTGCAGCGGTACACATTAGTTTATGAAGCGCACATGAAAGCTTAGCGGAATTGCTAACAGCAGTTCAAACGCGCTGATCCGAAATGAAATCTGCGTGGTAAAATTTACATGATGATGTAAAAAACTCACAGAAGAAGTAGGATTTTTTACTTTGGGACTAACTTTTTAGAAAACCGAGTACGAATGTGTCAGCGAGGGTGTAAAAAGATTAGATGGGAGGGCTAAGCCAGGCTCCTTTGACAGCGATTCTATTCTAGCTGAAAAGTGCGTTCGGAAACAAAGAGGTTATATCGACATGGTTGGAAAGATCAGAAGCGAAAGAGAACATAAAATTATAGCTAAAATTGATAGTGACAGGATGGCAATAAAAGGTAAGATACTTTCCGAAATTGTCTGTGACAGATATAGTTTGAACTAACCGCCTTCCGCAGCTAAACAAAAGAGAAAAGCAGTGCTAGACAGTAGTCAGGCGAATATTGTTTCGCCTAAGTCAGATTATAAGAAAAGCGAAGAAGAACAGTTTGCAAACAATGAAGGATCAAACGTATGTGCCTGTGTCACCGTACACAGCTCTGCCGGCTCCGTAAAGGCGCAGAACGGCATCGCAGTCTGATGACGTAATGCCTGGCCTGTCGTCTGTCATAGAGGAGGGTCCAATAAAACATAGACAATTCCTACTCTTCTCACAAGAATCCAAGATAACACACACCGTTGCGTTACTGAGAGGTTTCTGAAATGTTTTACCTCGCCATTGGTCCGAAATGCAAAAGATTCAGTTCGTCGTTGGTTTCACAAAAGCTGATGCGCACTTGTATGCAACCGAGGAGACAGATCGTCGTCGAAATATGAAAAATCTGAGCAGGCTTTCCTAGAGAAATGCCGGTCGCAGGGAATTCGGGAAAGAATGGAAGTTTTTGACCCATAAACATTTAAAGCAAAACAAGGCGGACTGCGGCAGTATTTCGAAAGATGCTTCAACAAGGCGAGATACTGGAGCGATCCGTTATCACATGACGATGTTGTGAGAATGTTAAAGAGTCGTTTGCCGAATACTATTCGTGAGAAATTGCTAAATGTGCCAACGTGGGACCTAGAATTCTTTCGATGGCCGCGGGTTAGGCTGACCTCATTTATGAGTATAGTCAAAACTCAAATCAGTATTACAGAAACCAGTCGGGTCCACAGCAAAATTAAGACTCTAATAATCACGGTAACGGTAAGAACAACAACAACAGTATCAACGGCAATAACAGAACAGAGGCAATGTGTAGTGCGGTTGGCGTCCATACGCGCCAGACCGCCACCGTTGCTGAGTGAACAGCGCGTCAGTTTGCCATGCCGGGGGGCTGGGTTCGATTCCCGGCTGTGTTGAAATTTTCTCCGCTCAGGGAGTGGGTGTTTGTGTCATTTTCATCATTTCATCCTCATCGACCCGCAAGTCGCCGAAGTGGCGTCACCTCAAAAGACTTGCACCAGACGATTGGATCTACCCGCCAGGAGACCCTCGCCACATTACAGTTCATTTCATCCATAAGCGCCATAGGAATATAACGGTAATGAAGGTTTCGAAAATCGTCAAAGTTTCTAGGAAAGAAATATTGGAAACTGTAAAATAATTAAGAAATGACCATAATGAATGGAGTAACTGACGTGGTCGTGAAGATAATAGACAACAAATGGATAGAAACGGGAATGAAAGCAGATGCATAAATATCATAATGGTTCAAATGGCTCTGAGCACTATGGGACTCAACATCTGAGGTCATAAGTCCCCTAGAACTTAGAACTACTTAAACCTAACTAACCTAAGGACATCACACACACCCATGTCCGAGGCAGGATTCGAACCTGCGACCGTAGCAGTCCCGCGGTTCCGGACTGCAGCGCCAGAACCGCTAGACCACCGCGGCCGGCCATAAATATCAGATATGAAAACAACGGGAGAGTAGTAAAAACCAAGATCAGCAAAATGCCACCACCAATAATACGCAGAATAGAATATGGAAAAATACCGATCGTGATGTAAAAATTGTGGAGGTGACTGACGACAGCGGCAGCACCCCGGCCTTCTGTGACGTCGGTGCCAAATGTTACTTCATATACAAAAAAATTACATACATATTTTATATTTTTATTTTTAATTTATCAGCATGAATTTTTCTTTTGTTAGTGCATGATTCTTTCTCTCAGGGATATTGTTTTTTCATATCATTTTTACTTACGTGCATAAGTAAATGTGAAACGGGTTCTTGAAGGGCCGCTGTTAGTCATGTATCAGCTTCAGATTTTGAACGTGATGACTAAAATATAGTTGCCGTTAACTGAATTCAATGTAGTTTTGTTAATTTCTATTTATTGATTGCAAAGCAAGGCTCGAGAGAATTTCGATTGTTGCCGTGGAGCGGCCAAGATAAAACTTACTGAACTCATTGAATCTGTATAATTTAAAAAATGAACTTTAACGTAAATTAATTACCTGTTGCAATTCAAAAAGGTTCTTACAAAGAAATCTCTCGCATTTACAGTTACTGTTCACACTGGAAATTAATTAATACTTCGGCGCGTAATGGCCGACCAGAGGCTGCATCGGAAGATGAGCTTCTCGTAGAGCAATTACTGAAAAAATGCTTATTAAAAATAATTAGCTACTGCGAGCATTTGAGGTGACAACTATTACAAAGAAATTCATTTTGTGATAATAATAAGTTTATTATAGCAGAAATACGAATAACTTTCATAAAACATGTGTAGCCGCTCAATGCCTGCCTTCCGTATAGCGAAACAAAACAGTGTGTGTACCATGAAATACATCCTTCCTCCTCGGCCGTACAATCGCCTCTCATTCGATCGTTTTTTATTTTCATAAACATTAAACAAAGATGCTACTCTTAAATTATCGCTGCATATGAGTTGTTTCAAGAACATTAACTATATCTTTTACACTAATTATATTTGTAAAATACTTGAACTGCGGTTTACAACCGATAAAAATGTCAATATTTATGTGACGTACCGTCACACTTCCCAGACGGTAAACGGCGATTTCTCAGCCTAGAACCCATGCCTCCGACCGGAGACGGGAGTGGGGACATGATGCTGAAAAACAATCGTTTCTTAAGATGTGACAAATCGAAATGTGAGATGAACTATACATAGATAAAAATAAATGACATAAAAGGGATAACGATGGTTAGCGCCCAAATAGGAACTAGAGATGTGCACGTGATACTAGACACACTGTTTCACTGGACAGGCTGTATAAAACTACAGCTTGTTCAGTGAAACAGTAGGGAAACTAAACCCACCTACTTTACCTGTGAAGAATTTACGTATTTTGACAGCTATAGGAAATAATTCAAAAAGCATCAAGCTACAAACCTATATTCCAATAAGTTTCGTTGCAACCGCAATTACTTGTACATTAATGGCGGTAGAAACACTAAGAGTTAACTGCTTTCTTGAAATGGATTTTTTCAGGCAATATCAAATGAAAATTGACGTAGGCAATGGCAAATGTTATCTTTACACTCACGATAACGTTTTGTATCAGTCGATTTAATAGAAACAAAGCAGATAAAGTGAGTACCCATCAAGTGTATCCAGATGCCTTTCACGTGAGTGAGAATTGTAATGAACGGATCACAGACGAAACGACAGTGTTTCACTCTATTTGGGTGGTTAATCAGCTTCACAGAAACACGAACTAGGTACATTGTTGTCACAATATTTGTATGTGTTGGAAAAGAATTTAGGAGTAATTAAAAAACATGTTCGTTATATGGAACTATATTCATATGAAACTTTCTGTCATACATCATATACAATTCGTAGGACAATAGAAAGAAACAGTAAGGAACGAAATTGAACTTACGTGTAACTGGAAAGTTATTGAACCACCTAGCAGTAGCCGAACCCGATGAAAGTTGTTTATTTATTTATCGTCTGGTAACAACAGCAACCATTGCCAGATACGTAAACTTTAATTTTACATGCATACCCTGTTAAGTATTTACATATAGTTTAATTTTACTTTTTTGCACAAATTTTATACAAATTTTTAAATTGTTTAAATTACGATCTTAGTATTATTGACCACTTTAACTGATATAATTGCAAGTTAAGAAAAAGACATACATTTAATCATAGTTCAGTATCTAATGATTGAAGCCAGCTAACAGCAGCGGGAGTAGCACGAATAAAGTCACCATATAATCTAGGATACTTCCTCTGAGGACAGTCTCCAACAATACGTAGAATAGTTTGTTCTTGGGTCCCACAATCACAGACTGGAGAATCTCTGAGTCCCCAGTTGTGCATCGTAGCGTTACACCTGGCGTGGCCAGATCTTATTCTGTGCAGCCTTGTCTACTTACTTCCCTGCAGATGAATTCCTGGTAGGCTGGCAGTTGGGTCTTGGACACCTAGATGTACTATTGTTGCAACATTCCACCTCTTGTGCCACTCTTCTTTAATGTCGAACTTCTTATCGTTCCTTCCATTTTGCCGCACTGGATTGCGAGATTTGAAGCGATCTTGGGCAGGGTTGTTTAAGGCTGTATGAATTGGTAGTTCTTTTGAATAATCGGGGTGATGTAGTTTCCTCTATTCTCGATTTATTGCTTCTTGGCGTCGTAATCCAGATTGTGGGCTGTTGCTAATGGTGTGCAGCCAGGGGATCGGGGTGGATTTTAATGTACCCAAAATAATCCTCATTTACTCTTTCAGGTCTACGTCCAGCTTCCTCGTCTGGGCACTGTCTTGCCACACTGGAGCATAGTATTCGGCAACTGAGTACACCAATGTAAGTACTGTAATACGCAGAGTCGATGCGTCGGCACCCCATGTTGCACCGGCTACTTTCTTTACGATGTTGTTTCTGACCTTTAGGTTTTACTTGTTTTCTCCAAGTGTTATATTTTACGGCAGAGACCGATCTAGTGTGACACGGAGGCATTTAGGCTCGAAATTATGTGTAACCTTTTGTTGGCAGAAACTCACTTTCAACTGCTGGTTTGTAATTCTGTTGTTCAGACGGAATGCGCGGACTTCCGTCTTTGCTGAATTTCGCTGGAGTCTCCAAGTTTTGCAGTACGTGTTGAGAGTCTCTAGATAACATAGCCTCTCTTTCCTCACGTGTGCTGGTTTGTACGGCTATGGCAAGGTCTACGGCATAGAAAAACTTTTCTCTAGCAGTGTTTGGCATGTCACTGGAGGACGATTGAAAAGTAAGGGTTCTAGGACGGATCCTTGGGGAACTCATTTTTCAGTGTAAATTACTTGCACTGTTTTTGTCCAGTGCTAACCCTAAAGTAACGGTTCATTAACAAATTTGCCACAAGTGTCGTCAGTTTCTTACTTGGGACATGCTTTTTTAGCTTCAGCAGCAGTCCCTCTAGCCGCACAGTGTCATATGCAGCTGACAGACCAACAAAGGCCACTGATGTCGTTAGTTTATTTTGGAATTCAGCCTCAAGGAAGGATGTCAAAGCTCCGCTTGCTTCTGAACCCAGCGTGATATGTTTGGGCTATGTTTGTTATTATCCCTTGTATTCTGTTACGGATGAGTCGTTCCAATAGTTTGAAGCACACCTTCAGCAGTGCAATTGGCTGGTAACTTGAGGGGTCATGTACTGGCTTTCCAGATTTGAGGACCGCTAATGTGTGTGTGCGAACTGTTGAGGTACCCTTCCAGTCTTGAGTATGTCATTCTAGAGCTTCTTCAGCTAAGTGTTACAAATTCAGGGAATATGCCATCCACAAACAAGTGTCTGACTTACTTTGAATGGAAGTGAAATGAACAAAACCACAGTACCTGGAAGAAACAAACTATAATACCTATAGGAGCAATTATTAAAATCCCATGGAGTGAAATTCCTTATGCCAACAGATCTATAGGGAACATTCAGGGAACTCTTGTTGTATCCACATAACCAACAATACACAGTATTTGTCTGTAATGGTAGAAGTTATCAGTTTCACGTTTTACCATTCGGACTTCTTGTAAGTGCTAGCGTGTTTATAGCAGTTTTGGATAACCTACTAGATACCGAATTATTGAGTAAAGCCGCATATTGTGTGTTAAACAAGTTTTTCACTTATGAAATGACAGTGAACTTATTGAAGTTCTTAGGTAACACTATTTCACCGAGAGGCATTTGGCCTGATCTGCACAGACTAGACGCCATCAGATACTTTCCTATCACATAAACTAAAGCTAGCCAAAGAATCATTGGCTTTGCCTTATTCTCTCATAAGTATGTGCATGACCAGCTACTAAATAGAGACACAGTGCTCAATCGTTTGAGGAGAAACCGCACAAGGCTATGGACAGAAAACTGTCAGGTCTCTGACGCCATAAAACAAGCTTTGGAAGGCTCTGACATATTAGTACATCCTGACATGAAAGAATAATTTTGCCTCACCTATCAATGCATCCTTCTAGGGTCTAGGGAAATATTTTTTCCAGATTAACCACAATAATGAAAAACAAAATGTGTATATAATCAATTTGTCAGGCTCAAACTGACAGAAATCTGAATGAGCTTATTCTGTAACCGAATTTGAAGCGTTTTCAGTAGTGTCGGCATTCTGCAAATTCTGGTACTACCTATAGAGATATCAAACGAAACTATGTTGTGATGATCTAGCATCTTCATTCTTACTGGCATGTAAACTATTGCACAAAATACTACCCAGAAGGTGTCTTTTTCTTGAAGACTTCTATTTTGAGGTTATTTACGTAAAGGTGAACAGAATATTTTTGACATGCCCTGTCTAGATTTACACTGGGATTAAACGAGTGTACCATATTAACAGAAAAAACAACCAACTCCAGCTGTCTGCTCGTTTATAATGGTACGTAAGGGCCGTGTTATAACCAACTGTGCAAGAGTATGAGTCAGGTTTAAGAGGAAGATACTTAATGCAAAGGAAACAACTAACAAGTACTGATGATGTAGACTCTAGAACACGTTATAAAATTTTTTTGTTTTATCATCGAACGCCTCGGTCTGGTTAACAGTGGTGTTTGTTTACCGGATGCATATGAAGACAGTTTTATCAGATATACACGTAACTCATGGTATCGCTATGGTGTAGCCAAATGACCTCATCAAAATCATATTGCTATTTCCCTAACATGAGACGTAGAATATAATATTTCATCAAGAAATGTGTAACTGTAAAAAAGACCAGACACCTAAACGGATCACGATTCAATGAATATCATCCTATTATACTATAAAATCCATTGACATCGTATCAGTGGATGCCACAGGACGTTTTCCGATGGCAAAAGAAGGAATGAAATATGTAAAGCCTTGTACTATTTGTTTCTAAATATCTGCAGATATCTGCCACTGAAAGTCTAACAGCAGGCCTATAATCTAGCGAATCACGAGAAAATATTTTTTGAGAATGGGTAAACCAAAAGCCATTTTGACTGATAAGGCTACAACTTTCGCAAGTGCGAATTGGAAATAAATTGTCAAGTAACATAACATAAAACATATTTATATATCCAGATTTCATCTCAAGGCCAGCCCAACAGCACGGGTATTTCGTGAACTTAACAGGTTTATCAGAATGTATATGTCACACAAGCACATTGAGTGGAATGAGTACGTGACGTAGTTCCAGTGAATAGATAAGAGTTTCCACACTCATCAACAAGTTTTCGCATCAGTGGAATTAATATGCGAGAAGTATTCAACAGACGACTGGGTTAAGCCCTTACATGAATTTTCTGAAGACAAAGAGAGCTAGAAGAAAAGATTAGACAAGCCTCAATAACGTTGGAAGCAGAGGTAAAAGCTAGGAAAATACAGTGTGATAAAAGAACAGGTCGCACAGCTACCTTTCGAGTTGGACAGAAGGTACTATTGCGCACTTATACTATTTTTGAGCAAACCAAAAACTCGTAAAGTATGTGGATTTTAACCACATACAGATATCAAAGAATTTATACGCTGTACAAAAGATGTCAACGCACCTCAAGTACTTTTTTTTTACCTATCACCCAATGGGAAATACAACACTGTTATATACAAAGATAAAATAAAAGGGATCAATGCACCTCAGCCACTTCATTGTACTCATCCCTTAAGCAAAATAAAACAATATACAATCCTTATAGAAATTTGGAGAGTCTCTCTGATAGCAAATCCGATAACGCCGCTAGCATGTAACACTATTTACAGTTTTTGCCTAACTACACATACAAAATCCATATTAGTTTTGAAACAAATAGGAGAATCTCATAATGAATGTTAGATTAGACATAATCCGAGGTAAGTATGAAGATTTTTTGAACTCTATTACGGAAGTTTATTATATTACTGAGTGCGAAATGACAAGATGCAAACCATAAGTTACACGCGTTTCTGAAAACAGTGAATATGAAGGACAACAATACAGTGCGGGAGCCCAGGCTTGGCGCAACGCGAGGGTAGGAGTGAGCTGAGTTGTGAGGGGTAAACATTTCTGCCCCTCCCCACTTCCCTCTTTTAACATAGTCTGCAGTGGCCACATTCGCACATGAGCGGTATACTCAACACCTTAGTGTGCCGCATAACAAACAATGAGGGAATGTAAGAGACATAGCACCTTGTTCAAAAATTAAATAGTGAAAATTACAATTTAATAGTTAAATATGCAAAGAAAATACTATGAATAAGCAGCATCAAGTAAACACTGACGTGTATGTAAGACAAAATTACAAGAAATTCGAAACAAATGAGGTAGAAAGTTTTCAATGGTATGTATCCAACAAGTTATGGGAACAAAGAGTACACCAGAAATCCATAGCTCTAGCCAGTGTATTAACCATGAGAATAAATATGTAAAATGAGTATTATTGCTACACAATTTTTATTTTCAACACAGATTTTGCTGGTATGAAATATTTTATCTAATGACATGTCCAATTTGCCTCGTCATTACGTGTCAACCTTCAAAACCAACTTCACATACACGAGCGCATGCAGGCCTAGGACTATGTACAGGCAGAAAGATATATTAAAGAAAGAAGCATATACAAAAGAAATAATTTACATAGAATGACTTATGGTCACAAACAAGGAAACAACTGTTTACAGGAAGGTTAATATTTTACTAAAGGAATAAATAAAACAGTTGTTAACAAGTAAGTTACAATGAGGAACAGGCTAATGAATACAGTGATGGTACTAAAATCGTAATTTATATTACATTATCTATAGCTACTTGCAACAAGAAAGAACTACGCTATTTGTATGAAACTACAACCGATTAAACTATGATGATTGCACAGTACTTTACACTACTCTGTTGGAAACTACCACTGCATTAAATTCAATACGAAAAACTAATACCCTTATAGGAAATAATACAAAAAGTAAGAAAAATATGCAATTAAGTTCACCTTATTAAAATGACAAAAACTTTGCATTGCTAGCCACTATAAGCCTCAAGATGCAGTAAGGTTCTTTATGGAAAATAATCTTTATTAACACCAGCACAGAGCAAGAAGCTAACCACTTCCAAAGAGCATGTAAGGAAGTATGAACCTCTGAGAGGTATGAAGACGAAACGTTATTAGCAAAAACATTAAACGTACCGATTTGTACTTTATATGTGCTTACGTGCCAGTGAAGACCCTGACTGACCTATAAGCGGTTATACATAGTTAAGAAATTACACAGTAATAAGAATTTTGCGGGGAATGACACAAAGTAGCACCTCCAGCTTGGGGGAAGGATTGAATTGGAGGTGGAAGGTACCTAATGAAAGGCCCCCTCCCCTCGTACTAATTTGTAGGTTATATATAATTGTGATTGTGTGTGACTGTAAGGATAAGAGGATAAGTATTTATGTTCAGTACGTTGAAGCGAAGATAAGTATTTATAATGAGTACGTTGAAACAGCCAAACACAGGTATGGCTCTGAAAGCTGAAGAGAATAACGAGTACAGTGGATCTCACGTTAACTTAGCCTGTGTGTTCAGCCATCATGTAAACATCTGGGTGCTATGACCAAATACATACTCGGCTATTTAAGACACATCTGAAGGTGAATTATCGTTTATATTCACTTTGTGCATAGAGCAATACAAAACTAGCTTATTACAAACACTTGAACACTATATTCTAACACAAAGTTCCCAGTGAACCTCAACATAAAATGCAATGAAAACATGTATGCCTATATATTGGTTTGTAGCGCACGAAGACGCTTTCAGCAGTGATTAGTTGAGTGAAAAATATAAGTATTAAACAAAGGATTATGAGACATAGGTAGGAATATAAGAAATTTGATGCTGTGAGAAGAACATGGATATATAACTAATATTGCACCTGTCCTCGTAGCAAGCAGCGTAAATTGTTAGAGAAAACAAATACAAGTAGATGCATGTTGTTTATCTTAAACTGAAGTTGCATGGAGAAATTCCTGTGCTCTCCCTTTCCTCGAGTAGTGGTGAAATTGCACTTGATAGTGTTGATGATAAGATCAGTTTTCAGGTTCTTACGGGATATGTACAGATTTTGAGAAGCAAGTTCCTCACTCACTGAGAGAAATATTTTCTTAGTGCTAAAAATAAATGTGACAGCAAGAACTAATAATGAGGAACTTCGTATTAGAATGTAGATGAGATTTTCTTGTAACTGGGCATGTGTGACTTTCAGTTATTTCATATATTTCTGAATAAGTTCATATATATTTTGTAAACTCATGAAAACCAATCTTGCGTGACATCAGAAACTGCAAATACGGGCTAATGAGAGCTACTTAAGTTGAGCAATGTACCACAAATCTATGGTATAATATAAATATACGGTATAATATGTGGTATAATATAAACCTAGTGGTTTAAAAATAGTGCTATGTGACGATTCATGTTCGCTGTAGCCAAGTCATTCATCATCTGCAATGCAGGAAGTTTAACGACTCTGCAGTGCCAAGATGAATAATAGAAACAGTGGCACATGTGTGCTAAGGACATTCGCGAAAATGTTGACGAAGTTGTCAGCCAGACGCAGCTGGACCACAGGGTCCTTCGGCCTCATGTTGCAGGGAAGGCATTTGTACGTTACAGAATCAGTAGGCAGGTGTAAATAGCTACCCTGAGTGGCAACACTCCATCACTTGCGCGAATAATGCTCTACATGGTGTGGAAAAAAATAGCCACACAGCGTAGCCAGCTCCAGCCGACGTCTCAACGACAATAAAAAACAAAGCACAGAGAAGACGCAAATTTTTGTTGCAAGATAAAGGAGGGACATGTCCAGCTACATCTACATATACTCCTCAAGCCACCGTATGGTGCGTGGCGGATTGTAACCTGGACCACTACCTGTTATTTCCTTTCCTGTTCCACTCGCAAACAGAGCGAGGCAAAAACGACCATCTATATTCCTTCCATATGAGTCCTAATTGCTCGTATCTTATCTTCGTGGTCCTTACGCGTAATGTTTGTTGGCGACAGTAAAACCGTTCGGCAGGCAGCTTTATATGCCGGCTCTCTACATTTTCTCAGTAGTGTTTCTCGAAAAGTACGTCGCCCCCCTCCAGAGATTCCCATTTGAGTTCCCGAAGCATCTCCCTGACATTTACGTGGTGGTCGAACCTACCAGTAACAAATCTAACAGCCCGCTTCTGAACTGCTTATATGTCTTCTTTCAATCCGACCTGGCGAGGATCCCAAACACTCGAGCAGTACTCAGAATAGTTCGCACCAGCGTCCTATATTGCGGTCTTCTTTACAGGTGAACCGCTCTTTCCTAAAATTCTCCCTGTAAACCGAAATCGATCATTCCTCTTCCCTACCCCAGTTTTCACATGCTCACTGCACCTGATATCGCTTTCCAGCGTTACGCCCAGATATTTAAATTTGACACTGTCAAGCACGACACTAGTAATACCGTTTCCAAACATTACATGTGTTATCTTCCTACTCATCCGCATTAACTTACATTTTTCCACATTTAGGGTCAGCTGCCACTCATCATACCAGCTGGAAATTTTGTTTAAGTCCTCCTGTACATTCCTAAAGTCATTAAACTTCGACACCTTGCGACCGAACCGCCGAATCTTTCCATCAGTAAATGGGGTATGTTCTCAACTGACTCGGTTGTTTTAATCCCCTCCACTGGCGGAATGACCCGCTTCCTAATTCCGTATGTATAAAACCAATACGGACTTGTGGCTGTCACGCCTTTGCGCTTACTGCTACGTTTTTTAACTGTAAATAGCTCAGTCCTAATGGTAAGAGGTAGTAGTGAATTCACGTAGTTAATATTTGAATCCAGCACAGCTGCCACAAGCTCAGCTCTCTTTTACTCCACTCCTACCCTCGCCATTGCACCACATTAACTAGGTGCTACGTGGACCTTGCTAAATTCACTTCCGTATACATTTTTGACCGTTACTCGCCAGTATTTACCTAATGAATAGTACACTCCTAACCGGACTATTTCCCTAAGAGCTGTGATGATTGAACGGGTTCGATCCACGGCCTACAGTGCCCTACAGTTCACACGGTAACACTGCCTACCTGACCCACTTAACTTGGTAGTGAGCTTATGTATCCAATCACCACTGCTAGCAGCAGTGGATAATCCTATCAGCACGACGAGAGCAGCAGACTTACCGTCGAATCCTCCTGAAAATACTTATAACTACGGTCGCCAGCTCTGAAGGAGCAAAAGAATAAATCAATTTTTGGCTCGTTTCAAAGTGAAATGGCTTGAGTTGAATTTAAACTTAATTCTGAATATTATTATTTCTGATCATTCTAGATGATTCTACAAAGCAAATACTCTCTCAATTTCTGTGAGTTGGCTTGGTAATTACTACCAAGACAGTTTATGCAACTTGGGTTTACAAAATTCTATCCTTCAACTTATTTAATGATTTTGGATATTACTCTTTGGACAATTGATACAGAATTAGTTAAGTGACTTTACTTGAAAGGTTACTCAGAAAAATTTAAGTAACTATAAGTAGGCGACTCATTCTGGTGTGACCATTACTCTTTTCAACATTCTTATACGCTAAAGTATTCCACAACCAAAAGAATTGTAAATGAAAGAGGCGATGGTGGCCTCAGTCTGATTTCACTATACTATGTTTGAGGTTACTACACTTTACAATGTACAACAAGTGTCATAATTTTACTCATTACTATATTCTGTCCTCTGCACTTGCATAAAAGAAAACTGGTATTCTCCTTTTACATGTATACAAAGTTCGACTTAACAATTGCAAGCAGTCTTGCCTTGGGTAGACGTGTCGGTGCTGGTGATGAAATGCATGTGGCTAACGCAGTTCTTCACGCCTCATGCCCTTAATGGCGGCTGGAACTACGAGCTGTAGCACTCGTATAAGCTACTGCACGTCCGCCATAAAATCAGGGCGCAGGAACTCTTACAATCAGCCCCAGTGGCATAGAGGCGGCTTCAACAACCATTCGTCGGGTTTTACTTCAAAAACGGCGACGATATTCGCCTCTTCTCTGTTGCACAATCACTTTTGCGTGAGCACAGTTACGCACGTCCGATCACGTCAACATTCCCCAGGCCATTCCATTGTTCAGTCCCTGTGTCTCCAGCTACCCCTAGCTACACTCGTATCACCAAGAGTGGGGGCGTTCCCCTACCACCTTTTTACCGAAATCATTTAGTATTTAAGAATATTTATATTTATTACTGTGGAGTTCATACCAGTCATAATGATTTACTACTAGCGCTTTACAACAATAAATTATACAGTAATAACTTATAATTACCAAGAAAAAGAATACATTTGACTCCGAGAGCTTAGTGCATTGTCTGACAGGTAGCGCTAATTCCCAGTTTCGTCAATAGATGGCATCATGGTGCACTCCCTGGCAGTCTCACACAAGCGCGCCCGTTTCCGACGCGCGGGCTCCAAATTACTGTCAGCCCACGATCATTTCAGTTCCGTTACAACCTCACCGTACACCTCGGCATCATCAGCAAACAACCGCAGATTGCTGCCCACTCTGTCTGCCAAATCTTCTGTGCATACAGAGAACAACAGTGGTTCTATCGCACTTCCATGGGGCACTCCTGACGAAACCCTGGTCTCTGATGAACATTCGCCGTGAGGATAACATACTCGATTCTATTACTTAAGAAGTCTTCGAAACACTCAGATATATGGCAACTTATTCCATAAGCACGTACCTTCGTTAACAGCCTGCAATGGGGCAACGTGCCAAATGCTTTCCGGTAATCCAGAAATACGGAACCTGCCTGTTGCCCCTCATCCATGGTTCTCAGTATATCACGTGAGGGAAGAGCAAGCTGACATTCACACGAGCGATGCTTTCTAAGACTATGCTGATCTGTAGATGTAAACTTCTCAGTCTCAAGAAAGTTTATTATATTCGAACTGAGAACATGCTTAGTTATTTTTCAGTAGACCGAAGTTACAAATACTGGTCTGTAATTTGGGGTGTCCGTTCTTTTACCCTTTTCATATACTGGAGTCACCTGCGCTTATTTCTAGTCACTTGGGACTTCACACCGAGCGAGAGATTCACCATAAATGCAAGCTCGGTAAGAGGCCATTGCTATAGAGGACTCTTTGTAAAATTGACCTGGTGATGTATTAGCTTTCAAATGTTTCAGCTGTTTCCGTACGCCGGGTATGCTTGCTACTATATCTCCTATACGGGAGTCCGTCCGATGGTCAGATGAAGGATTGTTTGTTCGTTTCTCCTGTGTGAACGATACCTTGAATGTGAAATTTTAAACTTCGGATTTCCTTTTGCTATCTTCAGTTGCCACACCAGACTGGTGAACAAGGGGTTGAACATAAACCTTATACCTGCATAGCGAGTTACGTAAGACCCGTATTTTCCATAAAAGTGAGTATAGAAAAATATGTATTTCACTGAATGTGAAAAAGAACTATATGATATGAAACAAAATTTGTAATATTCTATTTAAAAATGTAAAGTAATTGGTTTATTTTTAAAGTAGTGCAAGGATATTTTTGGTAAAATATTTAACATAAAGGATTTGATAAAACAGAGGTTCCCACATAGTTGACACTATTAGTCAAATAGTATATTAAAGAATAATAGACCTATACGCCAATAGTTGAACTGCCAAAATAAAGGTTTCTGAGCTTTCCGCCGTTAAGACGGAGGACTACACCTTGTCTTTCTGCATGAAAAGCGCAACATGTATAAATTATTATATATTAATATGATAAGAAAATTTTATACTTTGTGCTATATGTATGAATCCACAGTCCATTGTAGGGGGCAGGTTTAATAGCACTTGTAGATGTTTCCAGTGAGGTATATATAAGATAGTAAGGAAACAAGGCACTGCAGCAGAGATGCTTTAAGGTGAGGGAAATGTAACTGTAATTTTTTTTAAGTCGGCTGAAATAGAGGACGCTGTGCAGTGTCTTGATTAAGAGAGGAGACAAATGTTTCATTTTTACTCCTATTATAAGGTTTTTATTAATAATATTGGATTTTGAGTAAAATAAATGACGTCAAGTAAAACACAGTGCCTGTCTATGTGTTTGACAAACGTTCAACTGACAGCTTCGAGACATGAGTTTCTGTCATTAGGCGACATAGCCTACTACTAGC
The DNA here is from genome assembly GCF_023864275.1 of Schistocerca cancellata. Taxonomy (NCBI): domain Eukaryota; kingdom Metazoa; phylum Arthropoda; class Insecta; order Orthoptera; family Acrididae; genus Schistocerca; species Schistocerca cancellata. The sequence goes on along the minus strand of NC_064630.1, from coordinate 446,973,208 downwards.
AACTTCTAAGGCGGCTATATTCAAGATAACCAACGCAACAGAAAGAAGAGGTAAATTTTCCCACTGACAATGAGAAGAAAATACAGTTAAGAACATTTACTATTAAATTTCCATATCAGATGTGTTTGGTAGTAGCATTTCAATAACTTCCATTTATGACTTTACAGTGAAAATTCATTAAACATTTCCAATTGTATAGCTATAATTCATTCTCCAGCCAGTACTAAAAATAGAACAAATAGACCACTTCTGATATAAAAGATTAATAAACACCGGTATTTTAGAAGTCATCCCTTTCTTACTCTTTGAACCCCTGCATCATATTTAGCTTAATTTAAATCCATATTATTTGCTACAAATAAGTAGCACATGTAGCCACGAACGATCTGTAAACACGTGCTTACTCAAAACATTATTCCTCGTGTGCATCACATTTGGACCATACATTGTAGCTTATCAGCACGACGAGAGAATCGTATGCGTGCTTCCAGCACTGAGCAAAATGGCAGAAATTATTCTATCCGTACTGTTAAAAACAATTATTCAATTGGCTCTGAGCACTATGGGACTCAACATCTGAGGTCATCAGTCCCCTAGAACTTAAAACGACTTAAACCTAACTAACCTAAGGACATCACACACATCCATGCCCGAGGCAGGATTCGAACCTGCCGCCGTAGCGGTCGCGCGGTTCCAGACTGAAGCGCCTAGAACCGCTCGGCCACATCGGCCGGCCTCTCCGTACTATTCCTCACCACTGAAGCAGTCGTCGCTCGACCTTCCGCATACCCCTCCCTCCTCCACACCAACTCAGTGTACGTTGGAACCAAACACGCTACAATGTTAAACACAAATTTCAAAAATGTGAAGTGGTACGCAAAGACAAAACTTCTGGAAGCCTATGGACTTCTTGTCCATGTGTACGGACGTAACTGGTCGGTTAATGAAAAGAAACATAGGTACACAATATCTTAACTTATCATTACGTTTGTTTAACTTGGTGTTGTGCTAGTGTAATGCACTGTTGATATAAAAGCGGTAGTCAGAAAGGTAGTGTCACATAAACTAATAAAAGTGCCGTTACGGATGTATTTCGCATTCCTCAAGGATTAATACACTAATGTCGCAGAAGTAGAAGGATTATATTTGATATGCGCTGTGTACCCCGTACATATTATATCATGACATAATAAAATGAAAATGACAATCGATCTTGCAGTCACAGGCAAATTTATTAATTATCTCAACTTATTGCCACTTGTTCCGGGTTCCGTAACGTTAGGAAGTTTAAATACTTGTATAACGTTTACATTAGGTTACGAAACATGTTCGAAAATACATGTCTCTTAGGATAAAGATACACTGTTGATTAAATAATCTTGACCCATACGACAAAGTCGAATTCAGAGATATTAGAGGAAAAAATCATTCAGAGGAAGAAAGCGTAGCAAACATGACTCTACAATGTATACCTTACGAGCTATAAGCATTTCTTCGTCTTCGATACCGTGAAACACATGTCTTCTACTGAGCAATTGGTCATAGCTCTTAGGGTAAGGATGTTAGAGGCCACTTCTTTGCTTCGTATAATCGTTCCTATCATACCAACAGGACTGTGTCCTACGGGCCAAGACGATTGAATCACCAATGTAGCCTTCGTGCTATGGGTCCTCACATTCGAATAAATCTGTGCATTTCAACTGTTAAAAGTTCCTCTTTTAATCATATTCTATTGTGAATCATATTCTGCGCATGAAATGAAGTCAGATTTGTGGTGCCAAAGCAACTACATAGTTTTAGGAATGATGGCTGCAGGACTATCATACTGAAACAGAAATACATGTTACACACTACGACCGCCGTTACACTGACTAAAAGGAAGACGTTCGCATGTCCCCAAAATTGTCATTTTCGGAATACAGAGAGTGAAAGAAGCAAGACAAAAACGCATCCCCCGTCTGTTGTAATACGAGCGACTCAGGTATTCCAGTGTTGTGAATAGAAAATACAATGCAAGCAAATATGTAGAATACGATCTAGCCATTCCATGTTCATCATTTACACTGAAATATTCGATGCAACCCGTCAAAGTTGACCATTGATGCTATTGATCAATATTATGAGAAGTGTACTTGTCTAGAAAATATATTGGGGCTCGTGAGATCTGTCGTAGCCTCTTGCCTCTAAGCGAATTGATTCGGGAGGGAACTACAATAGAATCATTTAGGAGTGCGCCTAACATGCACCATATTAACCTGAATTAGGTGTGTGTGACGTGTAATAAAGACGCCCGCGCTCTGCGTATGGACGAGGAAAAGTAAATTTTATTCCCTCTCTTGCACGTGCAAATGGGCAACGTAGCGTCAGTTCTTACATGAAACTAAATTCTCATTCACAAAACTTGCGTACAGGAAACGCGCCTCCATTTGTCGCGGCGAGGACTTCATTCAAATAAGGGAAAATCATCTACTGGGTTTCACCAGGGTGAGAGGTTCTTATTTGTGAAACTGACTGGGGGTAAATTTTCTGAACCGAAGAGAGAGGGAGTAATGAGCATCACTATAAAATTTACTATTTATATATTGAAAAAAGAAAAACCTAATCAAGTAGGTCTAACTAGCTAAAGCTTGGAAAGTGTTGGAAAGTCCTGCTTTTACACACGACCGCAAGAAATGCACGTTCGCATGTTGTACCTAATTAGGTAGATGGCGGACGTAACGGCTGGAATAAATTACCAAGAAATGGGAACTGGAGGAATTTTTCTCCTCTGCACACGAATTACCTATAAGAAAATACCTTAGGGGATCTGCAAGGATGTACCACATATCGCACACGAAACGGAGAGCTAAGAAGAAGGGGTATACAAGGGGAAAACGATAGCATCGCCCTCATACTCAGAAGCAGAACACAAGATATATAATCACACGCTTTTTCGTTACGGTAAACGGAATGAATTATGAACAATCAGCGAGAGGGAAACATGATAAGTTTCTGATGTACACTCAGACTGCTCAAGTGGAACAATCGATGTACACATCGGTAATAAATAGTTATAATGACTTACTCGACAAAATTTGGAAGAGAAATGAAATAACCGTAACCGATAAATTCAAAGCACGGAAGGCGTTCATTTGAGCATTGAGACTACAGCAAGGTCCAACGGACAGGCTACCGACTTATAAGCCTGATTATTGGAACTCTCATAAGTTAACATCACTACATTCATTGCAAAAAGGGGCAGCTAATGGTGCAAATACCATCGTTGTAGACTGATTCCTAAATCGAACAGCATCGCAGAAGTCCTAAATTAGTGGAGCTTTTAATATTTTTTTTGTGTACCTAACATTTAAAAAACCTCTCTCACACCGGCCTGATTTAGCTTCACTGATCAGGATAGTAAAAACATGCGTATGTTAAGGGAATTTTCATTCACAAAGCAGGCTTATCACATTCACAAAGTTCAATACTGTTCTATCCTGATTAAATTGAGCTTAACTTAAATTCCATAAGGCAGTGAAGCAATTTCGAAGTCTCAGTGCGACGAAAATTGTCAGTCAATCTCCTGGAAACATTTGTAATAATTATTAACTTTCGGTGATCACATGGGGAAGACCGGAGATCTGCTGGTAAGACCGTGTTAGCCTATTTATTTGAAATAGCTGGATATCTTGAGCATCTTGAGGTTCGTCCAGTGTAAATCAGACGTTCCCCACTGATCCCGGGCAACACAGCGTAGTAAGCAGACACTGTCAATAATAAGTTAAATAATACGCGAACACAACTTACTGTAATTCATGTATTAAATTCCTTCTCATACAGAATGTCATCAGGATGGCGACTAGCTCAACAATACATACATATACATCCTCCTTCTTTCACGACTAATCGGCAAGAAGTCCCTTCATTCTTCTCATAAGAGAAAACATAGATGGCAGAGAAGCTATTCCATGGAGTAAATGGACGCTCCAAGGAATAATTGGGCTTCAAACTACTTTGCATTGATAATCGGTAAGATAAGAACAGATATTTCGAGATATGTACTGAGTTATATAATTTATAACATTTCTGAAAATATCGAGGAGAGACCGCTGCAAGAGACATTACAAGCTCTGAGCAAATGTTACTCACCAATCGTCGACTGAAACATCAGTGTCTTAAAATGGCCACTTTTCAGTCAGTCTAAAACGTGAAGCCATTGCTCCTTCCGCGCTGCGTGGAGTCAGCAGAAGGAAGGAAACCCAAGTTACCAATGCGACTTAGAAGAGCTGGAGACAGATGCTGCCTGACTGAAGAAAGAAGTATGAAGCTAGCTTTCTGTTGCCACTGGAGAGAGAAGTTTGGTAAAAAGGCATCCATGATACAACTCCACTGCATGTCAGCCATCAGACCAACAAAACAGAGTTGACCCAGTCATTCCTAGTGTGAGCAGAGACTAACAGAGCTCTCAAAGTGTAGAAAATAAGGCTAACGTCACAATATTACACAAACCAATAATAAAAATTTTATATAAGAAGGATTTACAACACCCATCATACAATATGACGATACGCTGTCTTGACACATTCGATAGCTTCGCCAGCTACTAACGATATGTTACCTTCCAAGATAACTTGTACTTTTGACTGTAGTATATGTATGACTATTAAGACAATCATTATTGTAAAAAAAATCAATTTCCAACACATATTAATGTTTTAGTTTGTAGTATAGCCTGATGAAACAACAGTTAAGCTCAATTAGTTTAGTATTTGTGGTGACATCACTGGTAAAAATACGTCAGCAGAATCGCGATCTTGAAGACACCAGTGTTAATCTATCAACTTTACAGCCGTTTCGAGTGAGTGCTGGATTCTCATACCCCACTGTCGAACAGAAAACAAACATGCATGCTGTCTAACATTAAATCTTACCTAAGATACTCTTCAGTAATTTTCTAAATGGCATAGTTTTGTTTCAGGTGACCGTGTACCCATTCACATTAGTGACAATTTCTACATAATGAATGATACCGGAAATGACATATGCTTAAAGGTCGATAAGAACGACAAATTTTCATAATTACAGAGTGCAGAATTATGAGTGAAATTTGAAGTATTATGCTGAGTGTATACACAAGGAGTTAAAACGAGTTGTACAGGAACTTCGATGATTGCTTAAAACTGTCTGGCACTAGTAAAAGTTATTTGATACATCACTGTTCCTTGTCGACCGGAAAGTTGGATTTGGATGCAGTATCATTAAGAGTGAATCGATGGTGGAAAATATGATATCGATAAATGATAAGCTGTAGTGCTTGAAGTAAGGCATACAGAGATCACACATATGAGAGCGTGTAACGCATATAGAGTGATCAAACATTGTAACGCATACGACTGTGGTGTATGAAACTGCATTTCCAGTGTTCACAAAGCAGTGGAGCAATTTATTGAATATTTACTGACTTTAGCTTTCACGTCACTGACACGAAGTCCAAAATTAAAATTAATTATAACTGCTGACTAACTGAAACCCTCAGATGGCGACAGGTGTTGTTGATATACCTCGATGTGGACAGCTGAAAATGTTTGCCCCTACCGGGACTCGAACCCGGGCTCTACTGTTTACGTGGTAGACGCTCTATCCATCTGAGCCACTGCAGGGCGACTGCAGGGACTTACTCCTTGCACGCTTCCCGTGAGACGCACATTCCCAACTGTCCACAATTCTACCTATGTGTAACATTCGAAACTGAAGAAAAGGAAATAAATTAATGCTGGTTTCTATCCAGGACCTCCACGCCAGTGGCTAGTAATGTTGAGCCCCATACATCAGAGAAGTCAGGTGACCACCCCTAAACCCGTATCGTGAAATGTCATACTGTATCATTATTTCATATCCTTACCTTCATCAGTACTTTCTCTTCGAATCCTTAATCTTATAAAGTGTTGTTCGGCAGTTTAAAGATGACTTGTTACATAACTTCTACGTTACTTTCTGATCGTTTTTTTTTTGATCACGTGATTGTGCAGAAAATCGCACTAATGGCTTCGGGATGGGACCACTGGTTCCTAGTCGCTATTAGGACAGTTAGTGGTTTTTCCGAAGTTGCGCAGAGGAACTGCAAAGTTGGCCAGATTGGTTGCCGGACTGCGGCGGCGGAGGGCCGCCCTCTTACCTTCCCCTGAGCTCACCCCCGACCCCCAACCCCCAAACCCCCCAGCGGCCTCGCAACCTCTCTGTGTCTCTCTGCAGACAAGCGACGTCGAGGCAGGCAAGAAACCAATTACGTTGCTGCCGCTCGGCCTGCGTCGGCTGGCCCGCCCGCCGCTGATAACTCGCGGCCATTACGGCGCTCTGGGTCACGTGACTGCGGCGGCAATTTGGGAGTAATTTGAGAGCGATAGGCGCGGCCCGCCTCATTAGGAACGAAGGCGTCGGTTGCCAACTGTTTGTCGTCTCGCGCATTCTTCTGTCGATTTCATCACCGGCGCGACATTTTCTTTTGTCTCCACGCACACTGTTGCGATGAACAGAGAATTCTAGCGCTAAAAGGAGAGAGAGTGGTAATGTTAGTGTTATGGGTCGACGTCTTCTGAGGCGTTCCTTGTTCCTCGTGCCGACTGACGAGTCGAATGTCAGAGAGCGACGTATGTAGCGTGAAAAGTGGGTTTACGCCTCAACGGCAGAAATGAACCTTGCCTGAGATAAAAATTAACTATCTAACTATCTTCTGTCGAAAATAAATCTTATATATCAAATCTGTAGATGTACTGTACATATATAACTAAGTTTCTAGTTTTCTTCTTTCTGTTTGAACTTTACCCCACGGATGCGTTAGTAAATCTTGTAAGAAAGCAAGAAAAATGCTTGTTTCGTAAACAACTCAGGTTGCTTCTCGAGATTGTCTCCTTTGCAGGATATATACTTGGTCCAGCGATCCTACAGCTTTTTCATCCCATAGGAAAACTCGATCTGGCATACTCTGCAAAACCAAAATTTGGAATTGGAGAACAGGAAGAAGCCACTTTGGGCTAAGTCTGGTGAACAGTGTGAACGGAGAATCAGTTCACAATCCAGTTCATGAAGTTTCTCCATCGTTGTCGCTGGTGTGTGGGTGGTGCATTATCCTGGTGAAAGAGCATATTTTCGTGTGACAACCTTGGTCCTTTTCCAGCCACCACCAGTTTCAAACGAAGCAACACCGAATTACAATACTGTCCAGTTATGGTTTTGCCTTTCTCCGTGTGATCTATGAGAGTAATTCACTAGGAATCCCAAAAAATGGTGGTCATCATCAGATCAGCTGACAAAATGGTCTTTGCCTTCTTTAGCGCACGTTCACCAGCGTTTGTCAATTTTGACTGTTGTTTTGACTGGTATGTAATAATTGTTCAGGTTTCATCGACAGTCAGAGATCAGCTTAAATATTCCTGTGCATTGCCCTTAAATACCGCCAGACAATGTGCTGATATGTTGTGCTGGAAGCGCTTTTCGTCGACTGTAAGCAATCACTGCACCCACTTCACACACAGCTTCTTCATAGCCAACTGTTGTTGCAGGAATCTATGCAGTCACTCATTTATGATGCCTGCAAATTCTGACGAATTTTTATTCAGCGGTCTTGCATTACCAAACCATCAATTCTGTCAATGGTTCTCTTTGTGGTGACCTCAACTCGACGGACAGAGCACGTTTCGACTTCGGTGCTTTTCCGACCACGTTTAAATTAATTAATTCAAATTAATTAAAAAATCCTCAACGATAGTGCAGATTCCGCATGAACTTCGTACAATTCCATTTTAATTTGTGAGGCAGCCAAAATTTTCAAATGAAAATATTTAATAACAGCACCAAATTCGATTTTTTTCATTTTCTTTTTCAGTCGATACACTGACCGATTCAGAAAGCTGTCAACAACGTAGTGTACGCTGAACATTGTTGAAATTCCTTATACGATGCTGTTATTAATCAGATTTATCAACCAAGAAAAATCTTCCATTTCTTCGTTGAAATTTACCAGAAATATGGAATCACCCTCGAATATCTTTCCGTGGCTTCTCTATATGGTCGTGGATAATAATTCGTAATTGCAGATAAAATCTTGTTCCCGTGAATCTTTATTGCCTCCTGACTTTGGAGCATGGTCTGCTACGCCTGATTTTTGTACTTTTCCTAATCTGTACAAAGTCTATATCTCTTCAGACATGAATATACGTCTGAATATACGCTTCTCTTTGAAGGTCCACTGTAGACATTACTAAACATACATGGAATGGTACTACCCCTCATTCCGACAGAGGGAGCATTTGTCTTTTAGAGATCTGAAACCTTGACATATTTTCTTTGTTGGTCTAAAAACGGATATTATGTTTCAGTGAAATCTTTCCGAACTCATCAGTTACGTTGATGTGGTAAAGTTTACGCTGGAGCTACAAACAGAAGCGTGAATACACGTTTGAATAACACAAAAGTCTTAGTCAACTAGGGAAAGTACAAAATTAAACATGATTATTCTCACACTTCGAGGCAAAATAATAACATTCACTTAGTCTTCAGTGTTGCGCAAGGTGATGTTATGCTGGGAGCCACTAGTCTATAGAATATAGTGACGACTTTTAGTTTATTTTAAACTGGGAAGAATTTTACTTTCAATACTCAAGAGCAGATAATTCTGTTTTATTTTCAGCAGGGAAGAACATTAATTTTAAATTCAAGAGCAACATACTTCAGTTTCAATTTTCAAGACAGAAGATCTTGAGTAGATGAAACAGACTCCGCCAAGTATTGTGACATTGTGGAATACAAGATTGCTGAGCACTGAGGACGGTGCCCTAAGGGAAAGAAAACCTAAAGGTACAAAGGTCCCAAGTTGAAATTTTGGTCCCAGCCATTGCTTACATTTTACGTAAAAATCTTCATCTATGACTATGGAGAAACAGTATAGACTGTTTCGATGTGTTTCTTCCAACTGAAGATAAATATCCTTATTTTTCTTTACATATGTACACAATATAATATTTTCTAGTATGTAATGCGAATGTCATTATTAGACACGTAGCAAAATACATTCAGTTGCTAGCTACGGTGGTATTAGTGGACATATGCTTAGAGTTTCATCGGCATGTGGAGTACGAGTAGCTTAACCAACTTCCTATACTGGTATACGCACAACACATGATATCATCGACAGTGGAAAATAAAGACAATTATTAGCAGTAAGAGACAGGAAATCGTCACAAGAGCAGCTGAAATGGAAGCAAGAAGCACTGAATTTGTTTTAATTAACTGTGACCATGGCGATGGTCTAGGAAGTAAATGCAGGTACACTGAATACACCATCGTAAGAGTCGTTAAAACATATACGGTATTGGTTTCAGAGCTGAGCGACGAGCCAGCCCAGACAATCCTTGTCTAATCTTTGTCTAATCTTATGTCAGAAAGAATCAGACACCAAGCTGAGTCCGCTGTTGTGATACATATTATGTCCGAAACAAAGCACACCACACGTTTATATAACTGTTTTACCTCGATGAACAAAGATCCACCACATTCAATGCAGATGCACAATTTCTAAGTAGCAAACATGAGGGATATAGACAGGGACTGTTGATAGGAGCAGCTAGGTGGGATTGTGGATCGGCCGAGAGGCATGACAAGATCGTCGCTGGAAGGGGGGTGGGAGGAGGAAGGAGTTGTAAACACTGTGTCCGAGCAGCCGCGTGGTTAAGGCAATTGCGTAGTAAGCAAATGACCCCGGTTCAAATCTCAATTCAGCAATATTTTCGCTCGTTGCCGCTGCTGCATCACAATGTCCTGATGCAGCTCATATCAATAATATCTTTCATTTCGTCTCCTTTCTCCCCCCCCCCCCCCCCCGCGCCACTTCTCCTTCAGTCTACATGACCTCGTGTAATCGTCTGTCTTGCAGGCTGATATGCCTGATTTTCCCACACTACTATGCCTAAACCGTTACTTCCTCCACGTTCACAATAGTATACACACCTGCTGATATGGTGGGAGTACAGTAACAAGCTATAAAATGAAAGTGACTAAAATGATTGGAAACGCACAAAAGTCGCTGTTTGAATTTAGCTCTGCTCATGCGAGCTCACTCACATGAGAAACACAGTAATATATAAATCTGAAGTACATTGCGTTAAAATGTAAATAAGTAAGATCTCAATATTTGAACATGTAATAGACGAATAAGAAGTTATTTATATTGATGTATGAAAAATTGGGGAAGAGCCAGCCTCACTTAAAGCGACGAGATACCTTCACGCTAAAATGTAAATCACGAAAAATTTTAAGACTCAAGAATGAAGTTTTCACTCTGCGGCGGAGTGTGCGCTGATATGAAACTTCGAGACAGATTAAGAATTGTGTGTCGGACCGAGATTCGAACTGGGGACCTTTGCCTTTCGCAAGGATCGGTCTGGCATACAGTTTTATTCTGCCAGGAAGCTTCATAATTTTAAGACTCTTACCATCTGCGTTGAGATACAACGACTTGTGTTTAAAACATTATAAGCGCCATCGATTTCTAGGTATTGCCACGAAAATGATAGCGAGTAGTCGAATATCAGGACTGGTTAATATTATCTTGCCACAGTGAGTGAATGAAGATACTCGATTGAGTCACACCGAACTGTTGCCCGTTTCTTTGGCGGATTGGACGATTATTGTTAGTTGATTGGAGGGGAGGGGACCAAACAGCGACGTCATCGTCCCATCGGATTAGCGAAGAATGGCAAAGGAAGTCGTCCGTGTCCTTTCAGAGGAATCAACCCGGCACTTGTCTGGAGACGTTTAGGGTACATCACGGAAAACCTAAATCAGGACGGCCGGACGCGTGTTTGAACCGGCGTCCTCCCGAAAGCGAGTCCATTGTGCTAACTACTGCACCATCTCGCTCGTTGGCGATTACGGTAAATCATATGTTACTGTACTCCTTAAGGCAATTAAAACTGGCTTAGTAAGGTTATTGAACACGTTCTCAGATTAATTACTGTAGTAATATTTAGATTTATTTAAATTAAAAAAAATACCTTTAACCTTATTCTTCTTCTTTCATTTTGAAGAACTTGTATGGCATTCTGTATAAAAGTTTTGAGAGACGGAAAGAAGGTAATTTGTGATACATCCGCACTTCCCAGTTGTTAAAATTAATATTCACTTTTATTCCAACATTATATATTAAGAGAATCGTAAATTTTTGCAACAGATATTCATTTGGTATCGCTTTGTGAACTGTCATTCAAACGTCGAAGCGAAATTCTGATAAAATTGTACCATCCCTATAAGGCATTTCATATAGACATCATCATTGACTTCTCACCTTAATGTAATTTTTTTCTGTTGTCTTATAACGAAAAACGATAAGCAGCAACGCGATCCAACTCAGCAGACATCATTATGTGTATTGGCCTACAATAAACATACATAAATATACGCAATTTGCATTTTGTCAATCATGCAATTACCTGTGTAAGTTGGTCATTAGTAACAAATGGGTTGAGGCTAATTTGTTCGGAAATTATGTGGCCAAAATGGAAAATTAATTTTGCGGTGGTTGATCATATTACTTCGTCAAGAGCGGTGCAGAAACCGCAAAAAATTGGTGACAACAGTGCTACACCACAATCAATGAAAAGAGAAGAGGTAATACAGTTAATTACAGTAGCAAAGAATCAAGATACTAGCGCTAGAACCAACAACAGCATATTTGATTTCCTTTTTCTCACTGAAATATATGTTACTATGGGACTATACCGTAGTCATCGATTTTAACGGATATGTAGATTCATTTTTATTTTCATTTATTCCGTAGCCCAACGCTTAGCGTCGTTCTTTTCGGTCCAGGAGGATCCCGGTTTGATTCCCTGTATCCCCTCGGAATTTTATGAGGTAGGAGAACCTGGAATGGCATTCGCGTAGCCTCACGGGGCCAGAGGAGGAACTATTTAAATAAAGAGGCACCAGCAACACCAGCATTCACCTACTAGCAAGACCGGCAGGAGGAATTGGCGACCTACTGGTCACGTGTCCCCTGATCATAGATCGCTCGTCGTATTGTCTTGAAAGCAGCAGTCGGCCAGTCGGAACGGGCGTAAGACCTAACGCGTGAATAGTATTTTTGTTTATAATAACTTGCTTTTTTCATGTACTTAAAATAAATTAATTTAACATTAAGGAGACTTCACGCACAATGGTACCAAGAAAAATCCAACTACGTATGCATACGTTTTGCTTCTGTATTGACGAACAGTCATCGAGTAAAACGGAAGTGATTTCTGGCGTTCACCAAAGTGTTATAGACCCTTTGCTGTTCCTCATCTATATAAACGATTTGGGAGACAATCTGAGCAGCCGTCTTTGGTTGTTTGCAGATGACACTGTCGTTTATCGACTGATAAAGTCATTATAAGATCGAAACAAACTGCAAAACTATTTACAAAAATATCTGAGTTGTGCGAAAAGTGGCAGTTGACGCTGAATAACGAAAAGTGTGAGGTCATCCACATAAGTGCTAAAAGGAACTCGTTAAAATTCGGTTACACGATAAATCAGTGTAATCTAAAAGCTGTAAATTCAACTAAATACCTAGGTATTACAATTACGAACAACTTAAATTGGAAGGAACACATAGAAAATGTTGTGGGGAACGCTAAACAAAGACTGCGTGTTATTGGCAGGACACTCAGAAAATGTAACAGACGTACTAAGGGGACTGCCTACAGTACGCATGTCCATCCTCTTTTAGAATACTGCTGTGCGGTGTGGGATCCTTACCAGATAGGACTGACGGAGTACATCGAAAAAGTTCAAAGAAAGGCAGTACGGTCTGATCATCGCAAAATATGGGAGAGAGAGTCACAGTAATGATACAGGATTTGGGCTGGATCTCATTAAACGAAAGGCGTTTTTCGTTGCGACGGAATCTTCTTACGAAATTCCAATCACGAACTTTCTCCTCCGAATGCGAAAATATTTTGTTGACACCGACTTACATAGTGAGGAACGAACACAACGATAAAATAAGGGAAATCAGAGCTCGTACGGAAAGATATAGGTGTTCATTCTTTCCACGCTACACAAGACTGATATATAGAGAACTTGGAGGTGGTTCGATGAATCCTCTGCGAGGCACTTAAATGTGGTTTGCAGAGTATCGATGTAGATGTGGATATAGATGTAGATGTATGACGACATTTATGGCAACCCAGCCATAAATGATTCTCGGTAAACATACGTATTATTTGTAATTTCTCTGATTTTCTCGTAGTGGCCATTTCAAGAGACGCGTACAGAACAAGGTAATTCTTTGCTCAACTCTTCTTGAAACGTATACTCTCGGATTCTCAGTTACGCATAACGCGTCATTGTAGCGTCTGGCACTGGAGCTCTCTAAACATCTCCGTGTTACTCTCGCTTGATGAAAAGCGACACGCTTCGTTGCATCATCTGTTTCTATTCATCCAGCCTTGTGAAGTTTTCAGACTAATGAATAGTACCCACAACTTGATACTAGAATGAGATTTTCACTCTGCAGTGGAGTGTGCGCTGATTTGAAACTTCCTGGCACATTAAAACTCAGAGCCTTTGCCTTTCGCGGGCAAGTGCTCTACAATCTGCGCTGACCAAACATGACTATCGACTCGTCCTCACAGCTTCAATTCTGCCAGTACCTCGTCTCCTACCTTCCAAGCTTCATAGAAGCTCTTCTGCGAACCATGCAGAACTAGCACTCCTTTAAGAAAGGATTATGCGGTGACTTGGCTTAGCCTAAGCCTGAGGGATGTTTCCAGATTGAGACTTTCAGTCTGCAGCGGAGTGTGCGCTGATATGGGAGGCAACGGCCCCGAGTTCGCCTCTCGGTCCGGCACACAGTTTTAATCTGCCATGAAGTTTCATATCAGCGCACACTCCGCTGCAGAGTGAAAATCTCGTTCTGGAAACATCCCCCAGCTGTGGCTAAGCCATGTCTCCACAATACCTTTTCTTCCAGGAGTATTAGTTCTGCACGGTGTAACTGCTGCTCTTAAGATATATTGGAAATGTTCGTTGATGAAATTCGTGCACTGACTAACTAGCGGTAATATTGTCTTATGAGGAACATTATGTAGAAAATCTGTCCTGCCGCACTGCATTCACGCCGAGTGCGTATCAAGGATACCGACCAGTTCCAATAAATATATGCTTCCCGACGTATACGAGCACAGCTACACGTAGCTGCACACCAGTGGATATCCTTGTACTAATTATGGCTACAGTCCATTTACGGCAATAGTTTCTCCCCTAAACTTTCCAGTTTACGTAAGCTTAATAGTTCGAATCGGTAAAATAATTTTCTAGTGCAACAAAGAATATTTATGCATGCGGCGCTCTGTTATTAATCTATATCGTCACACGATTAAATATTTGCCGGACGTGGTGGCCGAGCGGTTCTCGGCGCTTCAGTCTGGAACCGCGCGACTGCTACGGCCGCAGGTTCGAATCCTGCCTCAGGCATGGATGTGTGTGATGTCCTTAGGTTAGTTAGGTTCAAGTAGTTCTAAGTTCTAGGGGACTGATGACCTCAGATGTTAAGTCCCATAATGCTCAGAGCCATTTGAACCAATTAAATATTTCATAAACACACAACATTAATATGGGTTGAAAGAAATGGCACACCGTAAATCCACTTTAGGCTGGTTTATTCTACACTACTCACGTCCTATTATTGCATTAAGGAAGTAACTTTTCTCTACGTTGGGTGGAATTAGTTACTTTTCCGTCAAAGAGATTGTAACAAGATCCTGATTTCATTTGCTACTTTAATGAAACTTCAGTACTTTCTCACGATTGAATACGAATGTTCACTCCCTATGTCGGTAAGTTGCTAACAGACTGTTACTTGGGGGTAAAGTTCAGTCTTCCCTGTATGATAATCAATTTAAGACATGTCCGGATCATTTCCCCTCTTGTCTTTACGTAGTGATATACCCAAGGTTGCTGATCTACGTACTTAAAGAATAATGATTCCTTGCAGATCGCAAAATTTCCAAAAATTCACAAAAACAATCTCGTAGCGCCTACGTACAAGAGCATTCGTTGAGATACTACCTGATCCAGCAAGCGCAAGCAGCACATTAACAATGTATGACTTTTTCCTTCAGTATTACACAGTGTCCTCAAAGAGTACTCACAAAGAGTATTCTTTGAGATCACTCGTTCTATTCCGTGATCTATAAGTACACTACTTTGCGATGTACTATTATTTTAATTTGAAACTAATGGATTCTATTTCTTTCCCTTTTCAAAACATTACGTCTGCTTATACTGGATTTCTTTCCTATGTACTTGCTACTATTCAAGTGATGCCATTCCAGTGGGACTTGAAATTTGGATCTTTGATTCTGGGACTTTTATTGGGTTTCGGGTACTTTCAATTTTGCGTCCAAGGGAAGCGGCGTTACAACGGTTCGCAAAAGAGCTTCTAAGAAGTTTGGAAGGTAGGGGACGAGGTACTGTCAGAACTGAAGCTGTGAGGACGGGTCTTAAGTCGCGTTTGGGTAGCTCAGATTGCAGAGCACTTGCCCGCGAAGGGTAAAAGCCCCGAGTTCCAGTCTCGGTCCAGCACATAGTTTTAATCTGACAGGAATTTTCATAATTTAATAGTTTGAAAGTCACTTTTTGATGGATGAATTGTACATTATTAATTTTCTCCCAATGAATCTCAGCCTATCATCTGCTACTCCTATTTTTTCTTTTGCCTGGTAGTTAAACTTTCTGTGGCCCCGGTTTTTTATTCCCAAGTATTTTACGATAGATACGGTTCGCACTGATTTTTCGCCAGTAGTCTCCTCCAAAAATAACGGATCTCCCCTCTTGTTTTTACGTGATAAGTTTTATTGATTTACGTCCAGGTTCCGCTTACGATTCCTGTATTAACCTCTGAAGGTCTGACGTTGCTAAAATGCTATAGGTACCAGCATCGTCCGTGAATGGCTTCACGAAGCGTCAAACGACATCGACTAGATATTTAATAATGGTCGTACCACTCTCGTTTCGTCCTGAAACTAACTTCAGGTCTGTTAGTTTTTTCTGTGATGTAGACGACGTGATGAGTTTTGTTTGAAAGGAACTGCAAAATCCGATCACAATTCTGTTGCGATACTAGGTAAGCTCATACTTGAACCACGAAACTGCAAAACTGCAATATGGAACTCAGTCTCTTCTCTACGTCTCATAGTTACAGAAGGAGTAGAAAGGCCAAATCATATCCAATACAGGCCTCGTGGGATCCAGGAAGCCATCACTACCGTCTGCAACATCAACTACCAAAGAAAGTGGGAGCCTCGACGATGGGACGGACGACGATATGGATTGCCACCTACGTCTCTTACTGCCAGTTATCAAGCACGAGCACCATCAGAATCGTGTGGATTCCTAGCCAATTGTAAGTAGGCTGTTTATGTTTTCTTTATGTAAGTTTGCTGTTTATGTTTTCTTATTGGCAACGTTACGTAGCGCTCTCTGTATGAAAATCACTGGCTGTGCTGTGTGCAGTATGTGGCTAGTTTGCATTGTTGCCTGCCATTGTTGTCATGAACTGCTATAGCTGGATGTGAACAGCAGATAGCGTTGGGCAGTTGGAGGTGAGCCGCCAGCAGTGGTGGACGTGGGGAGAGAGATGGCGGAGTTTTGATAATCTGTAAGACTGAATGTCAATTATGAATATTAAGGTAAATACATTGTTTGTTCTCTATTAATATCTTTCATTTGCTAACTATCCCTATCAGTAGTTAGTACCTTCAGTGGTTTGAATCTTTTATTTAGCTGGCAATAGTGGCGCTCGCTGTTTTGCAGTAGCTTGAGTAGCGAAGATTTTTGTGAGGTAAGTGATTTGTAAAAGGTATAGGTTAAAGTTAGTCAGGGCCATTGTTTTGTAGGGGTTATTGAAAGTCAGATTGCGTTGCGCTAAATAATATTGTGTGTCAGGTTAAGCACAGGCTTGTATAATTGTTCTAAGTGGACGTTTCACATGTAAAATTGTTCAAAGGGGACGTTTCATATAGGGGGGTACACGCCTACTTTGTGTACCATGTGTTTGGCAAGCACAAGGAGCCCTAGCTAATATGGTATTTGCTTATACAACTTTACACATCGGTACCATATTTCTCTAACACATAAATTACACAGCTATCTGATCATTTAACAGAGAAACAAACATCCTTTTACTACGTCAGTGACACATGTTTACGCAATTACAGAGTTGGATTACTTCACACTTAAGAAATTGTACTTTGTCTGCACTTTGTGAACTGTTCATAATTTTTTTGGAACCATTGTGATACTATGAGAGCTTTGAATGATGTATTTGGTATGAGATCATGATTTTAAAGTACGTTGGAGGCAGATGACACTTTTGACATGAGCAGAGAATTTTGTTAGGTTTTGAAATTATTGGAGGCAGCTACGACGATTTTGAGATTTGACTGAGGTTTTATGATGTTATTTTTACGACGACGATGTGTATTATGCTGTTGCGGTAAGTTTATGATCCATAAGCTGATGCTATATGAGTTATTTGATTATGCTATGTATCTGTTATGATGAAATATGGAAAAAGTGTCGACGAATAAGGTAAGGAGTAATGAATAGTGGTTAGGGACTCTTGACCTGTGAAATATTTTTATATGAGACTGTCACTGTAGCGGAAACTGCTGTCGTAAATATTTCCGTAAGAAAGTTAAGTGACCACCTGCAGATAATGTGACGTGGGCACCCAGGTGTGTCAGACACCTGGAGAACAAGCCTTTTCAGACGCTCAGGTAGAAAAGAAAGCCATTAGGGTGTGCCAGAGGCACAGGTGGAAGAGAAGGACAAAGAGAGGGCTACACTACTGTTAATGACATTCCTTTGTAGAGGGCATCGCTATTGCGACACGCTCGCTACTTGAAAACATATGATTTTTGTAATGCGTTGTGGGCACAGCTGTGTCAAACACCTGGAGAATAAGCCATTAGGATGTGCCTTTCATCGCTAATGCGACACCCTCGTTACTTAAAAATTTATGATATTTACTGAAATGCCTAACAAAATGACAAGAAATATTTTTACATCTGCACACCTGATTATGACAAGAGTCTTTGTACGAGAGTTGAGAGCAATTAACTTATGAAATGAAATGTCACATGACTACTGAATGACATTTTTATGCTTTGGTTTGCGTAATTGCTTATTTCATTTGATATCTGGTTTCCAGCTGTGTTGCAGCATTGCTTTTATAAAATAAAATGCATTTGCTAATGTGAACACTTTCTGTCAACAGATCTATTAAATAATTATTTTATGATCCACATTCTTTAAAAAAGGAGCACTTGGAAAGGAAAGAACAATACGAAGGAACTAGTATTAGTAAAACATAATTTTCTTTTCAGGTACATGGTAATATTTTTTTACAATCAGTTGTTATGGTGCACCACTTTAATTACATAGACATTAAGATGTGAATATGCATTTCCCTTGTCTGCATTGTTGTTTTTACTGTAATATTTTTTCTGCTTGAGCTATGTCATGTTTAGGTATAAGTTGCTGCTGTTTGCCAGGCATAGTGTTATTGAATTTGACTTTTGCTAATTTATGCTGCTAGCTTTGCCAATTTGCATTTTTTGTCATTTTTGTTTGTGTTGATTTGTTGTGATGCTGCATTGCCTCGTCCCTTGGTATATATATCTGAACTCAGTAGATTTAAGTTAGCTTAAGAGGGGGTAGACTATATAAGAAACTGACTATGGAGAATAGGTAAAGAATGCATTGCGAAGAAAGATTTGGGCCCCAATGAGTATTGTACAATCAGAAATAATTATTTTGAAAGAAATATGAATAGAATACAGGAACGAGGTATAGGTAGGATTTTCTTGGAAATAAATGATGAGGTAAGCAATGTGTGAACATATAAATACAGAAAGCATGCTTAGATAGGATTTTTTGGTGGAAGCAAAGGTTGAAATAAGACGAACGATCTATGGAATGAAGTTGACTGTGAAAAAAATTTTAGCTGTTGACCAACATTGTATCAATAAGTGTGTGCATTTGATATCTTTGTTATTGTAATTATGAAAAATTTTTTCAAATCTGTATTGGCCACTGGCCCAAAACATTTTGTAAAATTTTTTGTGGGGAGCATGGGGGCTATGTAAGTAGGCTGTTTATGTTTTCTTTATGTAAGTTTGCTGTTTATGTTTTCTTATTGGCAACGTTACGTAGCGCTCTCTGTATGAAAATCACTGGCTGTGCTGTGTGCAGTATGTGGCTAGTTTGCATTGTTGCCTGCCATTGTTGTCATGAACTGCTATAGCTGGATGTGAACAGCAGATAGCGTTGGGCAGTTGGAGGTGAGCCGCCAGCAGTGGTGGACGTGGGGAGAGAGATGGCGGAGTTTTGATAATCTGTAAGACTGAATGTCAATTATGAATATTAAGGTAAATACATTGTTTGTTCTCTATTAATATCTTTCATTTGCTAACTATCCCTATCAGTAGTTAGTACCTTCAGTGGTTTGAATCTTTTATTTAGCTGGCAATAGTGGCGCTCGCTGTTTTGCAGTAGCTTGAGTAGCGAAGATTTTTGTGAGGTAAGTGATTTGTAAAAGGTATAGGTTAAAGTTAGTCAGGGCCATTGTTTTGTAGGGGTTATTGAAAGTCAGATTGCGTTGCGCTAAATAATATTGTGTGTCAGGTTAAGCACAGGCTTGTATAATTGTTCTAAGTGGACGTTTCACATGTAAAATTGTTCAAAGGGGACGTTTCACAATGTTGAAATGTGTTGCACATGGCGGAGCAGCGGAGCCCGGTAATCACATCTCTCACTAGATATATATCTTAACTAGTATTCTGTAATAGTTGTTACGGCTACGTCCTAACATCGGTGTGGCCAGCTTGGATTTGGGCTCTTGGAA